>NC_141873.1:364297708-364925486 GCF_056163025.1 Triticum urartu | reverse complement strand
TCCTTTTTCAATTGGAGGGAATAGGAAGGAGAGGAAGAGGGAAAGGGAAGGGGGCGCCATCCCCTCCTCCTTGTCCTATTCGGACTCCCTAGGAGGGGGCGCCCGGCCACCCCCCGTGGGTATTCCACTCTCTCCCATAGGCCCATGTTGGCCCAACACTTCCCCGGGTGCTTCCGGTAACCCCTCACTACTCCGAAAAAAATACCTGAATCACTCGGAACCATTCCGATGTCCGAATATAACTGTCGGTGTCAAAACCGGCGGATCTCGGGTAGGGGATCCCGAACTGTGCGTCTAGGATCGATGGTAACAGGAGGCAGGGGACACGATGTTTACCCAGGTTCGGGCCCTCTTGATGGAGGTAATACCCTACGTCCTGCTTGATTGATATTGATGATATGAGTATTACAAGAGTTGATCTACCACGAGATCATAGAGGCTAAAACCCTAGAAGCTAGCCTATGGTATGATTGTCATATATGTTCTATCGACTAGCCTGGCCTCGGTTTATATAATGCACCGGAGGCCTAGGATAACAAAAGTCCTAGCCGAATACCCCAGTGGGGAGGAGTCCTTGTCTTGATCACCAAGTCTTGTGGAATCTTCCATGTATACGGCAACTGTCCGAACTGGCCCATGAGTATACGGCCATGGGGGTCCACGGCCCAACCTAACAGATCGGGAGACGACGTGGTGAGTACCCCCTAGTCCAGGGCACCGTCAGTAGCCCCCTGAACCGGTCTTCAAGTTAGGGACGCTCCTCCATTCTTCCAAACTGTTCTTCATCTTTGGTTGTCGGTCTTGAAAACTGGTTCAACAAATCTTCTCATCTTCGATCTTGAGGATTGCCGAAATGCATTCGACGAGTTTACACATCGGGTATCCGAGGAGCCCCTTTAAGTTTCCGGCCTTTATCAATGCCTTGTTATTTTAATGCCACACCCCGGGTTTGAAGTTGTTCCGAGGAGGCAGTGTCCTCCTGCGTCCGAGCTCCAACGCTGGACTGCATTCGAGGTATCTTTTGCAGATGAGCACCAACGCCGGACCGCTTCTGAGGTCCAATGCCGGAATGTATCCGAGCTCCAACGCCGGACTATATCCGAGCTCCAACGCCGGACTATGTCCAAGCTCCAACGTCGGACTATATCCAAGATGTCATAGATCATCTTGGTCCAAAAGAGTTGAAGGAGTTTAGCCGAGCTTAATGCCGGAAATGCCCTCTATCGAGCCAGCTACTAGCACCCGAGCTTTATGCCGGTCTGCTTCCGAGGTGGTGCACCACCCCGACTGTGGGCCGATTTTTTGTCAATATTTTTGATTGGTGCAATTTATTCTCTGCCGAGGTATATAGTCAGTAGCCCTCAAGGTGTGTATCGGTCTAAAACCCGAGATGCACCTGAAGGATGACGTAAGACCGCTGATCCCAGTAGCCGCTGAGGCTCGGGTTGATTTGCAAAATTGGCCTAAGGATCAGGTCCTAGCTCGGCAGAATACTTCGGGACACAAAGAGCGGCGTGCTCAGTCCTCGAGACTCAGGTTGGGTGCGGCCGACCAGCCTGAGGATCAAAATCTCGTCGGAAACTGTATTGCACTTCAAATTTTTTGCATTGAACAGGCAATGCAGTAGCCCCCGAGACACTGGTCGGGTGGAAACACCAGATCAGGGGATCGATGTGCCCCTTTAATATTTGTAAATAATAATCCCGCAGCCCAGTAGCCCCCGAGCCTTAATGCAGGCACGGGTGGCTGAATTAAGGATCGATATCCATAGTAAAATCACAAATTATGTGTAATGACTCTATGTATCCAAGTACTTTACATCATTAATGCTCGGATCCGCATTGTACAAAACTTTGTCGACCGACCATCGGCTTCCACCTCCTCGGTCAGTAGCCGGGGAGTGGTTGTCCTACTTTATAAAGCCTTTATGAGGGCAAAGATTTACGACAAACAAGGCAATCTGGCCATACGGTTTTATAAACAAAGGTACGCAGAGAGATATGTTATATTGCTGTTTAACATAAGAAATGTCTTCCAAAGAAAATAGTCCCGCTATCGGTTCCTTTCTTTGGGTTGTCATGCTAAGCATGATCATGAAACCTCAGCTCCAATGTAACAGCAAAATATCGAGGATTTAGTTTGGGAGGCCAGTTAATAGCCCCCGGTAGTGTTCGGCGACAGTCGAGGTCAAGCCGTAAACACTTCGGCCATTTTTTATGAATGGCCCGTCATTTAACACAGTCATCGGATCGCTGATCAGTTTACCGGGATTTGTGACAGACAGTTTTCGGCTTTCTCCACTGAGGTGCTTAACCATGTGAGATGGAAGCACAATCGCAGTGGTTCTCCCTTTGCACGCCTAGCCGAACAAAGCGGAACGTAGGAAGCAAGTGCTGGAGCCGGGCAACCCAACTATTGACCGAAGACACAATTCGAAACCAATGCATATATAACAATATCTGAGAATGTTTTTTGCCGAATCTCTAAAGGTGTCCGGCATTGCACTGTGAGACTTGTGATGGAAACAC
This sequence comes from Triticum urartu, assembly GCF_056163025.1. Lineage (NCBI taxonomy): Eukaryota > Viridiplantae > Streptophyta > Magnoliopsida > Poales > Poaceae > Triticum > Triticum urartu. The sequence goes on along the minus strand of NC_141873.1, from coordinate 364,922,958 downwards.
ACAAATAGTTTAAAAGTGCCAAAAAGCTTGGAAAGCCAAAAAATGTCAGTAAAAACATGACGTCCGAACAAGATCAAGTGTTCGGTGCCAATCCGAAAATTGGAAGAGAAAGAAAAGATTGTGCTTCTGTCGTGTTTTGACAACGACCAAGAAGAAAACACATTTACAGCCCATATATAAATTTAAAAGCCCCCAAATGACTTGGGTAAGAATTTTATGTATAATGAGTGTATGTACCGAAGTACTTATATCATATTTCTGTTCACCCAAACTTTAAGCGCGTCTTAACTGACCGTCGGCTTCTCCCTCTTCGGCCAAGGGCCGAAAAGTGTCATGTACTCCGCCTGTTGAGAGTATCGACGGTGTTTCCGATGACCAGGCAATCAGGCCATAAGGCTATAACAGACAAAGCGCGCTCAAGGAACTTATGCTATATTACTAACGAAGTGTAAGAAGCATCTTCAAAGAAAATAGTACCCCCATTGATACCTTTCTTCGGTGCTCATTATTACTATGAGACTTGTGCAATAGATTTTTTGTACTCATGAGTTCCGTTGTGTGCCGACCATGATTGAAAACAATAAGAGTGCTAGTTTTCGGCTTCACCCAGTCTGAGGTCAGAGCTCAGAGGACCCGGTCGTGACAATCGCAGAGGTGCTCCCTTTACTCCCTAGCCGAACAATCGGGAACGTAGGGGTAAGCACAGGAGCCAGGCCACCCAGCTTGCAAATCGCTTAAGTCAATATGGTGCATATTGTGGCGTAATACACAAACAAGGAAGGAAGCCGTACAAGTATAATCATATGCAAGAGGAAAAAGCTACCTGAAGGAAGCCCCCAAGTAAACGGGGTATTTGAATTTGCATGCCACAAACAAAGTTTTGACAAGGAGATTTTTTACAAGCAACTTTTTCCCAAAAAAGGTATAATGCTTGGTCAAACCCAACACAAGTTAAAAATTAAAACTTTGAGCATGAAAGCGACTTAGCTGGTTAATGTGTTCGGCATTGATGACGCGGTCCGAGATTGATGCGGGACAAGGTACCATCCCCCAAGCCGGTCCCGAGGTGGCGGAGCGGAGAGCTCGACACGCCGAAGTGGTGACATAGCACTGTCAATGCAGAACGACAGAGTGACGCCGAAGCCCCCAGATCATTTTCCTATGCACAAAAATAGTGCAAACCGGAGATAATAGTAATAATAATAATTAAAAAAATCGTAGCATAATAAATAATTTATGCAAAGTGAGTAATAAAAGAAATATGGCCTGGCGTCGAAGTCAATGTCGATGCCGGGCGTCGGCGTGATGCGGTAAAGGTGTGGCAAAGCCTGAATTCACAGGTCGGTTCGAGTTCCGAATGCGGCGTTCCCCGGACTATATACGGAAACTGACTGAACCATCATGCGACCTCGTTAATGCAGCCACCATTTGATAGACCTGCGTACATATGATGGATAAACCAGAGTAATAATTCATTGGAAAAAATATGCCCAAACAAGCAAAAAATACTAGGATTAATAGCACATGGTTTATTTGTTGTAGCACTCCGAAGAAAGGTGATTCCAAAATTGGGACTCGATCCGCACACCCATTGCCTGATGGGCGATAAAGCGATGGCATGGCGATGCTGGCAAAGGTTGGCTTGCCGAGGCAAAGCCCTCAGCCCAGCTAATGTGACAGAGCTGGTCGGCTAGTGACGCCGAAGTCTCTGGAGTAGGTTGATAAAGAGATGGCGAAGCCCCGGTCCAGCCGAGATGTCGAAGCCTCGATGTCAGCCGATGATTCGAAGTAGGTCGGCGTGATGGACACCAGCTTGAAGAAGCAATAGTGCGGCCCTGCCGATGCAGGTCGTGACATGGTTGATGCCGGCTTGATAAAGTGACCGTGCGGCGATGCCGGTATGCCCGCTCCGTGTAATCTGTGGGGTGGCGATATTGATGATGATTTATCCTTCGTGATGTCGAACTCTTGTTCGGCTTGCCGAGATGATGATCCGAAGAAGTTGAGCTCGGCTCAACAAAGTGACGCCGTGTCTAGCGCAGGTCGGCAGCCTTGGAGCAATATTGTCGGACTGGTTTGACACTAGCATGATGATGAAGATGACCTCGGGGGAGGCTTAAAAATTTACGGGCACGTGTTTAAAAACAACGCACAATACTCTAGAAGAGAATTTCTCTAAAAATGTTGTCCAATATCACGTTCATAAAAAAACATGAATTCGGGTCGGATCCGTATTCGCGCAGAAAACAGATCAAAAAATTGGTCCACTCATCGGAAGGTTCCCGGAGTTTGAACCGTCGGATTGAGCTGAAATTTGGAGGGGTGGTAGATATGGGAATTCCACAGTGGATGGGCGGTTGGATCTTCCAAAGGACCTCCGAGCTGGGCTCTTGAGACCACGCCCTAAACTCGTACAGATTCCCGTTCAGATTTGACAGGGCTCCGGTATATCGTAGATTGGCGGAGATTCCTCCATCGGAACTCGATGAAATTTTGCATGGTTGTTGTAGACTCAATTCCACACAATTCCACCAAATGGATCGTCAAAGTGATGCTCTAAGAGGTGGTGGCCGCGGATACAAGTTTGCTGTTTGGAAAAACAGCACGGTCGCCCGAGGGCAATGTTGACGTTGAGCCCGCGAGCTCCATGGATGATTCCTCCATGATCTTGATAGAGAACGGAGTTGATGTTGATGAAGGCCCTCGTCTGAACATGACGATCGGAGATGGAGCACGGTCCTCGGTCGAGCCAAGGTGACCAGTCGAGTCGGCGACGAAGATGCCGGCATCGCAGTTGACCTGCAGACGAGCCATCGATCCTTTTGCCGGTCACACAGCGGAACTCTCAATGAAAGCACGAATGTCGGTGTCAAAACCGGCGGATCTCGGGTAGGGGGTCTCGAATTGTGCGTCTAGGATCGATGGTAACAGGAGGCAGGGGACACGATGCTTACCCAGGTTCGGGCCCTCTTGTTGGAGGTAATATCCTATGTCCTGCTTGATTGATATTAATGATATGAGTATTACAAGAGTTGATCTACCACGAGATCGTAGAGGCTAAAACCCTAGAAGCTAGCCTATGGTATGATTGTCGTATATGTTCTATCGACTAGCCTGGCCTCGGTTTATATAATGCACCGGAGGCCTAGGATAACAAAAGTCCTAGTCGAATACGCCAGTGGGGAGGAATCCTTGTCTTGATCACCAAGTCTTGTGGAATCTTCCATGTATGCGGCAACTGTCCGAACTGGCCCATGAGTATACGACCATGGGGGTCCTCGGCCCAATCTAACAGATCGAGAGACGACGTGGTGAGTACCCCCTAGTCCATGACACCGTCAATAACCTTCCAATATATGAATACCTCTCGACCATTTCGAGACTCCTCTCCATGTCCGTGATCTCACCCGGGACTCCGAACAAACTTCAGTCACCAAAACACATAACTCATAATACTAATTGTCATCAAACGTTAAGCGTGTGTACCCTACGGGTTCGAGAAATATGTGGACATGACCGAGACACATCTCCGGTCAATAACCAATAGCGGAACCTAGATGCTCATATTGGCTCCTACATATTCTTTGAAGATCTTTATCGGTCAAACCGCATAACAACATACGTCATTCCCTTTGTCATCGGTGTGTTACTTGCCCGAGATCCGATCGTCGGTATCATCATACCTAGTTCAATATTGTTACCGGAAAGTCTCTTTACTCGTTCCGTAATGCATCATCCCGCAACTAACTCATTAGTCACATTGCTTGCAAGGCTTATAGTGATGTGCATTACCGAGAGGGCCCAGAGATACCTCTTCGATACTTTGAGTGACAAATCCTAATCTCGGTCTATGCCAACTCAACAAACACCTTAGGAGACACCTGTAGAGCATCTTTATAATCACCCAATTACGTTGTGACGTTTGATAGAACACAAGGTGTTCCTCCGGTATTCGGGAGTTGCATAATATCATAGTCAGAGGAATATGTATAAGTCATGAAGAAAGCTATAGCAATAAAATTAAATGATCATTATGCTAAGCTAACGGATGGGTCTTGTCCATCACATCATTCTCTAATGATGTGATCCCATTTATCAAATGACAACTCATGTCTATGGTTAGGAAACTTTAACCATCTTTTATTAACGAGCTAGTCAAGTAGAGGCTTACTAGTGACACTCTGTTTTGTCTATGTATTCACACATGTACTAAGTTTCCGGTTAAAACAATTCTAGCACTAATAATAAACATTTATCATGATATAAGGAATATAAATAACTACTTTATTATTGCCTCTAGGGCATATTTCCGTCACTACCTCCATCTTGGTCTATAGTCCCCTTTATATTTTGTGCCATACTTTGCCCTTAAATTTAACCAACAAAATGTTAATGCATATTGTAAAAATTATATAATTCAAAACTATGTTCAAATACGAATCCAACTATATAATCTTTGGTGACATGCATTTGTACTTTATTAGTTAAATCCTACTTATAAAAAGGATGGGGGTATAGTAGGTAATTAAACCGCAAACATTTTTTTGTATTAACCGTATGTGTACGTGGCCTTTCGTCCTCCTCTCACACGTCTTGTCACCCCGCTGCCACAGACGGCTTACAGTGAAAGCTTGCACAGCGCGCGGGGGCGTTCTTTTGGCCAAACAGTGGTGCCAACGAATCGTCGTTGAGCCCGTTCCCGCACAACCTCGTAGGTTCCCACGCAAGCTTCCCGCCTGAATCAGTGAAATCCCCCAAAACCCAATGCTTACGGCCTGCTATATAAACCCTCATGGCCGGCGAGTCCTGTGTCGCATTTTCCCCCTCCCTCCCTGTAGCTTATCTCATCTTCTTCTCCCATAATTGCCAATGGCACCGGTCCGTCGTTGTCGCTCAGCCACTCTGCCGTCATCAAAGGACAGCTCCAGCTGGGAGGCTACACTATGGCGGCGGCACAATCCCCGGCGTAGTGTAGTGCGCGTGGAGTCCCTGTTGGGTGTGCGCAGAACACCCACCACGCGCTTCGCCGCCGTCGTCCGTCAGCAGCTATTGCCGACCGCCATTGCCGCCACACCACCATCGAAAGCCAGGGCCATCACCCACTCCACCGCCGTGGCCCATAGGCGGGACGTGACCGTCGTGGCCGTGCTACCTCTTGAGCTTGCGTTGGTTCTGCCTTGAAGAGGAAAGGGTGATGCAGCAAAGTAGCATAAGTATTTCCCTCAGTTTTTGAGAACCAAGGTATCAATCTAGTAGGATACTACACGCAAGTCGCCTAGTACCTGCACAAACAAATAAGAACCTTGCAACCAACGTGATAAAGGGGTTGTCAATCCCTTCACGGCCACTTGCAAAAGTGAGATCTGATAAAGATAATAAGATAAATATTTTTGGTATTTTTGTTGTATAGATTGGAAAGTAAAGATACAGAAATTGGCAAGTTGACGCGAAACTAATATGATGTAAAATAGACCTGGGGGCCATAGGTTTCACTAGTGGCTTCTCTCAAGATAGCAAATATTACGGTGGGTGAACAAATTACTGCCGAGCAACTGATAGAAAAGCGCATAGTTATGAGAATATCTAGGCATGATCATGAAAATAGGCATCACGTCCATGTCAAGTAGACCAAAATGATTCTGCATCTACTACTATTACTCCACACATCGACCGCTATCCAGCATGCATCTAGAGTATTAAGTTCATAAGAACAGAGTAACGCATTAGGCAAGATAACATGATGTAGAGGGATAAACTCAAGCAATATGATATAAACCCCATCTTTTTATCCTCGATGGAAACAATACAATACATGCCGGTTCCCTTTCTGTCACTGGATCGAGCACCGCAAGATTGAACCCAAAGCTAAGCACTTCTCCCATTGCAAGAAAGATCAATCTAGTAGGCCAAAACAAACTGATAATTCGAAGAGACTTGCAAAGATATCAAATCATGCATATAAGAATTCAGAGAAGAATCAAATATTGTTCATAGATAATCTTGATCATAAACCCACAATTCATCGGATCTCGGCAAACACACCGCAAAAAGTATTACATCGAATAGATCTCCAAGAACATCGAGGAGAACTTTGTATTGAGAACCAAAGAGAGAGAAGAAGCCATCTAGCTAATAACTATGGACCCAAAGGTCTGTGGTAAACTACTCACACATCATCGAAGAGGCTATGGTGTTAATGTAGAAGCACTCCGTGATCGAATCCCCCTCGGGCAGATCGCCGGAAAAGGTCCCCAGATGGGATCTCACGGGTACGGAAGGTTGCGGCGGTGGAAAAGTGGTTTCGTGGCTCCCCTGGATGTTTTCAGGGTATAAGAGTATATATAGGTGAAAGAAGTAGGTCGGTGGAGCTACGAGGGGCCCATGAGGGTGGGGGGCGCGCCTACCCCCTGGGCGCGCCGCCCTACCTCGTGGCCGCCTCATTGCTTCCTTGGCCTCCACTCCAAGTCTCCTAGATTGCGTTTATTCCAAAAAAGATCCTCGCGAAGGATTCATTCCGTTTGGATTCCGTTTGATATTCCTTTTGTATGAAACACTGGAATAGGCAAGAAAAAAGCAATTTGCACTGGGCCTTCGGTTAATAGGTTAGTCCCAGAAAATAAATAAAAGTGCATATTAAAGCCCATTAAACATCCAAAACAGGTAATATAATAGCATGGAACAATAAAAAATTATAGATACATTGGAGACGTATCAAGCATCCCCAAGCTTAATTCTTGCTCCCTCGAGTAGGTAAATGATAAAAACAGAATTTTTGATGTGGAATGCTTCCTAACATAATTTTCAATGTATTTTTCCTTATTGTGGCATGAATATTCAGATCCAAAAGATTCAAGACAAAAGTTTAATATTGACATAAAAACAATGATACTTTAAGCATACTAAACAAGAAATTATGTCTTCTCAAAATAACATGGCCAAATAAAGCAATCCCTACAAAATCATATAGTCTGTCTACGCTCTATCTTCATCACACAAAATATTTAAATCATGCACAACCCCGATGACAAGCCAAGAAATTGTTTCATACTTTTGATGTTCTCAAACTTTTTCAATCTTCACACAATACATGAGCGTGAGCCATGGATATAGCACTGTAGGTGGAATAGAATGGTGGTTGTGGAGAAGACAAAATGGAGAAGATAGTCTCACATCAACTAGGCATATCAACGGGCTATGGAGATATCCATCAATAGATATTAATGTGAGTGAGTAGGGATTACCATGCAACGGATGCGCTAGAGCTATAAGTGTGTGAAAGCTCAACAAAAGAAACTAAGTGGGTGTGCATCCAACTTGCTTGCTCACAAAGACCTAGGGCATTTTGGGGAAGCCCATCATTGGAATATACAAGCCAAGTTCTATAATGAAAAATTCCCACTAGTATAAGAAAGTGACAACATAAGAGACTCTCTATCTTGAAGATCATGGTGCTACTTTGAAGCACAAGTGTGGAAAAAGGATAGTAGCATTGCCCTTTCTCTCATTTTTTTATTTGGGCCTTTTCCTTTTTTTCTTTCTTTATTTTTCGTCCGGAGTCTCATCCCGACTTGTGGGGGAATCATAGTCTCCATCATCCTTTCCTCACTGGGAAAATGCTCTAATAATGATGATCATCACACTTTTATTTACTTACAACTCAAGAATTACAACTTGATACTTAGAACAAAATATGACTCTATGTGAATGCCTCCGGCGGTGTACCGGGATGTGCAATGAATCAAGAGTGACATGTATGAAAAATATGAATGGTGGCTTTGCCACAAATACGATGTCAACTACATGATCATGCAAAGCAATATGACAATGATGGGGAGTGTCATAATAAACGAAATGGTGGAAAGTTGCATGGCAATATATCTCGGAATGGCTATGGAAATGCCATAATAGGTAGGTATGGTGGCTGTTTTGAGGAATGTAAATGGTGGGTTCATGGTACCGGCAAAAGTTGCGTGGTACTAGAGAGGCTAGCAAAGGTGGAAGGGTGGGAGTGCGTATAATCCATGGACTCAGCATTAGTCATGAAGAACTCACATACTTATTGCAAAAATATATTAGTTATCAAAACGAAGTATTAGGCACATGCTTCTAGGGGGATATATGTAACACCCTCGATGCGACTATATCTCCCACGTGTCGAGGCACGACTTAGAGGCATAATCGCATTGACGGCATATGTCGCAAGTTAGGCAATCTTCACAACATCCCATGTAGAATAAATCATAAAGGGGGGATAACATAGTTGGCTTACACTCGCCACGTCAATAAAGTACATAAATAACATTACATCATCCAAACACTCATGGCCCGACTACGGCGCCAAAATAAAAGGGAACCCAACATGCGACAACGGTCCCGTTCACCCCCAACTGGGCACCACTACTGATCATCGGGAAAGGAAACACAGTAACGTTGAGAGTCCTCGTCGAACTCCCACTTGAGCTCAAATGCGTCTCCTGGAGCGGAATCATCAGGCCCTGCATCTGGTGTAATAGTAATCTGTGAGCCACAGGGACTCAGCAATCTCGCACCCTCGCGATCAAGACTATTTAAGCTTATAGGTAAGGCAAGGTAAATATGAGTGGAGCTGCAGCAAGCGACTAGCAAGATATGGTGGCTAACTTATTCGCAAAAGAGAGAGAGAAGAGGAGGCAAAGCGCGAGCGAGAAACTAGAGAGCAACCTGCGCAAACATTACTCCAACACCGTGTCCACTTCCCGGACTCCGCCGAGAAGAGGCCATCACGGTAACGCACTCAGTTGATTCATTTTAATTAAGTTAAGGTTAAAGTTATCTACAACCGGACATTAACAAATTCCCATCTGCCCATAACTGCAGGAACGGCTTTCGAAAGTTCAATCCCTGCAGGGGAGTCCCAACTTAGCCCATGACAAGCTCTCACGGTCAATGAAGGAATAGACCTCCTCCCAAGACGTTCCGATCAGACTCGGTATCTCGGTAATTCAAGACACTTCGACAGGTTAAAACAAGACCAGCAACACCGCCCGAATGTGCCGACAAATCCCGATAGGAGCTGCACATATCTCTTTCTCAAGGCACACTCAGATTGTCCAAACTTCCGATAGGCCAGCCCAGAGTTGCCCCTGGTAGCCACCGGCAGCTGACGGTTTGGACCAACACTCAGAGGAGCACTGGCCCGGGGGGGTTAAAATAATGATGACCCTTGAGTCTGCAGAACCCAAGGGAAAGAAAAGGCTAGGTGGCAAATGGTAAAACCAAGGTTGGACATTGCTGGAAAAGCTTTAAACAAGGCGAACTATCAAGGGGTTCCCATTATAACCCAACCGCGCAAGGAACGCAAAATCCGGGAACATAACCCCGATATGACGGAAACTAGGGTGGCAAGAGTGGAACAAAACACTAGGCGAGAGGCCGAGCCTTCCACCCTTTACCAAGTATATAGATGCATTAAGATAACATAGCAATATAATGATATCCAAACAAGTAAATAAATGTTCCAACAAGGAACGGCCTTCAATCTTCACCTGCAACTAGCAATGCTATAAGAGGGGCTGAGCAAAGCGGTAACATAGCCAATCAACGGTTTGCTAGGACAAGGTGGGTTAGAGGTTTGACATGGCAATTTGGGAGGCTTGCAAGAAAGTGGTAGGCATCGTAGCAATGGCATGGCAAAAGAGCGAGCAAACTAGCATAGCAAAGATAGTAGTGATTTCGAGGGTATGATCATCTTGCCTGCACAGGTGTCAGAGTTGACTGGATCCTCGAAAGCAAACTCAACGGGCTCCTCGTTAGCGAACTCGTCTCCCATACCTACCAAAACAAGACAAACAAGCAACAAGGATACAATCAACCACGTGCAAGGATCAAGCAATATGATGCGATGATGATATGCTATGCGGGATGCGATGCGGGAAGCAAAATGCAAGATATGACAGGAAATGCATGAACATGGCCTCAACTTGGAATTCCAAGTGTGCCACTGGAAAGATGAGATGAAATCGCTTGAAAACGATATAAAGAATGCCGGAATCGGAGTTACGGTTTGGAAATGGCAAGCGATTCAAAAATGACACCGGTCTGCGATTTACAGCAAGTAGCTACCTAAATGCAATGAGATCAACACGCTACAGCACCCAAACTTGACAAAAAAATACATGGCAGGGATGCATTCAAGATGCTTAACAAAAGTCTAGCACTGAGCTACGGCCAATTCATCCATTAACAGGTTCAAACAAGCATGGCAAAAATGCATATGACAAACATATCGCAGACTTAGTGAAATTAACATTTGTCTGTAATTTCAGATCAGGTAGCCCTCTTCGGAGCAACAAAACTACATGCTACAGGACATGAACATGGCAAAGTAAAGCATGGCATGGAGCTACTCAAAGAGCTTAACAAAAGTCCCTTAATGACCTTGAGCCTAAAGGGATCATAAAATACAATTGCAAGCATGTGAACATAGGAAAAACATAATCAGATCACAGACTTAGTGAAAACTGACACATGCTGAAATGTAACTCAAGTAGGCATGTTTATGAGCTCGATGCACTCACTACGGTGCAAGTCATGGCAAGACAAGCATACATACATGAAGAAGGCACAAAATTCAAGCTAGACATTGCAAGAACAATAGCATAGCCTGCACGGATCAACTACAACATCATCGGCAAAATTGCAAACAAGTTGACAATCTGCCCAGATTCACGAAGTAGCAAAAGTAGAGCTCGATTGACTCAAGCTCGTGTGCTCCATAATTGCAAAAAAAGACATGGATGGATATAGCACTACAATATTAACAAAACATCCTTAATGATCATCCTCAACAGAGGCACGGATCACTAGGAAACAACATGAACATATGGCAATATGAGATAAACAGGTCAACGACTTAGTGGAATTGCTAAGTCCCTGAAAACAGAATTAACAAGTGCACCACTTTGCAAGCTTGCACTAGTCACCACACACATCACAAAAATATATGGGTTGCACCTCTGGAAATATGACAAAACTCTTAACAAAACACATGTAGAGCATCAGGGCATATCATGCACACATTAATCATGGCAAAAATGACAAAAACCTAAATGGAGCAGCAGATCTGACAATAATCTCAAGTAGCCCTCTTCTAACAGCATTTCGGGCATCAAGATGAACTCAAATGAAAATGATGCAATGCAATGAAATGATGTACTCTCTGAGATGAACATTTTGATATGCTATATGCATGAATCGGATCTACGGATGCAAAGTTACGGGGCCAGGAAGAAGGGCACATGGATCTGGAATCTTAGGGACTTAGACAAAATTTACCACCGGATCTAGGGTTGACTTTGGCACGGAAGTCGAGGATCGCCGGGATCTGGCCTGAGTTCGCCGGAGGGGGACGCGGGGCGGCGCCGGGGAGGTCGGAGGAGGCCGGGGCCGACCGAATCCGGTCGCCGGAGTGGCCGGACGACGGTAGCGGCGCTCGGCGGTGGCCGCGGCGGGGTCGGGCGGCGGCGGGCGCGCCGGCGGACGGCGGGGTCGCGGCGCGAGGCGCCGGCCGGCGACGATGGCGGGTGGCGGCGCTGATGGCCCCAGGTGGCCGGCCGCGAGGAGGGAGGCGGCGCTCGGGCAGCGGGGCGCCCAGGCGGCGCGGGGCGGCGAACGGGCCGCGGGGGCCCTCCCTGCGCCTCCCGGGCCACGCGGGCGAGGCGGCGGGGAAGTGGTCCCGCGGGACACGTGGCGGCGGCGGAGAGGACGGCGGCGGTGTCCGGCGCAGGGCGGACAAAGTCCGGTGCGGCGCGGTGGATTTTAGGGTTAGGATGGAGGAGGATCCGGATTTTTTTCGAGAGGGGTCTATTTATAGCCATAGAGGGAGCTAGGAGAGTCCAAATGAGGTGCGGTTTTCGGCCACGCGATCGTGATACAACGCTCTAGATGATGGAGCAGAGTTAGGTGGGTTTTGGGTCAAATTGGAGGGGTGTTGTGCTGCAACACACACGAGGCCTTTTTGGTCCCTCGGTTAACCGTTGGAGTATCAAACGAAGCCCAAATGATACGAAACTTGACAGGCGGTCTACCGGTAGTAAACCAAGGCCGCTAGGCAAGTCTCGGTCCAATCCGGAAATTTTTAATCCCCACACACGAAATAAAGCTAGAAATGACCACCGGAGGAGAACGAAGCGCCGGAATGCAAAACGGACAACGGGGAAAATGCTCGAATGCATGAGACGAACACATATGCAAATGCAATGCACATGATGACATGATATGAGATGCATGACAACGACAACAACACACGGAGACAAAGACCCGAACCTGAGAAAATAAAATAACTTAACGCCGGAAACGGCAAGAGTTGGAGTACAAATTGGGGAAGTTACATCCGGGGTGTTACAACACTCCACCACTACGAAAAGATCTCGTCCCGAGATCTAGGACTGAAAGAACGCCGGGTACTCAGAACGGAGGTGATCCTCGCGTTCCCGGGTAGCTTCACGGTCGGAATGGTGTGACCACTTGACTTTGAGAAATTTGATTGACTTGTTGCGAGTCTTGCGTTCAGTCTCTTCAAGAATACCAACTGGGTGCTCACGATAAGAGAGATCTTCTTGGAGCTCAATGTCCTCCAAGTTGACGGTGCGGTCAGGAGTCTTGAAGCACTTTCGAAGCTGAGAGACATGGAACACGTCAAGAACATTTGCAAAGTTTGAAGGAAGCTCGAGTTGATAGGCGAGGTCGCCTCTCTTGCTGACAATCTTGAAAGGTCCCACGTATCTGGGGGCAAGCATCCCTTTGATACCGAAGCGACGAGTACCTTTCATAGGAGAGACTCGAAGGTAAACATGATCTCCGATCTCGAAAGCCAAATCACGGTGCTTACTATCATAGTAGCTCTTCTGGCGGGATTGGGCTGCTTTGAGGTTATCACGAATGACTTTGCACATTTCCTCTGCCTCTATGATTAAGTCATTACCCAAAAGCTGACGTTCACCGGTTTCAGACCAGTTGAGAGGGGTACGGCACTTCCTGCCATACAGAATTTCAAATGGGGCTTTGCCCGAACTTGCCTGAAAACTGTTGTTGTAGGAGAATTCAGCATAAGGAAGACAATCCTCCCACTTCATGCCGAAGGAGATCACACAAGCCCTGAGCATATCTTCAAGAATCTGGTTGACACGCTCGACTTGACCGCTAGTTTGAGGATGGAAAGCTGTGCTGAAGCGGATGTTGGTACCCATGGCCTTCTGAAAAGAATCCCAAAACTTCGAGGTAAAGATGCTGCCACAGTCTGAAGAGATCACTTGAGGAATACCGTGCAGAGAGACAATACGAGAGGTATAGAGTTCCGCCAATTGAGCTGCAGTGATCGACTCTTTGATAGGCAGAAAGTGAGCCACTTTGGTGAGTTTGTTGATGACAACGAATATAGCATCATTGCCACGCTTGGACTTTGGAAACCCAGTCACGAAGTCCATTTCAATGTGGTCAAACTTCCATTCTGGAATGGCAAGAGGTTGGAGGAGACCTGCTGGCCTTTTGTGTTCTGCCTTCACTCTTCTGCAGACATCACATTCATTCACGAATTGAGCAATCTCGCGCTTCATTCGAGTCCACCAATAAGCTTGCTTAAGGTCCTGATACATCTTCGTGCTCCCAGGGTGGATGGAGAGGAGAGAATTTTGAGCCTCGTTCATGATCACTTTACGGAGGTCACCTTTGGGTACAACAATACGATCCTTGAAGAAGAGAGTGTCTTTGTCATCAAGGTGGTAGCACTTGTACTTGGACTGACTCTTGGCAATCCCAATCTTCACCTTTTTCACCATAGCATCAAGAAGCTGGGCTTGGCGAATCTGGTCTTCCAAGGTAGGAGAGACTAGAAGGTTAGCGAGGAAACCTTGAGGAACAACTTGCAGATTAAGTTTGCAGAAAGCTTCACAAAGCTCGGGTTGATAAGGCTTAAGAATCAGACTGTTGCAGTAAGCTTTCCTGCTCAAAGCTTCAGCAATCACATTAGCCTTTCCTGGAGTATACTCAATACTCAGATTATACTCTTGAATCATTTTGACACATCGAGTTTGCCTGAGGTTGAGATTAGGCTAAGTGAAGATGTACTTGAGACTCTTGTGATCAGTGAAAATGTCCACTTTTCTTCCCAATAGAAGATGTCTCCAAGTCAAAAGAGCATGCACAACTGCCGCCAACTCGATATCATGAGTGGGGTAGTTCTTCTCATTAGGCTTCAACTGGCGAGAAGTATAAGCAACAACTTTCTTCTCTTGCATCAATACTGCGCCAAGACCTAGGAGAGAGGCATCACAAAAGACCTCGTACGGCTTGGATTCATCAGGTGGAGTCAGAACTGGAGCAGTGATCAATTTCTCTTTCAAAGTGTTGAAAGCAATGTCACACTCCGGAGACCAAACGTACTTGACGTGCTTCTAGAGAAGATTAGAGAGAGGCTTCGCGATCTTAGAAAAGTTTTCAACGAATCTTCGGCAATGGCTTGCGAGACCGACGAAGCTGCGGAGTTGCTTCACGTTCTGAGGAGGTTCCCAATTCACAATTGCAGACACCTTCTCAGGATTCACGGCAATGCCCTTGGCAGAGATGATATGACCAAGATAGAGAACCTCATCGAGCCGAAATTCACACTTGGAGAACTTGGCGTAGAACTGATGTTCCCTGAGCTTATCAAGAACCAAACGCAAGTGCTTGGCATGATCTTCCTTGTTCTTCGAGAAAACCAGAATGTCGTCGAGATAGACCAAAACGAAGTCATTGGTGTAGGCGTTGAAGATGAAGTTCATCATGCGAGAGAACGTCGGAGGAGCGTTGACGAGGCCAAAAGACATGATAGTGTATTCATATGAACCAAAACTTGTCCTGAAAGCCGTCTTGGGAATATCTTGCTCACGGATTCGAATCTGATGATAACCCATACGGAGATCAAGCTTGGAGAATACTTGGGCACCTTTGAGTTGTTCGAACAGCTCATTGATGTTGGGACGTGGGTATTTGTTCTTGATGGTCTTCTCGTTCACTGGACGGTAGTCAACACAAAGTCGGTCAGTTCCATCCTTCTTCTTCACAAAAAGAACACCACAACCCCACGGAGAAGAACTAGGCCGGATGAGACCCATTTTCTCTTGAATATCGAGTTGCTTCTTCAACTCCTTCAACTCTTCAGGTCCGATCTTGTAAGGACGTTTGCACACAGGTTCCGTGCCAGGCTCAAGATCAATAACGAATTCAACTGGCCGGTGCAGAGGCATTCCTGGAAGCTCTTCTGGAAAGACGTCTTGATATTCGCAAACGACTGGAATTTGCGAGATGGCATCGAGTTCACTCTTCTCATTGAGAGAAAACAGACGGATGGTATTATCCCGAGCGGCAAAGGCAATTACATCTTCAGACGAATGAGTCAATTGAATCTGCCTGGCTGCACAGTCAAGCTGAGCCTTGTGCTTAGAAAGCCAATCCATCCCGAGTATAAGATCAATATCCGAGTTACCAAGAACCATCGGAGAAGCCAAAAACTTGAAATCACCCATCATGATAGAAACATCTGGAATCTCGTGATTAGCGAGCAAACATTTACCCGGAGAGACAACTGCTAACGGTTTATGCATAACTTGGGAAGTTAACTCATGCTTAGATGCAAAAGGTTTCGAGATGAAGCAATGCGATGCACCAGTGTCAAAAAGAACTTTTGCAGGAACGTCGTTAACAGGAAGGTTACCCATAATCACATCTGACGAGTCCTCTGCCTGGGCTGCATTCATCAAGTTGATCTTGGCGTGCTTGGGGTTATGCTTGACCACAGCTGTACTTGCCGATCTGATAGGAGGAGGAGGAGGAAGACGCCTCTGGTTGAAACACTTGTTGGCATAGTGACCCTTCTGTTGGCACTTGTTGCACGTGACCTCTGAAAGCGGACGGTGATACGGAGCACTCGATCTTGGAGCTTGAGACGAAGTCTTGTTCTGAAAGCCAGGGTTGGGTGGGTGGGAAGAACCACTGCCACTTTTGCTCTTCTACTGATACGGCTGACGGAACGGAGGAGGAAGCCAATACTTCTGCTGCTTGGCCACTTGAGTAGAGGAAGAAGGAGTAACGTCTCTGACTCGCTTCTTGGAAGCAGCACACCTCAACTGAGCAGCCTCTTGCTTCAGTGCCATGTTGTAGAACTCATCGTATCTCAAAGGCTCAAAGAGAACAAGAGTTAGCTGAATTTCTTCTCTGAGACCACCCCTGAACTGGTATATCATGCTCTTCTCATCAGGGACGTCCTGCTTGGCAAAGCGGGCGAGCTTCTGGAACAACTTGTTGTAGTCATAGACAGACAAGGAGCCTTGCTTCAGATTGCGGAATTCCTCACGCTTGCTTTCAACCACGCTTTGAGGAATATGATGAGCTCAGAAATCTCGACGGAAATCATCCCAAGTGATAACACATCCACCTCGGGAATCCTTGTACTGCTGGAACCATTCTGCAGCTTGATCTTTGAGTTGGAAGGAAGTGAACTTGACAAAGTCCTCAGGCCTGACATTACTGCACTCGAAATGCTTGCACAGATCCACTACCAATCGTCAGCATCGGTTGCCTCAACACAATTGCTGAAAGTCTTTGGCCCGTTAGCAAGGAACTGGTTGAGTGAAGCAAAGTGATTCTGATTGCTGCCTTGATTCCCTTGGCTGCCTTGATTGCGCTCTTGAAGAATTTGCATGATCAAATGTGTGTTTGCATTGGTTGCGGCCATCATAACTTGCCATGCCTCCGGAGGAGGTGGAGGTGGTGGCGGATCAGGATTCGGAGTCGTGCGCGTTGGAGGAGCCATCCTGAAGAGGTTGACCACGATTAGCACAATGATAGACAAATATTGAAGCTGAATCCAACGGAATGAAAACTGCAACATATAGTCTTCACATCCGAACAGAACGAACGAATGCATTCCTCTTGAAATGGTCACATATCCATAAATTGAGAAGCCATGTAGAATTAAGGTAGAGAAATAAATCAACAAGGTACGGATCAAGAACAAATAATCGGTAAGAAATCCCAATCTCAAACCAATATCCGTGGAAGAAGAACTAGAGCTACTAGAATTCCCACCTATGAAACTCCCGAACCTTTCCGGTTATGCAATCAGGTGTTGGGGATACAGGGGAAGCATAATATCTCACCCAAACTAGCAAATCCTACATCCAGCTGTATCCATCCTTCAACACATAACCAAGAAACCTTCGGAAACCATCTACCTCAACCTTCGAAAAGTATCCGTTATACAAGTTATGGCGATACTCCTGAACTCCCGCCCGAGTACTGGGTGGCGTCGAGGTTATCTCACCAACGAACTGCATAAAAGAGATTTTCGATGTCGGCGTACTAAACTCAGGTATTCCAGAATTGCAACGATAAAATTATGATGACAACACCTCAGAGCTCAACTCCCCGGGACACTTCCACTAAACCCCTGACAGGAGGCACCAAGACAATGTTCTCATCATAAAACCATCGGAACGATTCCAAGATACCCGCGTGATCCTAAAAAAAATTAGTGAAATTTGAGAAGAGAAGAATCAAAACTCTACGTTAGGATGTCTTACCAGAGCGATGAGGAGACTGGGAAGTAAAAAGAATTCCTAAACTCTCTGATATATAATTCCTAAAAGACTCAAAACATTTTTCTAGACACAACTCGGACGCTAAAAACGATCAAGCAATGGGGCTCCTAAGGTCGGGGATGGCTCTGATTACCAACTTGTAACACCCTCGATGCGACTATATCTCCCATGTGTCGAGGCACGACTTAGAGGCATAATCGCATTGACGGCATATGTCGCAAGTTAGGCAATCTTCACAACATCCCATGTAAAATAAATCATAAAGGGGGGATAACATAGTTGGCTTACACTCGCCACGTCAATCAAGTACATAAATAAAATTACATCATCCAAACACTCATGGCCCGACTACGGCGCCAAAATAAAAGTGAACCCAACATGCGACAACGGTCCCGTTCACCCCCAACTGGGCACCACTACTGATCATCGGGAAAGGAA
This sequence comes from Triticum urartu, assembly GCF_056163025.1. Taxonomy (NCBI): domain Eukaryota; kingdom Viridiplantae; phylum Streptophyta; class Magnoliopsida; order Poales; family Poaceae; genus Triticum; species Triticum urartu. The sequence goes on along the minus strand of NC_141873.1, from coordinate 364,904,905 downwards.
ACATAGTAACGTTGAGAGTCCTCGTCGAACTCCCACTTGAGCTCAAACGCGTCTCCTGGAGCGGAATCATCAGGCCCTGCATCTGGTGTAATAGTAATCTGTGAGCCACAGGGACTCAGCAATCTCGCACCCTCGCGATCAAGACTATTTAAGCTTATAGGTAAGGCAAGGTAAATATGAGTGGAGCTGCAGCAAGCGACTAGCAAGATATGGTGGCTAACTTATTCGCAAAAGAGAGCGAGAAGAGGAGGCAAAGCGCGAGCGAGAAACTAGAGAGAAACCTGCGCAAACATTACTCCAACACCATGTCCACTTCCCGGACTCCGCCGAGAAGAGGCCATCACGGTAACACACTCAGTTGATTCATTTTAATTAAGTTAAGGTTAAAGTTATCTACAACCGGACATTAACAAATTCCCATCTGCCCATAACCGCGGGCACGGCTTTCGAAAATTCCCAACTTAGCCCATGACAAGCTCTCACGGTCAATGAAGGAATAGACCTCCTCCCAAGACGTTCCGATCAGACTCGGTATCTCGGTAATTCAAGACACTTCGACAGGTTAAAACAAGACCAGCAACACCGCCCAAATGTGCCGACAAATCCCGATAGGAGCTGCACATATCTCTTTCTCAGGGCACACTCAGATTGTCCAAACTTCCGGTAGGCCAGCCCAGAGTTGCCCCTGGTAGCCACCGGCGGCTGACGGTTTGGACCAACACTCAGAGGAGCACTGGCCCGGGGGGGTTAAAATAATGATGACCCTTGAGTCTGCATAACCCAAGGGAAAGAAAAGGCTAGGTGGCAAATGGTAAAACCAAGGTTGGGCATTGCTGGAAAAGCTTTAAACAAGGCGAACTATCAAGGGGTTCCCATTATAACCCAACCGCGTAAGGAACGCAAAATCCCAGAACATAACACCGATATGACGGAAACTAGGGTGGCAAGAGTGGAACAAAACACTAGGCGAGAGGCCGAGCCTTCCACCCTTTACCAAGTATATAGATGCATTAAGATAACATAGCAATATAATGATATCCCAACAAGTAAATAAATGTTCCAACAAGGAACGGCCTTCAATCTTCACCTGCAACTAGCAACGCTATAAGAGGGGCTGAGCAAAGCGGTAACATAGCCAATCAACGGTTTGCTAGGACAAGGTGGGTTAGAGGTTTGACATGGAAATTTGGGAGGCTTTCAAGCAAGTGGTAGGCATCGTATCAATGGCATGGCAAAAGAGTGAGCAAACTAGCATAGCAAAGATAGTAGTGATTTCGAGGGTATGATCATCTTGCCTGCACAGGTGTCAGAGTTGACTGGATCCTCGAAAGCAAAATCAACGGGCTCCTCGTTAGCGAACTCGTCTCCCAGCCCTACCCAAACAAGACAAACAAGAAACAAGGATACAATCAACCACGTGCAAGGATCAAGCAATATGATGCAATGCGGGATGCAAAACGCAAGATATGACAGGAAATGCATGAACCTGGCCTCAACTTGGAATTCCAAGTGTACCACTGGAAAGATGAGATGAAATCGCTTGAAAATGATATAAAGAACGCCAGAATCGGAGTTACGGTTTGGAAATGGCAAGCGATTCAAAAATGACACCGTTCTGCGATTTACAGCAAGTAGCCACCTAAATGCAATGAGATGAACATACTACAGCACCCAAACATGACAAAAAAATACATGGCAGGGATGCATTCAAGATGCTGAACAAAAGTCTAGCACTGAGCTACGGCCAATTCATCCACTAACAGGTTCAAACAAGCATGGCAAAAATGCATATGACAAACATATCGCAGACTCGGTGAAATTAACACTTGTCTGGAATTTCAGATTAGGTAACCCTCTTCGGAGCAACAAAACTACATGCTACATGACCTGAACATGGCAAAGTAAAGCATGGCATGGAGCTACTCAAAGATATTAACAAAAGTCCCTTAGTGACCTTGAGCCTAAAGGGATCAGAAAATACAATTGCAAGCATGTGAACATAGCAAAAACATAATGAGATCACAGACTTAGTGAAAACTGACACATGCTGAAATGTAACTCAAGTAGGCATGTTTATGAGCTCGATGCACTCACTACGGTGCATGTCATGGCAAGACAAGCATACATCCATGAAGAAGGCACAAAATTCAAGCTAGACATGGCAAGAACAATAGCATAGCATGCACGGATCAACTACAACATCATTGGCAAAATTCCAAGCAAGTTGACAATCTTCCCAGATTCACGAAGTAGCAAAAGTAGAGCTCGATTGACTCAAGCTCGGGTGCTCCATAATTGAAAACAAAGACATGGATGGATATAGCACTACAAGATTAACAAAACATCCTTATTGATCATCCTCAAAAGCGGCAAGGATCACTAGGAAACAACATGAACATATGGCAATATGAGATAAACAGGTCAACGACTTAGTGGAATTGCTTAATCCCTGAAAACAGAATTAACAAGTGCACCACTTTGCAAGCTTGCACTAGTCACCACACACATCACAAAAATATATAGGTTGCACCTCTGGAAAGATGACAAAACTATTAACAAGACACATGTAGAGCATCAGGGCATATCATGCACACATTAATCATAGTAAAAATGACAAAAACCTAAATGGAGCAGCAGATCTGACAATAATCTCAAGTAGCCCTCTTCTAACAGCATTTCGGGCACCAAGATGATCTCAAATGAAAATGATGCAATGGAATGAAATGATGTACTCTCTGAGATGAACATTTTGATATGCTATATGCATGAATCGGAGCTATGGATGCAAAGTTACGAAATTTACCACTGGATCTAGGGTTGACTTTGGCACGGAAGTCGAGGATCGCCGGGATCTGGCCGGAGTTCGCCGGAGGGGGACGCGGGGCGGCGCCGGGGAGGTTGGAGGACGCCGGGGCCGACCGAATCCGGTCGCCAGAGTGGTCGGACGACAGTGGCGGCGCTCGGCGGTGGCCGCGGCGGGGTCGGGCGGCGGCGGGCGCGCCGGCGGACGGCGGGGTCGCGGCGCGAGGCGCCGGCCGGCGACGATGGCGGGTGGCGGCACCAATGGCCCCAGGTGGCCGGCTGCGAGGAGGGAGGCGGCGCTCGGGCAGCGGGGCTCCCAGGCGGCGCGGGCGGCGAACGGGCCGCGGGGGCCCTTCCTGGGCCTCCCGGGCCACGCGGGTGAGGCGGCAGGGAAGTGGTCCCGCGGGACACGTGGCGGCGGCGGAGAGGACGGCGGCGGTGTCCGACGCAGGGTGGACAAAGTCCGGTGCGGCGCGGTGGATTTTAGGGTTAGGACGGAGGAGGATCCGGATTTTTTCGAGAGGGGTCTATTTATAGCCATAGAGGGAGCTAGGAGAGTCCAAATGAGGTGCGGTTTTCGGCCACGTGATCGTGATCGAACGCTCTAGATGATGGAGCAGAGTTAGGTGGGTTTTGGGTAAAATTGGAGGGGTGTTGGGCTGCAAAACACACGAGGCCTTTTCGGTCCCTCGGTTAACCGTTGGAGTATCAAACGAAGCCCAAATGATACGAAACTTGACAGGCGGTCTACCGGTAGTAGACCAAGGCCGCTTGCCAAGTCTCTGTCCAATCCGAAAATGTTTAATCCCCACACACGAAAGAAAGCTAGAAATGACCACCGGAGGAGAACGAAGCGCCGGAATGCAAAACGGACAACGGGGAAAATGCTCGAATGCATGAGACGAACACGTATGCAAATGCAATATGATGACATGATATGAGATGCATGACAACGACAACAACACACGGAGACAAAGACCATCGCTCGTCCTCGACCCGAGAAAATAAAATAACTTAACGCCGGAAACGGCAAGAGTTGGAGTACAAATTGGGAAAGTTACATCCGGGGTGTTACAACATATTGGTAGGAAAATACCATCGCTCGTCCCCGACCGCCACTCATAAGGAAGACAATCAAAAAATAAATCATGCTCTAACTTCATCACATAATGGTTCGCCATACGTGCATGGTACGGGAATCACATACTTTAACACAAGTATCTCTCAAATTCACAACTACTCAACTAGCATGACTCTAATATCACCATCTCATATCTCAAAACAAACATTAAGAATCAAACTTCTCATAGTATTCAATGCACTTTATATGAAAGTTTTTTATTATACCCATCTTGGATGCCTATCATATTAAGACTAATTTTATAGCCAAAGCAAATTACCATTCTGTTCTAAAGGACTCTCAAAATAATATAAGTGAAGCATGAGATATCAATAATTTCTATAAAATAAAACCACCACCATGCTCTAAAAAGATATAAGTGAAGCACTAGAGCAAAATTTATCTAGCTCAAAAGATATAAGTGAAGCACATAGAGTATTCTAATAAATTCCGATTCATGTGTGTCTCTCCCAAAAGGTGTGTACAGCAAGGATGATTGTGGTAAACTAAAAAGCAAAGACTTAAATCATACAAGACGCTCCAAGCAAAACACATATCATGTGGTGAATAAAAATATAGCCTCAAGTAAAGTTACTGATAGACGAAGACAAAAGAGGGGATGCCTTCCGGGGCATCCCGAAGCTTAGGCTTTTGGTTGTCCTTGAATTTTACCTTGGGGTGCCTTGGGCATCCCCAAGCTTGGGCTCTTGCCACTCCTTGTTCCCAAATCCATCAAATCTTTAACCAAAAACTTGAAAACTTCACAACACAAAACTCAACAGAAAATCTCATGAGCTCCGTTAGTATAAGAAAACAAACCACCACTTTAAGATATTGTAATGAACTCATTATTTATTTATATTGGTGTTAAACCTACTGTATTCCAACTTCTATATGGTTCATACCCCCCGATACTAGCCATAGATTCATCAAAATAAGCAAACAACACACGAAAAGCAGAATCTGTCAAAAACAGAACAGTCTGTAGTAATCTGTAGGTTTCAAATACTTCTGTAACTCCAAAAATCCTGATAAATTAGGATGTCCTAAATAATTTTTATATTGATCTACTTCAGTTTGAATTGGTATTTTGTCACTCTGGTAAAAATTAAAATTATTCTCATGAGCGCATACTTTCTGTTTTTTCAGCAAGATCAAATAACAATCATCCAAGAAGATCCTAAAGGCCTTACTTGGCACAAACACTAATTAAAACATAAAAAACACAATCATAACAGGGGATAGATGATTTATTTATTACTAAACAGAACAAAAGGCAAGGAACCAAAATAAAATTGGGTTGCCTCCCAACAAGCGATATCGTTTAACACCCCTAGCTAGGCATAAAGGTAGCAATAGATCTAGGTATTGTCATCTTTGGTACGAAATCCATAAGTGGCTCTCATAATAGATTCATAAGGTAATTTAATTTTCTTTCTAGGAAAGTGTTTCATGCCTTTCCTTAATGGAAATTGGAATCTAATATTTCCTTCTTTCATGTCAATAATTGCACCAATCGTTCTAAGGAAAGATCTACCAAGAATAATAGGACAAGTAGGATTGCAATCTATATCAAGAACAATGAAATCTACAAGCACATAATTCCTATTGGCAACAATAATAACATCATTAATCCTTCCCATAGGTTTCTTAATGGTGGAATCCGCAAGATGCAAATTTAAAGAACAATCATCTACTTCACGGAAACCTAACACATCAAACAAAGTTTTTGGAATCGTGGAAACACGAGCACCCAAATCACATAAAGCATAGCATTCATGATCTTTAATCTTAATTTTAATAGTAGGTTCCCACTCATCATAAAGTTTTCTAGGGATAGAAACTTCTAATTCAAGCTTTTCTTCATAGGATTGCATTAAAGCATCAAGATATGTTTAGTAAAAGCATTGTTTTGGTCATAAGCATGAGGAGAATTTAACATGGATTGCAACAAGGAAATACAATTTATCAAAGAGCAGTTATCATAATTAAATTCCTTGAAATCCAGAATAGTGGGTTCATTGCTATGTAAAGTTTTGACCTCTTCAATCCCACTTTTACCAATTGTTTCATCAAGATCTAAAAACTCTGAATCATTGGGACGCCTTCTAACTAAAGTTGAATAATCTCCAATCCCATCTTTATCAAGATTCATATTGGCAAACAAAGACTTAATAGGAGACACGCCAATCACTTTTAGATCTTCATTATTATCATGAAAAGTAGAAGAACACGCTTTCACAAAGCAATCTGTTTTAGCACGCATCCTAGCGGTTCTTTATTTGCACTCATCAATGGATATTATCATGGCTTTGAGAGACGCATTGGTATCATGATTAGGTGAAATAGATCTAAGTTTCAAAGAATCAACATCAAAAGAAATTCTATCCATGTTCCTAGCCAACTCATCAATCTTAAGCAATTTTCTTCAAGCAAAGCATTGAAATTCTTTTGCGAATTCATAAAATCTTTAACACTAGTATCAAAATCAGAGGGCATATAATTAAAATTTGCATAAGAGTTTTTTTAAGAATTACCATAATTATTAGAGGGATTACTAGGAAACGGCCTAGAATTAAAGTTTCCTCGCTATAAGCGTTGTTACCAAAATTGTTCCTACCAACAAAAATCACATCCATACATTCATTATTATTCTCAATCAAAGTGAACAAAGACATATCATTAGGATCAGAAGAAACACTCTTATTAGCAAACAATTTCATAAGTTCATCCATCTTTCCACTCAAAACATTAATCTCTTCTATTGCATGAACCTTTTTACTAGTGGATCTTTCGGTATGCCATTGAGAATAATTAACCATAATATTATCTAGGAGTTTAGTAGCTTCTCCTAAAGTGATTTCCATAAAAGTTCCTCTTGTGGCCGAATCTAAAAGATTTCTAGAAGCAAAATTCAATCCAGCATAATTTTTTTGTATAATCATCCATAAATTCAAACCATCTGTAGGGCAATTATGTATCATTAATTTCATCCTCTCCCAAGCTTGTGCAACATGCTCATGCTCAAGTTGCTTAAAATTCATAATATCGTTTCTAAGAGAGATGATCATAGCGGGAGGAAAGTACTTAGAGATAAAAGCATCTTTGCACATATTCCATGAATCAATACTACTTTTAGGCAAAGAACAGAACCAAGTTTTAGCACGATCTCGAAGTGAAAAGGGAAATAGCTTCAATTTAACAATATCATTATCCACACATGTCTTCCTTCGCATATCACACAAATCAACAAAGCTATTTAGATGGGTAGCGGCATCTTCACTAGGAAGGCCAGAAAATTGATCTTTCGTAACAAGATTCAACAAAGCGGTATTGATTTCACAAGATTCAGCATCGGTAGTAGGAGCAATCGGAGTGCTAATAAAATCATTATTGTTGGTACCGGAAAAGTCACATAATTTAGTATTATCTTGAGCCACCGTGACAAACAATCAATCCAACACACAAGCAAACAAGAGGCAAGCTAAAGGAGATGAACGGAAAAAGGGCAAATAAAACAGCAAAGGTGAAGTGGGGGAGAGGAAAACGAGAGGCAAATGGCAAATAATGTAATGTGAGGGTAAGAGTTTGTGATGGGTACTTGGTATGTCTTGACTTGAGCGTAGATCTCCCCGGCAACGGCGCCAGAAATCCTTGTTTTTACCTTTTGAGCATGCGTTGGTTTTCCCTTGAAGAGAAAAGGATGATGCAACAAAGTAGTGTAAGTATTTCCCTCAGTATTTGAGAACCAAGGTATCAATCCAGTAGGAGACTAAACGCAAGTCGCCTAGTACCTGCACAAACAAATAAGAACCTTGCAACCAATGCGATAAAGGGGTTGTCAATCCCTTCATGGCCACTTGCAAAAGTGAGATCTGATAAAGATAATAAGATAAATATTTTTGGTATTTTTGTTGTATAGATTGGAAAGTAAAGATTGCAAAATAAACGGCGACAGAAATTGGCAAGTTGACGGGAAACTAATATGATGTAAAATAGACCTGGGGGCAATAGGTTTCACTAGTGGCTTCTCTTAAGATAGCAAATATTACTATGGGTGAACAAATTACTGCTGAGCAATTGAGAGAAAAGTGCATAGTTATGAGAATATCTAGGCATGATCATGAACATAGGCATCACGTCCGTGTCAAGTAGACCGAAACGATTCTGCATCTACTACTATTACTCCACACATCGACCGCTATCCAGCATGCATCTAGAGTATTAAGTTCATAAGAACAGAGTAACGCATTAGGCAAGATGACATGATGTAGAGGGATAAACTCAAGCAATATGATATAAACCCCATCTTTTTATCCTCGATGGAAACAATACAATACATGCCGGTTCCCTTTCTGTCACTGGATCGAGCACCGCAAGATTGAACCCAAAGCTAAGCACTTCTCCCATTGCAAGAAAGATCAATCTAGTAGGCCAAACCAAACTGATAATTCGAAGGGACTTGCAAAGATATCAAATCATGCATATAAGAATTCAGAGAAGAATCAAATATTGTTCATAGATAATCTTGATCATAAACCCACAATTCATCGGATCTCGGCAAACACACCGCAAAAAGTATTACATCGAATAGATCTACAAGAACATCGAGGAGAACTTTGTATTGAGAACCAAAGAGAGAGAAGAAGCCATCTAGCTAATAACTATGGACCCAAAGGTCTGTGGTAAACTACTCACACATCATCGGAGAGGCTATGGTGTTAATGTAGAAGCACTCCGTGATCGAATCCCCCTCGGGCAGATCGCCGAAAAAGGTCCCCAGATGGGATCTCACGGGTACGGAAGGTTGCAGCGGTGGAAAAGTGGTTTCGTGGCTCCCCTGGATGTTTTCAGGGTATAAGAGTATATATAGGTGAAAGAAGTAGGTCGGTGGAGCTACGAGGGGCCCATGATGGTGGGGGCGCGCCTACCCCCCTCGGCGTGCCGCTCTACCTCGTGGCCACCTCATTGCTTCCTTGACCTCCACTCCAAGTCTCCTGGATTGCGTTTATTCCAAAAAAACATCCTCGCGAAGGTTTCGTTCCTTTTGGATTCCGTTTGATATTCCTTTTCTGCGAAACACTAAAATAGGCAAGAAAACAACAATTTGCACTGGGCCTTCGGTTAATAGGTTAGTCCCAAAAATAATATAAAAGTGCATATTAAAGCCCATTAAACATCCAAAACAGATAATATAATAGCATGGAACAATTAAAAATTATAGATACGTTGGAGACGTATCAGGCCGCCACCCCACCGTCGGCCACCGTGGCCATCACCCGCTCCGCCACCACAGCCCGAAGGCGGGAGGTGGTGGTCGTGGCCACCACCCCATCATCGGCCGCAGTGGCCGCCAGCCCACTATCGACCGCCGAGGTCTTCACCCACTCCGCCACCGCTGCCTGAAGGCAGGAGGTGGAGGTGCATGCCTGCACGTGCGTCAACAACCTTGCACTCTACACCGAGTTCCTGTGGGAGGAGGAGGAGTGCCTCGTCGAGCACGCAAAGAGCCTTACCGTCGTCGTGGCCGCAACACACGCCGCCTCAGAGGCGAGGAATCAAGAGATCTACGAGGAGAACCACCGCTTTGAGAGGGGTCGTCTGGAGCAGCAGAGGGCGTTCGAGGTGAGTGTCATTGAAGCTGTAGCAGCAGTAGGCCCGTATTGTGGTTTGCCCAGCTTGTTGGTAGGCTCCTCCTCCTCTGCTTCTTACTGAGCGCGCTCGGCAAAGGAGAGGCAGCTGGAAGTAGTACAAAGCCCCTCCATAGTAGTATTTAAGGGCTATTTTGTTTAGTTCATCTAACTATAGATGTGGTGAAACTGTACAGCGTACTAAAAAACTAGCTTTATATAGTTGAACTAGCTATTTCAGTATGTGGTTGACAACAATTGGCAAAAAGTTTGTCGGTTCTGCTGTTGAGTTGAACTGTTTGCATAAATTAAGAACGACTACTTAATCTATGAATGAAATCTATGCTTAATTACCGAATTTTAGTTGCAAAAAAATTAGATACTACTATTGATTTTTAGCTTCATATTTTGACAAACCGCAGTGTTACAAGGTTGACAAATGGCAATGTTACTAGATCAACAAATGTCAATCTTTCCAGTTTGGCAAATGGCAACATACCCAATATGACAGATGCAAATCTTACCGAATTGTTTGTAAGTGGTTGCACACGGGTCATCCAAAAGAACCATTTGCGTTGAAGAAATGCACAAATCCTGCTCTCACTTTGCATATGGGTGTTCTATCTAAAACATTTGCGATCAAGTGCTGCACAAATCCTGCTCGGCACATTTTCCCTTGGCTTCCTAGGGAAGTTGTCGGTTTGCATACGAGTGTTCTAACAAAAATGTTTGCGATGAGTGTTTTATATTTAAAAACCATTGACATTTTTTTAAAAAGAAAATCGTTTGATAAGTCTGCACATTAAGAGAGAAAAAGGCAAGTTCGCTCAAAGCATATCTTTCATTTAGTCATACCGCGAATTTATATTCATATGATCGAGATACAGTTTTAAACCCAAGAAAAAACCATTTCCGGCGGCGGCAGAGGCGGCGTGCCGTGCCATCGTTGTCGTTATTGTCCTCCGGGACGCCGTTGTTGAAGTCTTCAATGCAGCACAGAATGTTCTTCACTTGTAAATCAAACATCATGTCATCGCGCGATCGACGGGCGGGGCGCGGGAGGACGGTAGCTGGCGGCGCTGAGAGGTAGCAGTCGACGGCGGCGTCCCATGCCGCTGAGGGGGGGCGCACGGGCACGGGCGCGGCAGGTGCAGCCAAACGCACGGGGACCGGCGCTACGGTGGGTGGAGGGGCAGGCACGGGCACGGGCGTTAGCACTGGCATGTACACGAGCTCGCGCGGGTCCGTGGAGACCTCGCTGACGCCCGCGGCTTCTAGCTCTGTGATAGTGCTCGGTGACCAGCCCATCAATGCTACGGGGGATGGTCGCTGGCGCGAGCGCGGGGATGGCAGCTGGGACGAGAGCGGGGGTAGAAACCGCTGCAGCCAGCTCGTTCTGGGCCATGTCCATGAGGCCTCATTCCTCCTTATTTTCTGTCACCTCCGGCTCAGAGTCGACTTCACCAAACTTGAAGACTAGTGGCAGATGATCCTTCTACGCCATGGCGTTGGTGGAGGTCTGCGGGAGGGAGGGGAATGGGAGGCGAACAGTAAGTCCATCCGTATTGAGCAGCGGCTCGAGCGCCATTAATGGAAAGGAAGGTGGGCAGCCGGAAGTCAAAGGGCTCGCTTCCTAGTGAGCCTGCGAAGCATACAGCTCGCACGCTTCTCGATGAGCCTGCGCATTGGAGGACAGCTTGCACGCCTCTCGGTCAGCCTGTGCACCGGACTGCGCTCACACGCCTCCCGTTCAGTCAAGGTCAAGCAGTTGTCCGCACAGCACCTCCTATAGCCATTAAAACCAAGACACGTGGCGTCACGTGAATGGTTAACAGAACGCACAGGGTTTGAATTATACAAACGTTTGAGATATTGAAGTGGCAGTTATTTTTTCAAAATGCCTTTGTTGGCTATTATTCGAGTGCGCCTTCTCTCAAAATGGACACGAAAACTACCATAGCATGTTGGGTGCCATTCCATGATAGCATGCCAAGTTTCATGAATTTCAGACGAGTTTTAGATTCACTAGAATTTAAAAACAAAGTATCTCAACATTTTGCCAACAATCAACGGTGCCCTGGTGTTTGAAATTCACTCCCATTTCTTGCATTGGACCTAAGCATGCACCCAAGGACAAAGATTTGATTTTTCAACCAATTTATATGCATTGTAGCATGTGCATGTAGTTCAAATTTGAATTATGCACATAAATGCATTGAAAACTCAGTTAATGCATAAAAATGTCCAAACGAACCCCGAAAATCACAAAATCTGACACAACGCTCCTGTTGTTCTATGTTGACAAGAGAAAATTTTTGAAAGCAATAAGAGTCAATTGATATCGTTTCGTCCCCAAAGGTGGGACATTCCCTACCGAAACCATCTTTCTTGTTGTGAGAAGCTCTGGTTTGTGAGAAGCATATACCCAAACCTGCCCCAAATGGGACAAAAAAGTTACCACGGCGTGTTGATGCCGCTCCATGATAGCATGCCAAGTTTCATGAATTTCAGACAAGTTTTGGATTTACTAGAATTTAAAAACCAGGTATCTCAATGTTTGTGACCGAGAGATGGTGGCAAGGTGTTTGACACTCATTCCCATTTCTTGCATGGGACCTAAGCATGCAACCAAGGACACAAATTTGAATTTTCAACCAATATATATGCATTAGAGCATGTGCATGTAGTTCAAATTTGAATTATGCACATGAGTGCATTGAAAACTCAATTGATGCATAAAAATATCCAAACGAACCCCGGAAAATCACAAAAATTGACACAACACTAATATTGTTTTACATTGACACGAGAAATTTTTTGAAAGCAATAGGAGGCAATGGATATCGTCTCGTCCCCAAAGGTGGGACGTTCCCTACCGAAACCATCATGCTTGTTGTGAAAAGCTCTGGTTTGTGAGAAGCATATACCCTAACCTGTCCCAAATGGGACACAACTTTTACCACAGCATGTTGATGCCGCTCCATGGTAGCATGCCAAGCTTCATGAATTTCAGACGAGTTTTGGATTTACTAGAATTTAAAAACAAGGTATCTCAATGTTTGCGGCCGATTGACAGTGGCAGGGTGTTTGACATTCCTTCCCATTTCTTGCATGGAACCTAAGCATGCAACCAAGGATACAGATTTGAATTTTCAACCAATTTATATGCATTAGAGCATGTGCATGTAGTTCAAATTTGAATTATGCACATAAATGCATTGAAAACTCAATTAATGCATAAAAATGTCCAAACGAACCCCGAAAAATCCCAAAAATTGACACAACACTCCTGTTGTTCTATGTTGACACTAGGAAAAGAATTGAAATCAAGAAGAGGCAATGGATATTGTCTCGTCCAGAAAGGTGAAACGTTCCCTACCGAAAGCATCAGGCTTGTTGTGAGAAGCTCTAGTTTGTGAGAAGCATATCCCCAAACCTGCCCCAAATGGGACAAAAAATTTATCATGACATGTTGATGCCGCTCCATGATAGCATGCCAAGGTTCATGAATTATTGATGGATTTTGGATTTACTGGAATTAACAAAGCAAGTACATCGACGTTTGCCGGAGAGCCACGGTGGCGTGGTGTTCAAATTTTTGATGTTGAAACTCATCACACATGGGTTAAGCTACATGAATCATTTGTGATGTTCACATATCGTACACAGTTCCGAATAAGGGACTGTGTTTGATGACACTTTGCGCGCCAGTTTTTTCGCTGAAGCGATTCCAAATTTTCGGGTTCCGCGGAAATAACTACCTCCCCGCCCCCTCCCCCTTACCAAAAGTCACATTTCCCCTGTTTCCGCCTTCCTTTCCAAGTTGAAACCTTCACTCCTTGCTTGCAGCTCCGCCTCCTCGCCGACAACCCTCATTCACGCTGCTCAGGCTCGTCTATCCAAGCAGGTAATCAACACCCGACCCCCATCCTTCTCCTCGTTCCACATCCCACATGCCCCGACCGCCAGCACGACACCTTCCGCCCAAATCACTGACCCCCGCACCAAATAAGTGCCGCCCTAAGCCATGGTGCATGTAGTATAGCCAGGATCTCAAGGAGCATTTGGCAGCGGAGAAGCAAATCGCAGCCGCACGCGCGGATGAGGTCACAATGGCTACCATTCGTGCCGACCCCCAGATCTTGGAGGAGCACCTTGCCATTTGCTAGCTACGCCGGTTAAGCATGCTCGGTTTACCCATTACGTGTGCTGCTCCTACCTTTTCTTCACAAATTCTAGTGAATTGTGCTATCTAATTTTACCATGCAATTTGTTGCTCTAGTGTATATGTTCTATATGTCGTGCAGTGTGGTGCTCACTTATGAACTGTTTTTTAATTATAGTCTTCAATTAACTATTTGGTTCAATTCTGCAAATGTGATGTTCAATTCTTTAGGCTGCAATCTTGTATTATCTTCCATGTGAGAAATAAATCAATTTTATCTTTACAAAATACATGAGAAACAAATACAATTGCTATATTTCCAAGTTGTCAAGCATGCTTGGTTTGGTTATACATTGTGCAATGTGGTGCTCAGTTAACGTTTGGTTTATTTGAGTTGTGGTGTTTATTTAACTGTTTGGTTCGATTCTGCAATGCGATGTTCAATAGTTGTGGGTGCATTCTGTTATTGTATACCACGTGAGGAATAAATTGAATTTGGCTGAAGTAAATACATGAGAAACAAATACAATTGTTATATTTCCAAGTTGTTAAGCATGATTGGTTTGGTTAACTGTTTGATCTTCTATTAGGAGTATGTTATATTGTGCAATGTTTGGTTCATTTCACTACAAAAAAATACACTTCCGTGATGATACATGTTTGTCACAGTAGGTCGCTTTTTTGTCATGCATGTACATCCATGACAAATTTATGACAGAATCAAGATAGTCATACCTGTGCTGTCATAGAAGTGTTCCATGACATTACCAAAATTATCATCACGGAAGTGTCCACTTCCATGACGATAAATCACGCGTCACAGAAGTGCTTTCGTCAAGGGTGACCGACACGTGGCATCCACCATAACGGAATGCTGTTAAGCTATCGGGTCAGGTTTTGGATCCGATAACCCGTTAACAGCCCAGACCAATGGGGATTTTCCACGTGTAAAATCATCATTGGCTGGAGGAAACACGTGTCGGCTCATCATTGGGACAGATGTAAACCACTCATTGGACGGAAGGCGCCTATTATACGTCGACACGTGGCACGGCCCAACAGAGGCCCATTCTTGTGAAAAGGCCGGCCCGTTTGACTTGGTCAAAAGCCGGCAGGCCGGCCCATGGAAAGCCTGTTAACGGCCTGTTCGAATATAGCCCATTTACAGCCCGCTAACCCAAGGCCCGTTACGCCCTATCCGAATTAGGCCCAGTAGCGTCATCTGGGCCATCCAATATGATTCCAGCCCGTTTTCACTTCAGGCCCACGTATGGCCCATGACGTCTTTCGGCCCATATGAGGCCCTATGTAACTCTTGGCCTACTAACGGCCCGTGGTGAAACTGGCCCGTAATGAACAGTGTATCACTTTACACCCATTAACGGCCCGTGGTGAAACTGGCCCGTAATGAACAGTGTATCACTTTATACCCATTAATGGCCCGTTATTCCGTTGGGCCGTTGTCGGTGTCAAAACCGGTGGATCTCGGGTAGGGGGTCCCGAACTGTGCGTCTAGGCCGGATGGTAATAGGAGACAGGGGACACTTTGTTTTACCCAGGTTCGGGCCCTCTCGATGGAGGTAAAACCCTACTCCTGCTTGATTAATATTGATGATATGGGTAGTACAAGAGTAGATCTACCACAAGATCAAGGAGGCTAAACCCTAGAAGCTAGCCTATGGTATGATTGTGTATATATTGTATGGAGTTGATTCTATCGACTAGCCTGGCCTCGGTTTATATAATGCACCGGAGGCCTAGGATAACAAGAGTCCTAGCCGAATACGCCGGTGGGGAGAAGTCCTTGTCTTGATCGCCAAGTCTTGTGGAATCTTCCTTGTATGCGGTAGCCGTCCAAACTGGCCCATGATTATACGGCCACGGGGGTCCTCGGCCCAATCTAATAGATCGGGAGACGACGTGGTGAGTACCCCCTAGTCCAGGACACCGTCAGTAGCCCCCTGAACCGGTCTTCAAGTTAGGGATGCTCCTCGATTCTTCCGAACTGTTCTTCATCTTCGGTTGCCGGTCATGAAAACTGGTTCAACAAATCTTCTTTATCTTCGATCTTGAGGATCGCCGAAATGTATTCGACGAGTTTACACGTCGGGTATCCGAGGAGCCCCTTTAAGTTTCTGGCCTTTATCAATGCCTTGTTTATTTTCATGCCACACCTCGGGTTTGAAGTTGTTCCCGGGAGGCAGTGTCCTCTTGCGTCCGAGCTCTAACGCTGGACTGCATTCGAGGTATCTTTTGCGGCCAAGCACCAATGCCGGACCGCTTCCGAGCTCCAATGCCGGAATGTATCCGAGCTCCAACGCCGGACTATGTCCAACCTCCAACGCCGGACTGTATCCGAGCTCCAATGCCGGACTATATCCGAGCTCCAACGCCGGACAGTGTCCCAGCTCCAACGCCAGACTATATCCGAGGTGTCATATCACCTTGGTTCAAAAAAGTTGAAGGAGTTTAGCCGAGCTTAATGCCGGAAATGCCCTCTATGGAGCCAGCCACTAGTGCCCGAGCTTTATGCCGGACTGCTTCCGAGGTGGTGCACCACCCCGACTATGGGCCGATTTTTTGTCAATATTTTTTATTGGTGCAATTTATTCTCTGCCGAGATATATAGCCAGTATCCCTCAAGGTGTGTATCGGTCTAAAACCCGAGATGCACATGAAGGATGACATAAGACCGCTGATCCCAGTAGCCGCTGAGACTCAGGTTGATTTGCAAAATCGGCCTGAGGATCAAGTCCTAGCTCGGCAGAATACTTCGAGACACAAAAGCGGCATGCTCAGTCCTCAAGACTCAGGTTGGGTGCGGCCGACCAACCTGAGGATCAAAATCTCCTCGGAAACTATATTGCACATAAAATTTTCTGCATTGGACAAGCAATGCAGTAGCCCCCGAGACACTGGTCGGGTGGCAACACCAGATCAGGGGATCGATGTGCCCCTTTAATATTTGTAAATAATAAGCCCGAAGCCCAGTAGCCCCCAAGCCTTAATGCGGGCACGGGTGGCCGAATTAAGGATCAATATCCATAGTAAAATCACAAATTATGTGTAATGACTCTATGTATCCAAGTACTTTACGTCATTAATGCTCGGATCCGCATTGTAAAAAACTTTGTTGACCGACCATCGGCTTCCACCTCCTTGGCCAGTAGCTGAGGAGTGTTTGTCCTACTTTATAAAGCCTTTATGAGGGCAAAGATTTACGAAAAACAAGGCAATCTGGCCACACGGTTTTATAAACAAAGGAAGAAATGTTATATTACTGTTTAAGAGAAGAAATGTATTCCAAAGAAAATAGTCCCGCTATCGGTTCCTTTCTTTGGGTTGTCATGCTAAGCATGATCATGAAACCTCAGCTCGAATGTAAGAGCAAAATATCAAGGATTTAGTTTGGGAGGCCAGTTAATAGCCCCCGGTAGTGTTCGGTGACAGTCGAGGTCAAGCCGTAAACACTTCGGCCAATGTTATGAATGGCCCGTCATAGTCATTGGATCGCTGACCAGTTTACTCTTATTGTGACAGTCAGTTTTCGGCTTTCTCCACTAAGGTGCTTAACCATGTGATCTGGAAGCACAATCGCAGTGGTTCTCCCTTTGCACGCCTAGCCGAACAAAACGGAACGTAGGAAGCAAGTGCAGGAGCCGGGCAACCCAACTATTGACCGAAGACACAATTCGAAACCGATGCATATATAGCAATATCTGAGAATGTTTTTGCCGAATCCCTAAAGGTGTCCGGCGTTGCACTGCGAGACTATTGCTGGAAAAGCACAAATAGTTTAAAAGTGCCAAAAAGCTTGGAAAACCAAGAAACGTCAGTAAAAACATGACGTCCGAACAAGATCAAGTGTTCGGTGCCAATTCGAAAATTGGTCTTAGAAAAAAGAAGTGCTTCTGTCGTCCTTTAACATGACACATCCTATCTCAAGACTTCGAGCGGGTCATCCTACAGCTTCAACCTCCTATCCCGAGGGCGGAGTACTTCTCATTAGGCCAGTTTAGCAAACTAAACTCTAGCGGCTTTGAGAGAGAAATTAGGCTCCCCGGCTAGTGACCGCACACTCGTGTCGAAAAAAGGAGTGATAAATAATAATAATAAAACTTTGCAACGACTAACAACAAGAACACTTATTATAAAATGGCTCATATAAATTTAAGAGCCCCCAAGTGACTTGGGTAAAAGAATGTTCCATGTACCGAAGTACTTATATCATATCTATGTTCAACCGAACTTTAAACGCGTCTTAACCGACCGTCGGCTTCTCCCTCTTCAGTCAAGGACCGAAAAGTGTTATGTACTCCATCTGTCGAGAACATCGACGGTGTTTCCAATAACCAGGCAATCAGGCCATAAGGCTGTAACAGACAAAGCGCGCTCAGGGAACTTATGCTATATTACTGCAAAGTGTAAAAAGCATCTTCGAAGAAAATAGTACCCCCACCGATACCTTTCTTCGGTGCTCATTGTTATTATGAGACTTGTGCAATAGATTTTTTGTACTCATGAGTTCCGTTGTGTGCCGACCATCATTGAATAACTATAAGAACACTAGCTTTCGGCTTCACCCAGTCTGAGGTCCGGCTCGGGTGACCCGATCGTGACAATCGCAGAGGTGCTCCCTTTACTCCCTAGCCAAACAATCGGGAACGTAGGGGTAAACACAGGAGCGAGGCAACCCAGCTTGCAAATCGCTTAAGTCAATGTGGTGCATATTGTGGCATAATACACGAACAAGGAACGAAGCCGTACAAGTATAATCATATGCAAGTGGAAAAGCTTCATGAAGGAAGCCCCCGAATGAATTGGGTATTTGAATTTATGCGTCACAAATAAAGTTTGGACAAGAAAGTGTTTTACAAGCAACTTTTTTCCAAAAAAGTATAATGCTTGGTCGAACCGGACACAAGTTAGAAATTAAAGCTTTGAGCATGAAAGCGACTTAGCTGGTTAATGTGTTCGGTATTGATGACGCGGTCCGAGCTTGATGCAGGGCAAGGTTCCATCCCCCAAGCTGTTCCCGAGGTGGCGGAGCGGAGAGCTCGACACGCCGAAGTGGTGACATAGCACGGTCAATGCAGACCGGCAGAGTGACACCGAAGTCCCCAGATCATTTTCCTGTGCACAAAAAATAGTGCAAACTGGAGATAATAGTAATAATGATAATTAAAAAAATGTTGCATAATAAATAATTTATGCAAAGTGAGGAATAGAAGAAATATGGCCTGGCGCCGAAGTCAATGTCGATGCAGGGCGTCGGCGTGATGTAGTAAAGGCGTGGCAAAGCCTGAATTCACAGGTCGGTCCGAGCTCCGGATGCGGCGTTCGCCGGACTATGTACGGAAACTGATCGAACCACCACGTGACCGTCGTTAATGCGGCCACCGTTTGATAGACCTGTGTACATATGACGGACGAACCAGACTAATAATTCCTTGGGAAAAAATGAACCCAAACAAGCAAAACATATTCAGGTTAATAGCACCTGGTTTATTTGTTGTAGCCATCCGAAGGAAGGTGATTCCCAAAATTGGGACTCGATCCGCACACCCATTGCCTGATGGGCGATAAAACGACGACATGGCAATGCTGGCGAAGGTTGGCTCGCCGAGGCAAAGCCCTCGGCCCAGCTAACGTGACGGAGCTGGTCGGCTAGTGACGCCAAAGTGTTCAGAGTAGGTTGATGAAGAGATGGCGAAGCCCCTGGTCCAGCCGAGATGTCGAAGCCTCGATGTCAGCCGATGAGTCGAAGTAGGTCGGCGTGATGGACACCATCTTGAAGAAGCAATAGTGCGGCCCTATCAATGCAGGTCGTGACGTGGTCGATGCCAGCTTGATGAAGCGACCGTGCAGTGATGCCGGTATGCCCGCTCCGTGTAATCCGTGGGGCGGCGATGTTGGTGATGATTTATCCTTCGCGATGCCGGACTCTTGTTCGCCTTGCCGAGATGATGATCCGGAGAAGTTGAGTTCGCCTCAACAAAGTGACGCCGTGTCTAGCGCAGGTTGGCAGCCGTGGAGTAATATTGCCGGACTGGTTTGACACAAGCATGATGTTGAAGATCATGTTCAAAAGATCTTACAGTTAGTGGGATGTGTTCGGGAACAAAACACAATACCCCATACAAAACTTCCTTCAAAAGGGATGTCTGAAATCCTGTTCATAAAAAAGATGAACTCGGGTCGGATTCGTTTTCACGCAGAAAAACAGATCCGAAAAGTGATGCACTAATCGGAAGGTTTCCGGAGTTTGGACGGTTGGATCGAGCCGAAATTTTGAGAGGTTGTAGATATAGGAATTTCGCAGCCGATCAACGGTTGGATCTTCCAAAGGACGTCCGAGCTAGAAGCTGGACACCACGCCCTAAACTCATCCAAATTCCCGTCCAGATTTGAAAGGGCTCCAGTATATCGTGGATTGCCAGAGATTCCTCCATCGGAACTCGACGAAATTTTCCAGGGTTGTTGTAGACTCAATTCCGCACAATTCCACCAAAGCAATCGTCAAAGCGATACTCGAGGAGGTGGTGGTGGCAGATACGAGTTCGCTGTCCAGAAAAATAGCACGGTCGCTTGAGGGCAATGTTGACGTTGAGCCCCCGAGCTCCATAGATGATTCCTCCGTGATCTTGATAGAGATCGGAGTTTATGTTTGATGAAGGCCTGCGTCCGGACATGGTGATCTGAACATGGGGCGAAATTCTTGGTCGAACCAAGGTGACCAGTCGAGCTGGTGACGAAGATGCCGAAGTCGCAGTTGATGTGCAGGCGAGCCATCGATCCTTTTGTCGATCACACAGCGGAACTCTCAATGAAAGCACCAATGTCGGTGTCAAAACCGGCGGATCTCGGGTAGGGGGTCCCGAACTGTGCGTCTAGGCCGGATGGTAACAGGAGACAGGGGACACTTTGTTTTACCCAGGTTCGGGCCCTCTTGATGGAGGTAAAACCCTACTCCTGCTTGATTAATATTGATGATATGGGTAGTACAAGAGTAGATCTACCACGAGATCAAGGAGGCTAAACCCTAGAAGCTAGCCTATGGTATGATTGTGTACATATTGTATGGAGTTGATTCTATCGACTAGCCTGGCCTCGGTTTATATAATGCACCGGAGGCCTAGGATAACAAGAGTCCTAGCCGAATACGCCGGTGGGGAGAAGTCCTTGTCTTGATCGCCAAGTCTTGTGGATTCTTCCTTGTATGCGGTAGCCGTCCGAACTGGCCCATGAGTATACGGCCACGGGGGTCCTCGGCCCAATCTAATAGATCGGGAGACGACATGGTGAGTACCCCCTAGTCCAGGACACCGTCAGCCGTTTCCAGCCCTTGTTATCTTTCGGCCTTCTCAGAGCCCATTTATTCTTGGGCTCATTTCCAGCATTCGTTTACTTACGGCCCATTACTGTCATGTTCTGCTTGTGGGCCAAATTCAGCCCGTGGTTACAGTCGGCCCGTTTGTGGTCCGTTAATGCGTTGGGCCATTTTCATAGCGTCATCAAATATGGCCTATTAACGATGGCCCGTTATGGTCGGCCCATGAACGGACGATTCCAACTCTAGTACGTTTACGGCCGTAATGCGGCCTGTTATTGGCCCATGTTTGGCCATCGATCATACTGCCCGTATAAGGCCCATTGATGATACGGCCCGTAGAAGGCCCATTGTTTCTACAGCCCGTAGAAGGCCCACTGTTTCTACGACCTGTAGGAGGCCCAGTGTCACTACAGTAAATATTAGCCCATGGTTATTGTGGCCTAGTTTTAAAAAATAGGTTATTGCAGCCACTAGCAAACCGCGAAAAAAGAACTGGAATGACTAGAAGCAAACAAATAAACAAGACAACAAGGAAATAAATAAGCAAGCAACTTACGCTAGGCTATCACGGCTATCACACATATTACATCCACTGGGCATCAAAGTTCGCCACCAGTGCAAATAAACGCGCCGACAAAAGAATATACAAAACTGAGAGCACTTCAGAAGGCACTAGGCCTGGCCAGGTCGGCCCCCCCCCAAACAGCTGAAGAAGCTGAGTAGACCTCAGTTGTGTCAACGATGATAGATGCCTCAACACTAGATTTAAGGCATGATGGTGCGCACGACAGTCCTCTGACATCTTCATTGCATCTTTGACTTCAAGTCGGAGCTGAGCTGAAGCAAGCCTTTCCGCTTTAAGTTGAGACTGAAGAAGTCGAACTGATTGAGGCAGCGACTGCACAGAGGTTGTCTCACACCTGCTGGTGAGTAGCTTCAACTCACTGTCTTCATCAAGACAGGACCTTGGGGTCATCTCACTGTCCTCAAGATGGTTTGGCTCACTATCTTCCCTAAAGTTCTGCCTGGCGTAAGAGATACGAGTCTGAAAGAGAAACAAGGAGACACGTAACAGGTTTCACAATTATATAAGCAAATAAATGGACCTGTTCTGCATAAGGAACATGTTTTTACAACTACAATTTGAAACTGGTAGTTGTTGCAAACATCCAATCAGATGTAAACAGCAAAGCAAACAACAGTGGAGGAAATGATGCCTATCCAAATCTATACTAGAACAAAGTTTGAAGGCTTGAGAAGGATGAACTTACATTACATGTTAACATGGGCTGGACAAAGCCCTTCTCCATGTTGATGGAAGGATAATTCAATAAATTCCCCAAAGAAAAATATTTATAAGCATTGCCATTATTCTACATTTTGCAAACGGTAAATATAGATCAAATAATATTGGAAGAAACAGAGGATAATGAAGCTCAGGTGCAGACTGATGATACATAATCAAATAGCAATTAATGAAGTACAGCGTTACAAGGCAAAAGGGAGAGAGGTACTGACAAGAGCAATGCAGAGCCCATTATTGTTTTGAGATCGTATGATCCTTTGAGCAAGGAGATTCATCTGAAATTAGTTTTCATACAAGAGAGTAGGTAAGGCACAAGCAGAAATTTAGGAGTTCAAATTTTGAATTGATATCATAGACAGTACCTGACGCTGGGCTCCCAGCAGTTCTAATAGGGGTTTGGCCACTGGAGTAGGGGTAAAGTGTGGTACAGTTGGGCCTGTGTTTTCTGTGGCTGCTGATCTATCCGATTTAACAAGTATCACTACCTTTTCCAAATACCTAGTTTGTACTCCTTGACGACCTGCACTCACCCTCTTCCTTTTGGACACCTATTACGAAAGAACAACATTTGACTGGAAAAACATAGTGTGACGACACATGGAATAGGTATAGAAAATGGATAGGTATGGCATATACTCATATATGATGCTTAAACTAAGCAGATGGTGTAACAAAGTAGAAGTAATGCAAGAGGTCAGAAGCAAAATATGTGAGACCAATACAACTTTGCAAAGTTAGAGCAAGCACCTTGATGGGTGAATAAGATAGGCCATCCTCCACCATGCCAAGTTTGTTAGGCAGTGGATCATTCCACAATATTCCTCTCGTGCGCCCATTCTCATATTCATTTCGATAATGTTCAATATCTGACATGCATGAAAACATAAAAACAAATGAGATTTTCATTGTAATGCAGAAGTGATTCTAATCCAATACTGCCTCCTTGTAAATCCCTTTGTGCTATCTCTGCAATTCTTTTAAAAGATGCCATGCATGCTGTAATTTGTTGTGTGCATTAATATAATGTGGCCTACTACTCAAAATATGATAGCTCCAGAAGTGATGACACTTCGCAGATGATAGCTTCAACATATAGTAAAGAAGAACAAGTCGACCTGACCTGACAGATTCAAAATATACTAAGGGAGAACAACTCGACCTAACCAGTCGACCGCAAGAGAAGAGTATCATCTTAAAGAAGAGCAGAAGAGAAAGCAGATTGAAGATATTACAAGTCTTTTAATACAATGTCGGTTGGCCACCCATGATGAACCAGAGAGCACAGAGAAATACTATTCTTTCCGGTCTCTCCATATGTGGCTCACATGCATTTCGAAACTAAAGTAGGAACATTTAGCTAACCAATTAAACATCTCTTAGTTTTACTAATATCAGCAATAATATCATATATGAATTTGTACAACTAAGCTTGTTTAGCTCGATGGGTGGAGCAGTGCTATTACGACACGAACCTTGTAGGCTGATTGTGGTCATCATAAAATGGGGAAAACATAAGCATGATGAGTACAATGTTGACCGTGGCAGTGGGATGGCAGATCTAAAGCTGCAAACCACGTAAAGGGTAGTTAGCAACCGATGTTTGCTTTGAAATAACAACTAAGATTTGGTATGGACAAGAAAGTACGGTCAACAAGTGACAAAGAAATGCAATTATGCTGTCTCTCTATATGTCGCAACATGCATTTGGAAACTCAAGTGGGACCTTTAGCTAACCAATTAAATGTGTCGGTTAACTAATATCAGTATCATATCACAATCATATTTGAACAACTAAGCTTTCGAATACTGAGTGTTGTGTTGTTTAGCTTGAAGGGTGGAGTAATGCTAGTACGACAGAAAGCACCTACGCAGATCATAGTAGAGTAGATAAAAGGGGGAAACCCTAAGCATCAAGAGAAAAATCAGGAAAGTGGAACTAGCTGGACCAGTGGGTGGCGCACATGCTTTTCAAAACGAATATAGGAACATTAGGTGACCAATTAAATGTTCTCTGTTTTAGTGATATGAGCATCATATCAGATTCGTATTTCAACACGTAAGCTTTTGGTTGAGGTCTTGAGGAGGAGTGCTAGCACGACACGAAGCACCTACGATGATGGTAGTGAATATAAAGGGGGGAAACCATAAGCTTTACTTGTATAGTGCCCGTGCCATGGCGGATCTGAAGGTGCAAACCGGACAAAGCTACTTCGCAACCAATGTTTGCTTTCAACTAGCCACTACGATTTGGTATGGACAAGAAAAGTACAGTAAACAAATTACGATCTATTTTCCGGGTGAGATCAATAACTTAAGCACATATGGAAGAGTACCACCTCTCTTGCGACGCCGTGTAGGCCTATGCTGATACATTGAGGGTGCTGCGGGTGCGATGGCTGTCGGCGGCGGGGAAGAAGACTATATGGCAGACGGCCGGGTCGGGGGATATATCATGTTGCCGTGGACGAGGTGGTCGTAGGAGCGGCAACGACAAGGTGGACGACGGCACCGATTAAGTGAGAGGAGGCGATGAAAGGATGTTGGTCCAGCGCCGTGGATGAGAGACGTCCATCTCTTGCAGTGGACGACGGGGTAGGGGTAGCGGCTCCGGCAAGGTGGAGGATGGGGTGGCGGACGGAGGAGGCTGGCCGCAGTGCGGAGGTTGTCGTGCCGCCGACGATGTATGAATGGGGAAATGGAGGGGAGGGGGGATCTCAAACTTTGGGACGCGCTTCTCTGAAATGGGGGAAAGTTACGAACTTATCCCCCGTTTAAAATTTCGGACATCGCATCGGTTAGGGATAGGACGGTAATCTCGCATCTCCCAAATATTTGCCGGTAACTATTTCGGGCGAGGAGAGGGTGTTTTGCTGCCCACGGTTGGTGCCCATGGTGTATGAACAGGGCTGACAGGTAGGGCGGTTGTGTCACGTCTGATGGAAGTTACACATCTGCCCCTATTTAAAATATAAGCCTACGTCGATTTCGGACGAGGAGAGTTTGTTTTGCCGCCCACCGTGTATGAATGGGGAAATGGAGGAAGAGACACATGTCTTTCGGAAGAGCTTGAATCAAATGTGTTTTGCCACCCACGTTTGGCGCCCACTGTGTCTGAATGGGCTCAGAGGCCATCGTGTCACGTCTGATTGAAGTTACTTGTCTACCCCTATCGACAGCAGTGTAAATCCTGCGATAAGGATGTCAAGTGTCAGGGGTAGATAGTAATTTCCATCTTGCAAACACTTGCTTCGAGCAGCCCATAAATTATAGTGGGTGTTTAGCCGCTTCGTTTAAAACTTGGGAGAATTAGCATTCACGTTTGCCCTGGGACCTGGCAAACTAAATTCAAATCCAATTTGTATTCGATTACGAATATCCACAGATAATTATACATTTTGTTATTTATTTCTTCACAACCACAACAAAGATGTATTCCAACTTTATATATGATTATGATTTAGAAATGTCGTGATCTTCGCATTCAGTAGGTTGGATACACTCTGAGTCAAACAGTTATTTCATCCAATACAATATGCTCACACGACAAACAGATCACCTTATGTCAATCATACAATTTCTGAGGATTACCTCGCCTAAAAAATTCGGATCATTACAACACATGGACAACATAGGGGGTCTTGCAACATAATCCATTCAGAGACATGACACAACATGCAAGTACAATAATCTAATGAAAATTTGAACTGGTATCTAAAGAAGAACCGGGATTATCTTGGGCTTCAGATAGCAGAAACAGCAGGTCCTCCTCCGTCTTCAAATGCAACATTCTTACTTCCTCCAATTCTTGGGTTGCTTGCATAATGCGTGCTGCTAATTCCGTAATTTCCAGCCTCAAGATAAATATTACCTCATTCATGGCAGCCACACCATCTCTTTCTGCCTCTAGTAGAGCCTCAAGCACTATAATATCTGTGCTTAGACTGCTCTCCGGCGGTGTTGCCTCTGAACTGCTACCATATGGTAACATGGATGGTGCACTGCTTCCACAAATAGATTCTGGGGTTGTACATTGTGTCCTAGTGTGAACGGCATCCTGAAAGGTTTCCGCTGGACATCAGTAAGAGATAGTTATTGTATGATCCAGGCAGTAAGCTTATATGGTAAACGACGGACGAATTATTGCCAAGCATGGCAAACTATATTTAAATGGTTCGAAGCAGCATCAGCCGAAAAGAAATTAAAATGGTAAGATGAAACTAGGGATGTAAGTGGCAAATAAACGAAATCCGCCAGTCCCATCTAGTTAGTTTTTGCTACCTCCCTAGTTCATTTTCCTCAAAAAAACAAAAACTCTTTTGAACTATCATACCACTAGTGGACTTTAATCGGGATTAAACCGGACCCAGTTGACATCCCTAGTTGAAAGGGAGTGTACAACCATTATATTTAAGTTGCCAAGGCATCTAAGCAGTTGAAATAATCTGAGAAAGCACTTAACATTGTGGCCTCATATAAACTACGAAGACAGTCTTGTGATGAAGTTGAGAGGAAAATTTAAGGACTCAAATGAAATAGGCATGAATTTCTTTACGATAGTACAACAGGCACTGCTGACATATTGGCGTAACAACAAATAAGCATTCGAATCAAGCAATACAGTAAAGCAGACAACTGAACTATTTGTAATTCGGTAGGATTACACGTTGAGGGCACAAGCCAAGAAAGCATCCCACCCGCATTACATTTCACATGTACTAAAACACACTGGCTTACCATATGTTGTTGTGAAGCCTAGCTGTTGTTGCAATGTTCTTTGATGATATCGTCAGCATCCCGTGGTTGCAAATCTAGTTGTTGTAGTTTATTCTGCACCATCTATTTAGGTAAAATTAATTTTAATCGCATGCACTGGTCCGAATTGATCATCAATGGTTCATCTAAACTAATGAAAGAAGGGTGTGTGCATACACGACAATACTCCCTCCGATTCTTTTTACTTTGCGTATAACTTTTTCTCAGTTTTCTCGTATTAGTCTACGCGTTGCCGATTCCTAGCGCTGGTTTCCTTTTGTGCCCCGCCCCATCCGCCTCTACCCTAATTAATTGGCGAATTAGTCTAGAAAAATTAAACCAGTGCCCTCCTTGGTATGCGGGTCAAGAGTTATGGGTAGAGTAAATAGAATCGGAGGGAGTATATCTGCTTCCCTCTATTTTTATGCTTGTTCGACGTGCCAGCCCCAAAAGAACAAATATTTTGCTTGATGGGGTTGGCAGCTCCATAATTAATAGAAGCATCAAATTAGTCATGCAACTTGGGAAGATCAAGAACACACAAACAAGTAATGAACAGAGGCTCGGAGCAGTGATGTAATAGCTAGCATCAGAAAATGTAGGGTAAAACGAACAAAAAGCAGCGGAACCACATGCTAGTTTGCTGATGTGTAATTAAGCATAGAGAACATTAAGCAGTCTGATGGAACCAACAGGTGGCATCAGAACAAAACTAAAGCATATTAATTATATGTGCACTGGTATGTAATTTAGCACATGTAACATGTTCACTGCCAGAAGTATGGCCCTACAGGTGCAAGCAGAATAACGCGTCTCATGAAAAACTGAGTGATGCCCTGAAGAAATTCAAAGGTGCGGTGCTTATGCTAGGAAAGTGAACGTAGGCGCCGACCGTTGGATAATAGTACCTGATTCTCGGCGGCGTATGGGTATCGTTGTCATACTTGATAGCTAAGGATCGTCGATGGTGCTCGTGTTGCGGTTGAGTTTGGGCCGGCTGTCGCCGTCGCTGAAGCGACTCCGGTGCTACGGTTGCGGCGCCTGTCGACATACAAGAAAGCTCATCTGTGGTAAGTGAACAGTTGCACGATAAAGAGAAAAACTGAAGGAGTACAAATTGAAATAACCTGATGAGGCTGCGGCGTCGGTAAAGCAGGGCCGGTGGAGTTGAATATGGCGTCCGTGGAGAGGGTCCGGTGTAGTGGACAAAGGCTTCGGCGGGCACGTTGTACAATGCTTTCGGTGAGGCGGATCTGTTGCGGCGCACGAGGGCTTGTATGAAGGGCCAGCGGAGGGGCGGACGAGGGAGTCAGTGAAGGGCCTACGCTATGGTGGATGAGGGCGCCGGTTAAGCAGATCCGGTGCGGTGGACCATGATGGCGGTCAAGGAGATCTGGAGTGGTGGACAAGCCAGTCGCTGAAGCGGCTCCGGTGAAGTAGTGAGTTGGCAGTCGGGGGTTCCAAGGTGCGGAAGGTAGATCCGGCTGGGTGTGAGGTCCACCGCTGCGGCGGAGGACTAGATTCGGCAGCTTGCCGTGGTTGGGGGGGTCGGGGAGGGGCTCTGGGGAAGAATGTTGGGGGCAAAGAGGGGAAAACAATGGAGTTACCAAAGCAGCCCTTTTCCGTTCATGTCGCAGGGGTAAAACAGGAATATCGCAGGGCTAAACTTTCGGGCGCGTGATATTTCGATGTGAGCGGGAAGTTTGAAAGCTTTTGGCGCCTAAAATTATAAGTATTCTGCTCTCGTACGACCGACTATGATATCATGGCCGACAATTTGTTTGTTTTGCACGCAAAAAATGTGCAAGTTCTGAAAATCAATGTCTCCAACTCGAAACTTAGATTGTCCATTCAATTCAAATATGGATCATTGAGCTACTACAAGCAAATACCATCATACGGTCCAATTCAAATGAAATTCCAAATGTGTTTATCCTAAATATGATGACAAAAGCAAAAATGTGTATGTGTATGAATAAAGTGGATGATTATAAAGTTTGAACATGCCCGTATGTGTATATCTCTAGGTTTGATATATGAATTTGAAATCACGAAATCCCGGCTTAAAAAATGTACCTCTGTTTAAATGAATTGCAAAAGCTAATGATGGAGTCGAATTCCAAAATTCCAATCTTAGGTTTGTAATTCTGGTACATCAAGGTATATCACGCATGTTCAAAAATATCGTTATCTCATAGTACAAACTGTGAAACAAATTGATCAACCATGAGTGCACAATATCTCAATTACGCTAAAGTCCCTCAAATATAGACACCTCACTCTTTATCTGAAGTCACCCCCCCCCCCACCACACACACACAGAAGTTGTTCTCTCCCCCAAACACCAACACACGAGCACATTAACACCCCTCTCTCTTGTAAAGTCCAGACCCCAACATAGGTCTCTATCACTTTGTCTCTCGGGCATGCACACATCTCTTCCCTCACTCTCTAGGTCTCCCGCTATCTCTCTTACCCAAGCACACGCACTATGTAGAGTGTATATTTCGTATACACACAAAACGTCGCCCCCAAATGTCTATCTCCCTAGTTATGTTGTTCTCGCGCACTCACCTCACACACCACCCCCACTGCAAACAAGCACACTTTGTCTCCTTGTGGACCACTCTCCTCTTTCTATCTCTCCCACATGCGGACCCACCCCAGCTTCTTCCCTGTATACATATATGTCGTGACTCTTTGCATAGCTCCCTAATGTATAATCGTTCTCGATTTCGCACATTGTTCTCTACACCATCTATTCTAGCTCTCTCATGAAGTCCCTATCACACACACGATGACTCGCTTCCCTTGCGTCTCCGTTCATAGGCCAATTTCGGACAACATCAACATTGTCTCCCTATCTATATGCCATTTATGGACACAAACGACCCCTCTCACCCCCTCTCTTCCTCTCTCTCTCTCTCTCTCCGGCGCTAGCTCTCTCTTTCTCTCGCTCTCACACCCCTCTCCCCCCACACACTCGATGTCTCTTCCAAATAGTCTGCTCCCCCCGCCCGCACCCGTGCTATCTCGCTACTACACATGTCACACCATTCCCCCTTCCCTTATACTAGGTTTACATCATCATTGGTCTCTCTACTCCACATACACTCTCTCCCTCTCACACACAAACGCGTGCACAAACACACACAGACACGCACAAACATCCATTTACCTGGATCCTCATCTCTCCTCATGTCTGCATGTGTATCTCACACACTCACTCTCTAATTATGTATATGTGTCTCCATGTTACACAACACAAAGCCCCATGTACATGTCTCTCTATCCTCCACACACATAGACACAAAGAATCTGTTATCATTGCCTCAGTCTCTAACATATCACACAGGCACACTCTCTCTCTGTCTCTCTCTCTCGCAAACACACTCAACAAGGGTTTCCCCGTGAATAACTTACCTTCTATTCATGAATAGTCGTGGCAGTACGGCGAACACGAGACGTGAAAAAGAATAAATCTACACATGCTTAGACCACCTAGTATGACTACTAGGACTAGAGCAAGCCAAAAAGCGCGCCGCCGTCACCCCCTCCTTGTCGGCGACAGGAAAATCTTTGTTTTACACAGTCGAGAAGTCATTGTGCTAAGGGCCCACATGCCGAGGCATTGAATAGAATGTAGATGCTAGTTTACGGAAGCAAGTATCGATAATACATTTGTATCTCCATACTTATATTTCTTCTCTTATAAAAAACTGAGTTGGTGATGATGGTACGTGTGCCATCTTGCAATATAGACCGTCCGATCTATATCTGACGGATGGAAATTAAACTAAAAGATACCCGCACCCCTCTCCACATTTGCAGACAAGGCCTTCCCTCGTTCATCCTTATCTCCAACAAACCTCATTGTTGAGCAATTAAGAAAGGAAGCCTCTTGAACAAACTGGCCTGGTGGCCGCTGCCGGCGTCGTCAATCCCCATGCCTCCGCTCAGTTCGACCACCAACCACCACCACACCCCACTCCTCTTCACCTTATCTCATATTTCTCGAGATATCATTAGTTTTTACACATGGAATTACTCCCGCAAGGGTCAATCACAACAAGTGTTTTATAAAAAAATGCATCTTGATGTTCCGTGCAATGCACGGATCTTGCTAGTACTCCTACACAAGACTAAGTTGGTGATGCTGGTGTGTCTGCCATCCGTCGTTTCTGACCATTAGATCTACATCTAACGATTGTGAGGTAAGTTGTTGCCTTTTCTCACCAACATCCCACTTGTCTACCAATTTGCAGAAAAACCCATAATTAGTATCTTAAAACCAACCACATCCCTCCCTGACCTCACCAAAACAGCCCAAGGAATATATTCTAATTGAAACATAATATATCTCTAGTGACATATGTATATCAAAATTAGAGTGTTTTGTACCAAGTTTGTGAATAAGTATTATTCTAATTATGATTCGTTGCAACGGACATGAACATTGCTAGTATTTCCAACCATGCATTTATTTTCCTAGTATTCCATAGTTTCGAGTTTTCCATCAAGATATTAGTCACTCATGGTTGATATTTACTTTCAATCATGTACACATATGCACTATGTAACTAGTCTTGCTTATTGGCTTCCAAAGCTTAACATTCACTCCTACTTACAATATGTAGAGTATTTAACAAAAAACTACCACTTTCAACCAGCCCTAGGAGGAATCTATTGTACAAAAAATAGCAAAAACATACCCAAAATTTCTTAATCCACGCCAAAAACTACCTAGTACTCCTACCGATTAGGTTCGTTTAAACCCATTTATGACAGGGTTGGCCCACATGTCCGTGCTGACGAGGCAGCTTAAACCAACACATTTTGTTTGATCGTTGACACGAGGGACCCACATCTAACCTTCTATCCTGTTATTCCCCCTCAAATCATTATTTTTCCTGAACATTACTTCAAATAGTACTGATGCGTGTTCGTCGGTGGCGCCGGTGATGAGCGAGTTGGCCGCCACTCCGCCGGACGGGCCGGACGCCGCACTGGCCTCCACACGGGTTGGCAGGCTGGCCCGAGCGTGACTCACGAGCAAGCAAGCCACCGCGCTGGCCTTCGCTCGAGCCAGATGGCTGGCCTTAGTGCGGCGCGCGCGAGCAAGCCGCAGCGCTGCCTTGCCAATCTAGCTAGCAAACCTTGCAGACAAGCAGCTGGACGGAGCTATCTTGGCTAGCTAGCGGCCGCAAGCACCGGACGGAGCTGGCATCCGGGCTGCCGCAACATGGGCTCCGCACCGCCGGCGGTTTTTACCTCGCTTTCTGCCGGCGGCGGTAGCTGCGTCCCATGTCCGAGGATGACTAGGTGGACGGGCTGGAGGTAGGAGGTCACTCGAGGATTTTTGTTGGTAAGAGCATATAGAATGGTTGATAAGGTAGTCTTATCTTAAGTCTGCCACGTATGCAAGTGGTAGTAGTTTCTTGGCTAGTGGTTTCTTGCATTATTAGAGCAAGTACAATAGAGCTGAGTCAGCGTGCTATAAGAAATAAACTACTACTACATGTTGGCTATAAGATGGGCTGTAGATGACATGGCACTGGCTTATAGCCAGCAGCTGGCTATACTATTAACCATGCTCTTAGGGGTTTCTTGTAAGGAACAATGTACGTACTACTAGCGATAAAAGGCGATTCTAGGTTGCGTTGTACTCCAACAAGTACTACTAGTGGTCGCGGGAGTGTATACCTCGTTTTGTGGGTTCGATCCCGGCCGAATGCATGGCGGCCTTTTTTTAAAAATAGTACTACTACACTTCGCTGCGAGCCAATATTTTACATGGGTAGTTTGAGTTTTGAAGTCAAACAGACGTGCGGCCCCACAATCTAGGTGCACTAGACAGCCTAGCCACGTGAACGGGTTTTCCTTCCCAGCATCCCGTGGCTCGCTGGCTCGCCCTAGCCGCACCACGCTTGCAGCTTCCAGCTAGTAGCATATTTAAACTAGCACCTCCCAATTAAGCCCGAAGAGCCGGAAAAGCCTGGCGGGGCATTGGGAACTGTGCAATATGGCTCTATACGTAAAGTGCTCTACTACTACTCTGTAGCTTGTGGCGTTGCATGCATGGACTTCACTTCACTATCGGCTCTACTATAAAAAAATTCCTCTTGCCGTGTTTTTTTTTAAAACAGAGGCAAAAGCTTTGCTTCATCTCATTCATAAAGAAGGAACTACTAACAAAGTTCGACGAGATCCATTACACCTCCACAAATGGAAGCGAAAAGCCTAGTCTCGCTGTATCAAATAACTCAAATGTTCTGCCCCCGCAGTAACCGTCGCTGATAAACAGGCTGCTAGTGTGTGCGTGAGAGGAGTGGCTGAGTAGGCCAGCTACGTGAGAGGAGCGGCTGAATAGAGCACCGAGAGTACCCACTAGGCCACTACGCAGGTGTACTTCCCCTGCATTGATAGTACAATGATGGTTCTAGAGAACAGTAGTACCCTCCACTTCCAACTGTAGCTCCTTGGCCCTGAGATTCAAGAGTTCAAAACTGGTGCACTATACTAGACTAGACTAGAAGTACAGTACATCACACTACTAGTTGAGAAAAGTAATACTAGTACTGCTACAGTACAAGTACGTACTCCTCCGTCACATAATGTAAGACATTTTTTGACACTAGTTGGCGTGTACAAAAAATGGCAAAAACATACCCAAAATTTCTTAATCCACGCCAAAAACTACTACCTAGTGCCAAAAATTTCTTACTAGTGCTATTATTTACAGTATAATGCAATCCCATAACGTTCCATAATCCCTTTCTTTCAAAAAAATCACTTCTGGAGAGAAGATTGCTATCTCCACGCGAGCTTCTCATAGGCCAGCGCCACCGCATGCAGTCATGTGAGAGACAGGAAGACATCCATGCAGCATGCAGAGAGAGGAGAATGCGGGCGGACAGCCAATGGGCTGCATGGGGCATTTATAGCTGCTAACTCCTCCCATCCATGCGCCAGGGGTATTTCCATCCAGAAAGCATGCAGCGAGCCCCTGCCTTGGTATCCGGGTCTGCTCTTATGCGCAGAGTAAAAAAAATTCGGAGGGAGTACTAGTAGTAAATAATAGCCTGACCCCTTCGCTGAGGAACGATCTACAATTGGAAGGGACGAGGCCCTGCGGTTACTACGCTCTTATCTCCTCCTCGCTAGTTCCCCTCCCCCCGAAGAGAAGGCAGTTCGTCGCTGCTCCCATGGATTCGCCAGGCGGTTCTCCTCCTCGTCAGGGCTGGGAGACCTTGGACGACGATCCTGTGGGAGAAATCGCACGCCGCTCCGACGTCCTCACCGCCGCAAGACTCGGTGCTTCCTGCACCAACTTTTTCAAGACGCTGCTTAAACAGGCCATGCTTGTTGGTTTTCCATGCATCCTCGAGGAGAAGGTTCTTCTATGGGACAATACTTCGAACAGTCCACCGCTCCCTGGCCATGGTTGCACGTTGACTCTGCTAGAGTTGCCGATGTTGAGAGGTAGTCGGATTTTGTCCGATGAGCAGGTCAGTAATGGAGTTTGATCATGTAGTACATAGTTATTCCATTTCCATCCCATAATTTCTCCGCTGCCCACCATCTTATATATAGGCCTGGGTTGGTGCCAACGAAGATTGGTTTGCATACCTCCGGCCGGATACCACCATCATTTTGCACAACATCCACAGCAGTGCGGCCGTTCCGGTAGACCCCTTCTCCACCATGGGGATCGGCCTTCCGGACTGGCTGGGCAAGAATACCTATGATGATGCCTACATGAGATAGAAGAAGATATCAATTGCGGACCCGCCGACAAAGCGACGCGGCTTCGGAGATTACTATCTCATCGCGGTGTTCGACATAAGGATTTCCATCAATGTAGGAGGCAGTAACGTCAGAGGCTGGCGCATGTTGGCGGCGGAAGATTTGTACCCCTACACGTTCGAAGACGACGTGCGCCATCTAGGCCGCATCTTCGCGGTGACAAGCCAGGGGACTTGTTTCATCTGGTTGACATCCTACGGTACGGGAGATTACAAACGGAATGCACAAACCATCATTTGCATCCCTAACGGTACTCCATTATTTTGCAGGGACCAGTCATCCCCTGATCAAAATAAGATCGCCGATCCTGGATGTGCATTTGCATCCGCGATTCGGTCTAACCTGGAACCTTGTAGCTGACTTTGGCATATTGGGATCAACTATCTTAGCAGTCGTTACCCATGGTACCACTGATGTGCAACATGGTCACATAATCTACCATGATCGGACCGTCACCATCTACCCAGGTATTCCATTTTTTAACCCTCTCGCCTTCTCTTTCATTGTTGTACTAGTAGTATACTTTGTAGTACTAGTAGGAGTACTTTTTACCTTGGAGGACGCGTATAGCTAGCTAGGCCCTTGAAGACTTGAACCCACTAGCTGCCACCATTTTTGTTTTTCCATGTCTTACTATCTCATCCATGTAGCCAAGAGTGGCTATATATAATAAGCCGGTTATATTACTTCCTCTATACCGGAGTAGTACTATTTGCTGCATAGTATTACTGACCGCCACATTTCAGCACAACATTATTATGCATGGACCTTGACTATGTACGTCACCATGTGTCCAGATCTGGGATGCCGCGTGTACCAGATGAACGGCGCCGAGTTCGACCCCCGTGATGCTACGTGGGTGCCGAGGAACACTCTTGGAGAGTACTAGCTTTTCATCGGGGATAGTTACCCCATTGTGAAGCGGATGCCACCTTCCGTGCACGACACGGAAGGCCTGCCATTCATGAAGCATGGTTGTGTCCTCAGTGTGCACCGCCGGATGAACGACATGCTAGGACATGCTATCCCTGATTTATGCCGCTTCAGCTTGGATGAGTCTCCATTGTGTGGAACCGGACTAGAAAGCTATGACAATGATTCCCGTTGCCCACCGCTATGGATCGTGCCATCCATGAAGAACACCTGGGACTGGAACCTGGAGGAGGACATGTAGCCCATCTATAGCGTGTAAGTGGAGTACGATAATTGTGAACGGTAGCGCTATGAATATATGTAGACTAGTCGTGCACAAATTTATCACATGAGTTCGAGATGAACTTGTGTGGCATACTGGCATTTGTCCTTTAGAATTTATTACTAGTAAATGTGTTATGTGTACGTGCAACTTGTGTGGTTGTTGCACGGGCTCCAACACGCTCTTTGAGGAAAAAAGGTGGCACAGCTTTGGATATACGTGACGTGGCGGCATCATACAGTAGCATCGTTCGCTATAGTTGTACTAGTACACTCCTACTAGGATGACAACCCCTATAAAACCTTGCGCTTGGCACTTTGCCTCTTTGGGAGGTTCAACAGTTCGTACTCGTGTGAACCTTGCACTTGGCTCTTCGCCTCTTCGGAAGGTCCAACAATGATGATACTACAGTACAATATGCTTCTGGCAATCTGACACCGATTGAACTGCTGCACGTCCACCGCGAGGGCGAGGGCGAGGGAGAGGGAGAGGGAGAGGGAGAGGGAGAGGGCGCTGTAGTCAAAACCCTCTCCTCGTCCTGCGAACCACCGCGCGCGTGGGCGAGGGAGAGGCGTAGTAAGCAAGCTTCTCCTCGTTCGGCGAGTTGACAGGACACATCAAAGCAGTACTAGTACTAGTATTAGTAGTCCATAATGCGTCCTTTCCGATTAATATGGCTTAATTTGAAACGAGAAAAATACACTGGCGGTCAACGTATGTAACAGTACGCTCTTTACGGTCACTATATATAGTTTTGCGGCGATTATGCGATCACTAGCTCATCGTAGAGCACCGTATTGCACCCTACTGACCGGCGACATAGTCGACGTGGCACTTTGTTGACTGGTTAAATTGTCACCTAGTTTCTGGGTCCCACCTGTCAGTTGGCAGAGCAAAGAAATCAGTTAAACAAAACTTTACGCAAGCGCGACACGAGTCCAACCCTTGCGCGCGAACCGCCCTGGCTGTGTATGTGAGTGCATGCACGTGTCCTCCCTCGGTCTTCCAACAAAGAGTGCAATACATGATGTACATCTACACTTCCAATGTGTTTAGCCTTTAATCTAAATCGATATTGATTGACTAATGCACCAACTTGTGTTGTAGGTATAGGCTACATGTCTATCCTTAATTACAGCATGCAACGGCCTTCATTTAATCTTCTTATCTCAATGGTCGCATGCACACATAAGTCTGCTACTTTTGGGCGTTAATTATGCCATGGTCAATGTGTAAATCTCTAAATGTACAGTCTTTCACGGACGTAGGGAGTAGGTTGAGCACTTGAGTGTGAGCGTGTGTGTTGCGTCGTGTGCTGTGTGCCGCATGGGTGCGTGAGTGTTGCTTGCGTCCATGTGTACGTGTGAGTGTTGCATGTTGCATGCATGCATGCATGGGGCTTACTCCCTCCCATTGACATGTCCATTTGGCTATAGATATCAACAAGTGACTAGGTACGGAGCAAAATGAGTGAAGTGAGTGTAGAGGCATAGGGATACTGTAGAAAGGAAGTCCTCGCGATCCATTTATTCCCCATCTCGGTCAGAGAGAACTATTCAACTAGTCTTCGCAGTGAAGTGACAATACACACTGCAGCAGATGGGACACATAATTAATAAGCTGAACCAGCGTGTTGGTGTTACTAAATCAGTCGGTTATGTTTGGTAGTCTCAAGTCATTGAAAGCATGCACATCCCACATATCTTATTGGTTGATATGCCACAAAACAAAAAACAAGAAGGGAGTTAATGTACGGTGCCTAAGTGTTTTGGGATTATTTGGTTTTCGTAAGGTGACTTACACACCTAGATGGAGGGAGTAGTAGAATTGAGATTGAATGCACTTTCTTCCCCGTCTTCCACTCTTCTTCCTCCACTCTTCTTCCTCCTCCTCTCTTCCCCATCGTTGGCCGCACACCATTTACCCCCGCTCACTGCTCGCCCGCCCGTGCCATGTTCCTTGGTAGCTCGCGCCTACCATATCCCCCCACTCACTGCTCGGCCACACGAGGAGAAGCTTCTTCGCTCGCCCGCCCGAATCCACTTCCCCGCTGATACGTCTCCGTCGTACCTACTTTTCCAAACACTTTTGCCCTTGTTTTGGACTCTAATTTGTATGATTCGAATGGAACTAACCCAGACTGACGCTGTTTTTAGCAGAATTACCATGGTGTTGTTTTATGTGCAGAAAACAAATATTCTCGGAATGACCTGAAACTCCACGGAACATCTTAGAAAAAACGCCAAAGATGAAGACCAGGGGGCCCACACCCTTCTCACGAGGGTACCCCCCCTAGGGCGCGCCCCCTACCTCGTGGGCCCCCTGGAAACCCTCCGACGCCAACTCCAACTCTATATATTTGATTTCGGAGAGAAAAAATTCAGAGAGAAGAAATCATCGCGTTTTACGATACGGAGCCACCTCCAAGCCCTAAAACCTCTCAGGAGGGCTGATCTAGAGTCCTTTCGGGGCTCCGGAGAGGGGGATTCGTCGCCGTCGTCATCATCAACCATCCTCCCTCACCAATTTCATGATGCTCACCGCCGTGCGTGAGTAATTGCATCGTAGGCTTGCTGGACGGTGATGGGTTGGTTGAGATTTATCATGTAATCGAGTTAGTTTTGTTAGGGTTTGATCCCTAGTATCCATTATGTTCTGAGATTGATGTTGCTATGACTTTGCTATGCTTAATGCTTGTCAGTAGGGCCCGAGTGCCATGATTTCAGATCTGAACCTATTATGTTTTCATGAACATATGTGAGTTCTTGATCCTATCTTGCAAGTCTATAGTCACCTACTATGTGTTATGATCCGGCACCCCCGAAGTGACAATAATCGGGACCATTCCTGGTGATGACCATAGTTTGAGGAGTTCATGTATTCACTATGTGCTAATGCTTTGTTCCGGTTCTCTATTAAAAGGAGGCCTTAATATCCCTTAGTTTCCAAATGGACCCCGCTGCCACGGGAGGGTAGGACAAAAGATGCCATGCAAGTTCTTTTCCATAAGCACGTATGACTATATACGGAATACATGCCTACATTACATTGATGAATTGGAGCTAGTTCTGTGTCACCCTATGTTATGACTGTTACATGATGAACGCATCCGGCATAATTATCCATCACTGATCCGGTGCCTACGAGTTTTCCATATACTGGTTTACGCTTATTTACTTTCCCGCTGCTACTGTTACAATCACTACAAAATACCAAAAACATTACTTTTGCTGTCTTTACTTTTGTTGCTGCTACCACCACTATCATATTACTTTGCTACTAAACACTTTGCTGCAGATACTAAGTTTCCAGGTGTGGTTGAATTGACAACTCAGCTGCTAATACTTGAGAATATTCTTTGGATCCCCTTGTGTCGAAACAATAAATTTGGGTTGAATACTCTACCCTCGAAAGCTGTTGCGATCCCCTATACTTGTGGGTTATCAAGACTAATTTCTAGCGCCGTTACCGGGGAGCATAGCTCTATTCTTTGAGTCACTTGGGATTTATATCTGCTGGACACTATGAAGAACTTGAGAGATCCAAAAACCAAGATCTATCCCTCAAGTACGAGGGGAGGTAAGGAACTGCCATCTAGCTCTGCACTTGATTCACCTTCTGTTATGAGTAAGTTTGCGACACCTACCCCTTCTTCTGCTATTCGTTCTGATATGTCGCATGTTATTGATGATGCCACTTCTGCTATGCATGATACTTATGATGAAACTGCTTCTATGCCTAATACTACTGTTCCCCTTAGTGAATTTCTTGATGAACAAATTGCTAGGTCTAGAGAAAAAGAAATTATTGAATCTGAATATGATGATGATAGTGATGATGAAAATATGCCTGTTATTCCTGAGGGTTATCTTTTTGATATGGAATCTTCTGCCGCTATTTTTGCTTGCAAAGATAGATATGAGCTTAAGAGGTTATTAATTAAATGGAACAAAGAATCACTTAGAGATAAAATGAGACCTGACCCTGCTTTTGCTACTTCACCTATATGCGTTCCTAATAAGGATTATGAATTCTCTGTTGATCCTGATATAATTACTTTAGTTGAATCTCATCCGTTTTATGGCTATGAATCTGAAACTGTTGTGGCACATCTTACTAAGTTAAATGATATAGCTGCCCTGTTCACTAATGATGAGAGATCGCGTTACTTTTATATACTCAAAATATTTCCGTTCTCATTAAAGGGTGATGCTAAGATATGGTTTAATTCTCTTGATCCTGGTTGTGTGCGTAGTCCCCAGGATATGATTTATTACTTCTCTGCTAAATATTTCCCTGCTCATAAGAAACAAGCTGCTTTGAGGGAAATATACAACTTCGTGCAAATTAAAGAAGAGAGTCTCCCACAATCTTGGGGAGGCTTCTCAAGTTACTTAAAGCTTTGCCTGATCATCCTCTTAAGAAACCTGAAATACTTGATATCTTTTATAATGGACTAACCGATGCTTCCAGAGATTACCTGGATAGTTGTGTTGGTTCTCTTTTCAGGGAAAGAACACCGGATGAAGCTGAAATTCTATTGAATAATATGTTGACAAATGAAAATAATTGGGCACCTCCTGAGCCATCTCCTGCTCCAATTACTGAGTCTATTCTTAAACCAACTCCGAAGAAGAGAGGTGTTATATTCCTCAGTCCTGAAGATATGCAAGAGGCAAAAAATCTATGAAAGAGAAAGGTATTAAAGCTGAAGACGTTAAGAATTTACCTCCTATTGAAGAAATACATGGTCTTAATTCACCGCCTGTTGAAGAAACATATGATCTCAATTCTTTATTTACTGAAGAACCTCCTGATCACGATATCCCAACACAGGTAGTAAAGGTAAATTCTCTCTATAGATATGATAAAGCTGAAGTTCCTCCTACTAAAATTGCTAGTCAGTGCTTGGATGAGTTTGATAACTTTATGTTTAAGCAAGACGACTTCAATGCTTATTTTGGTAGACAATTAAAAGAAAATGCTTATATGATTAGACGCTTGGGTGATTATATGGCTGATATTAAAGGTGAACTTAAACTTGTTAGCAAACATGCTTCTATGGTTACCACTCAAGTAGAACAAGTACTTAAGGCTCAAAAAGAAGTGCTTGATGAAATGAATAGTAAGAAAAATGATTATGCTGTTAGAGTGGCTACTAGAACTGGTAGAATGACTTAGGAACCTTTGTATCCTGAAGGCCACCCTAAGAGAATCGAGCAAGATTCTCAAAGAAATAATATTGATGTTCCTAGTTCTTCTAAAAAGAAGAAGAAGAAAAATGATAGAACTGTGCAAACTTCTAGTGAACCTATTGATGAACCACCTGATAATCCAAATTATATTTCTATGTCTGATGCTGAAACACAATCTGGTAATGAACATGAACCTAGTAAAAATATCAATAATGATGTTCATGATGATGCTCAACCTAGTAATGACAATGATGTAGAAATCGAACCTGTTGTTGATCTTGATAACCCACAATCAAAGAATCAACGTTATGATAAAAGAGACTTTGTTGCTAGGAAACATGGTAAAGAAAGGGAACCTTGGGTTCAAAAACCCATGCCTTTTCCTCCTAAACCATCCAAGAAAAAGGATGATGAGGATTTTGAGTGCTTTGCTGAAATGATTAGGCCTATCTTTTTGCGTATGAGATTAACTGATGTGCTCAAAACAAATCCTTATGCTAAATATATGAAGGATATCATTACTAATAAAAGAAAGATACCGAAAGCTGAAATTTCCACTATGCTTGCTAATTATACTTTTAAGGGTGGAATACCAAAGAAACTTGGAGACCCCGGAGTACCTACTATACCTTGTTCCATTAAAAGAAATTATATTAAAATTGCTTTATGTGATCTTGGAGCTGGTGTTAGTGTTATGCCTCTCTCTTTATATCGTAGACTTGACTTGAATAAGCTGACACCTACTGAAATATCTTTGCAAATGGCTGATAAATCAACTGCTATACCTGTCGGTATTTGTGAGGATGTGCATGTTGTGGTTGCAAACGTTACTATTTTAATAGACTTTGTTATACTTGATATTCCCGAGGATGATAGTATGTCTATTATTCTTGGAAGACCTTTTCTTAATACTACAGGGGCTGTTATTGATTGCAACAAAGGCAATGTCACTTTTCATGTTAATGGTAATGAGCATACGGTACACTTTCCGAGGAAACAACCTCAACTTCATAGTATCAACTCTATTGGAAAAATTCCATCGATTATATTTGGAGGTTTTGAATTTCCTCTTCCTACTGTCAAAAAGAAATATGATATACTTATTATTGGGGATGTGCATATCCCCGTTGAGGTAACTTAGTGCTATTCGAAATTTCTC
This sequence comes from Triticum urartu, assembly GCF_056163025.1. NCBI lineage: Eukaryota > Viridiplantae > Streptophyta > Magnoliopsida > Poales > Poaceae > Triticum > Triticum urartu. Next base: position 364,862,442 of record NC_141873.1, on the reverse strand, counting down.
CGGTTTCATGATTATCGGAATGAGTTTGTTAACAAGACTTGATCAACCTTGTTAGTGGATTCTTTTTTATGAGCATGAGATGGATGAAACTAGAAGCACAAACTTCTGTACCCTCTCTATACTTTCTGTTATTTATATTAAATAAAGTAAAAATAGTATTTTTCTGTCTGTTTTTTGACTTATCCGTGCAATATAAAAATATCCCAAAAATAAAAGTCCTTAGAATGACATGCCAATTTAATATGATTTTTTCGGGAATATTTGAGGATTTACTGTGCAAAAATTACCGCGGGAGGAGCTGCCACCTGGCCACGAGGGTGGTGGGCGCCCCCCCGCCCTATAGGGCGCGCCCCCTGCCTCGTGGGCCCATGGTGGCCCTCCTCCACTTATCCCAGCACCCATCTTCTTCCTCTATCTCACACAAACCCAAAAAACCAACTCAAGCACGAGTTCCAGCCACTTTTGCTGTGATTTTCGATCTCCTTGCTCAAAGCACCTCTCGCAAAACTGCTTGGGGATATTGTTCCTTGGTATGTGACTCCTCCATTGGTCCAATTAGTTTTTGTTCTAGTGCTTTATTCTTTGCAAATTTGTGCTGCATAGGTGACCATGTTCTTGAGCTTGCATGTCAAATTTATATGGTTCCAAGTAGTTCTAATGCTTGATATAGGCTCTAGGCACTTGTAGGAGTAGTTACTATCAATATTATTGAAGTTGGTTCACTTTTGTTTGAAGTTACTAAAAAAATTCAGATTGTTTCAGAAAAATAATGAGGAGATTTTTGAGGGGCTCGTCGAGCAAAAGCTCGAAGGAAAAGGCCCCGAAGCCTAAGTATAATTTGCCGCGCACCGCGGAGATTCGGGCGTGTGAATGGCCTTCTGAAGATTTCTTGAGAGCAGCCGGTATCTACAAAGATTTTCATGAATTGGCTCACAATGCAGGCCTCACCGCTTTCCTCCACGACCAATGCGATCAGTATCTCTTACTCACAAATACTTTTGTGCAAAACTTTCATTTTTATTCTAGGAACTCACCACCTACGGTGGAGTTTCATTTATATGATGAGCATAAGGAGATGTCACTTTATGATTTCTGTCGGATTTGTTTAATCCCTTTTGAGGGCAAGACAGAAGAACCACATCATGATGATGTGGCTGGGTTTATTGATACTATCACTGTAGGAGAAACTAGAAAGGTTTCCGATGCATGAATCACTAGCATACATTTTCCTGTTTTACGTTATTTTGCATTATTTGCTAGTCATTGTTTAATTGGGCATGGAAACACTGGAAACCTTAGTATCCCTGATATAATTATTCTGTACCACGGTTTATACAGTGATAACACTTTTAGTATCGGCGGTATTATTGCTACACGGTTAAGTATGAAGCGTACTAAGGGTCCCATCTTTGGAGGCGTCTATGCCACACGCCTAGCTGCACATTTTAACATACCTATTAGGCATGCTGAGAAGGAAGAAAAGGTGCTTCCCCGTGTTTATCTAGATCATAAAAGTATGGTGGCACATGATTTTATTGTTAAGAATAGGGCAGGAGAGCTTAAATATCAATTGTTCTTTAACAAACATCATCCTGAGACTATTACCCTGCCTGCTCCTTCTTTGTTTAATTTTGTAGGACCCTACCTCGTTACGTGGGTTGCCGTCCAAGCTTACAAGAATCCTGCACCAGCCCTGGAACAGGAGCCACAAGATGAGCCTCCACAACAATCTGTTTATTCTTGGGATCCAGAGATGACTGTCAGCCAGTGGTAGTCAGAGTCTTCTTCATCACAGTATGATCCCAACTATTCTTCCTCATCACAGTACGACCCCAACAACTATTATTATGGATATCCGCCAGGCCAGCCGTGGCCATAGACCAACTTAGGCCAAAAGCCTAAGCTTGGGGGAGTACGTATTTCTCACCGACATTACATTTATGTTCACACACACTCATTGCTAGATGTCGGTGCTCATACTTTTTCACTGTAATATCCATGCTAGTTTATTTTCTTTTTCCTGCTTTCTTCTTGTGTGTCTGTTAAACCTTAAGAAAAAACAAAAAAATTAGTAGTAGTTTATTTCTCTGCTGTAGTAGTAATAATTAAAAAGAAAACCCAAAAATATTTCCCATTGTTCTTTTGCTTGTTGGGAGCTTTCCTGTGTAAATAGTTTTATTTCTTTTCTTTAATTTGGGGGCCAATAGGAGAAGACCATAATTAAATTGTTGAAGTGGCTCTTATATGCATTATTGTTGATTTAACCAAGAGCCCATATTGCCTTGTCTTCTCCTGTTTATTGAATGCTCGTAGATTCCAGCTTAGTCCAATGCACGTACACTCTTATTATTATTCACACCGTTCGGTCGTGCAAGTGAAAGGCAATTATGATGATATATGATGGACTGACTGAGATGAGAAAAGCTGGTATGAACTCGACCTCTTTTGTTTTTGTAAATATGATGAGTCCCCCGTTCTTGATTCAGCTTATTATGAATAAATATGTTTGCAATGACAATTAGAGATCATAGTTGCTTGTGCCATGCTTGATTAGCTATGAGTTATAATTGTTTACCTTGTGTGCCAACATGCTATTGAGATGATTATGATGTGGTATGATGGGGTGGTATCCTCTTCTGAATGATTTAAGTGACTTGACTTGGCACATGTTCACGCATGTAGTTGAAACAAAATCAACATAGCCTTCACGATATTTATGTTCATGGTGGATTATATCCTACTCATGCTTGCATCCAATGTTTATTAATTTTAATGCATGTACATGGTTGTTGTCGCTCTCTAGTTGGTCACTTCCCAGTCTTTTGCTAGCCTTCACTTGTACTAAGCGGGAACACTGCTTGTGCATCCAATCCCTTAAACCCCAAAGTTATTCCAGATGAGTCCACTATACCTTCCTATATGTTGTATCTACCTGCCGTTCCAAGTAAATTTGTATGTGCCAAACTCTAAACCTGCAAATAAACATTCTGTTTTGTATGCTCGAATAGCTCATGTATCAACAAAGGCTGTCCTTATCTTCCGTGTTAGGCGGGTTATTCTCAAGAGGAGTGGACTCCGCTCCTCACTCACGAGAAAATGGCTGGTCACCGGGATGCTCAGTCCCATGCTTTATGCAAACTAAATCAAAATTAATTGCAAACAAAACTCCCCCTGGGACCTGATGTATGTTGGAGGCACTCGTTGTTTCGAGCAAGCCATGGATTGATGTTTGTTGGTGGAGGGGGAGTATAAATTTTACCATTCTGTTTGGGAACCGCCTATAATGTGTTTAGCATGGAAGATATCGCCATCTCTTAGTTGTTACGTTGACAATGAAAGTATACCGCTCAAAATACAATTTATCTCTATTTCAAAACCGAGCTCTGGCACCTCTACAAATCCCTGCTTCCCTCTATGAAGGGCCTATCCATTTACTTTTATGTTGAGTCATCACCCTCTTATTAAAAAGCACTAGCTGGAGAGCACAGCCGTCATTTGCATTCATCACTATTAATTTATATTGGGTATGACTATGATTGGATCTCTTTTACCATGAATTACAATGTCTAGTCAGTCCTTGATCTTTAAAGGTGCTCTGCATTTATGTTTTGCGGTCTCAGAGAGGGCTAGCGAGATACCATCTTGTTATATCATATTATGATTGTTTTGAGAAAGTGTTGTCATCTGAGATTTATTATTATTATGGCTTGCTAGTTGATTATGCTATTGATATGAGTAATTGTGAGACCTGAGAATTATTGCAAATGTGGTTAGTTATGATCTATGCTGAAAACTTGAATGCTGGCTTCACATAGTTACAATAATAAGAGCAAACAAAGTTTGTAAAAGTTTTTCTTTCTTTCTTTCAGTTTGTCAACTGAATTGCTTGAGGACAAGCAAGGGTTTAAGCTTGGGGGAGTTGATATGTCTCTGTCGTATCTACTTTTCCAAACACTTTTTCCCTTGTTTTGGACTCTAATTTGTATGATTTGAATGGAACTAACCCAGACTGGCGTTGTTTTCAACAGAATTACCATGGTGTTGTTTTATGTGCAGAAAACAAATATTCTCGGAATGACCTGAAACTCCACGGAACATCTTAGAAAAAACAATAAAAAATCCTCGCCAAAGATGAAGACCAGGGGCCCACACCCTTCTCACGAGGGTGAGGGGCGACCCCCCCTAGGGCGCGCCCCCTACCTCGTGGGCCCCTGGAAACCCTGCGACGCCACCTCCAACTCTATATACTTGCTTTCGGAGAGAAAAAAATCAGAGAGAAGAAATCATCGCGTTTTACAATACGGAGCCGCCGCCAAGCCCTAAAACCTCTCGGGATTGCGGATCTGGAGTCCGTTCGGGGCTCCGGAGAGGGCGATTTGTCGCCGTCGTCTTCATCAACCATCCTCCCTCACCAATTTCATGATGCTCATCGCCGTGCGTGAGTAATTGCATCATAGGCTTGCTGGACGGTGATGGGTTGGATGAGATTTATCATGTAATCAAGTTAGTTTTGTTAGGGTTTGATCCCTAGTATCCATTATGTTCTGAGATTGATGTTGCTATGACTTTGGTATGCTTAATGCTCGTCACAAGGACCTGAGTGCCATGATTTCAGATCTGAACCTATTATGTTTTCATGAATATATGTGAGTTCTTGATCCTATCTTGCAAGTCTATAGTCACCTACTATGTGTTATGATCCGGCAACCCCGAAGTGACAATAATCGGGACCACTCCCGGTGATTACCATAGTTTGAGGAGTTCATGTATTCACTATGTGCTAATGCTTTGTTCCGGTTCTCTATTAAAAGGAGGCCTTAATATCCCTTAGTTTCCAAATGGACCCTGCTGCCACGGGAGGGTAGGACAAAAGATGCCATGCAAGTTCTTTTCCATAAGCACGTATGACTATATACGAAATACATGCCTAGATTACATTGATGAATTGGAGCTAGTTCTGTGTCACCCTATGTTATGACTGTTACATGATGAACCGCATCCGGCATAATTATCCATCACTGATCCGGTGCCTACGAGTTTTCCACATACTGGTTTACGCTTATTTACTTTCCCGCTGCTACTGTTACAATCACTACAAAATACCAAAAACATTACTTTTGCTGTCTTTACTTTTGTTGCTGCTACCACCACTATCATATTACTTTGCTACTAAACACTTTGCTGGAGATACTAAGTTTCCAGGTGTGGTTGAATTGACAACTCAGCTGCTAATACTTGAGAATATTCTTTGGCTCCCCTTGTGTCGAATCAATAAATTTGGGTTGAATACTCTACCCTCGAAAGTTGTTGTGATCCCCTATACTTGTGGGTTATCACCCGTTGGCTCGCAGGCACCAAAAACCCCAATAGCAGAACCGACTGACACGCAGAGCCGCGAATGGAATTCCCTCCCCGATGTTCTCCTGGAGCAGATCTGTAGTCGTATGGACCTACTCAGCACCGTCCGTCTGGCCGCATGCTCGGTGTCTTTGTACCGTCTACTCGTCTGCAACTGGCCGGCTCTTTTCAAGACACCCTGCTTGGTGATGCCCGATCCTCGCAGGTAGCCCAGACACCGATTTGACGATCCTACGGAGGTTGCTGTGGTGCCCCTTGACATGCTACCACTACCCGTCCACCTGTCCTTCATGCGCGGCCACTACTGGGCGGCATGAAGGCCAACTGGATCATCCTCATCCACCACACCGGTAGTCCGTGGCATCTTGTGGATATCTACACCCAGCGAGAGATCACCCTTCCATCGTTGGATACCGCCGCCATCGAGCCTCGCAGCCCGCCGGACACTCCTGCCTACTACGCACGAGACGCGTCAAGCTTTTGGCTCGACCTCTGTTTGCAGAAAGTTGTAATATGCAAAGTGCCCACAACATCAGAAGACTACATGGATTACAAGCTCATTGCCTTGTTCAACAAGGGATTAGTCTATCTGGAATCCAGTCGCCATACATGGTTATGGCTCGTCATCAATCCTATTGAGGAAACATTTCTGTCTGATGCTATAGTGCATGATGGCATCGTTTACGCGGTCGACGCACAGATTTGTCGGCGTTCTGGGAACGGGGGTCCCCAGACTTGCCTGCCTGCGGCCTGCGGCGTGGCTCAAAGGGGGCCCGGCACGGCCCATCTTCACCAACACAAGACTCAAGACCCTCGCGAGGGGCCAAGCCTCGCGGGGCGGACGACGTGGAGCTTCTCAGGCGCGGCCTCGTTAGGCTGGCTCACGAGGAGGCGGATAAATCAAGGCGGGGTACCTCGCGAGGTGCCCGTGACGCAAGCCATGACAACTCAGGGCGCCAGGCGGGTGCCAGCCCGCGCAGCGTCCTCCTTTCCTCTTTGGTGCAAAGGGAGCAAGCGCAGCCGCAGAGTACCGAGGCATCAGGCAAAGGTTGCCATTTCGGTGCAACGAGACCAAGACCAGGAGGACTACGAGATGGAGGTCATCGTGGAGCCCAAGACGGCGTCATCACCAGAGCTTTGTGCAGGCGAAGACTACTTTTGTCAGGATAGCTGATACTTGCTGTCCCCCTTCAAATTAGCCCGCCATTGTTGGCTCCCTTCCCGCTCAATATTTGGGAAGAGGACCAGGGCCTCTATAAATAGGACCAGCCGCCCACAGAGCAAGGGGTTGGAAAAAAGGAAGGGGAGGCTCGATAGAGAGGTTGGAAGCATAGAGAGAGAGAGAGAGAAAGGTGGCTGAACTCCTCCCAGCAGTTCATAGCCCCAGCCAAGAGCAGACCCTCGCGAGGCTGTTCTTCCTTGTATTGTTCATCATCATCAGCCCCAAGAGGCAATCCACCCACCACACACTGGAGTAGGGTATTACACCACAATGGTGGCCCGAACCAGTATAAACCTTGTGTCTCTTGTGCAGTTCTTTCAGTAGTCTAGATCCTTGCGAGACGGAGAGGTAGAAGACGTAATCTTCGCACGCACCCCAGAGTTCAAACCTTAAGGGTCTGCCGGAACCCGAAATCCGACATTTGGCGCGCCAGGTAGGGGTGCGCCGGAGTTCGTCTTCCACCGCACCGCTCTCCTCCGACCGTCGCGTCCATGTCCGACGCTCGTCGGGCCCGCGCCGAGCGCCGGGCCGCCATCGCTTCCCGCGTCGCCCAGACGGCGCCCGTCGGTGGACGTCCTCATCATTCCCCGTCACCTGCCATCAACGCCGCCACCGGCCCGGCGGGGGGCGAGCAGCAAGCGTCGTCTCAGCATCCATCCATGCGGCAAGACGGCCGCACCGCTACTCCATCGCTCACACCAGCTGGTTCTTCGTCCCGTGCGCTCCGTGCACCCTTGGAGGCTCAAGCTGCGCTCATCGCGGCAAACGAGCTCCTGCGCAACCGTCCCATCGACGACGTCTACGAAGAGTGGCTCGACCGCGTCGCCGAGCTCGTCCGCGCCGCGGGGGGCTCTCCCACGTCGTCCGTTCCGCTGCGCCGCACCCCGCCCCGCGCGGGCGACGAAGCTCCGGGGGCGTACCAGCCGCCTCCTCTCCAAGAAGACGCCATGGCTCCAAGGCGCGTGGCCCCTGGGCGGAACCCGCTCCGTCAGGTGCCAGCGTAGCAAGAACGGAGCTGCCAAGAAGTCCCTCGCCCGCAAGGAGCTGCCCGGGCGCTCCCTGCTCCGGCATGCCGTGACCCTGCTCCAGCTCCGGCACGCCAACACCCCGCGCTGCTCCTATCTGCAGCGTGTGGGGACCCTCAAGACCGAGCTCTCCACCAGCCGAAGCCTTTCGTGGCCACCGCAGGCTGCCGTGCCTACACCACCGAGCTGCATAGCGTCACGTGGCCCGGCAAGTTCAAGCCAGACCTGCCTCCTCGTTACGACGGCACGACTGACCCTGCAGAGTTCCTCCTGCTCTATGAGCTGGGCATCGAAGCTGCCAGCGGGGACGAGAAGGTCATGGCGAACTGGTTCCCCATGTCGCTCAAGGAAGGAGCTCTCACCTGGCTCCTGAATCTGGCTCCAGGCACGATCTCTTCCTGGGACCAGATGCGCACCCGCTTCATCGCCAACTTCCAAGGTACTCGCGACCGGCCACCCGCCGTGAGCGACATGCGCCGCATCAAGCAACAACCCGGAGAGACCCTGCAAAAGTACATCCAGCGCTTCAACGGCGCGCGCCTCAAGATCCCCAAGGTGTCTGAGGAGGCCATCATCTCGGCCTTCTCTGATGGTGTGCGCGATGTCAAGATGAAGGAGGAGCTGGCGATGCATGAAGACCTGTGCACCTCCCTGGGGCTGTTCAACTTGGCAACCAAGTGCGCCAGGGCTGAGGAGGGACGCCTCTCCCTCCTCGAGCTGCCTGCTGCAGACCCTGAAGAGAAGAAGCCCAAGGCCAAGGACGTGAAGCGCAAGGGGGCTGCCGTGCTCGCGGCAGAACCAGACACCAAGCGAGGCAAAGATCTGCCTGAGTCCTCCAGGGGCGGCTGGTACTGTGTGTACCACGACCTCCACACCCACAGCACCAACGAATGCCAAGAACTCCGCACCGTGCCAGAAGGAAGGATCGGCCGTCATCCCGAACGCGCCGATCGGGGCTACGGCCGAGGAGGAGGAAGAAACGCAGGATGCTGGGAAGACCGCGGCCCGCGCCAAGGGTGGCGCGATCAGCCTCGCGAGGATCGCTGGCGAGACCTGCCTCACGAGGGGGACTGGAGGGATCAGCCTCGTGAGGATCGCCCACAGGGCAACGCAGGCCTCCCTCCGCTGCCACCTTAGCCAAGGAGAAACGAGGACCGCCATCGAGACGAAGGGGCTGGGGGCTTCCAGGAGCCACGCGCAATCGCCTGCATCCTGGGCGGAGCTCAAGCCCCAGCCTCACAACGCATCTTCAAGCAGTTTGCCCGCGAAGTGAATGCAGTCCTCCCCAGGCTTGAAGCAACGCGCCCTCTCAGGTGGTCGGCCTGCTCCATCACATTCAGCTCAGCGGATCAACTCAAGTGTGCGGCCACAGCCGGGGTCCTCCCGATGCTTTTCTCCCCAGTTATCAGCAATGTACTGGTCACCAGGACCCTCATCGACGGTGGGGCAGGGCTCAACGTCCTTTCCGTGGAAACGTTCAACAATCTCCAAGTGCCCTACGACTAGCTTCAGCCAACCAAGCCCTTCTCCGGAGTCACCGATGGCTCCACGGTCCCGATTGGGTAGGTCCGCCTCCCTGTCACCTTCGGGGCACGCAACAACTACCGCACCGAGCTCATCGACTTCGATGTCGCCCACATCCGCCTGCCGTACAACGCCATCCTCGGGTACCCAGCGCTGGCCAAGTTCATGGCCGTAACTCACCATGGCTACAACGTCCTCAAGATGCCAGGATGTGGCGGAGTCATCATGGTGCCCTGTGAAGAGAAGGATGTAGTGTGTTCCCTGGAGCGAGCCTTTCAGGCCGCATCACTGGAAGACCCGGATCGCGGAAGCATGATGCTTCCCGAGACCACCCCCAAGAAGAAGAAGACATCGTCCGGACCAGCCCCTCGGGAGGTGGGCCCCTCAGGGCCCGCATCTGCCCAGGGGGAACCTCCTTCCATCGCATAGGAAAGCGCGCCCGGCGCCCTCCTCAGGCAGGGCTCGGGGGCTCTCCCCTGGAGGGCCACCGACCTGGCCAAGGTCACGAGGGAGGCGCTTGGGCACCACATGGAGGCATGTTACGAAGCACGTTTCCCTCAAGAAGGAGCAGGGCAAGGAAGGTCAGACCCGCAGGAGTTCGTCGACAAGGCCATTCAAGAACTACAGGAATCAAAAATCATGAGGGTTTGCCGCTGTCTACCGGCTGTGGCTCCCCATCCAGGCGAGGATGGTAGGCTGCGCGTCTGCATCGACGTACCAGGGCTCAACCAAGTCGCTACGATGGAGCGCCTCTGGCCCTCGCGAGTGGGGCGCTGCGGGGGTCCGCCCCACAGCTACGTTCGCATGCCTTACGGCTTGCCGAGCGCGGTTACAACGTGCCAGCGCCTCATGAGGGGCATCATGGAGGCTCAAGAAGACAGGCGTTCCGCAGCCTTGGCGGAGATGGAGATGATTCGCGAAGAGCTACCAGTGCCTCCGGAGCCTCCCGAGGCCCCTGGGCCTGGGGGCTCATGAGGATCGGCTTCTGCAGCCCGCCGAGTCTGCTGCACCAACACCCCTTCGCCCTCGACACCTTCAGGTGACATCTTACAAGTTTCATTTCCAGCTGGGAGCGCCCTCCCAGGGCTGCATCGTTCCCAGGCCGCGTGGGTCCGTCCCTGCGGTATGTATCCCTTTTATTTCATGTCGTTAGCTTGCTTTGTTGGGGGCGCCCCTCGGGCTGCATCATCCCCAAGTCGCACGGGCCAGGCCTAGCGGCATGTATCTCCCTTGCGTTTATTTCTGGCTATGCATTCTCCCGTCATGCTTGATTACTTGATGCCTATCCACGGCACCTCTTCTTCTCCATGTCGACCACTTGCACGTTAAAGGGGGGGTACCTGAGCATCGCGACTCAGGGCTCTTACTGGCTCTCCAGCCCTCACCCTCTGGCCATGTCCACGGCATCGCGACCTGGCATACCAGCGACGGCTGAGACAAGCTCGAGGGCCGGGACCAGAGGATGTAGAGTGCCGGCATCTAACCAAATTTGCAGGAACACAGCACAAGATAAGGCCCAGTGCCAGGCGCAACCCGCCTAGAGGTAGGGCCCCGTGAGTCCCGCGCTGGCTCACGGGTGCCCAGATACACCTCACCTAGCCCTACCATGCCGGCCACGTGTCAGGGCGGGGCTGTACACGCCCCGGGGGCTCCTCCCGGAGGGGAGCCCCCTCCCACGTACCAGTGGAAGCACCATGCTCCGCGCTGGCTGACGACACTGCCGAGGAGCGGCTATGCCCGTACACATGCGGAAGCGCTATGCTCCGCGCTGGTGATAAACAACTGAGGGTGGCCCCCGGGCCGTATCAACCTCAGCGAGCCCAGAGCTCAGTGTCTAGCCTCATCGCAACGCCTCCCCTCGGGAGCGCCGCGCGAGGGGGCTGGGCACGGGAGCTGCACCTGGGTCACACCCAGACGTACGCCACCCAGCCAGGCCCCTCGGGCCTGGTTCGCCGCGCGTCTCTCCCCGAGCGGAGCCAAGGTATGAAGGCCATTTGAGCATCAAGGGGGACCCCTGAGCATCACGACTCAGGGGCCTAACTGGTCCCGTAGCCCCTCACTCCTTAGTTCCAAAAGGCTAGTGCTGGGTGAGGCACGCGCGGGGCCGGGCTCTGCAGACGTAGAACGGTGGTCCCACTTGCATCTCACCTCATCACTTGCTGTTTGCGCGTCAAGGGGGACTCCTGAGCATCGCGACTTAGGAGCCTAACTGGCTTCGTAGCCCCTCACTCCTTTGGTCCCGTCCTGGTTTTCGGTCGGGGCTAATGCTGGGTGAGGTACGTGCGGAGTCGGGCTCTGCAGACGTAAAACGGAAGATCCACCTATGTCACACCTCCCTACTTGTTGTTCGTGCGCCAAGGGGGACTCCTGAGCATCGCGACTCAGGAGCCTAACTGTCTCCGTAGCCCCTCACTCCTTTGGTCCCATCCTGGTTTCCGGTCGGGGCTAATGCTGGGTGAGGTACGTGCGGGGCCGGGCTCTGCCGGCGTAGAACACAAGCAAGTAGGGAAGAAAAGCATAAAATTCAAGGAATTTAAAAGAAAATATTACAGTCCATACTGTCGTCTCAATACCAAATGCGAGTTTAAACGCCTCCTCGAGGCATGATGCATGTGCAGGAATTAAAAGCAGGACAGGAGCAGTAGTGGAGTCACTCGGCGGCGGTAGAGCAGCGCGGGTGGCCCCGCCTCATGGAGCAGCAGGACCGGCAGCATCCTGCTTCGACTTGGTACTGAAGGCCCAGAACTTCCCCAGCAGAGCCTCCGTGCGACCCTTCACGGCCTCGGCAGCGGCGGCAGCACCCTCGCCGCTTACTGGCTCCAACAGGCTATCGAGGTCGGCGCTGGGGTCACGAAGGTAGATGTGGGTGAAGACCCGCGTCAGCGCAGCAGAAGACAGGACACGCGCCTCGGCCTCGGCCGTGGGGCCAAGGCCAAGGGTGACATCCTCAAGAGCACGAACCAGGAAGGGAAGCAGCTTGGCAGGGCCGTCCTCGGCGCCGGCCAGCGGGCTCTCCAGGCCACTAGCGTAGAGCATCTTCAGCGAAGCACGAGCCTTCTTCTCCATGTCTGCGAAGGCCACGCGATCCTCGGCAAGAACCTGGGCCTTGCTGTCCAGCTCGACCTTCGTCGCCTCCAACTCTTTCCCCAGCGCACCCAGGCGGTCGCAGCGCTTCTTGAGCTTGGCCTCCCGGCCCTCGATGGCCACCTCGCGAGCCTTCATGCCTTCTTCTTGCTCCTGGCGAAGATGAACCTCTTTCACGAGCTGGTCCCGCAGGCCTTGCAGCTCGTCCTCCAGCGCCTTGCAACGATCGCGGACTCCAACCACCTCCCCCAGGGCTGCGTCATGAGCAGCCTTCGTCTCAAGGATGGCCTGCCTCTCCTCGTCGCAGGCCGTCAAGGCTTGAACCAGCGCCGCCCGGATCGAGGCATCGGAGCGAATCCATCCTGAAGCTAGCTCCAAGCGCCCGGCCACCAGGCGAGGGTCGGCAAGAAGATCCTGCCGCAGCCAGTCCAGTCCAGCAATAGCACGCTCCAGGACGGCTGGAGGAGTTGGAGAAACAACAGTCGGTGGAACGGGGGAAGAAGGCGGCGACGACAAGACCACAGCGTCCTGAGGTGGATCCTGCTGCGCCCCAGCGGCTGTGGTGGCGGCAGTGGGCAAAGGCACCACAGGAGTCACTTAGGCCATGGGGGCTGAGCTCGCCCCAGCCAGCTCGGCCAGGCCTCGCGAGGACGACCGGGCAGGAGAAGCCCGCACGCCACGGTCACCTCCCTCCATAGGTGGAGGCGCTGCCGCGAATGGAGCCTCAAGAGCCCCCTTCGGCTTCTTCGCCGCGGGCGCCAGCCTATTCAAGAGATGCGAATGTCAAGCCTCGGCAGCGGAACAAGAAATAAAGACAAGGGTCAAGAACTTACGGGTCATCGCCGGTGAGCTCGGGCAGCCTCCGGCCAAACTTGAAGCCTGACAGCCGGCTGGAAGGGTCAACCTCGGAAGCAGAAGGCGCGTCTGCAGACTGCCTCGGGGCAGGGGCGGACCCGCGGGAGATCAGCTCGGTCCTGTCCTTCTTCGGGATCAGGGGCAAGCTCCTGCCAACCTGCTCGTCTCCGTCCTCGTCATCGTCGATCAAAGAAAGGCGGAGATCGCGGGGCCTGCGCCGGGGGAGGGGAGCCCTCGACTCTCCGTCGGTCGCCTCGGAGTCAGGCCCCTTTTCCCGCTCCTCCTCGTCCTCCTCTTTGCTGGAGTCGCCGGAGGACACGTTCACCAGTCCCTCGGAAGCCGCCATGGGCACGGGCCCGTCCCCGTTGAAAACGGGCATGGACTCCACCACCTGCTCCCAGTCGTCGCGAAGGAACAAGGGCTTGGGAGCGCCCTCCAACCTTGCCAGCTCGCCCCCGACCAGAGATTGGAGGACCGCAGCCAAATCTTCGTCGCCCAAGGCCGCGGGGCTCAGATGAGGCCTCCACATCGGAGGTGAGTACTGCCGGAGTGGAGCCAGCTGGTGCTCCAGGAACTCCCTCAGCAGCAACGCACCGGACAACTTTGCCGCTGCCGTGCTGACCGGCCTCAGGTCCGCGTCCATCTTCTCCAACACCAGTTTCGCGCGGGGGTCCGTGAGCTCCGCTCGGCACTAGTCGCTGGAGCTCGCGGGCTGCTCCGCGGGCAAGATCAACCGAGGGTGGATGCGCCCGGCATCTACCAAGACCCACTTGCTCCTGAAGCCCTCAATCCTCTTCCCGGGATTCGAGATGGCAATGGTGCCGCCATACGCAACGAAGCTCGCGCACGCTGAAGGAGAACCGCGAGAGACCCGGAGGGAGAAGTAGTGGCGCAGCAAGGCCACTGAGGGCTGCACCCCTACGTGAGCCTCGCAGTAATAAGCGAAGATCGCCAGGAGAAGGACGGAGTTGGGGTGGAGATGCAGAGCCTGTAAGTTGTAATGGCGGAGGACAGAGAAGAAAAACTCGGAGAAGGGAGGCACCAGGCCCGCAGCAATGGAGCTTACAAAGAGAGGGTAAAAGGTGCTCCCTCGGCCCTCAGGAGTGGCGGAGCCGGCCTTGAACACCTGCACCCCGTCGATGCCCTACGCCGCCGTCATCCGGCGCAGCCGTGCGAGGCCCGTCTCGGACACGCTCGGCAAGTCCAGAGCAGGAGAGTACCAAGCTTCGGCCGGAGGCTGACGAGGCGCCATGGCTTCCTAGGTCACGCGGCCGGAGTAGATCTGGAAATTTGGAGGAAGAAAGGGGAGGCGCAAGAAAGGGGATCTGAGCAGCAACCGGAGAAAGCAAAAGGCAAAGTCTGGGCAGATGCCGCTCCTTTATCAACCTGCGCGGTTGCTGAAGCACTTGCGTCCAATCAACCGCCACGCGGCGCCCAAGGCCGCAGGCTGTTAGGGCCCGTGGCGCTTCGCCCTTGCCCTTTCGCCTCTCAGCACGGCCAACTCCGGGCGCGCCTTGGGCCCGGGGGCTACTGTCGGCATTCTGGGAATGGGGGTCCCCAGACTTGCCTGCCTGCGGCCTGCGGCGTGGCTCAAAGGGGGCCCGGCACGGCCCATCTTCACCAACACAAGACTCAAGACCCTCGCGAGGGGCCAAGCCTCGTGGGGCAGACAACGTGGAGCTTCCTCAGGCGCGGCCTCGTCAGGCTGGCTCACGAGGAGGCGGAGAAATCAAGGCGGGGTACCTCGCGAGGTGCCCGTGACGCAATCCATGATGACTCAGGGCGCCAGGCGGGTGCCAGCCCGCGCAGCGTCCTCCTTTCCTCTTTGGTGCAAAGGGAGCAAGCGCAGCCGCGGAGTACCGAGGCATCAGGCAAAGGTTGCCATTTCGGTGCAACGAGACCAAGACCAGGAGGACTACGAGATGGAGGTCACCGTGGAGCCCAAGACGGCGTCATCACCAGAGCTTTGTGCAGGCGAAGACTACTTTTGTCAAGATAGCTGATACTTGTTGTCCCCCTTCAAATTAGCCCGCCATTGTTGGCTCCCTTCCCGCTCAATATTTGGGAAGAGGACCAGGGCCTCTATAAATAGGACCAGCCGCCCACATAGCAAGGGGTTGGAACAAAGGAAGGGGAGGCTCGATAGAGAGGTTGGAAGCATAGAGAGAGAGAAAGGTGGTTGAACTCCTCCCAGCAGTTCATAGCCCCAGCCAAGAGCAGACCCTCGCGAGGCTGTTCTTCCTTGTATTGTTCATCTTCATCAGCCCCAAGAGGCAATCCACCCACCACACACTGGAGTAGGGTATTACACCACAATGGTGGCCCGAACCAGTATAAACCTTGTGTCTCTTGTGCAGTTCTTTCAGTAGTCTAGATCCTTACAAGACGGAGAGGTAGAAGACGTAATCTTCGCGCGCACCCCAGAGTTCAAACCTTAAGGGTATGCCGAAACCTGAAATCCGACAAGATTGGCTACCTATATTGGTGGAATCTATCGTCGTGTAATTGTTCTATCTCATCTCATCTTTACCTTATGAATACGACTGCCTGTTCATTTGTTACAAATTTAGAATGCATAGCATGTCTATAACCACATCATTGCTATATGTTCCTCCCATTTCCTAGATTTTTATGACCACACATGTTATTGTTAGAGTTGATATGAGAACAATTGGCATCTAATGATTGTTAGAATACATATTATGAGCATAACATCATGATTTCTATATGTTACTCTCTTTTACAAGATTTTTATAACAACTGTAAGTGCATCTAGTGCCACCCCTAGTTGGTTTTGGAGTATTGATGACAAACCTGGTTGAGGGACTAATGTGTTTGTGGGAATTGCATGATAACACAGGTAGAAGTCCCTCATTGATTCGGTTTTCCTACCAGAGATGACCCCTAAAAATGTATGAAGACATTGAAGTCAAAGGTGGGATGTGAAGACATTCACATTGAAGACTATGACAAGAGAAGACAAGTGTGAAGACTATGGAGCGCGAAGACTTAGTTGTTTCGTCGTTCTTTTTCTTCTTTGTTGAGTCATAGGAACCACCGTACTATTAAGTGGGGTCCAAGTGAACCAGTCAGAATGACAGAAGTGATGCTTAACCAAAATCCTATGTCTTCGAGCGAAGACAATGAGAGCAAATCTTATCCAGAGCTGGGTGAGTCAGCTTTGCTTGAAGCTTAAGTAAAGTTTCCGTGTGTGTTTGAAATCTAACCGTTGGAACACGTGTCAGTTCCTTAGTGACCCAGGGTCATTTCGGACAAATAGTACTTAGGTCGGGTTGCCTAGTGGCTATAAATAGCCCACCCCCTACAACCATAAACGGTTGGCTGCTCAGAGTTAGTGTACGGCTTTTGTCGTTTGAGAGCAACCCACCTCGAAGCCTTTGAGAGAGAATTCCTTGCGAGGACAAAGCCCTAAACACCCAGAGCCAAAGAGTGTTAGGCATGACTGAAGTCTTCCTGTCTGTGTGATCTGAAGACTTATTACACTTGAGGACTGTGAATCCTCCAGCCGGTTAGGCGTCGCGTTCTGAGCATCCAAGAGTCATTGTGCCGGTGAACGAAGTCTGTGAAGGTTTGGAAGTCTGCCTTGAAGACTTACCAGAGTGATTGGGCGAGGACTGGTTGTCCTTAGCTCAAGGGGAATAAGGTGAAGACGCGGTCTTCTGAGTTAAATCTCAGCCTCCCTAACCAGACGTATAGTTGTCACAGCAACTGGAACTGGTCCAACAAATCATTGTCTTCAACAAGTCACTGGTTTCATCCTTCCCATCCCTTTACTTACTGTTGATCCTGATGAACTCATTGTATGATTGCATTATCTTTTGTCTTCACTGAGTGACTGCTTGTTCTGATTGGCTTCACACTATCTTCCTATCTGATTTATACTGCCTAGTTGCTATTAGTCATTGTGCTTTCCCTTCATTGAATACTTGACTATGGCTTGCTTAGTGTAGTCTACCTTCCGCTGCATGGTAATAGGTTTATTTCTATCGTTTGTCTTCGAAACTTCCATGTTTTGAAGACTTTCATAAAAATCGCCTATTCACCCCCCCTCTAGTCGATCACTAGCACTTTAAATTGGTATCAGAGCAAGGTACTCTCTTGTTCTGTGTGATTCGGTCTAACCACCTGGAGTTTTAGCTATGTTGACTACAGGGATAATCAAAGTCTCTGCTGCGTGCCCAGTCTTTGATGGAACTGAATATCCCTACTAGAAGAATAAGATGCACATGCATCTTGAAGCCATTGATGTCGACCTACGGTATGTCGTCAAGAATGGCGTTCCCAAGGCTGGTGAAGGTGTCACCGCTGCTGATGTCAAGAAGTTCGTTCAACTGGACTCCACTGCCAAGAACATCATCTGTGGTCATCTGACCAAAGGACAGTATGGCCATGTGAGTGCTTTGGAAACATCTAAGCTAGTCTGGGACTGGCTCTCCAAGGTCAACGAAGGCGTCTCAACCCAGAGAGATCAGAGAATCAGTGTCCTTCGCAACCTCTTCAACCACTTCAAGAGAAATGACAATGAGAATGCCCAGCTCACGTTTGATCGACTCACTGACATCACAAATGAGCTTCAAGCCCTCGGCGCTACTGAGATCACCAAGCATGAAGTCGTCAAGACACTCCTGAGATCACTTGACAGCTCGTTTGACACCCTAGCCCTGATGATTCAAGAATGTCCTGACTTCAAGACACTCGATCCGTCTGACATACTTGAGAGGCTCAACACACATGAGTTTCAGCTTTCTGAGAAAAGAGACATCTACGGTCCCAACTATGGGCGAACTCGTGCCTTGAAGGCAAAAGTTGTCTCCTCATCTGAAGAAGAATCTGACAGCAGTTCTGATGATCCTGAAGACATTGCAAAGGAGCTTGCTATGCTTGTGAAGAAGTTCCAAAAATTCACCAAGAAGAAAGGCTTCAAAAAGTCTTCACGATGAAGCTCAAGGAATGATGAAGCTTCTTCTCATGACTACAGGAAGAGAACATGCCACAAGTGCAAGAAACCTGGCCACTACATCTCTGAGTGTCCGCATTGGGACAATGAGAACAAGAAGAAAAAGAAGAGCAAGGAGTATGATTCTGACGACAAGAAGAAGAAGAAGAAGAAATACTCAAAGTCTTCTTCCAAGTCTTCCTCAAAGTCTTCATCACACAAGAAGAGCTCATCTGGCAAGGCTCGTGCGTTTGTTGGCAAGGAAATGGATTCAGAGGAGGAGTCCGCTTCTGAGGAGGCGGAGGTGGAGTCTGAGGAGGAGTCCGATTCTGGCGTTGCGAGTCTGGCTACAGCATACGTTGCCAAGTCCATCTTCAACACTGAAGACAATGACTTCATCACCGACACCGATGCAAATGACAAGGACTACTCCGCTCCCACCTACTGCTTCATGGCACGCGGTGCCAAGGTAAACACACGCACTACTCACTATCAAACATCCAGTGAAGATGACTCTGACTGTGGTTCCAAACCCAGCTACAAAACACTTGCTAAAATTGCAATTGAACAACAGAAAGCTATGGAACATATTCAAAAACTATTAGACAAAAGCGATGACTTGTTAGACGCTGAAATGACTCGATCTCAGTCCTTAATTGAAGACATAAAAAATCTTCATGTTAAGTATGAGGAACTTGAAAGTCGTCATGAAACGCTCTCAACAACTCATGAAAAGCTTTCCTATGATTATCTTCAAAGGAAGCAAGATCTTGAGAAATTGAGAGCGGCTCATGAAGATCTTCAAAAGGAAAACGAGTCACTTCGCGCCAAACAGATCAGTCCCGCTCAGGAAGGATTTGAACCACCATGTCTTAAATGCATTCAGCGTGACAACGCTACTTCTATTGCTGGATGTTCTACTGCGGCTACTATTGCAATATCTTCAACTGTTGATGTGGTAACTAACCCCTCTGCTGAGGATACCACTGCTATTGCTGATGAAAATTCAAGGTTGAAGACATTGCTTGAAACAGGGATGTACAAAAGTCTCAAAGGGCATCAGACACTATGTGATGTTCTCAAAAGGCAGATCTTGAACCAAAACCTTAGGAAAGAGGGTCTTGGGTTCAAAAGGAAAATGAATGCTGATGGCTCTTACTGGAAACCTGAGCAGTACCCCAAAACCACATGGGTTGCTGCAAAGGAACCCTAAGTGGATCCATCCACCCTGTCAGGCTTCAATTGTGCTAATCCCATTGTTATTGATGAATCCTTTGATGCAAACTATAAACTGTTTAAAAGTCAGAATGGTGAAGTGTTTGCCAGGTATATTGGTACTAACTGCAGGAATGGGCCACCTGTGAAGAAAGTCTGGGTGTCGAAAAGGTTGCTGGAGAATTTTCCTGTGAATGTCATCATGACACCACAAGTGAAGAAGACAAACCCTAGACCACAGGCTTCATATGGTCCAAAGGCTTCATACAGACAAAGGACTCACCTGAGTCGCACTAATGCAAATGTTTTGCAGGGAAGCAATACTCAGGCCTATGAATATGAGCGCGTTTCATCAAACCGCCTTGTTCATAAGACCAAGAACTACTCTGCTTATTCTTATGAGTACTATTGTCCACCTGCAAGACTTTTTGCTAGGGCTCCAAAGCCAAAATTCTCAAATGCTGCACTTAGACTCATTGCTTCAAAGCCACCCTTGAAGATGTGGGTGGCTAAGAAAACTTAACTCTCTTTTGCAGGGAAAGGTCTCCAGCCGACAATCAAATTCATCTGAAGCTATTGCTGGGGACCTTAAACATCTTGTAGGGCGCAAGATCAAATGCACAAATGGTATTATTATGTATTTTGTTCCTGAGTTGCTTGCTGCTTGCCCTATCAACCCTAACCTCGATCTAAGCTTTCATAATCCACTTGCTCGTCAAATGTTTATGCTTCACAATTCTCTTCGTGAAGCCTATCCCCCTAACTGCACTGTAGGGTAAGACACTAGCTGCTTCAGAATGGATTATTGATAGTGGGTGTACTAATCACATGACTGGCAAGCAAAGTCTTCTCATGGACTCAACCTTACGTCCATCTGACAAAAGTCACATCACATTTGCTGACACTGGTAAAAGCAAGGTATTGGGTCTAGGTAGAGTTGCAATCTCAAGGGATCAACACATGGATAAAGTCATGCTTGTTGAATCCCTTGGTTTCAACTTAATGTCTGTCTCAATGCTTTGCGATTTGAACATGATTGTGATGTTTGGAAAATATCGTTGCCTTGTTCTAATGGAATCTGACAAGTCTCTAGTCTTTGAAGGGTATCGGAAAGATGATTTGTACGTGGTAGACTTCTCAGTAGGACCACAACTTGCCGTATGTCTTCTAGCAAAAGCTTCTGAATGCTGGCTCTGGCATCGGAGGCTAGGGCATGCTGGCATGAGGAACCTGCACACCCTTGCAAAGAAGAAGCATGTCATAGGCATCGAGGGCGTCAAGTTCAAGAAGGATCACTTATGTGGTGCCTGTGAAGCAGGAAAGATGACGAGGGCTAAGCATCCCTCGAAGACAATCATGACAACGACTCAACCCTTCGAACTGCTCCACATGGACCTTTTCGGTCCCACTCATTAATCAACTCTTACTACTACTGCTTGTCTCCATGGCTTTGTCATTGTTGATGATTATTCAAGATATACTTGGGTGCATATAATCCTCTACAAGTCTAAGTGCATCTAGTGCCCCTTAGTGATTTTGGTGTATTGAGGACTTATAGGTTAAGGGACTAATGTTTTTATGAGTGTACACAGGTCTATGAGTCTATGAGGAGTTTGATATTTACAGAGAAAGTCGACCCCTAAAAATGAAGTTGTTCGTCTGAAGACTTTCTGAAGACTTTGAAAGTGAAGAAAATGGTGTGACCTTGAAGACTTGGTATTCATTCGAGGAACATAAAGCGTGAAGACTTTTGTTTTCATAGTTTCATTTTCTCTTTCTTGAGTCATAGGAAACACCGTATTGTTAAAGGGGGTTGAGGAAATACTAAGGAAAAATTTCCATGTGATGCTCAACTCAAAATCCTACACCTACCAATCCCTTCGAGTGAAGCCATTGGAAATCTCATACAGTCCAGTCATATTCTTCAGTGACAGAGACGAAGTTCTTCTGGTCTCTGAGGAATTTGTTCTGACTGAGGAGTTAGATATTCGCCAGTGCGGATTTCCTACACAGTGAGGAACATGATAGCCCTGAGGATTTTGCTACTCAAAATTCCGACCGTTGCTGTGCTATGTGCCAGCTGTCCCAAAATATCTATCCACCTAACGGTCATATCATTGAAGGGCATTTATGTCTTATCATGCCGGGCTGCTCCCTAGGCTATAAATAGCCGCCCCCTACAACCACTAGCTAGTTGGATGCTCCGAGAGAAACTGATACTTGTCATTTGAGAGCAACCCATCCTCCAAGGACTTTGAGCGAAAATCATCAAGTGAGGAAAAACCAAAAACCCAAAACCCAAACACCTACAAACCCCAAGTGATGGAGCATCACTAAAGAGATTGATCCTGCAAGGATCCGACGCTTGTTACCTTTGAAGACTGTGCTTCTTCCAGACGGTTAGGCGTCATGGTCTAGAGCATCCAAGAGGAATTGTGGATCGCCGAGTGACCAAGTTTGTGAAGGTTTGGAAGTCACCTGAAGACTTACCACGAGTGATTGGACGAGGTCTGTGTGACCTTAGTTCAAGGAGAATACGGTGAGGACTGGGTGTCCTGAGCTGCGTGTTCAGGACTGGGTGTCCGGGACTGTGTGTCCTCAAGTTTAAATACTCAGCCGCTCCTACCAGACGTACAACTAAGACAGCAGTTGGAACTGGTCTACCAAATCATTTTCTTCACCAAGCTTACTGGTTCTATTTCGTCAACTCTTTCATTTCCTCATAACTGTGTTGTGTGCTTGTTCATATCTGTGTTTGGAGACTTTGACTGTAGACTTTCTCAATTTCCTCAGTTCAATTTCTTCAGTCTGTTTGTCTTCATCCTGTGTTATCCTGTGTTTACGCTTCTGTACTCTGTGCCTGTCTTCATTTCATCATGATGACTATGCTTGTATTCTGTTATGTTTACTTTTGAGTACTCATTCCGCTGCTGGTAGTTCTTCGCTAAGGAATTTCCTCACCAGCAAATTCCTCAGTGAAGAATTTCATAAAAATCGCCTATTCACCCCCCCTCTAGTCGATATAACGCACTTTCAATTGGTATCAGAGCAAGGTACTCCCTTGTTCTGTGTGATTTTGGTTTACCCGCCTAGAGTTTTAGTTATGTTGACCACGGGTATGATCAAGGTCTCTGCTGGGTGTCCTACCTTCGATGGGACGGACTACCCCTACTGGAATAATAAGATGCGAATGCATCTTGAAGCAATTGATAACGATCTCTGGTATGTTGTGGAAAATGGTGTTCTCTCAGTCACACCTTCTTTGAATGCTACTGATGTGAAGAGATTCAAGCAACTCGACTCTCAAGCGAAGAATATCATATGTGGCCATCTGAGCAAATGATAGTATGGCAGAGTGAGTGCTTTGGAGACAGCAAAGCTTATCTGGGACAGGTTGTCCAAAGTGAATGAAGGAGTCTCAACTCAGCGTGACTCTCGAGTTGATGTTCTTCGCAATCTCTTCAACCGCTTCAAAACACTCAAGAATGAAAATGTTCAACAAACCTTCGATCGCCTCACTGACATCTCAAATGAGCTTCAAGCACTTGGTGCCACTGACATCACCGACCATGAGGTGGTGAAGAAATTGCTAAGATCGCTTAATTCCTCATTTGACACTCTGACATTGATGATACAAGAACGTGTTGATTACAAGTCACTTGATCTCGCTGGTATTCTCGAAAGGCTAAATACTCATGAGTTCCAACTTGCTAAAAAGAGAGATCTCTATGGTTCAAGCTATGGCAGAACACGTGCATTGAAGGCCAAGGCCGTATCTGAGTCCGAAGATGAAGACTCTGGTAGCAGCCTTGGTGATCCTGAAGAACTACGCCATGATCCGGCTCTGCTTGTGAAGAAGTTCCAAAAGTTCTCAAGACGTGGTCGCTTTGGGAGACCCTCAAGGAGCAGTGATTCCTCATCAAGTGACTACAAGAGGAGGCTCTGCCAAAAATGCAAGAAGCCTAGACATTACATTCAAGATTGTCCTCAATGGGAAAAGGAATCAAAGAAGAAGAAATACAAGGATTACAGTTCTGATGATGCGAAGAAAAAGAAGAAATCCACAAAATCCTCATCATCAAAATCCTCAAAGCCTTCATATCACAAGAAGAGCAGCTCCAAGAAGTCCAGTGCATTCATTGGCAAGGAAATGGACTCTGAGGATGAATCTTAAGAAAATGAGGAAGAGGAGTCATCTAAGGAGTCCGAATCCGGAGTGGCGAGCCTAGCTCTCGCTACTGCATTCGTCAGCAAGTCTATCTTCAACACTCAAGAAAATAACCTCACCAACAAAGCTGATGAAGGGGATGATGACTACGCTCCCACCTACTGCTTCATGGCAAAGGGTGCCAAGGTACTCAAATATACCTCATCTGAATCAAGTGAGAATGAATCTAATGAAAATCTTAAGCCCAGCTATTCTAAACTTGCTAAGATTGCTGTAAAACAACAAAGGGCTTTAGAAAAGGTTCAAAACATGCTAGACAAAAGTGATGATATGTTGGGTGAAGAATTGGATCGCACTAAAGCCCTGACTAAAAATCTTCAGAGATTTCAGACTAGGTTTGACAATCTTCAAAGTCATCATAACACTCTCTTATCCGATCATGAGAAGCTTTCTTATGAATTTCTTCAAAGAAGCAAGACCTTGAGAAGCTAAGAGTGAGTTATGAAGATCTTCAGAAGGAGTGCGATTCATTACTTGCTAAACAAATCAGCGCTTCTCAGGAAGAATTTGTTCCTCCATGCTTGAAGTGCATTGAACGTGAATCTGCTAATTCTTCACCTGAATGTTCAAATGCTGCTAATATTTCAAATTCTTCACATGCCTCTGCTATCACTAATTCCTCATCTGAGGACATTGCTAGTATCACTGACGATGCAGGGCTGAAGGAATTGTACACGACAGGCATGTACAAAAGCCTCAAAGGGCATCAGGCTCTTTGTGATGTGCTTAAAAAACAGATCCTCAACAGGAACCCTAGGAAAGAGGGTATCGCCTTTGAGAGGAAACTCAACGCTGATGGTACATATTGGAAGCCTGAGCAGTACCCCAAAACTACATGGGTTGCTGCAAAGGGACCTCCAGTTGATCCATCTAACTTATCTGGATTTGCATGTGAATCTCCTCATTCTGATGATGAGTCAATTGACTCCAACTATAAACTGTTCAAAAATCAGAATGGTGAAGTATTTGCTAGATATGTTGGCACTAACTGCAGGAACGGCTCCCCTATGAAGAAAATCTGGGTTCCCAAAAGATGCCTTGAAAATCTTCAGGTGAATGTCATCATGACGCCACCTGTGAAGAATAGGAACCCCAGATCAAATTCTTCATATGGATTCAAGTCCTCATACGGACCAAATTCCTCATATGGATCAAAGTCCTCATATGAACATCATCGTGCTAACCCGTCTGTTTCGCAGGGAAGATCTAAGGATTATGGATATGTGCATTATTCTTCAAATCATTATGTCCATAATTCCTCGAAGAATTTCTCTGCATACTCTTATGCTTACTCTAACCCCTCTTATGTGAAACAAAATGGACTGGCTTCTATGCCATCCTTCTCATATGGAGCTCCCAGAATGATGAACTCTTTGCCACCCCTTTAGATGTGGGTAGTGAAGAAAAAGAACTAATCTCCTCTGTAGGGTCAGGTCTCCAGACATACGTAATCGTCTGAAGAATTTGCTGGAGACCTAAGTATGCCTGATAGGACGCAGGCTAATCATGAAGAAATGAACTTTCATTTCTCACGTCCTCATATTGCTTTATCAGTTCTTTTACTTGATGAAATTGATCTGATGAATTGATGTCATATTCTTCACTGATGAAGTATATGAGTTTGTAAGCTGCACTAATTCATCTACAGGATGATCAACCCAAAGCCACTGAGTGGGTCCTCGATAGTGGATGTACAAACCACATGACTGGTGACAAGAATCTATTGATGGATGCTCCATTATCTCCGTCGCATCTGAAGCATATCATCTTTGCTGACAAAGGCAAAAGTCAGGTATTGGGTCTAGGTAAGGTTGCGATTACAAAGGATCGACACATGGATGAAGTCATGCTTGTTGAGTCCTTAGGATACAACCTTATGTCTGTCTCAATGCTTTGTGATCTTGATATGGTTGTTGTCTTTGGAAAGTACCATTCTGTTGTGGTTATGGAAGCTGACAATAACAAATTCTTCGAGGGCTTTAGGAGAGGAGACCTGTATATTGTTGATTTCTCTACAGGACCACAACCAGCCGTGTGCTTACTTGCAAAAGCTTCAGAAGGCTGGCTCTGGCATCGACGACTTGGTCATGCAGGCATGAGGAATTTGCACACACTTGCGAAGAAGAAGCATTTCATTGGCATCGAGAATGTCAAATTCCTCAAGGATCACCTATGTGGAGCCTATGAAGCTGGGAAGATGACCAAGGCCAAGCATCCAGTGAATACTATCATGACCACCACTCGCCCATTTGAATTGCTTCACATGGATCTCTTTGGTCCTAATCATTATTCTGCTATTTCAAATGAAGCATCTCAATATGGCTTTGTTATTGTTGATGATTATTCTCGCTACACATGGGTACACCTTGTTACTTACAAACATGAAGTGCGGGAAGTCTTCAAACGATTTTCCTCGAGGGATTCAACCAACTTTGGTGTGAAGATCAAGCACATCAGAAGTGACAATGGCACTGAGTTCAAGAATTATGGTCTCGATGACTATCTTGATGAATTTGGTATTACTCATGAGTTATCTGCTCCTTATACTCCTCAGCAGAACGGCGTCGTGGAGCGCAAGAACATGACTCTTGCTGAGATGGCTCGCAATATGCTTGA
Source organism: Triticum urartu (assembly GCF_056163025.1). Classification (NCBI taxonomy): domain Eukaryota; kingdom Viridiplantae; phylum Streptophyta; class Magnoliopsida; order Poales; family Poaceae; genus Triticum; species Triticum urartu. Next base: position 364,836,358 of record NC_141873.1, on the reverse strand, counting down.
TGAATACAAAACGCCCCGTCGTTTCTGGACTGAGGCAATTGATACTGCGTGCCACATCATCAACAGAGTATATCTTCACAAATTCTTCAAAAAGACTGCCTACAAACTCCTCACTGATAAGAAACCCAATGTAAGTTATTTCAAAGTCTTCGGTGCTAAATGTTGGATTAGAGATCCTCATCACAACTCAAAATTTGCACTGAAAGCACATGAAGGTTTTATGCTTGGTTACGGAAAGGACTCGCACACCTACAGAGTCTTCAACAACATTCTTCACAAAGTTGTTGAAACTATAGATGTGCGGTTCGATGAAACTAATGGCTCGCAAAGAGAGCACCTACCTACTGTGATAGATGAACCAGCACCTGAGGAAACTATCAAGTTCAAGGCTACTGAGGATGTCATTCCTACTGAAGAATCTGCTAAAGAATTCATTCCAGAACATGAAGAACGTCGAGCTAATGCACCTGAAGAAAATGCTGAAGAAAATGGTGTTGAAGAAAACGCTGATCAAATTCTTCAACGACAACCAGCTCATCCTCGCATTGCAAAAGAAGTGCAAGTTGAAAAGATCATCAATGACATCAAAGCTCCAGGTCCTCTCACACGCTCAAAAGCTTCACATTTGTCTAACTTTTGTGGGCACTATGATTTTGTCTCTATTACAGAGCCCACTAAGGTAGATGAAGCATTTCTGGTGTGACGCCCCCAATTTGACCGTACACTAATCATACACGCAAACGTGTACGATCAAGATCAAGGACTCACGGGAAGATATCACAACACAACTCTACAAATAAAATAAGTCATACAAGCATCATATTACAAGCCAGGGGCCTCGAGGGCTCGAATACAAGAGCTCGATCATAGACGAGTCAGCGGAAGCAACAAAATCTGAGTAAAGACATAAGTTAAACAAGTTGCCATAAGATGACTAGCACAAACTGGGATACCGATCGAAAGAGGCGCAGGCCTCCTGCCTGGGATCCTCCTAAACCACTCCTGGTCATCGTCAGTGGGCTGCACGTAGTAGTAGGCACCTCCCGAGTAGTAGTAGTCGTCGTCGACGGTGGCGTCTGGCTCCTGGGCTCCAACGTCTGGTCGCAGCAATCGAGTATAGCAAAGCGGAAAAAGGGGGAGCAAGCAACCGTGTGTACTCATCCAAAGTACTCGCAAGCAAGGAGCTACACTACATATGTATGCATTGGTATCAATTGGAATAAGGCTATCATATGTGGACTGAACTGCAGAAAGCCGGAATAAGAGGGGGATAGCTAGTCCTATCGAATACTACGCTTCTGGTAACCTCCATCTTGCAGCAGTAGAAGAGAGAAGATGGTAAGTTCACCAAGTAGCATCGTGTAGCATAATCCTAACCGATGATCCTCCCCTCGTCGCCCTGTGAGAGAGCGATCAACGGTTGTATCTGGCACTTGGAAGAGTGTGTTTTATTAAGTATCCAGTTCTAGTTGTCATAAGGTCAAGGTACAACTCCGGGTCGTCCTTTTACCGAGGGACACGACTATTCGAATAGATTAACTTCCCTGCAGGGGTGCACCACATAACCCAACACGCTCGATCCCATTTGGCCGGACACACTTTCCTGGGTCATGCCCGGCCTCGGAAGATCAACACGTCGCAGCCCTACCTAGGCACAATAGAGAGGTCAGCACACCGGTCTAAATCCTATGGCGCAGGGGTCTGGGCCCATCGCCCATTGCACACTTGCACGTTGCGTACGTGGCCGGTGAGCAGGCCTAGCCTCCCTTATACAAGAGTAGGCGTTCCAGTCCAACCCGGCGCGCGCCGCTCAGTCGCTGATGTCACGAAGGCTTCGGCTGATACCACGACGTCGACTGCCCATAACTGTCCCCACGTAGATGGTTAGTGCGTATAGGCCAGTAGCCAGACTCAGATCAAATAACAAGATCTCGTTAAGCGTGTTATTCTGAAATAACCACGGACGCCGACCAGGGCCAGGCCCACCTCTCTCCTAGGTGGTCTCAACCTGCCCTGTTGCTCCGACACAAAGTAACCGTCGGGAGCCTTCGGGAACTCAGACCCACCTCTACCGGGATGGAGCCACCTGCCCCTTCAGCCCCCAACATCGGAATCACTCGCGGGTACTCCTACGAGCCGACCCGACTTTAATCACCACAAGTATCATATATTATGTATAAGTATATACCCGTGACCACCTCCCAAGTGATCACGGCCCGATAGTATAGCATGTAAGACATGCAAGAATGTAGGGCCACTGATGGTAAACTAGCATCCTATACTAAGCATTTAGGATTCCAGGTAAGGTATCAACAGCTGGAGCAACAATGACAGGCTATTCATCAGAATAGGATTAACAGAAAGCGGTAACATGCTACACTACTCTAATGCAAGCAGTATAGAGGAGAGTAGGCGATATCTGGTGATCAAGGGGGGGGCTTGCCTGGTTGCTCTGGCAAGAGAGAGAGGTCATCAACACCATAGTCGTACTGGGTAGCAGCGGCGTCGGTCTCGGTGTCTAGCGAGAGAAGAGGGGGGAGAAACAATAAATATAATGCAAACAAATGCATGACGATGCATGACATGACAAAGCGTGATGCTAGGTGTGCCCTATCGCGGTACGAGGTGGTACCGGTGAAGGGGGGAAACATCCGGGAAGTATCCCCGGTGTTTTGCGTTTTCGGGCAGAGGAGCCGGAGGGGGAAAGTTGCGTGTTTGCTATGCTAGGGATGTGTGGCGGACGAACGGGCTGCGTATCCGGATTCGTCTCGTCGTTCTGAGCAACTTTCATGTAGAAAGTATTTTCATCTGAGCTACGGTTTAATTTATATTAATTTTTAAAGTTTTAAATCATTCTCTAATTTATTAATTATTAATTAAATTAACATTATCCAGAATAGTGCTCGCTGACGTCAGCATGACGTCAGCAGTCAACATTGACCGTTGACCTGGTCAACCTGACAGGTGGGTCCCACCTGTCAGGGACTGTTTAGTTAATTAACAATAGTTAGTTAGGTTAATTAGTTATTAGATTAATTAACCTTAATTAGTTAATTTAAATAGAATTAATTAAGTTAATTATTTAGTTAATTAATTGATTAAATAATTTTTTAATTTTTTATATATTATTTTTTAAAACGTTTTGGGGGGTGGGACCCCCTATTTAGTGGCCCATAGGGCCAAATGGGCGCTGGGCGATTCGGGCGCAGGGGCACTGCAGGCGTCAGCCTGTTTGGGCGCCTGCCCGAGCCAAAGGAGGCGCTGGGGCGCCGGGGTCTGCGCGAGGTGCGCTGGGCTGGGGTCGTGGGAGGTAGCGGCGGAAGCGGCCGGCACGGCGGTTCGCCGGTAGCCAGGGGAGGAGGCAGCGGCGCGTGTGGCTGCAGGGACCGGGGAGCGAGGCCATGCGCTGGGCGCGGCCGGCGAACGGCGGCAGCAGCACAGGCGGGAGGAGGGGCGCACAGCAGCGAGCAGGGGCCGCGGGACGTGCGGGCGGCGGTTGCGGGGCGCGCCCCGGGCGCGTCGAGGAGCGGGCGGGCGTGAGCGGGCGCGGCGAGCACGCCGACAGAGGCGGCGGCGGGCGCGGGTGCCATTGTGAGCAGGGGAGGAGGAGGAGCTGCCGGGGCCTCTCCACGGGGGGCAGGGTCAATGGCAGCGGGGTCGAGGAGGAGTCGGGGAGGCGACGACGACGGTGGGGCGGATCGATGGCGATGCAGGGGAGGAGCGGCAAACGCCGCTGGGACAGCGAGGCGTCGGCTAGCCGAACGGGCCGGCAGGCGCGAGGGCGATGCCGAGGCGCGGGTTGCCGGAGGCCTTCATGCGGAGGAAGAGAAGTCGCAGGGGGAGCTGACGAGGGAGGCGCAGGAGGAAGGGAGCCGCGAGGAGGAGGCGGGGGGCGGCGAAGCTCGGCGCCGGCGGCGATCTTTGGGGGAGCAACTGCTCGGGGGGAGATCGGGCCCTCCCCGATCCAATCTAGCAAGAGAGGGGGAGGGAAACGAGAGAGAGAGAGAGAGAGTGGGGGGAGTGGGTGGTGGGTGCGGTCGTGGGGGGTTAGGTCACGAGGGAGGGGCCATATAGGCCAGGAGAGGTGCGGCTGGGCCGACCCGATTGGCCCCGAGGCCATCTGGGCCGTGGCCCAACGAGGGGGGTGTTCTCTTTTATATTTTCTTTTCTGTTTTTATTTGTAGTTTCTTTTATTTTATTATAGTTTTGTAAAATACCTTAGTTGTACCTAATTTAATTTTAATAAACATGCCACTGCCCCAATAGTTTTGGGAAATGAAATAACTTAGTTAATATTTTATTAATTGAAAAAGGCATTTATTTAGTTCTCTAAGCTGTAGTTTTATTTAAGTAAGGGCATTTAAATATTTTATAATAAGTTGATTCCTTTGCCAATAAGCCTTTGCATTTATTTTCACACTTAGAACATTTTAGTTTTAATGATTGAGAACTTTCGGTGTTTGGCTTTAGTTTAAATTTGAATTTGAATTCCGTTTGAATCAACACGGGTTTAATTAACGGTATTGTGGTGACATGGCATCATTAGTAGGGAATTACTGTAGCGTAACTATCCGGGCGTCACAATTCTCCTCCACTACAAGAAATCTCGTCCCGAGATTTAAGAGGTTTTTTTTAAGGGGGGAAATGTCTGGTTACGAAATTCTAATGAATCTGCTCGGCCTTGGTTGCTCTTCCCGAAGTAGTCAGTCCTCTTCGTTGATGTCTTTGTTTCTCTTCTTCAGGTCATCGTGATGAAGTCGGCATCCTTTCTTCGGGAACTCCATCGTACTTACGAATAGGTAAGGGGCAGCTTGACAATGATAGAATGCTATAAGGGTTAACCATCGGGGGTTATCCCATGAATGAACACAAGGGTATCTCTCGAGTTGGTCAAATGAAACACATCGAGAGCTAAGCAAGAAGGTACAGTAAGAAGTATCAAGCGGATAGGCAATCGTTCGATGCCCAATTAGAAGGTGAAAGTGTTTCAAGGCACGAGAATAAGTATTGCGTCTGATACCAGATTAAATCACTAGAAAGGTGACCCGTCAATTACATACGTAGCCAGGCTCAAGGAATAACCTCGACAACAGGGTGTACAGGAGGGTCAGGTTTCGATCATGGGACCTGTGGGTTATGGGCCCACCATTTGGGTTAAAAGTAGGAAGAGCGATGACGTCTTGCATGATCTTGTAAGCAAGGTATGTCAGAGGATAGCCTATCATTTATGTCAGCAACAACATCAATACCAAGGGTGATGGACGAAGAGAACCATTTTCCTGCTTGTTGAACGAGGCGGACCTATAGGCAAAGTTCTCGTCCATCGGTGGCAACCGAAATGTCATCAACAATAGTAACAGGGTCTTGCTGACATAATTGTACAATGAGGTGTTTACATAAGCAGGAGAATATTACTGCTTAGATCATATAGATCACAAGAAAGGTTAAAACAAACAATGGAGAGAAAAATATGATTATCCGATTAAACAGAACAATGGAAAGGAAAATGTGTTTAAACACATATTTCAAGGGTATATCCTTCCCAAGGACAAGCAGAGCACGATATCCATGACAGGATATAATGTAGAAAACTCTTTAGGTAAGGGGAGAGAAATTTCAGGACATTCCCCATATAGCGGTGTTTGGTTCATTGAGCAGGAAACATTTAACATTAGGCTTTAAATGTTCTTGTTGAAAATTGGAGTAACATATATATGCTTCGAGATAGCATTGACATGGTCTTCAGGCAAGGTCAGACTCTGGATACACGAAGGGATTCATCATTAAGCCAAGGAGAGGATGAGGAGGTGGCTGATGGACTCAGCGCTAATACAACGAGGTATCCAAAAAGATGGATTTCCACAGTTATGTGAACAAGGAGATAAGATTTGTCGGATCAAATGATATAATGATGTATGCTCAAGGAAAAACATAAACAATTAAACATTAGTGGAAAAGGGTGCCCAAAGTAGGGCCTTAGGTAGCATGATCAAATGTTAGAATGGTGATTCAGTGATCAATAGTCTAAGAATGAACGTTCGACCATTAACTTCAAAGTAATAGGGTTGCTAGAAGGGCAGAATCCAATCATCACCGTTCACCTGTTGGTATCCCGGTTAGATCCAACACGGGGACCAAGAAAGAAAGGTGATGGTGATAAGTATTACCTGTATCAAGAATTCTTAGGAGGTGGTGAAATTCTCACGACATTCTTGACATAAAAGATGGTAATACTCCAAGGTATCGAAGAATAATTGCTGGATAGCACGGGTCTCCAGGTATAACACCAAACACGAACAAGTTTTTGTTGGAGGGAAAGCAATAATGTTGTCGATCAAACACAAATCATTAAGGGACAAGGATGGTTACTTGTCATCATCCATTTGGTTGATATTCTGGAAGGAATCAAAATGTTGTTTGACGACCACGGCAAATTTTGTCGAGAGGCTCCATGAAGATGTAATCAATCGGCGATGACATCAAGTCAAAGGAATGATGAAGCGAAAGGTTATTGGAACCATGGGTATGACACAAACTCGAAATCAAGTTTGCTGTTCAGGGAGAAATGATATGACGAGGAAGACCGACATAAGATTAGCTCACCGTCGAAATTTGTGCTCCGGGAAAAAGGACCAGGTAGCACAGTTAAAATTTTAGCACAATAATGATATAGCCGGTCAGGTTAGGAATGACTTGAAGGATTATTAAATTCGTAAGCAACGAAAATTGCTTAGAGTTATTGAATCGAAGTGTGGACTCAGTTCAGTTATCGGTGTCCTTGAGTGTTTAATAACTCAGAGCCCATGAAAAATTGTAATCAATGAGAATGTAGTACTTGATGAAGAACTCATAGGAAGTTATGCAGTTCCAAGATAATCTCGAGATACCAGAGGGTAATACTCGAAGACAGATCAAAGTAGAGGTTGGACTGGGGTATTGCTTTGCAGAAGACAAGTACTTCAACTTGTCCGAGAAATGGGATCCAAGAAGAACATATGGTCGGAACCACGATTGCAAAGGATCAATTCACCGATACCAAAGGATATTATATCAAGGAATTAGTTATTATTACAAGAAGCTACCATGATAGGATCTACATTGTGTCCATGGGCATGAACACAAAGTTCAAGGTCGACTCCCACTTCTCCAATTCATAACCTTTCATTCACTTCTCGCATTCGATGAAGTAGTAGTGTTGAAATTTTATCTGGCAAAATACCAAAAGAGTATGACTCATGAAAACTTTCGAGTTCACACATATTAAGGAAGGCATAGGTTCAACCCATCGGGGCTTCTTAGAACATATACAATGAACTTCAGGAGTAAATAACACAAACTCAAAAGTAGAGCATGGTTGTCAAAAATAGAGGATACAATTTACCAAAGACATTATGTATCAGGTAAAGAATCACAAGAATTTAGGTCGTCAAGGACACTGTTGGATAATAACCCGGCAGTGGGTATGGCGGTCCACAACGGGGCTGATGTGAGTACCGGAACTCAATCAGAGGAAGAAGGAATGCCAAGGCATCAGATTATAGAAACAACTGACTAATTCAAAACTTAATGCACATATCTTTTTGATTTCCAAATCAAGGGATCAGAAGCAATCGTTCTGATCGAAAATGAATAAGTTCAATAAACTTAAAAGCACAACCGATCAAGGCATTGATTGGTCGAGAACCAGCTCCTATCCAAATGACGTCTGAGTCGAAAGGATAATCCTAGGATTCGACTGATGATTGTGTACATTCACAACTTATTGAATCAATGGACTCAAGAATGATAGTGACAAGGGATACTAATGAATATTGCTAGACATATGGAACGCAACCATAATGCAAGCAGACAAGTATTTGCACATCAACAGTTGGCAGAGAATTACCGAAAGACCGGATAGTATATCAATGTACCTTGTGGATCATATGATCAACTAGTAATGAACAGTTCCTCGATAAGGGTGAAGAATTGTTCATAGGGATATTCATGCGGCAAGGAACTGCGGGGTAGTAAGCATAAAGGATGCTTGGAACATCGGAGAGTATTTGAGGGCACCTTGTAATAACAAGGGCAACTGGGGAGGAAGGTATGAACGACAAAAGTATATAGTCATCCATAAAGATTTATCATTGGTAGGGATCGCAACGGCGATGGGCACAAGGGTCTCGGGAAAGCATCCGTGAGTGTCTTCCGAATCTTCTGGTGCAGCAAGCGATCATCTGGCCTGAAAGGCTCTCCAGGAGGAAGTATTTTCGAGAACCTAAAGTTAGATTTTAGCAAAATCATTTAACCCGAATAGAAGAGATATCAGAGTCCCAGAGTATAGAAAAGAAGTAAAAGATCCTAATATCACCCAATGGCGACGTGTGCCCGTAAGACACACAGCCATGTTAGTAAAAGTTTTGCAATGTCTAGACTCGACTTCAACCAAGGAGTGTGGCAGGGGGATTCCTACAGGCAGTCGGCTCTGATACCAACTTGTGACGCCCCCGATTTGACCGTACACTAATCATACACACAAACGTGTACGATCAAGATCAAGGACTCACGGGAAGATATCACAACACAACTCTACAAATAAAATAAGTCATACAAGCATCATATTACAAGCCAGGGGCCTCGAGGGCTCGAATACAAGAGCTCGATCATAGACGAGTCAGCGGAAGCAACAAAATCTGAGTACAGACATAAGTTAAACAAGTTGCCATAAGAAGGCTAGCACAAACTGGGATACAAATCGAAAGAGGCGCAGGCCTCCTGCCTGGGATCCTCCTAAACCACTCCTGGCCGTCGTCAGCGGGCTGCACGTAGTAGTAGGCACCTCCCGAGTAGTAGTAGTCGTCGTCAACGGTGGTGTCTGGCTCCTGGGATTCAACATCTGGTCGCAGCAATTGAGTATAGCAAAGCGGAAAAAGGGGGAGCAAGCAACTGTGAGTACTCATCCAAAGTACTCGCAAGCAAGGAGCTACACTACATATGTATGCATTGGTATCAAATGGAATAAGGCTATCATATGTGGACTGAACTGCAGAAAGCCGGAATAAGAGGGGGATAGCTAGTCCTATCGAATACTACGCTTCTGGTAACCTCCATCTTGCAGCAGTAGAAGAGAGTAGATGGTAAGTTCACCAAGTAGCATCGTGTAGCATAATCCTAACCGATGATCCTCCCCTCGTCGCCCTATGAGAGAGCGATCACCGGTTGTATCTGGCACTTGGAAGAGTGTGTTTTATTAAGTATCCGATTCTAGTTGTCATAAGGTCAAGGTACAACTCCGGGTCGTCCTTTTACCGAGGGACGCGGCTATTCGAATAGATTAACTTCCCTGCAGGGGTGCACCACATAACCCAACACGCTCGATCCCATTTGGCCGGACACACTTTCCTGGGTCATGCCCGGCCTCAGAAGATCAACACATCGCAGCCCTACCTAGGCACAACAGAGAGGTCAGCACGCCGGTCTAAATCCTATGGCGCAGGGGTCTGGGCCCATCGCCCATTGCACACTTGCACGTTGCGTACGTGGCCGGTGAGCAGGCCTAGCCTCCCTTATACAAGAGTAGGCGTTCCAGTCCAACCCGGCGCGCGCCGCTCAGTCGTTGACGTCACGAAGGCTTCGGCTGATACCACGACGTCGAGTGCCCATAACTGTCCCCGCGTAGATGGTTAGTGCGTATAGGCCAGTAGCCAGACTCAGATCAAATACCAAGATCTCGTTAAGTGTGTTATTCTGAAATAACCACGGACGCCGACCAGGGCCAGGCCCACCTCTCTCCTAGGTGGTCTCAACCTGCCCTATCGCTCCGCCACAAAGTAACCGTCGGGGGCCTTCGGGAACTCAGACCCACCTCTACCGGGATGGAGCCATTTGCCCCTTCAGCCCCCAACATCGGAATCACTCGCGGGTACTCCTACGAGCCGACCCGACTTTAATCACCACAAGTATCATATATTATGTATAAGTATATACCCGTGACCACCTCGCAAGTGATCACGGCCCGATAGTATAGCATGGCAGACAGACAAGAATGTAGGGCCACTGATGGTAAACTAGCATCCTATACTAAGCATTTAGGATTGCAGGTAAGGTATCAACAGCTGGAGCAACAATGACAGGCTACGCATCAGAATAGGATTAACGGAAAGCAGTAACATGCCACACTACTCTAATGCAAGCAGTATAGAGGAGAGTAGGCGATATCTGGTGATCAAGGGGGGGGCTTGCCTGGTTGCCCTGGCAAGAGAGAGGGGTCGTCAACACCGTAGTCGTACTGGGTAGCAGCGGCGTCGGTCTCGGTGTCTAGCGAGAGAAGAGGGGGGAGAAACAATAAATATAATGCAAACAAATGCATGACGATGCATGACATGACAAAGCGTGATGCTAGGTGTGCCCTAAGGCGGTACGAGGTGGTACCGGTGAAGGGGGGAAACATCCGGGAAGTATCCCCGGTGTTTCACGTTTTCGGGCAGAGGAGCCGGAGGGGGAAATTTGCGTGTTTGCTATGCTAGGGATGCGTGGCGGATGAACGGGCTGCGTATCCGGATTCGTCTTGTCGTTCTAAGCAACTTTCATGTAGAAAGTATTTTCATCTGAGCTACGATTTAATTTATATTAAATTTTGAAGTTTTAAATCATTTTCTAATTTATTAATTATTAATTAAATTAACATTATCCAGAATAGTGCTTGCTGACGTCAGCATGACGTCAGCAGTCAACATTGACCGTTGACCTGGTCAACCTGACAGGTGGGTCCCACCTGTCAGGGACTGTTTAGTTAATTAACAATAGTTAGTTAGGTTAATTAGTTATTAGGTTAATTAACCTTAATTAGTTAATTTAAATAGAATTAATTAAGTTAATTATTTAGTTAATTAATTGATTAAATAATATATTTTTTATTTCTTTTATTTTTTTATATATTATTTTTTTAAACGTTTTGGGGGGGTGGGACCCCCTATTTAGTGGCCCATAGGGCCAAATGAGCGCTGGGCGATTCGGGCGCAGGGGCGCTGCGGGCGTCAGCTCGTTTGGGCGCCTGCCCGAGCCAAACGAGGCGCTGGGGCGCCGGGGCTGCGGCGAGGTGCGCTGGGCTGGGGTCGCGGGAGGTAGCGGCGGAAGCGGCCGGCACGGCGGTTCGCCGGCAGCCAGGGGAGGAGGCAGTGGCGCGTGTGGCTGCAGGGACCGGGGAGCGAGGCCATGCGCTGGGCGCGGCCGGCGAATGGCGGCAGTAGCGCAGGCGGGAGGAGGGCCGCACATCAGCGAACAGGGGCCGCTGGACGTGCGGGCGGCGGTTGCGGGGCGCTCCCCGGGCGCGTCGAGGAGCGGGCGGGCGTGAGCGGGCGCGACGAGCACGCCGACAGAGGCGGCGTCGGGCGCAGGGTGCCGTTGCAAGCAGGGGAGGAGGAGGAGCTGCCGAGGCCTCACCATAGGGGGCAGGTTCAATGGCAGCGGGGTCGAGGAGGAGTCGGGGAGGCGACGACGACGGTGGGGCAGATCGATGGTGACGCAGGGGAGGAGCGGCGAATGCCGCTGGGACGGCGAGGCGTCGCCTAGCCGGACGGGCCGGCAGGCGCGAGGGCGATGCCAAGGCGCGGGTTGCGGGAGGCCTTCGTGCGTAGGACGAGGAGTCGCAGGGGGAGCTGACGAGGGAGGCACAGGAGGAAGGGAGCCGCGAGGAGGAGGCCGGGGGCGGCGAAGCTCGACGCCGGCAGCGATCTTTGGGGGAGCAACTGCTCGGGGCAAGATCGGGCCCTCCCCGATCCAATCTAGCAAGAGAGGGGGAGGGAAACGAGAGAGAGAGTGGGGGGGAGTGGGTGGTGGGTGCGGTCGTGGGGGGTTAGGTCACGAGGGAGGGGCCATATAGGCCAGGAGAGGTGCAGCTGGGCCGGCCCGATTGGCCCCGAGGCCATCTGGGCCGTGGCCCAACGAGGGGGGTGGGTGTTCTATTTTATATTTTCTTTTCTGTTTTTATTTGTAGTTTCTTTTATTTTATAATAGTTTTGTAAAATACCTTAGTTGTACCTAATTTAATTTTAATAAACATGCCACTACCCCAATAGTTTTGGGAAATTAAATAACTTAGTTAATATTTTATTAATTGAAAAGGGCATTTATTTAGTTCTCTAAGCTGTAGTTTTATTTAAGTAAGGGCATTTAAATATTTTATAATAAGTTGATTCCTTTTCCAATAAGCCTTTGCATTTATTTTCACACTTAGAACATTTTAGTTTTAATGATTGAGAACTTTCGGTGTTTGGCTTTAGTTTAAATTTGAATTTGAATTCCGTTTGAATCAACACGGGTTTAATTAACGGTATTGTGGTGACGTGGCATCATTAGCAGGGAATTACTGTAGCGTAACTATCCGGGCATCACATCTGGAGCCCGAGTGGATTCAGGCCATGCAAGAAGAGTTACATCAGTTCGAGCTCAACAATGTCTGGGAACTGGTCAAACGTCCAGATCCTCGCAAGCACAATATCATCCGCACAAAGTGGATCTACCGCAACAAGCAAGATGAAAATGGCCTTGTGGTGAGGAATAAGGCACGGCTTGTAGCTCAAGGCTACACACAGGTTGAAGGAATTGATTTCGATGAAACTTTTGCACCTGTTGCTAGACTTGAGGCTATTCGCATATTACTTGCTTATGCTAACCATCATGATATCACTTTATATCAAATGGATGTGAAAAGTGAATTCCTCAATGGTAAGCTTGAGGAAGAAGTATTTGTTGCTCAACCCCCAGATTTTGAAGATCCAAAGAATCCTGACAAAGTCTTCAGACTCAACAAGGCCCTCTATGGCCTCAAGCAGGCCCCACGGGTTTGGTATGATACTTTGAAAGAATTCCTCATGACGAAAGGCTTCAAACTTGGTTCACTCGACCCTACCCTTTTCACTAAATCTTATGATGGTGAATCTTATCTTTGGTTATACTGACCAACGTTATAGTGATGAATTTGCCTATATGATGAGTGAAGAATATCAAATGTCTATGATGGGAGAGTTGAAATTCTTCTTAGGTCTTCAAATTCGTCAACAACGCAATGGCATATTCATATCTCAGGAGAAATACCTCAAGGATGTACTGAGGAAATTCTGCATGCAAGATTGCAAAGGCGTCAAAATTCCTATGCCCACAAATGGCCATCTGTGCACTGATGAAAATGGTATTGACTTCGATCATAAGGTATACCGCTCCATGATAGGTTCTTTATTGTACTTATGTGCATCTAGGCCAGATATAATGCTTAGTGTTTGCATGTGTGCCCGATTTCAAGCTACACCGAAGGAATCACACCATAAGGCTGTGAAGCATATTCTTCGATATCTAGCTCACACATCAACACTTGGATTATGGTACCCCAAGGGCTCTGCTTTTGATCTCATTGGATATTCTGACTCTGACTATGCTGGTGATCGTGTGGACCGCAAGTCAACATCTGGTACATGTCATTTCCTCGGACGATCTTTGGTCTGTTGGTCCTCGAAGAAACAGAACTGCGTATCACTATCTACTGCTGAAGCTGAGTACATTGCCGCCGGTTCTTGTTGTGCCCAATTGCTATGGATGAAGCAAACTCTCAAGGACTACGGCGTCAACATGAAGAATGTGCCTCTCTTCTGTGACAATGAGAGTGCCATCAAGATTGCTCACAACCCAGTTCAGCACTGGAAGACAAAGCACATTCAGATTCGTCATCATTTTCTTCGTGATCATGTGTTGAAGGGCGACATTTCTATTGAGCTTGTGAAGACTGAAGAACAGCTAGCCGATATCTTCACAAAGCCCTTGGATGAGAAGAGATTTAGCAAGTTGCGGTGTGAGCTAAATATCCTAGAGTCTTCGAATGTTCTTTGAAAAGGACACTCATCCTAACACTTATGCAAAATTGATGACTTAGATGTGCAACACATGAAGAAACGTTTTTCTTCAATCAATGAAGAATAACACTCTTAGTGTGAAGAAATTAATGAAGAATTTGATTCTCAGAACCCTACGGTAATTGTACGCGGTGTCTGAAATCATCATTCTTATACGGTGGATCACGCCACCACCAAAAGTTGAAATTCCTCAAATTATTCATATTCTTCAACTTTGCATAGTCTTCACTGGTTCTGTCGTTTTTCTTCATTGGCTATATATATATATATATATACATATATATATATATATATATGAGTTTATGTCCTCTACATCATTCACTTATTGCTATTTCTTCAAGTTGGTTTTCTGCTAAGTGAATGTGATCGGACCCTTCCCCTCTATGCTATACTCAACCCAATCTGTTCACAAATTCTTCATGTGCGTTCTATTTGAAACTCGTTCAAAATCTTTACTGTGTCCTTGTCAGCTGAAGAAATTGCGAACGGAACTTTAAAACCTATCTTATCAAAATTTTCGGCTTTGCCGCTCAAACCGTTCCGCATCCCACGATACACTTATCCACTCACCCATGATCTAACATGATCTCCACCTCTCACTACGTGGGTGACACATGTCATGCGAATGAGAAGGGTCAGGGGCACGTTTGTCAAATTTCTTCGGGCGAGCAGTTTTTCACCATGGCTATAAATACCCCTCCTTCCCTTCCTCACTTCTTTTACTCCACTCGATCTCTCTCCAGCTCGAGCTTCTCAAACCCTAGCGCCGCCGCTACTTCATCGCCGCCGGTGAGGAAGAGCTTCACTGCCTCGACCTCGTCGCCGACGTACTCGCGCCGACCGCGAAAATCTTCACTCCGCCGCCGCCGTAGCCGTCTTCCTCCGCCAAGTTAGGGCGTGGAAGATCTACACAGACGAACTTCACATCTCCTCACTCCAGTTCGTCGTGTTCTTCGTCCAGGGTAATTAAAAGTTACTTTTACTACCCTCGTTGATTTGAATGATTATCTTCAAAATCTTGAAAGGTGTTTTTTCTTCATAGATTCACACACTAAACACCAGACAGGTCATCTGTTCTTGATTCGTTTCTCTAAGCCATGTTTTTCTTCAAGATTCCTCAAATGTGTGGACTTTTAATCTACACATCTCTGGAACCTAAGACAAAGAACGCTTAGTGAAATTCTTCAAGACTCATCTGGTCAAATTCCTCTAACTTGTTCTTTTTACAAAACCTTCTGAGAACGCATATGACCTCTCCAAATTCCTCGCAACTATACTCTGTTCACAGGTACACATGTCAGCTGCTGAATCACTAGGTTCTCATCAACTTAACTCATTTGCAGTGTTCCTCGAAGAAAAGTTGCATACTTCTTCAGAGAATTCAATTGTTCAAATTCCTCAACTGAAGAAAATGGATGATGGTAAGAAGCCACAGAAGGGAGGAAAGAGGCCTGAGGTAAATACAGCGTTTGAGATCCCTGATGAAATATATGCTGGGTACTGCACACCTACTGAGGAAACCAAGAATGAGCGCAAAGTGCGCATTCAGAAGATAGAGAGGAGATGGGCAAGAGAGTGGAGGGAATACAGATATGTAACTCCTAAGTACATGAAGAAATTCGCACTCAATCCTCCATGCCCAAGACCTCCATTGGCACCTGGGAAAATCGCTGATCCCACCAGCCTCAAGCGTGGTGAGGACTATCCTGATGAATGGGCCAAGTGCCAAGCCAAGTTGGCTAAGCAAGCCAGAGAAGCAGTGAGGAAATTCAATGAAGACTCTGCTGCTGCTGCCTCTGCTGAGGCCTCTGCTGTCAAGCCAAAGAAGGCTATGTCAAAGAAGCCTGTGCGCAAGCCAAGTGCTTCACCAACAATGCCCTCAAGGCCAAGTTCCTCAGCAATGCCCTCACGGCCAGAATCCTCAAAGCCCTCATGGCCAATTCCTCATGCTGCTCCTGTTCCTCCAAAGTCCTCAGCTCCTCCGCCAAAGCCCTCAGCTATTCCGACTAAATCCTCAGCACCTGTGCATCTCGCCTCGTGCCAAAGGACTGCAGGCATCTCCATTGCCTCAGGTGTCTCAGCTAGTTCCTCAGCTGCACCAAGTTCCTCAGATGGCCCCTCACTGCTGAAGACAAAGGCCACTGCTGGACGAGGTCCTCGCCCAAGTCCTCAAAAGAAACAAGTCACTTTCCAAGTACCGTCTGAAGAAGACGAAGCTGATGATGATGAACTTGAAGAAATCATCAGAGACAGGCAAGTCAGAGCCGCTAGAGCCAAAGGATCAGAGGTGCCACCGCTTTTGGATCCCAAGTTGATCCTCGACTACATTGATGTCTGGCACAAGGACCCCAACACTCCCTTGCCTGACTTCAAGCTGACTCTTGGCCAGAGTCACATGCTGACCCACTTCATTCAAGAAGAAAAGTGGAAATTTGAGAAGGCCAGGCAGATCAAGAAAGCGCAGAACAAGAAAGAGCGCTATCTGAAGAAAAACGTTGTCTCTATGACAACTGAAGAACTTGTCACTATTCAGACTGAGATTAAGAAACTCAGTGATGACTTTGACGCATATCGTGCTGATTGGCTTGGAGCCAAGGTTCATTTTGTGAAACTTGCGGATAACTTCACTTCCAATGTTGCAGCCCCAACGCAACAAGAAATTCATCAGGCTGAAGCATCTGCTCAGCCTACTAAAGAAACTGCCAGCACCGCTGATGACAATCAGGCCACTGAAGAAATTGCCAGGGCACCCACTAGTGGTCCGCCTGAAGAAACTGAAGAACTCAGGGCAACTGCATCAGTTGTGCCTGAAGAAAATCAACCAGATTCCTCAGCTGCTCCTGCACCAACTTCAACTCCAATCCTTCCATCTGCATCGGATGTGAAGAAGACCAAGACTGTAGAGCGTGCTGCAGCGAAGAAAAGGAAAGCATCAGCTACTTCAGATTCTTCAGCTCCGAAGAAAATGAAGCCTATGACAAGTTCATTTGCAAATCCGATTGATGATGTTCCCATCTCAACCAGGCCATCAAAGGACCTTGTTCCTTTTGATGAAGAATATGTGATCCCCAGCGGATCTGATGAAGAAACTCCTTCTGCTGCTTCGTTTGAACCGTTGGATGAAGAAATTGAAGTGGATGCGATCCCTTCAACACCTATCACCTCCTCGCCTATGCCTCAGTTCACAGCTGAAGAGGCTGGAGTTGAAGAAATGGAAGATGAAGATGTGGACATTGGCTACTCCAGACCCGTAATTAGTGATGAATTATGGGAAAGTCAGCATCCAAACTCAACAATGTTCACCCCTCTATAGCAAATTCCTCAGTCCCCCACACAAACTGTACATATGGGCTCTGAAGAAACTCATCCCACTGCATTTGTGCATGAGGAAATTCCAGCCACTAGCGCTGAAGAAACTGCTGCTGCTGAACAACCAACGACGCAGACTGTCATGAGGAGGCACCAGAAATTCCTCAGCCTGAAGAACCTGCGATTGAGATTCCTGAGGTCGTGATGCAACTCACTGACACTCCTCTGTCGAAGCCAAAGGACCCATTCTCACGTAAGAAAAAGTTCAAGGCTGATGATTTCTTCAGCGAGCACGTATTCTTCGAAGATTACAACCCATATAACTCTGCTCGCATTAGGAAGAGGCGTTTCTGGACTGCTAGTCAAGCCAATTTCTATTCTTCAGTGTTGTTCAACAAGGAGAAGATCTTCTACCATGAGCATATTCCTCACGTGGATACGGAATCTCTGCCGTGCTTCGCACCAGTCCTCAGTGTTCTTCACGGCGCTGGACTGCTAAACTTTTGCTCTGACATCTGCGATTGGAATGAAGAACTGATTCTTCAATTCTATGCAACGCTGCACATCACTGGAGATGCTGAAGATGTGAATTCCTGGGTGTTGGACTGGATGTCTGAAAACACTCACTACACTGCACCAGCCTCTGAATTGCTTTGTGCTCTACCACTCAGTCCTCCCCTTGAAGAAGCTCGTTGCATCTACAGTGAACCTAAGCTCACACATCATTACATGCAGGTGCTGATGAAACCTTTGAAGCCAGGTCAGGCACCAAGAACCAAATTCCTCGTGAAGAATTGATGTATGTGCCCAGAGCTGTCTATCGTATTCTTACGAGGACAATCAGTCCTATCAAAGGCCACGACTCATCTGATGAGGAAATTGTTGGCATCATGAAGAATCTGGTATTCAACATCATTCATGGCATTCCTGTCAATTATCACGATTTCTTCATGAGGACTATGGCCAATGTTGCACTGTCTCCGTTTGAGCTGAAGCCTTATGCACCTTAGATTATGAGATTCCTCAGGACAAGGTCTTCACTCAACTACAAAGCTGATTTCCAGAATCACCTCAGCTACTTGCCCCCAATTGAACTCCTTAAGCAGACATATTCCTCAGTTGATGGAAAGGGAAAGGAACCAGCCGTAATAGATGAAGGCATTCGTCCATTGGATGGTCAGTTTCGCAAAGCTGCATCTTATTCCACCAATGATGACTCTGCCACACATGACTCTGCCAATGCACCCAAGTCCACTCCTCAAGCCACTGCTCCGCGCGTGATGACTAACCGTGAACTTCTGCTTAGTCTTCACCAGAAGGTGGGTTGAAATCACAAATAGGTTAAGCGACAGTTTGGTTCACTTCTTCACAACATGACTGCCACACATAATGCAGTGAAGAAAAACCACTACTACCTCCATCAAGTCTTCGTTCGCACCTGGGCAATCCTGTCACATCTGTATGGTGAAGAAGATCTGAAGAACATGGGTCTCAAAGAAGATTTTGACTGGTCTGCACCTCCACCGAAGAAATTCAAGAAGGTCAAGGTTCCTTCTCTGGTGGCCAGCTCATATTCTTCATCACGCGACACTGATGAAAATGAAGACTTGGACGACACTGCGGCAGGCCCTACTACAACAAACAACCCCAACAATGCTGGCGCTCCTTCATCAACTTGATATTCTTCAGGGGTGTTAGTCCTCATATTCGTTCCTTTTGGTCATTGGATGACAAAGGGGGAGAATTTTGAGTTAGTCTTCAAGCGGGTCTTTCTATATGGGCATTTTTTGTTAAGTTACAACTCTCGTTCTTCTGCGGCTTTATTGGATCGATTTGTAAACTTAAACCCGATGGTGCTCTGATACTCTTGATACGTTTTTTTGCATGCTTATTCCTCGTTAATATTATTGCACGCATGCTGAATTACATCAATCACCATATTGCATCATGCATTTCAAATTCTTCACTGCTATATATCAAATGCGTGTATGAATTACAAGATATAGGGGGAGATCTCCATGATTCAACTCTTCAAGTGTGCATTGCTTCAAAACCAAATTCCTCACTATGCACATCTTCAGGGGGAGTTATTCTATATCTTGCAATCAAATTCCTCAATATTAGTAGTTACACTTCATATGTTTATCCCCATTGAAAACTTAACCTATATTGTCATCAATCACCAAAAAGGGGGAGATTGTAAGTGCATCTAGTGCCCCTTAGTGATTTTGGTGTATTGAAGACTTATAGGTTAAGGGACTAATGTGTTTATGAGTGTACACAGGTCTATAAGTCTATGAGGAGTTTGATATTTACAGAGAAAGTCGACCCCTAAAAATGAAGTTGTTCGTCTGAAGACTTTGGTATTCTGAACACTTTCTGAAGACTTTGAAAGTGAAGAAAATGGTGTGACCTTGAAGACTTGGTATTCATTCGAGGAACATAAAGCGTGAAGACTTTTGTTTTCATAGTTTCATTTTCTCTTTCTTGAGTCATAGGAAACACCGTACTGTTAAAGGGGGTCGAGGAAATACTAAGGAAAAATTTCCATGTGATGCTCAACTCAAAATCCTACACCTACCAATCCCTTCGTGTGAAGCCATTGGAAATCTCATACAGTCCAGTCATATTCTTCAGTGACAGAGACGAAGTTCTTCTGGTCTCTGAGGAATTTGTTCTGACTGAGGAGTTAGATATTCGCCAGTGCGGATTTCCTACACAGTGAGGAACATGATAGCCCTGAGGATTTTGCTACTCAAAATTCCGACCGTTGCTGTGCTATGTGCCAGCTGTCCCAAAATATCTATCCACCTAACGGTCATATCATTGAAGGGCATTTATGTCTTATCATGTCGGGCTGCTCCCTAGGCTATAAATAGCTGCCCCCTACAACCACTAGCTGGTTGGCTGCTCCGAGAGAAACTGACACTTGTCATTTGAGAGCAACCCATCCTCCAAGGACTTTGAGCGAAAATCATCAAGTGAGGAAAAACCCAAAACCCAAACACCTACAAACCCCAAGTGATTGAGCATCACTGAAGAGATTGATCCTGCATGGATCCGACGCTTGTTACCTTTGAAGACTGTGCTTCTTCCAGATGGTTAGGCGTCATGGTCTAGAGCATCCAAGAGGAATTGTGGATCGCCGAGTGACCAAGTTTGTGAAGGTTTGGAAGTCACCTGAAGACTTACCACGAGTGATTGGACGAGGTCTGTGTGACCTTAGTTCAAGGAGAATACGGTGAGGACTGGGTGTCCTGAGCTACGTGTTCAGGACTGGGTGTCCGAGACTGTGTGTCCTCGAGTTTAAATACTCAGCCGCTCCAACCAGACGTACAACTAAGACAGCAGTTGGAACTGGTCTACCAAATCATTGTCTTCACCAAGCTTACTGGTTCTATTTCCTCAACTCTTCCATTTCCTCATAACTGTGTTGTGTGCTTGTTCATATCTGTGTTTGAAGACTTTCTCAATTTCCTCAGTTCAATTTCTTCAGTCTGTTTGTCTTCATCCTGTGTTATCCTGTGTTTACGCTTCTGTACTCTGTGCCTGTCTTCATTTCATCAAGATGACTATGCTTGTATTCTGTTATGTTTACTTTTGAGTACTCATTCCGCTGCTGGTAGTTCTTCGCTAAGGAATTTCCTCACCAGCAAATTCCTTAGTGAAGAATTTCATAAAAATCGCCTATTCACCCCCCCCTCTAGTCGATATAACGCACTTTCAACAAGACTGAAGTGCAGGATGTCTTCAGACACTTCGCCAATCGAGCCATGAACAACTATGGTGTCAAGATCAAGCACATCAGAAGTGACAATGGCACTGAATTCAAGAACACTGGCCTAGATACTTATCTTGATACTTTGGGCATCACACATGAATTCTCAGCTCCGTACATGCTGCAGCAGAATGCCGTCGTGGAACGCAAGAACAAAACACTTATTGAGATGGCCTGGACGATGCTTGATGAATACAAGACTCCAAGAAAGTTCTGGCCTGAAGCCATTGATACTGCATGCCATATCATCAACCGTGTTTATCTTCACAAGATTTTGAACAAGACATCCTATGAGCTCCTTACTGGCCAGAAGCCAAATGTCAGTTACTTCAGAGTATTTGGCGCCAGGTTCTGGATCAAGGATCCACATCACACTTCAAAATTTGCACTGAAAGCACATGAAGGTTTTATTCTTGGATATGGAAAGGATTCGCACTCCTATAGAGTCTTCAACCTCTTTCACTATAAAGTGGTTGAAACTGTGGATGTGCGGCTCGATGAGACTAAAGGCTCGCAAAGAGAGAACCTGCCAAATGTGCTAGATGAAGTTCCATCCAGTGAATCAATCAAACTTATGGGAACTAGAGAAATCATACCATCTGAAGCTCAGCCTGAAGAGGAACTTATCATCTCTGCACCTAATCAACCTGAAGACAGTGCTCAGCCTGAAGACAATCCTTCTAACGATGACAATGATCAGCAAGAGCAAAATCTTCGTCATGTCCATCCTCGTGTTGCAAATGAAGTACAGATTGAAAGGATAATTGATAGCATCAATGCACCAGGTCCACTCACTCGTTCAAGGGCAACACAGCTAGCTAACTTCTGTGGGCACTTCGCATTCGTCTCAATATCTGAACCCAAGAAAGTTGATGAAGCCTTCATGGAACCTGAATGGATTCAAGCCATGCAAGAAGAGCTCTAGCAGTTTGAGCTGAATAATGTTTGGGAACTGGTTAAGCGTCCTGATCCTCGTAAGCACAATATAATAGGCACTAAATGGATATATCGCAACAAGCAAGATGAGCATGGTCAAGTTGTCAAAAACAAAGCTCGTCTCGTTGCTCAAGGATACACTCAAGTTGAAGGGATTGACTTCGATGAAACATTTGCTCCTGTGGCTAGGCTTGAAGCCATACGCATACTGCTGGCCTATGCAAGTCATCATAACATTCTTCTGTATCAAATGGATGTGAAGAGTGCTTTTCTCAATGGCAAGATTGAAGAAGAAGTGTATGTTGCACAACCGCCTGGCTTTGAAGATCCAAAACATCCTGACATGGTGTATAAGCTCAACAAGGCACTGTATGGTCTCAAACAAGCCCCTCGTGCTTGGTATGACACACTCAAAGACTTCCTGAAGAGCAAAGGCTTCAAACTTGGTTCCCTAGATCCCACACTCTTCACGAAGACCTATGATGGTGAACTGTTTGTGTGCCAAATATATGTGGATGACATTATCTTCGGCTGCATGAATCAGAAATACAGTGATGAGTTTGGATACATGATGCAAGAGCAATATCAGATGTCTATGATGGGAGAGTTGAAGTTCTTCCTTGGTCTTCAAATAAGACAGCAACGCAATGGCATCTTCATATCTCAAGAGAAATACCTCAAAGATTGCCTGAAGAAATTTGGAATGCAAGACTGCAAAGGCTACACGACGCCAATGCCAGCCAAACACCATCTGGGTCCCGACGACAATGGTAAAGAGTTCGATCAGAAGGTATACCGCTCCATGATTGGTTCCTTGCTTTATTTATGTGCATCTAGGCCAGATATCATGCTTAGTGTTTGCATGTGTGCCCGGTTCCAAGCGGCACCAAAGGAATCGCATCACTTAGCTGTGAAGCAAATTGTCAGATATTTGGCTCACAACCCAACACTAGGATTATGGTATCCAAAGGGCTCAGAATTTGATCTAGTTGGATTCTCGGATGCTGATTATGCTGGTGACAAGGTGGATCGCAAGTATACATCAGGCACATGTCATTTTCTGGGACGATCACTTGTATGTTGGTCTTCAAAGAAGCAGAACTGTGTATCTGTCTCCACTGCTGAATCTGAATACATTGCTGCTGGATCTTGCTGCGCTCAGCTTCTCTGGATGAAGCAAACACTCAAATACTATGGCATTCATCTGAAGCAAGTGCCACTCTACTGCGGCAACGAAAGTGCCATCAAGATTGCCAACAACCCAGTTCAGCACTCGAAGACAAAGCACATTGAAATTCATCATCACTTTCTCAGAGATCATGTTATGAAGGAAGATATTGATATCATACACGTCAACATTGAAGAGCAATTGGCAGATATCTTCACCAATCCCTTGGATGAGAAGAGGTTTTGCAAGTTACGGTGTGAGCTAAATATCTTGGAATCCTCAAATGTCCTATGATCAGGCACACATCCTAACACTTAAGCATGTTGATGACTTAGATGTGCAACACATGAAGAAAAGTATATCTTCAATCAATGAAGACTTACATTCTGAGTGTGAATATATTAACGTGGAATTTGACTTCGGAGCGCCACGATAATTGTGCGCCGTGTCTGGGTCTAATATTTCCTATACGGTGGGTAATGCCACCACCAAAAAATTTCCCTTTGAAGTGTTTTTCTCAATGGCGTTACATTTGCAAAGTCTTCTCATTTTGTTTGTCTTCAATGTTAAAATGTCCTCATGATTATCTTCAACATACTGATTTGGTTTCCGTCCTCTACAGCATTCACTTATAGCTATGGCTTCTTACTGAATCTTTTGAAATAAGTGCATGTGATCAGACCCTAACCCCTCTATGCTTCTTTCCTAAGTATATCTATCCAAATCATATGCATTCTATTGACACTGTCAAAATGTCTTCTCTGCATCCTTGTCAGCAGAAGACACAGAGACAAACATTAATCCGTTTTCAATGCTAAATCCTTTCACCTGAAACCCGGAGAAGTGGGAACGACCACCCGACAATCCAGGTGTGTGTGGGAATGTGGAACAACCTCCGATGGGTTGCATGATAGCCATGTGTCTTTCAGATGTGAATCGACAGGGGCACCTGTGTAATAACACTGTGTCGTCCCTATCCCTATATATACACGCCTCACCATAGTCATTATCCTTTCTTCCACTCTCGCACAAACCCTAGCGCCACCGCTAGCCCTCGACGACGCCGGCGACGAAGCGCTTCGCTGCCGCGACCTCATCGACGCCGTCTTCACGCCGGCCGCGGACATCGTCTTCTCCGTCGTCGCTGTAGATGTCCTCCGTCGCCAAGTTAGGGCATGGAAGATTCAAACTGCTCGGCCTCCTCTTCCACTCCGTCTAGCAGTTCTTCGTGTGGTAAATAAAACCTTCTTTTTACGGCCCCTTTGATCCTATAGATTCATCATTTTCTACCACAAGCAGTTTCTATTCACACAAGTTGAATCTATTTCATACTGCATCTCATAATATGCCTAGTATGTTCACTTATGCTTCACAAAGTAGTTAGATTCCTCACTTGTACTTATTCATGGATTCGTACAAATCTGGAACCAACTCTCTATCTATGAGTGAATGTCTTTGCACTATGAGGTCAATGTCTTCTAAACTGATTTATCTTCAAAATCTTCTGAGAATGCATATGACCTCTTCCCCTTCCCTCGCACCTTAATGTTGTCACAGGTACATGTCCGTGGGAGAATCCCTTGGTTCTCATAGTCTGCATTCATTTGCAGAATTCTTATAGCATCATATAAATTCTCCTGAAGTCAGTTCTTGTCTAACCAGTAGACGGAAGACTTTGACAGCTTTGAAGCCTTTCAGTTTAAACTTCATGGCACCAGAGAAATATGCAAGGAAGGGTGGCAGACAGCGTCGTGGTAACACCTCAAGAGATTTGCCTCCTGACCTCTATGAGCTGTACAAGACAGATCCAGAGGAGGACTACAATCAGTGAAAAAACCGAATCCAATGGATTCGAAGATATTGGGCAGAAAGTGGTTCAAGTACAGGTTCGTGACCCAGGAGTATGCTGAGAAGAATGCCATCAAACGACCATGGGGAGACATTCTATACAGAAATCTTCAACCCAGGTCCAGAGCTGAAGCCATTGAACAAGGCTTCTATCATTGCATGGTTCGTGGACCACAGCCTGCAGATGCAGACCCATCTTCATTATTGTGGTGTCGTGACGATAATCTGTTCAAGCACAACTTCCAATTTGCCAAGAATTCGGCCAAAGAAAACAAGAAGTCACGGGGACTAGACTTCAATCCAGGCCCTCTGCTCCTCGTGTCGATGGCACACGTGAAGCTGAACCCAATCTTGTTGGGCCCTTCTACAACCTAGAAGGTCTCATCACTCATATCATGGTTCAAGGGACAGCCGTTGATGAGCCTGTAGATGACACTGATACTGATGAAGCGCCTGCACCACCGAAGCCAAAGAAGCTGAAGAAACCTCAAGCTTCGAAGCCTTCCCCAGCACCAAAGGCCTCACGAGCGAAGCCTCTGGCCACTGCACCTCCTGAACACAGTGTGCAGTCTGAAGATTTGTCACGCATCTCCAAGCCCTCCAGAGTGAAGATGCCCTTGCAACCCACTAGCCAAGAACTGACCGCTGCTGCTATTCTATGCAATGACGCCATTGATCTGTCCAGCGACGACGATCTTGGAGATGATGCTCTTGAGCAGCTGATAAAAGAGCAAGCAAGAGGCAGAAATCTTCAATGACCTTCCTCTCTTTGATGTTGAAATCATCAACACATTCATTGATGAGTGGTTTGACAGCCCAAATGTCAGCTTTGATGATCTTCAGCTTCCGATTGGCCTAAGCGTCGCCTTCCACGGAGCCATTTCTGCTGAGCTGGCTCTAGCTCAGAAGATTGTTGAACTGAAGCATAAGATCGATTATGAAAAGGCTCAGTTCAAGAAGCACATGGCCAAGCTCAACGTTGAAGACATTCAGAACTTCCAGACCATGATGCATGAGCTTAAGGAAGCTTTCCGAACCAAACGCGAAGAAGCCAAGGGTTCTCGTGAGCGCATGAAGGATCTTGCCGCTAAATGTGTCCAAGGATACAATGAGGCTAAAAAGTGCAAGGCCTTGGGGTGACCAGGGATCGACCCCCGAATGGCGGCCAAGAAGAAGAAGAAGCCAGCTGTGGCAGAAACTGAAGCACCAAGGCAGGAAGTACATCCAATTGTCTTCCCAGCTAGTATGACAGGCTCGAAGCCTAAGCTCCCCACAGTGGCTTCTGAACTGAAGAAAACAAGGGCTGCTGAAGCCAGAAAACGCAAAACCAAGGGCACTACTGATGATGCTCCTCCAACCAAGAAACGCAAAACCAAGAAGAGAGATTGGGCTGCTCCCACAGAGCCCCTTGAGGTCGAGCCACTCTCAGTGGCTCGTCCTGCGTCTGAAAATCAAGAACGCCAAGTGGTAATTCATGAGCCTGCTTCTCCAGAGGCTCCTGACGCTGAAGACAATCCAGCTGTTGACCCCACCGCAGCTGATGACATTGGTCCTCACGACAATGTTGAAGATGATGAAGTCCTTCCTCAGATCGAGCACCAATTGGTATCATCGCCTGTGCTCACGCACAGCGAACTCATCAGCATTGGTCGTCCTCTGACGCCAACTGCTCAGGATGCATCGTGGGCTGATCACCCACAACAACAAGACACTCCAAGCTCTCCCCAACCGCAAGCTACCCCACCAGTGCAAGAGGACGATGACTTTGAGGCCCAGCGCACTCCATCTCCACAAGCGTCGCCAGCATTACGCAGGCTTCGCAAAGGACCAACGCCCCAAGTCACTCCCACTATGCACGTGTCTGAGTCCGAAGCCAAAATGGCTGAAGATATTCCGGCTGCATCAGCCGATGAAGAAGAAGCAACAAGAGTTGAAAGAGTTGCTACACCCCCGTCCCACCAAGATGTTGTTCTCAAGGAGAACGTGTCCGACCCTCCAGCTCCTGAAGTGGAGGTTAACAACCCTGAGGCGGCCACCAACATCACTGCTGAAGCCAATGACGTCGTCATGGTTGAAGCTAATACGGTGCCTGAAGCTACTGCGGTGCCAGAAGTCCAAGCATCTGAAGCCACTGCTGCACCCGAAGTCAATACTGAAGCACCTGACGTACAAGCAACTAAACCCAATGTGGCCCCTGAAGCCCATGAAGACAATGCCAATGCTCCTGTTCCCCCTCCAAGACCTCATACAATTGAGCTGGCATTTGATCGTGGTCAGCCTGTTATGGTCCACTGGCCCGTTCCGGTTCCTCCACCTGCTGCAGGTCCCCAATTTGAGTATCATGTCGAGCACAGACCTCAAGTCCAAAAGCCCAAGCCAAGACTTCCACGATTCCCAGGCACTGCCACTTCACCTGGGGTCTTCAATGTTAATGGCTTCGTGGCACATAACACCTTCTTCAACAGCTCCAAGAACCCTTATACCAGACCTCGCATTTCATCAGATCGGTTCTGGAGCTATCAGCAGCGCAGCTACTATTCCTGCGTCCTATACAATCAAGAGCGCATATTTCCACATATGCGCCTCGACTCTGAAGCTATAGATGGCCTGCCTTGTTTTGAAGAAGCGTTGGATTGCTTCAGAGATGCTGGTCTTTTGCAGTTTGTCACAGATAAGGAGCACTGGAATGAAGAGCTTCTGCTACAGTTCTATGCAACTCTCCACATTCGAGGCTACAACAGGGATCCAAAGACTTGGGTCCTTGAGTGGATGACAGGCAATGTCCATCATGAAGCTAAAGCTCTTGATATCATTGAGCTCACAGGCCTGCCCACTCCTGGTGAATACTATGAACCAGGTTGTCAACAACACCAAAATGCCTTGGAAAGCATCTTTCAGAAGCCAGAACCCAACATGAGTCAAATGTTGAGCATGATGAAGCCTCTGCCTCACGACGCTGAACACCCATCTGAGTTCTTTGTTGAAGACCTAGAGTACCTGCCTCACACCATGTACCATATCATCAGGAAGACTCTATGGCCTGTCAAAGGACATTCATCTGCAGGAAAGCTTGAAGGAGCAATGAAGCCTTTGGTTTTCTATATCTTCAATGGCATCAGCTTCAATGCTCAAGACTTCTTCATCAGGCAGTTGGCTGCATCTGGCTCCGACATTTTTGGGTTGAAATTCTATGCTCCATGGGTCATGCGTCTTATCAAGTGTCACTCCGCCTTCAACTATCAGCCGTCTGCGCACAATCATCTCATATTCTTGCCAGAGGTTAATCTGTCAGTTGAAGCTATTTACCCAGAGCCGGCTAAGGATCCCATTTATATTCACAATGTTGATCACCAATGCTTCACCCAGCCTATTGAAGGAGTTCTAGCAGTTTCTCGTGTTTACCCTCTTGCTGGTAACACACGTTCCCCTCATGCTCAGACTGACGCCACTGGTAGCACCATTGCGCAAAGGCCTCGAAGACGGTCTCGTGTCCTAAATGACTGAGAGCTTCTCGTCGCGCTGCATCAGAAACAGGACAAACATCACGACTAGCTTAAGCGTCAGATGCAAAGCCTCTTGGTGGATGTCAACCACATTCGCAATCTTGCCACCAAGAATGCCTTTGTCACTCATGAAACCTGTCGGAGGTCATGGAAGAGTTTGACCATACTTAGTGCTGAAGCTGATCTGCAACACGATGGCTTCACCGAGCGGTTCAAGTTTGACTCAACTCCTCCCAGAAATGCTCACTTG
Source organism: Triticum urartu (assembly GCF_056163025.1). NCBI lineage: Eukaryota > Viridiplantae > Streptophyta > Magnoliopsida > Poales > Poaceae > Triticum > Triticum urartu. The sequence continues at coordinate 364,807,680 of NC_141873.1, read as the reverse complement.
CGTCAGACTCCCTCCCTTGAAGACTCTGACTACTCGTCCTCAGCTGCGACAGTGAATGCCAGAGTCATCGATGACCAAGATGATGCAACTTCACTTCCTCCAAATTCAGCGCGTGTCGACACTGCACCAAGTTCTTCTGCACCACCGGACCTCAACGACGACCCTGCTGCCTCACCTGCACCTCATGGGAACGAGTAGGCGCTCTATATCTTCAAACCTTTTTGGTCCTTACTGACAAAAGGTGGAGAAGCATATGAGTTGATAGTCTTCAAGCGGGTCCATATGCTTGGTTGCTTTACTTTTTGCTACTTTTTCCAAGTTCTTACAACTCTCGTTTTCGATTCATTTGGTTCTTTGAGTTGTAACACTTAAACTCGATGGTCGTCTGCTACTTATTTTCTATTCTGTGATGCGATGATAAATTCCGCGTGTGCGATGATAAATTCCGCACTTAGATCATTTTGCAGACGCCCATTTTTCATTATGCATGTCATTATGTTCTTTACATCATATCATGCATGATGAATTGTCATCATAGGTTGAAGAGGATCTCCACAAGTACAATTTGCCATGTGCATTTGCATTCTAAGATCAAATTACTTATATGCACATCTTCAGGGGGAGCCTTTGCAACTTATGAAGACAATACCCTATCCTTTACAATTTCACATATTTTATTCCCCGTTGAAAACTTCAACCAGTTTGTCATCAATCACCAAAAAGGGGGAGATTGTAAGTGCATCTAGTGCCACCCCTAGTTGGTTTTGGAGTATTGACGACAAACCTGGTTGAGGGACTAATGTGTTTGTGGGAATTGTAGGATAACACAGGTAGAAGTCCCTCATTGATTCGGTTTTCCTACCAGAGATGACCCCTAAAAAAGTATGAAGACATTGAAGTCAAAGGTGGGATGTGAAGACATTCACATTGAAGACTATGACAAGAGAAGACAACATGTGAAGACTATGGAGCGCGAAGACTTAGTTGTTTCGTCGTTCTTTTTCTTCTTTGTTGAGTCATAGGAACCACCGTACTATTAAGTGGGGTCCAAGTGAACCAGTCAGAATGACAGAAGTGATGCTTAACCAAAATCCTATGTCTTCGAGCAAAGACAATGAGAGCAAATCTTATCCAGAGCTGGGTGAGTCAGCTTTGCTTGAAGCTCAAGTAAAGTTGTCGTGTGTGTTTGAAATCTGACCATTGGAACACGTGTCAGTTCCTTAGTGACCCAGGGTCATTTCGGACAAATCAGGTCGGGTTGCCTAGTGGCTATAAATAGCCCACCCCCTACAACCATAAACGGTTGGCTGCTCAGAGTTACTGTACGGCTTTTGTCGTTTGAGAGCAACCCACCTCGAATCCTTTGAGAGAGAATTCCTTGTGAGGACAAAGCCCTAAACACCCAGAGCCAAAGAGTGTTAGGCATCACTAAAGTCTTCCTGTCTGTGTGATCTGAAGACTTATTACACTTGAGGACTGTGAATCCTCCAGCCGGTTAGGCGTCGCGTTCTGAGCATCCAATAGTCATTGTGGATCGCCGGTGAACGAAGTCTGTGAAGGTTTGGAAGTCTACCTTGAAGACTTACCAGAGTGATTGGGCGAGGACTAGGTGTCCTTAGCTCAAGGGGAATAAGGTGAAGACACGGTCTTCTGAGTTAAATCTCAGCCTCCCTAACCAGACGTACAATTGCCACAGCAACTGGAACTGTTCCAACAAATCATTGTCTTCAACAAGTCACTGGTTTCATCCTTCCCATCCCTTTACTTACTGTTGATCCTGATGAAGTCATTGTATGATTGCATTATCTTTTGTCTTCACTGAGTGACTGCTTGTTCTGATTGGCTTCACACTATCTTCCTATCTGATCTATACTGCCTAGTTGCTATTAGTCATTGTGCTTTCACTTCATTGAATACTTGACTATGGCTTGCTTAGTGTAGTCTACCTTCCGCTGCATGGTAATAGGTTTATTTCTATCATTTGTCTTCGAAACTTCCATGTTTTGAAGACTTCCATGAAAATCGCCTATTTACCCCCCCCCCCTAGTCGATCACTAGCACTTACAACGCATGTTATTGCTTAGAGTTGATATGAGAACAGTAGTAGTAAGTGCTATGATAGAATATGAGTAGGCGATGTCATAGCTGTTTTCCTCTCATTGTTATATGATGTTTGAACCATGACATATTGCTAGAATATGAAATCCATTGGCTTATTTATTTTTTAACTTGGGGTATGATTATGACCACGGCATTGCAATTCTCTGTCTATGATATGTGTCACTGTTATAATAATCTTAATTCCACACATACTCTGAACATGATTGTTTATTTTTGTCCTTTTGGTCTCCAATTTGAATTGTTGCAGCAGACGCAAATGCGCTGGCCTTCATGATTCCAGGACCTGGAATCATACCAGCCGATGGGTGGTGGTTTATCGCTCGTTCAGCTGACGGCGGTCATTTGATGCTCATTCGCACATACCAAATTGACCAAACAATTACATCAAACCACATGCAGTACAATGCGTGGGGCGTTCATGACATTGATGGCTATGGCTGCTTCATGTTCGAGAAAGATCCCAGCTCCGTTGGGCTAGGCGTATTCAACTGGAGGCGGGTTTACAGCCTCGGCAACCACTCCTTGTTCCTCAGGCTCAATTATCCGATCATCCAACCAATCATCGATCATATCATCGGCGATGATTACTGTGCTATGCAACTTCCATTCGTGAGGGGGCCTGTGTTTACACATCATACCATGGGTTTCATGAATCACCATATCCAAAGATTCGTCGACACAGCTTGTTGCCAGATAATCTTCAGTGTGTGAAAGGCATCAAGCTTCCATGCGATGGATGGCTTTTGCAAACCCAACATGCGGCGATGTGGTTCATGCCAACAGCAAATATGCACAACTTGATTCGTGATGATATCTAGACTGAGCCATGTATTCTGCTGCTGTAGCACGACCCTCTTTTGTTGGATATTATGTATTGTTGTTAGTTTGAAGCACTCCTCTGGTTTGAAGGATAGATACCTTCCTGGGATCAAGTGCATCCTAACTCACCTGCGTAGGATGTACTGATAATGATGATGGAGATGCTGTGCAGAAGCCATATATATCAGTTAGGCTTCAAGTGCGTACTTGTTAGTTAAACCTATATATAAATCATGACACTAAATACGACTAGTAAGTAGTACAGTAGCAGTACTAGTATACGTCAGTCAAATTATTCATCATGTCCACACATTGAATTGACGTGACAACACGCTGCGCATGAGGTGACACAAGAATCCCGGCGGCGTGTTCGGGTATTCTGGACTTCAGATTTGGAGTACCACTTATCTGTCGTAATCTTTCATCATTCACTTAAAATAGTCGATTGATCATACATTGAGTACCATATAACTGGAGTTACCGATGCAAGTCGAAGAAGGATTAGCCTGTGCTGCCGGCTGGCGTCAAGTTCGATCCCACGGATCAGGAGCTGATCGAGCACCTTGAGGCCAAAGTGAGTGCTGATAGCGCGAGATTTCAGTCTCTCATCGATTTGTTCATACCAACCACCGACAGCGAGCACGTCATATGTTACACCCAACCTGAGAAACTTCCAGGTAAGACACCAATCGGCCGTCTACTTGGACAAACTTATTCCTTTGTTTATAGCTCTATTTTTCTTTTTAGACACAGACTTGGTGAAGCAATTACAATTTGACAGTTAATAAAAAGTGAAACAAGTGACTGCAACATGCCAAAGATGTTATGAAAATGCCAACTAGGTACACTAAAACCTGTATTCCACAATACTGCAGGTATCACACTGAGTGGCCTAAGGAAGTATTTCTTCCAGCGCAATTCCAGGGCGTTCAAAAGGGGCGCGTGGACGCGTTGCAAGATACAGTCGGAGTGCGGCATGCACGCGATGTGGCACAAGACCGGTAATAGCTTGCCGGTGATGGTCAACGGCCGGCAGACGGGCAGCAAAAAAGGTTCTGGTGCTGCACACCAACAAGAACTTCGACCAGCAGATGACCAACTGGGTGATGCACCAGTACCACCTCGGGTACCTGGAGCAAGATAAGGAGCGGGAGCTGGTCCTCTGCAAGATTTTCTACCAGACGAACACTAGGGCCAGGAGTAAAAAGATTATAAGTTAGTTTGGTATTGGTAGTTGTACTACCTTGTCGTCCGCAAGTTGGTATTGTTGTTAACGATCTTTTGGTATGAACTTGCATTTGCTTCCAACCATCATGCTGAGGGTCGACGTGGATATAAAGCTGAATCATTTGTTTCAAAACGAATTTTCAGGCACCTGATTTTTATTTGATGGGTAGCATAAGCACCCGCCGTTCGAATTCCCAGTTCTCCAATTTTTTTGAAACAAGTGCATGCACTTATTATCACGATAAAAAAACAATATCTGTGCTGCATCCCAGTTATCAGTCTGTACTTGCAGAATTCTCTCATTTATTGAGCATGATATTGTTTTTTCAGGTCGAGCAAGTTTCAACTAGGTTGTAGATTGCCCAGGGTTGTTTTGTTTTTAACAGGCCCAGCCCATGACGACAACGGGGCACAAAGATCCAACAGGTATCTACTGGCCTCTAGCCCGCCGGCGTTAGTTATATTTTGTCTTACAACATCCGCAGGCAGTTTTTTTACTAAATCAAACACACAGCCCAGTTCTATTTTCCTCTTGAAACACATGTCCTACATCCGTTTTCTAATCTCTACCTATAGTTTTACTAGTTCATGTACACGTATCATTATATTGAAAACACATAAAATTCCCTTTTCATATTTACATCCTTATTTTTGTTGTTTTTTCCCACCCAGCGCTGGTCCCACATCTTATTTGCTTACAAAAACAAAATGATTTTTTTGGCAAATTAATAAGTTCTTTAAAAATTTTATCATTTCGGGATTACAACAGTCCGGACTCCACCGAAATATGCAAAATAAGGTTGGAATTTTTGACCGTGGTCCTGGGCAGAAAATGGGCTGTAATAAATTACTTAAGAATTAGCAAATGGGCTGCAAATTATAAAAAATAGCAAATGGGCTTTATGTTGTCTGCCACAGATTTGGAGGCTGACTTGTGGGCCTACTAAGTTCATGCGTACACAAGCTTTCTCAAAAAAGAAACTTAGTCAACAATCGACTCTACCAGCATCAGATCATTAGATGTCAATCTAACAGCAATTGTGCTTCTCCAGTCTCTAATCTTCCTGCCCCAGCCGCCCAAACCAGCGCCGTCGGAACCACCTGCTCCCGCCTCCCATGACCGGCAGTGCTGCCGGGAAGGCCTCACGGCCCCATCATACTCGCATCCCTGGCCTGTCTATCCCTCTACTCACCCACACCTCTTGTCATTTTCTGGCGACGGCAGCTGAACCAGTCAACCCTCGTACCCTCCACCGTGTGGGCAGCCACTGCCATGTTTTCCCCGGCTCCGTGTCATTCCCTTCGTAGGCCTCGCCGTCGTCCACCGCCCTGGTGCTCTCGGCGCGGCGTGGTCAACGATGTCCATCCAACGGCCGTAGTGCTTCTTCAACCTCTGGTCTTCTTGCCCCATCCGCTCAAAGCAGCGCCAGTCGTGCCACATGCTCCTGACTCCCGTGGCTGGTTGTGCTGCCGCGGAGGCCTCACCGTCCCCATACTACTCCCACCGCTGGCCAGGCCATCCCTCCACTCACCCACTCCCCCTGTTATTCTGCGGCGACGGCAGCCTCACACCGCAGCCGAACCAGTGAACCCTCGTACTCCTCTCCGCGTAGGCATCCACTGCCGCGTCTTCCCCGGCTCCGCGTCGTCCCCTTCCTAGGCCTCGCCGTCGTCCACCACCGTGGTGCTCTCGGCGCGGCATGGTCAATGTGGTCAACGACCGACTTCCATCGGAAGAGTACTGTACGTGGAGAGGCTGACAGCTGGGTCCACGGCAGCCGCAAGGAAGTGCCTCCTTATTACGTGCAAAATAATTATTCCTCCACCTGACAGCAGGGACCCACCGGACGGGCCACCACTATTTCGTGGAAAAAACGTTTCCCCCCTAACTGCTGGGACCCACCGGACGGGCCACCGTATTTCGCAAAAAAAACGTTTGCCCCTGACTGCTGGGACCCACCAGACGGACCACCATATTTCGTGAAAAAAACGTTCCCCCCCCCCGCTGTCAGCTTGGACCCACCAGAAGTGCCTCCTTATTACGCACAGAAAAATGAATACTCCCCCTGCTAGCTGGGACCCAACCTGGTGGGAGGCTGACTTGTGGGCCTACTAAGTTGACGAGGATGGAGGGCTTTGTCAACTTAGTCAATATGAACGATTCTAGCTCCAGTGACCGTACGATGTCCATCCAACGGCCGTAGTGCTTCTTCAACCTCTGGTCTTCTTGCTCCAGTTTCCCAAAGTTGCGCCGGTCATGCCGCGTGCTCCTGCCTCTCGTGGCCGGCTGTGATGCCGCGGAGGCCTCACCGCCCCCTACTACTCCCATCGCTGGCCCATGCTATCCCTCTACTCACCCACACCCCCTGTTATTTTGCGGCGACGGCAGCCTCACGCCGCAGCCGAACCAATGAACCCTCATACTCCTCTCCGCGTGGGCACCCACTATCGTGTCTTCCCCGGCTCCGCGTCGTCCCCTTCCTAGGCCTCGCCGTCGTCCACCGCCTTGGTGCTCTCGGCGCGGCGTGGTCAATGTGGTCAACGACCGACTTCCATCGGAAGAGTACTGTACGTGGAGAGGCTGACAGCTGGGTCCATGGCCACAGCCCAGTTTTTTTGTGATTTGCCAAGTAAGTCGCTTTGTCAGGGCTGTTGGGCTGCAAATCTTTAAAGACGAGGAGAGCTTCATTCGGCTGGTCGAGAAAATGGCCCATCAGTAATGAGAAATGGGCTGTACATTTTTAAAACACATCAAACCGGCAATTAATTTAAAATATCTTTTTTTATTTCAAGATTTTAAATTACATTAATTTTTATCCGTGGAGAATTTGTTGGATTTTATATTGATATACATTTATTTTTAAAATCAGTTTGAATGTGAGTCGAAATTTCGGGATTAAAAACAGTTCGGACCGCACCAAAATATGCAAAATTTCGTTAATTTTTTAACCGTGGCCACAATATGGGTTGTAATGCTAACAAAAAGAATATGGGCTCCAAAAAAAACCTTAAGAATTAGCAAATGCGCTGTAAATTATTAGAAATAATGGCAGATGGGTTGTATGCTGTTTTCCACATATTTGAGGTTTTCATAAAAAAAAGGTTGACGCACAAGCAGTGACTGTTGGATGTCCATCGAACGGTCGTCGTGCTTCTTCAATCTCTGCTCTTCCTGCTCCAGCCGCTCAAATAAGCACCGGCGGGACTGCCTGCTCCCTCCTCCCCGCGGCCGGCTGTGCTGCCGCGCAGCCTCACCGCCCCACCGTACTCCCATCGCTGGCCTAGCCATCCCTCAACTCACCCACACCTGCTGTTATTCTCCGACGACGGCAGACGAACCAGTAAACCCTCGTACAGTCATACTCCCCTCCGCGTGGGAAACAACTGCCGAGTCTTCCCTGCCTCCGTGTTGTTCCCTTCCTAGGCCTCGCCGTCGTCCACCGCCCTGGTGCTCTTGGCGCGGCCTGGTCAACGTGGTCAACGACCGACATGCATCTGAAGTGGACTGTACGTGGAGAGGCCGACAGCTGGGTCCATGGCCGCACACAAGGAAATGCCTCCTTATTACGCGCAAAATAATGATTCCTTCACCTGACATCAGGGACCCACCAAAAGGGCCTCTGTATTTTGCAAAAAAAATGTTACCACCGCTGACAGCTCAGACCCACCAGCTATATCTTCGCACGCAAGAAAGTGCCTCCTTATTACGCTCAAAAAATGAATACCCCCTGCTAGCTGGGACCCACCTTGGTGGGAGGCTGACTTGTGGGCCTAGTAAGTTGAGGGGGATGGAGGGCTTTGTCAACTTAATCAATATGCACGGTTCTAGCTCTAGTGACCGTACGATGTCCATCCAATGGCCGTAGTGCTTCTTCAACCTCTGGTCTTCTTGCTCCAGCCGCCCAAACCAGCGTCGGTCGTGCCTCGTGCTCCTGCCTCCCGTGGTCGGTTGCGATGCGGCGGAGGCCTCACCGCCCCTTACTACTCTGACCGCTGACCAGGCCATCCCTCTACTCACCCACACCCCCTGTTATTCTGTGGCGACGGCAGCCTCACACCGCAGCAAACCAGTGAACCCTCGTACTCCTCTACTCGTGGGCATCCACTGCCGCATCTTCCCTGGCTCCGCGTCGTCCCCTTCCTAGGCCTCACCGTCATCCACCGCCCTGGTGCTCTTAGCGCGGCGTGGTCAACATGGTCAAGGAACGGCTTCCATCGGATGTGGACTGTACATGGAGAGGCTGACAGCTGGGTCCACAGCCGCAGCAAGGAAGTGCCTCCTTATTACGTGCAAAATAATTATTCCTCCACCTGACAGCGGGACCCACCGGACGGGCCACCGTATTTCGTGAAAAAAACGTTTCCCCCTGACTGCTGGGACCCACCAGCTACATCTTCTCATGCAAGGAAGTGTGTCCGGGCAAAAAAAACAAAACGATTCGCCCCCTGACTCCTGGGACCGACCAGCTACATCTTCGCAGGCAAGGAAGTGCCTGACAGTCGGGACCCACCTGGTCGAAGTGTACGTAGCGTTGTCATTCTGGTCACGAACGTGTACGTACATACTGGTCGATGTAGAGGCGCGCACGTGTCGTAGTAGAGGCGCGCACGTGTCATAGTAGAGGCGTGCACATGTCGTAGTAGAGGCGCACACGTAGCATGTACACATACGTACAACGGCCAGGGTGCAAGAAAGAAAATACGGCCATGTATGTGTACATACGGGGGGGTCTCGAACGCCTACTCACGCATACGTACGGCCAGGGCTCGTGTACATGGCTGGGTCGAAATGGAGAAACAGCGTCGTCGTTGTGTTCATGGGGAGGCAACGGAATGCGTCGTGTTCATGGGGAGGCAACAGAATGCGTCGTGTTCATCAGGAGGGCTTGGACAGAACAGGCGATGGAAACGAGGCCTGGCGTACCGCAAAACGGAGGAAACGGCCTTGTGTTCGACCGGCCACGTTCGAAACGGGATCCTGTTCATCGGGAGGGGTCTGGCGTACCGCAAAACGGAGTAAACGGACCTCCTACGGTCGAAACGGGGGTCCTGTTGACCGGGAGGGGTGTGGCGTACCACAAAACGGAGGAAACGGACTTGTGTTGGAGCGCTACGGTCGAAACGGGGGTCCTATTCATCGGGAGGGGTGTGGCGTACCGCAAAAGGGGACTCCACGCGATACTGTTCATCTCCACCGTCGACCTCCTCCAGCCTCCACGGGCTCCTGTTCATCCAGCCTCCACCGCGCGCTACTCCACCGGCTACTATTCAACGACCCCTCCACCATCTACTGTTCATCCAGCCCTCCACACCACAGGGTCCTGTTCAACCACCCCTCCACGGGCAACCCTCCACCGTCTACTGTTCATCCAGCCCTCCACACCATGGGGTCCTATTCAACCACCCCTCCACCGTCTACTGTTCATCGAGCCCTCCACACCACGGGGTCCTGTTCATCCACCCCTCCACGGGCACCCCTCCACCGTCTACTGTTCATCCAGAGGCAACGCCACCGCTCACTGTTTATCCAACCCCCCCCCCTCCCCCACAACGCTCACTGTTCATCCCATCGATCGGCTTCAGTTAGCAGCAGTAGCAAAGGAATCGCTCGATCGGGTTCAGTTAACAGCCATCGATCGATCGCTCGGGTTCAGTAAAGCATAGCCTGCAGTGCAATCGCTTGGGTTCAGTTATAGCCCAATGCCTCGCTCGGGTTCAGTTAGAGCCAACGCTCGCACACACGCGCGTACGTGTACGAGAGAAACGCGCATCGCTCGGCCCCTGACCTCCCACCGCAACCGGGAACTCCCCGAAATTTTCCTCGCCCTCGCTTCTACCATGGTTTTTTCTGTCATGGACGGCCCAAAGAATGTCATGCAGCTGCGTCTTCGGCCCGTCCAGGACGAAAAGCCCAGTTTCTATCATGATTTTTTGTCATAGCAGTAGGAGCCCACCACATCTATGATGATACCGGGTTTTGTCACAATTATCGTCATAGAAGTGTCATATGTATGACAGAAAAAAAATTCGTTCGGCCCAAAATGTCACGGATGTGTCTTTTTTTTGTAGTGTTTGTTGTGGTGTTTAGTTAAATACTTGGTTCAATTCTGCAATGCAATGTCCAATTGTCGTTGGTAGAATTTTGTATTGTTGTGCATGTGAGGAATAAATCGAATTTCGCAACACTTAATACATGAGAAACATATACAAGTGCTATATTTCCTAGTTCTTAATCATGCTTGGTTTGGATAAATGGGTTTTCCATGTGGCTTGAATTAATCTGATGAGTCTGCAATGTGCTTATTTTTTATCAACATATTTTACTGATAGCATGCGAACCCTTACTTAACATGATGACTAACTACCTTATATGTGTTGCAGGGAAACAATGGGAAGCACTGAGGTTTACAATCGAGGATAGCACCTGCATGGTCCGTTGTCTAATAGCACATTATTGTGCAACTGCAGGAACCATTCTAATATTTAGGTTTTTAACAATTTGGTCTTGCACATGTAGGTCCTGCTGTCATAGGTTTTGACCCAATGTTCGACCCTTTTGCATATGGGGAAATGAGTTGTCCATGAATATCAATCAAGTCAAGAAACTCAGAAAGATTGTTAGGATAAAGAAATTAGCGACAAAAAACAACAAGATCTTTGTCTGCACAATGAAGAAGACATCAGTTCACTACAAGATGGTACTAACTATTATACCTTGCCTTTCTTTATTCCTTTGCCCATTTCCAATATAGAGAAGATATATATGCACATCCTTGTTTTCAGGCCTTTCCAAAGCAGTTCACTGATGATTACCTCTCAAACCACCTATATGGTCAGGAGGTGAGGAAGGTTTTCATACAACACCCATGGTTCAATATTGAAGTGGTCCTGAAGAGAACGAAGGACGGGCAGTCAATCATCCACATGCACTGGCCTAAAGTTGCAAAGAACTTCAACATGAATGAAGGCTCAATATTTGCCTTCCGCTTCAGCAGTTTTACAAATGAGACGCATCTGTCTATATACCGTCCATGATGCTAATTTTGAAAGGTTCTACATGTTGCATGTGAAACTTGGTGCTGGTGCAGTTGTGTAATGGGGTAGTTGAGTGCTGAAGCTATTTCATGTTGTACTCTAATGTATTTCAATAATGAAATCCTGCTTCCTTAATATGGAAATGAAATATATTATGTGCTTAATATGAATGTCAATTAGATTAATAAATGGATTATTAATAATAGGGCAATTAGCTTGATAATGGTGAATTAGCCTGCTAATTGGGTTTTGCTATTGCAAACGGTTAGTCAGAAAATACCATGGGCGATGACCTCAGGCAATGCACACAGTTTCTAGGAATAAACCATGTTGGATCAATGAACAATCACACACGACCTTCTCTTGAAAACTGTTTGCGTTAGGCCACCTTGCACAAACATTTACAACATAAAAACTGTGTGTGATGGATAGCTGCTACCTCTTGAGCACTTGCGTTGGTTTTCCCTTGAAGAGGAAAGGGTGATGCAGCAAAGTAGCGTAAGTATTTCCCTCAGTTTTTGAGAACCAAGGTATCAATCCAATAGGAGGCCACGCACGAGTCCCTCGCACCTACACAAACAAATAAATCCTCGCAAGCAATGCGATAAGGGGTTGTCAATCCCTACACGGTCACTTACGAGAGTGAGATCTGATAGATATGATAAGATAATATTTTTGGTATTTTTATGATAAAGATGCAAAGTAAAATAAAAGGCAAAGGAAATAACTAAGTATTGGAAGATTAATATGATGGAAGATAGACCTGGGGGCCATAGGTTTCACTAGTGGCTTCTCTCAAGAGCATAAGTATTCACAGTGGGTAAACAAATTATTGTTGAGCAATTGACAGAATTGAGCATAGTTATGAGAATATCTAGGTATGATCATGCATATAGGCATCACGTCCAAGACAAGTAGACCGACTCCTGCCTGCATCTACTACTATTACTCCACACATCGAACGCTATCCAGCATGCATCTAGAGTATTAAGTTCAAGAGAACAAAGTAACGCTTTAAGCAAGATGACATGATGTAGAGGGATAAACTCATGCAATATGATAGAAACCCCATCTTGTTATCCTCGATGGCAACAATACAATACGTGCCTTGCTGCCCGCACTGTCACTTGGAAAGGACACCGCAAGATTGAACCCAAAGCTAAGCACTTCTCCCATTGCAAGAAAGATCAATCTAGTAGGCCAAACCAAACTGATAATTCGAAGAGACTTGCAAAGATAACCAATCATACATTAAAGAATTCAGAGAAGATTCAAATGTTGTTCATAGATAAACTTGATCATAAACCGATGAATACAATTCATCGGTCTCAACAAACACACCGCAAAAGAAGATTACATTGAATAGATCTCCACAAGAGAGGGCGAGAACTTTGTATTGAGATCCAAAAAGAGAGAAGAAGCCATCTAGCTAATAACTATGGACCCGTAGGTCTGAGGTAAACTACTCACACTTCATCGGAAGGGCTATGGTGTTGATGTAGAAGCCCTCCATGATCGATGCCCCCTCTGGCGGAGCTCCGGAAAAGGCCCCAAGATGGGATCTTGTGGATACAGAAAGTTACGGTGGTGGAATTAGGGTTTTGGCTCCGTGTCTGGTAGTTTGGGGGTACGTAGGTATATATAGGAGGAAGGAGTATGTCGGTGGAGTAACAGGGAGCCCACGAGGGTGGAGGGCGCGCCTGGGGGGGTAGGCGCGCCCCCTACCCCGTGGCCTCCTCGTTCATTGCTTGACGTAGGGTCCAAGTCCTCTGGATCATGTTCGTTCTGAAAATCACGTTCCCCAAGGTTTTATTCCGTTTGGACTCCGTTTGATATTCTTTTTCTGCAAAACCCTAAAATAGGCAAAAAAAATAGCAATTCTGGGATGGGCCTCCGGTTAATAGGTTAGTCCCAAAAAATAATATAAAAGTGTATAATAAAGCCCAATAATGTCCAAAACAGAATATAATATAGAATGGAACAATCAAAAATTATAGATACGTTGGAGACGTATCAATAGCCTTTGTCACATAGTTTCTTCTATGCACCGTGTGTGATGCATTCAATAACGCAAACGATAAAATTGTTAATATCGTATGCAATGGGGAACGCTATCACAAACGATTTAACGGGGAAAATTTTGTGCGATGTACCTGTGAACCGAAACGTTTTCCTTGGAGCGACTGTGTGGGATGTACATACGAACAAAAACGTTTAGCGGGGACTGACTCTGTGGGATGTACTTGCGACCGGAAACAATTTCACCTGTATAATTGTATTTTTTTAGCTCTACTGTACATATTTTCGTATTTGAGCGCTCGCCGGTCGCACACGACCTCATTTTGCCGAGCATGTGTGCTAGGAGGGCATATCCCCAATGGTTTATGGGGCGTGTGGGAAGGACCCCCTATCGCCGTCACTCACTAGGCGACGGTTCCAAATGCCATCACGAAAAGGGTTTAAAAACCGTTCTTATAGCACCGACGCATACCAATGATTTACTGCAGCTAACTGCTCATCAGGAAAACTATCATCAATAGGTAGTGGGTCATCAAGCACATTTTCAAGCCTAGACAAGTTATCAGCTACAGGGTTTTGGAACGAAGACGCTAGAAGCGTCCGACTTTAAATTAATAAAGCCACCAGGTAACCGTCACAAGGTTCAATAGTCTTACAAACCGAAAAGTACTCAAACATGAAAGTATGGAGAGTCATAAAGGAGCATGGGGTACATCACGAATAACATCATAGCCCACACCCTGCTTCCTACATCTACCTCTCCACCAAAATGAGAGACCATCTACGGAGGTTGACGCGCCATCGTCAAAGTGCTTCTGATCTTCTCCATGGCCTCGGTCATCTGCTCGGCATCGCGGTGCTTCCCCAACGGTGTCCACATCTATAAAAAGACATGGCATTTGAAGATGACATCAGCGGAGTGAGAAGGGAGCTTTTTCCATTGTCATTTTGTTCCTAATAGTCCACAAACCCCACAATAGTGCCCCTACGCATCTCCAAACAATCCGACCACTAGTTCCCTTCTGGGTTTTGCACTATCTGAAGCAAATTAGAGCCCAACGCAGGGCTCCAATTTTGATGAACGCTTCCCTCACCGCGCTCCACGCAAACCTTGCTAACGCACATTGGAAAAAGACATGGTTCACGTCCCTGTGATTCGCACACACGATACACGAGCCATTCGAAGGGTTGTTCCTCTTGGCTACATTGTCCGCAGTTGGGAGGCGATTTTTGAACATTTGCCATAGGAAAATTTTAATCTTGAGTGGGACTCCTGCCTTCCAAAGCCCTCTGGCAATGTCCAAAGTATTGCCTTCCGCCATCTTGGCATACAAGGACTTAACCGAGAATTTTCTTGAGGCCATCAGGCCCCACGAGACCGCGTCAGCTCCCAAGCTAAGCGTCTCTGACCCAATTTTAGATAGCAACTCATTCCAACTTCCCGTTTCGCTCGCTGTCAAGGGACGTTTAAAATAGATTGCTGGTGGCGACGCTCTAAGGGCCTCCCCAACCATTACATTAGTATCCGTCACTAGTTAAAAGAGGGTGGGGAAACCTGCCAAAGTGGCCTCGAGTCAATCCAGCAGTCAAGCCAGAACCTCGTGGACAGTCCATTGTGGACCTCGAACTGGGCTCCCACCGCAAAGGCAGGTCGAACCGCCTGGATCCCATTCCAGAACGTCGATCCCTTGCATTTGTGTAACATCCTAGAATTCTAAATTTTGGAATGTTAATTATTTAAATAGAATTAATTTAAAACTTGCTTGTGATGCTTGTTGTTAGTAAATTTTGACTAGGAATTTGAAACTTTTGGAGTTTAAATGAATATTAACCGAGAGGGAATAAAAGGACTTTCCCAATAATTCATTTGGATATTATTTTGGGTTTGAGAATATTCAGAATATTTCCAATTAAAATATGAGAGAGGATGACATGACTCAATAATTAAATTAGAAAGTGATGAAACAGTCTTCAAGTTGGATTTTTTGAATTTAAAACAATTCCAACAAAAAAATCATAAGAGAGAAGGTAATAGGACTCCTTCAATATTAATAAGTTGGATATGTTTTAAATTTATTTGCATTTTCTCAGGAGTTCAAAATTATTTCGTGGAACATTTTATGAGTGTCAAAGTAAAGTTTATGAAAATATTATATGTATATTATATAAATATTAGGGATGGAAAAATGTTCACTTGGCTCCATATAGCTATATTTGCTTTTGTGGATGTTCCGGTATTTTTTATAAAATGATTTGGATCATTTATGGAGCCAAAGTCATTTCTGTAATTTTATAAATATAAGAAAACCTATTCCTAAGAGCATCTCCAGCCGTGCCCCCAGAACGGCCTCCCCAGGCGGTTTATTTGCGCCGGCGACGAAAAAATCGCCCAATCGCGCCCCAGGATGCCGAATTCCGCCGGCTCGGCCCGTTTTTGCGCCCGGCGCTCGCAGGCCATACCCGATGCACTAGGGGGCGCTCGAGGGCTCCGACGCAAGGGAAAAGCGTTCCTGGGGCCACGTTGACAGGAGAAAAGTCAAGCCACCCGCCCAGATTCGCCTCCTACCCCCCGCGCTCGGCCGCCACCCTGCGCCACCCTGCCGATCCCGGAGCCGACCACCGCCCGCCGCAGCTAGGTAGACTATCTCCCGCCGAGAAAAAGAAGGGGTTTCGCCGAGGCAGCCTCTCCGCCACCGCCCCGGCACCTTTTCCGGCGCTCCGGTCGTGCAGGGCCTATACACCGGCGGGCTTGCACCCACCTTGCCCACAAGGTGTTCGGTGAATTGCTCGGCCCGACGATGGACTCCGAAGATGAGGAGGCGCTCACGGTGTTGCTGGATGAGGAAGCCGAAGCCGACACCCAGGAGCAGGAGCATCTCATGGTGCTCGCCACCCTGCTCGCGAGCAGTGAGAAGCCGCGGCGAGGTGGCTCGACGCTTGGGCGGGTGAAAGCAAAGAACCGGCATCATCTGGAAGGCTACTGCATGCTCTAATCGGACTACTTCGCCGACGCTCCATTGCATGGTGAGAAAACATTTCGGCGTCGTTATCAGATGAGCCGAAAGCTTTTCCTCCGGATTGTGAATTCCATCCTGGAGTTCGACAGCTACTTCAAGTGCAAGAAGGATTGCACCGGCACACTTGGATTCACCTCCATCCAGAAGTGCACGACAACTATGAGGATGCTTGCATACGGAGCTCCCGGTGATTCACTCGACGACTATGGGCGCATGGCCGAGTCCACCAGCATAGGGTGTTTCACAAATTCTGTCGGGCAGTGGTGGTAGTGTTTGGACCGCAATACTTGAGAACACCCAATGCGGAAGACACTGCTCGGATCCTAGCACAGAATGCAGCAAGAGGATTTCCTGGGATGCTCGGAAGCATCGACTGCATGCATTGGAAATGAAAGAATTGCCCATTTTCTTGGCAGGGGTTGTACAAAGGCGGTTGTAGTGTGGTGCTTGAGGCAGTGGCCACACATGACCTCTAGATTTGGCACTCTTTCTTTGTGATGCCAGGAACTCACAATGACATCAACGTCCTGCAGTGCTCCCCGGTTTTTGCCAAGCTTGTTGAAGGTCATTCTCCTCCGGTGAATTTCGAGGTCAATGGACAGCAATACAACAAGGGGTACTATCTAGCTAATGGCATCTATCCGAGATGGTCGACATTTGTGAAGACCATCTCAAACCCTGTGCCAGGAGGCAAGAACGCCTGGTTTGCGAAGATTCAGGAGGCTTGCAGGAAGGATGTCGAGCGGGCATTTGGTATGCTCCAATCTTGATTTGCTGTTGTCCGGTATCCCGTTCAGACCTGGTCGAAAGATCAAATGTGGGAGATCATGACTTGCTATGTCATCTTGCACAACATGATCATTGAGAGAGAGCAGGAAGAGCCAGTGTTTGACACTGAACCATACTATAGGCAGGGCCCTCTAGCCGAAGTTGATCACCAGCTACCGGCAACCTGGATTGACTACCTCAGTATGCGTCAGGAGATCCGAGACCCACAGGTGCATCATCAGCTGCAGCAGGATCTGGTGGAGCACCTATGGAGGCTCAAGGGCGAGGCCGGAAATGACGTGTGATGAAACTTAAGTTTTTATTTGTTAAACTATATAATTTGTAGTGAACTATTTATTGAACACGTCGAAACACGCCGAACTATGTGATGAAACACGTCGAACTATGTGACAAACTAATTGATTTCTATTTGTATGTGAAAATTCATGCCGAAACACGCCGAATATGGGTTAATTCACGCAGATATTGGACCGTTTTTGGGCCGAAAGTGGGCTGAATTCGGCACCTCGGGGCAACCTGGGGGGCGACGGCTGGGTGCCGAACCGCCCCAGCGCCGAGTTTATCACCGACGCACCCCCAGGCTGCTCTTTTTCGGTGCCGTGAGGGGCCAAACGGCTGGAGATGCTCTAACCTATTCTAACCCAACAGCGGTCGGCCCATTACCTATCTCCGCCCACGCGCCGAGGTAGCAACTGCGCAGGCCGGCCCATTTCCGTAGCGAGCAGCCCACCCGCTGGCTTCGTTTTTTTTTCTCTTCCTTCACTGTCGCCGACGCTAGCAGAGGCCCACGCGTCAGCCTCTCCCTCCCTCCCCTGTGTCTCTGACTCACGGGACCCACCCGAGTCTCCTTCTTCCTCACGATTTCTGCAGATCGAAACCAAATCGAACCCCGGTCGAATCCGCTCGAAACTTGGATCTACCCCCACCCCGTTGTGAGCATCCCCTCCGCCTCCTCTTTTGATTCTCGCAAAAACGGAGTTCTTCCGTGCCCTAGCTCACCGTTGCCTCAAGCTTGGGTCTCGCCGGAACCCGCCACTGCCTGAAGCTTCCGTCGGTTCGTTTTGTTGCCGTAAGAGCACACCTAGCTTCCCCTTTGCTCCTTTCGATCCTCCTCTCAACGCTGCACCGTCTTTACTTATTTTCGTGGTTGGAAACACAGTGTAGTGAGGAGCCCGAGCAAACACGACGACGCCAGAGTTCACGCCATCACTGCCAGTCTTCCGCCTACAGAGGACGGTCTCATCGCCGTTTAAGCCACCACTGTCACCCCGACGTACACCGCATCCTTCCGCCACCTCTCCTTCTGGAGGACCACCGGAGGAGCGCCGTCACCCACGCCAGAACCCGCCGCCGTGTTCCCCTGCTTCCGGTGAGCATGCGCGCGCAAACCCCCTTCAGCCAATCCTAGCCTGATACGTGGCCACATCTACAGTAGCCGCAGCAGCTCAAACTCTATTTTTGACAGATTTTTAACCCAATTTCGTTTAGCTATATCTGGTGATCCGTATATCCAAATCGAGTGATTCTTTTTCCTACATGTTCACAATGACCTTTACTATCCAGTAGAGTAAATATTTCAATTGTTCAAACTTTTCAAATTTGAGCGAGTCGAATTTGAATTCAAACTTTCATATGGTGATATCTTCCAGACCGTAGTTTCAATTGATTCCTTTTTCCCATGAAAACATGTGTCATAGACTTACTGATTATATTCTATCGATGCCAAATTCAAGTATTCTTTGACCCATTTTGAATTCAAATTCAATTTAAATTTCAATTCACTATAACGAGAGTTGTATTGCTCCTATTCAATTATTTGTTTCTACAAATGAACACCTATGTCATATGCTTTCTGTTCAACAACATGTCTGTTGTTTTCCATGTAATTTTGAGCATATTCCATATTATCTAAAATGTAATCTTATATAGCAATCTTTCTATATCAATTAACTCTTTTGAGTTCATTCCATTACCTGTCAGCTTATATTACCGTCAGAACCTATATTATACTTTAAGCCTATATATATTGATTTTGTTCAACCTTGTCATATTTGCTTGGTTGTTCTTTTGATTCTTCCGTATGCCATGGTTGTTTATTTTCTTTCGGTTGTGATAGATTGCTCCAAGCGTGACGAGTAGAATTACCAGGAATTGTGAGTGCGACGATCTTCACCAAACGTACCAGGCAAGTTACACCTTGATCATCATTCAACCTATTTTTTTCTATGCATGTAGTTATACTAGCCTAACCCGCGCGGCGGCACGCTGCGCTCAATGATCTCTCGCAGATGTGCACTCTATTGATCTAAAAGTGGAACAGTGCATGCTCATTTGATGTCAAAATGACGTATAGAGATAATAAACAAATCGAGCATACGAATATATTGAAATCTTGCAAATGCAGGGATACAAAGATACAAATTAAAAGTGGCACATTCTTGAGACAAACAAATTATTCAAACTACATACAGTTCGCTGCGGACAGAGAACTGTATACAAAGACACAAACACATTGTATAGATAAGCTAGAAGTAGCTGCTAGTGGGTTAGATCATCCTAGTATATCCTCCTGCGGGATTGGTGCCTGTGATGTAATGATAAAGTGACTTTGCAAGTTCTTTCATATGTCCGACGGGAGGATGCGCGCCTATATATGTGATAATGGGATTATCGTTGTCTGGGCGCTGGGGATACATACGAATTGGTAATATATCAAAAGAAGCCATTGCATATCTTTGCCAAAATCATTGTCTGTCTTGCAAACTCGTTTTGCTGTGTGTTTACTTGCTGGTGGGCCATATTGAATTGCCATTGCTTTGTTTGAGCCTTCTCTCTTGCTGTAAACAACCTTTCCTTTGTGACTTCAAGAGCATAGTAATTATGATCATTGATAGAAATATTATAGTCTGCACAGATGCATTCTAAGGGCACCTGAGCTGATTTTTCCATTGCTTCATCTTCTGTATTAGCTGCTTCTCCTTCATATGTAATGGAGGATTCTCTGAAGCTATCTTTTTGACGTGGTAGAGCAATTAGTACAGACACTTGTATCATACCTTCATGAACGTACCAACAGGTGTACCCTTGTACTTTTAAGCCAATAGCAATTAGTACGGACGCTTGTATCATACCTTCATGAACGTACCAACAGGTGTACCCTTGTACTTTTAAGCCAATTGTCTCACTCACTGTTTCAAGCATTGGTCGTCTTGGAATATACACTATAAAATTCTCATCCTGCATGAAAGAGTTCGTAATAATATAATAAGTTGCTTACTTGCAAGGAGCAAAGAGAGAGAAAAAGCTAGGTGAGGCCAAGAGCTTACCGAGGTACTTCCGCTTCCATGATTAAAATTCAGTGCTGGATGTTTACCCTTCTTCCTAACTTGCTTTGCCATGGAGGATGCTCTCTGGGAATGATAAGCTTCGTCCATTGTGGTGTACTCAGTTGATGTTGGTCAAGAGTGTCCAACTGGTAATATATAGAGCATGTATAGATGAATGAGTCATCGTTATGTTTCGTTGAGGTTGCCAAATGGCAAGCATTTTCTGCACTCCATTCCAGTAGGTGGCACACTCGGTTCTACGTGGAGATAGAGGGAAAGATGGACGGTTGCATGCCCAGGCTGTGTACAGAAAGCAGCCGAGTCAGACTGTAACCCTGCTAGTTCAAAGCGGTGGTCTCGTATGACTACAGGAGGCAGCCGGGTCAGACTGTAACCCTGCTAGTTCAAAGCGGTGGTCTCGTATGACTCATTTTTTTCCGGTACTATGCATGCAAATGATGAAAATAATTGTAAGGATGTCATAGCGTACGACATAGAGTGCGCACATACGGGAATGGAAATATTATTGGTATTAAGTAAAAAAGGGGTACATATTGCTGCGAAACAGATAAATAAAGGGCTTAGAAGCTTTATTTTCTAGGAGACAAACAAGAAGAACACTTCTCTGAAAGTGGGTACTAAACTTAATAGAAAATAAAGAGACATGGAATTAGGCTAAACTGGTGATGCCGTCTGCCTAGTAGTCTTGATGTTCAGATGATCCTCCAGCGGGCCGTCCTTGGGACGTGGTCGTATACCCAAACAGGAGGCACACAATTGAACGCCAGCAAGCATATTCATCGGGCTGCAGGCGTGTGCTGCATGCGTCGAGCATATTCATCGGGCTGCAGGCGTGTGCTGCATGCGTCGAGCATATTCATCGGGTTGCACGCGTGCGCTGCATGCAGCGGTGTATATTCATCGGATTGCAGGCATACACTGCATGCATCGATGAATTGCCGTTCCAGTGCATGCATGCACTGCATGCCCCATGTGTTTCCATTCGACTTAACCTTCATCGTTTGATCGCACATGCGGGCATCTCGTGCCCTAAGGCCTACATGCTAGTGTCTTCTGCACAACGATTAGGCCAACAGTGGCACGTAGAACAAGTAAAAGGTCGCAGAAGCGCTAGCCAAAAAGGACAACAACATGGACAGAAATTAAGCAGAGAAAATAAACAAGAACTGACCAGTTCGCAGAGCAGAGGGCCGACCAGCAGACACGAAGCCGTCAGACGCGGAAGAAGAACCAACAGTAGTGGTCGAACCTGCAGGGAAAAAAACAGTAAGTTACCCATATCATCCAAAACAGCAAAAAGAAACACACAAAAACAATTAGAAACACTCCCATACGTGCAGCAAGTACTCAACGCACTCACCAACAGTACAGTCAACGACTCGCTTCCCCAACGAAATCTCCCGACGGCGAGCATCAAGCTCTCCATAACGAAACTACTCCAAGTCAGAACGCTGACGGGCTACAAAATGAAGTAACCAAATAAGCTGACCACAGAGAAACCAAACAAATAGAAGAACAATCCAAGAGACCAAATAAGCTGACTACAGAGGACCACAGAGGACTACAGAGGAAGCAAACAAGTAGAACAACGATCCAAGAAACCAAATAAACTGACCACAAAGCAAGCTAACAAATAAAAGAAGAATCCAAACAGAAACGCAAGTTGAGAAGAGAAAATAAACCCACCAGCCCGGCGGGAACGGAGCGGCCGGCGGGGTGGAGAATCCGCCCTGAGTCGACCTCAGCCAGCTGATCACGCAGCCCAGCGGCTGCCACCCCAGACGAAGAGTCGGCAGGAGGAAGACGCATGCCGACACGGCGCACACGCGCAATAACGGCGGCCCGAATCCCAGGAGGGCGACCCCGACGACGGCGCCCAGAACGAGCAGGAGTAACCATCGCCAAGTGAAGAAATGGCAGCAGAAGTTGGAAGAGAAGGAGCGAAGAAGGACGCAGCTGGAA
Organism: Triticum urartu; assembly: GCF_056163025.1. Lineage (NCBI taxonomy): Eukaryota > Viridiplantae > Streptophyta > Magnoliopsida > Poales > Poaceae > Triticum > Triticum urartu. The sequence goes on along the minus strand of NC_141873.1, from coordinate 364,785,344 downwards.
TGGAAAAGGGCCGCAGCGCACAACCCCTATTTATAGCAGCCAGCGAAGTGGAAAAGCACAAATCGGAACCGGCCACTGCACATGCTGCGGAGACTATCGGAAGTGTGTGCAAAAGCGGCAACCGACAAATTGGAGGTTCCAGAAAACGCGGGTGGCAAACCGACTTCAGTGCAGCCGACGTGGTGGGAAAGAAAAGCATCCGAAGCAATGAGCCAACGGCCATGCAGATTCAGACAAAAACAAAGAATAGAAGACACAGCCAATTCGGTCCGCACCGCATGCAACCAATACAAAACTGAGATGAATCCAGAGCATGCAACCAATGGACGGGTGGGTCATCAATTTTTTATAGTTTCCACCAGCAGTTGGTATGCGCACCCAGCCGTGTACCTGTCTACATCCCCCACTAAATCACTTGTCGCCCACCCATTGGTCCAAATTTGTATGATAAGAAAAATTCAAAAAAACCTGGTAAACTAAACCTGGCCAGGTTTAGTATATTTAGAATATATCACATTGCTATATGAAGTATATTTAGAATATATTTAGAATATATCACAGCCGTGTACTCCTGGGAGTATGTACTCTCATTCTCAATATACCTCATATACGCATTAATTATACCTCTTTATTATTCTCAATATACTTCATTAAATATTCTAAGATACCCCAATACGAGTTTTGTTGAAAAAATATCATCTGCGATGTACTTTTTGTAATATACCTTTTTCACGTACAAACACATTAATATATACGTAAACATTTAAAAATATGTAGACTCACATGAATTTTTTCATGGAACTCATTTTGGGGTATCTAATAATTACTAATGAAGTATATTAAAAATAATAATGTGGTATAAAAGATTCATCTATATGGTATATGAGAAGCGGGAGTACGTACTCCCAGGAGTACACAACCATTTTCCTATATATATATATAACAAATTGACTAGTAATTAAGGACTTAGTTCACCTTTGGGCGGAATTGGTATTGATGGGTGGTTTCAAGAACATCATGGTTTATACCCTCTGAATGTAAGTGGACGGCCGCCCAGGCTCAAAAAGATCAGACAGACTTACTGACTAGTAGCTTTCATGCGCAACCACTAGCTAAATGGGCTCTGGCTTAGTTGAGTAGGTTGTGGGATCCTCGCCCAGGTAAGCTAGCAGATGTAGATGTGTGTAGGTGTACCGGCTGCCGGTGGGTGGAGGTGACTACTTCTGAAAGACTTTATCTCAATCTTTGGGTTGAGTCTAGTGGGTAAAGTGTGCAAACCTCTGCAGAGTGTTAAAACTGATCATGATTAGTCGTGTCCCCGGTTATGGACAAATTTGAGCAGCTAGACCATTACAGTTGTTGGATAATCTTGAGAGATGATACTTTAATAAAATGTGAGTTGGAAACTTAATAAAAAGAGTCCGGGCTCTGGGCTGATATCCTTAGGGCTAAATAATGGTCTAGCTTCGTAGGTGAGTTGGAAATGTGAGTTGGAAACAGATGATACTTTACCATGGATACCATCGGTATGTTTCTCTTAGGTGACAGATGATACTTTACCATGGATACTTTAATAAAATGTGAGTTGGAAACTTAATAATGGACGCCACCACCACTTCGTTAGGAGGGCCACGTTCATCAGCTTTGAGTTGATGTTCCCCAAGCCGCCAAACTTTTTAGGTCTACACATAGCCGCCCACCTAACTAGGTGATATTTCTTTTTGATTCTAGTCCATTCCCAAAAGAATTTGGAACGAGGCGTGTCAATCTTCGTGTGAACCCCATCCGCTAAGAGAAACATACCCATGGTAAAGAGGGGCAGGGAGGATAGGCTAGTATTTGTCAGGATTAGTCTAGCCGCCGAGGACATGAACCTCCCTCTCCACGGGCTCACCCGATTTGCCACCTTACCATAAAATGGCTCCCATTCCATAATCGACAATTTCCGGTGGGAAATCGGGAGGCCAAGATATTTAATTGGGAAGCCCCCAAGCTTACAATTAAGAAGATTGGCCGCATGCCTACTTTCCTGTTGACTCATCCCAATGGTAATAACCTCGCTCTTGAGGATATTTATTTTCAGCCCGAAGAGGAGTTCGAAAGTTATTAGCAACAGCTTGATTGACGTGATACTATGTAAGTCAGGCTCAAAAAGGAGCATCGTGTCGTCGCCATATTGCAGGTCTGTAACCCTATCGGGAATGAGGTGTGCCACTACACCTTTGATGTGACCCGCTGCCCTGGCTTTGTCAATCATTGTCGAGAATGCGTCCGCCACAAAATTGAAAATCAGTGGCGAACCGGGGTCCCTCTGTCGGAGTCCCCTTTTGTTGCGGAAAAATTTCCCCATTTCTCCGTTTATTGTGATCGCCGTTTGCCCACAACTAATGAGGTGCATGATCCGGTGAACAAAACCCGCCTCAAAACCCTTCTTGAGGAAGACCTCCCGAATAAACTCCCAGTTTACTCGGTCGTAAGCTTTTTCAAAGGCTAACTTAAGCAGGACCCCTTTCCCCTTAGTGCGTTTAAGCTCGTGCACTATCTCTACAAGCGCAATCGGGCCGTCGAGAATGTTGCGACCTTTGAGAAAAGTAGTTTGGCTCTTGAGGATAACGCGTTGGGCCACTGGTGTGAGGCGCGTGGCGTAAGCTTTTGCGCATAACTTAAACGGGACATTAATCAAGGTGATCGGCCTAAACTGTCTAATATTATCCGCTCCTTTCAGCTTAGGAATAAGACTTATGGCACCATAGTTGATACGTGCCAAGTCAACCGATCCAAGAGCAAACCCGTTAACTAAGTCTTAGAAGACATGTTTAAAGCACGGCCAAAACCTTTTAAAGAAGGCCACAGGCCATCCATCGGGCCCTGGTGCCGTGTCAGTTTTCATGCCGGCCAAAGCCTTATCAATCTCTACATGTAGGAAGGCTAGGGAGGCTAGGGCTAGCCTGTCATTTTCCACCTGGGAGACCCTGCTGGCCGGCTCCCAAAAATCGTCCTGGAGGCCCACAACTTTCTCCTCGGCCATCCCAAGCAAGCCAATGAAAAATTCATAAATATGCCTAGCAATGTCCGCCTAATTGAGGAGCAACCCATCCTCTGAGTTGAGGCGAAGGATTAAACTTTTTCTTTTCCCGCCGTTAGCAAACACATGGAAGTATCCAGTGTTCGCATCTCCCTTGGTCACCCATTTGACGCTGCCCCTACGACGCCAATACTATTCTTCGGCTCTTAAAATGGCTAGTACTTGGTTTTCAAGGGCATAGCGAAGTGCCCATTTGCTTTCTGCCATCGGCCTCGTGTCAGCTTGTGCATCCAAAGTCGCTATCTCCTCTACCAATCTAGCCCTCTCTTTCTTGGCCTCACTACCCTGGTTGGCACCCCATCCCCTGAGGAAAGAGCACAAGGCCACGGCTGCCACCGTCCAGAATTCGTCCGGTCCCCATAGGGGCCCAATCTGCGAAGTGATACTCGCCCAATGCTCCTGCACCATGGGTTCGAAGCCCTCTACTTTGAACCAAGCCGTTTCGAAGTAGAAACGACTATTCTGCCAAACTGAATCATCTCCGGATGAGAAGATGAGGGGGAGGTGGTCAGAGCTTATTCGCGTCTCCGCCACCAGGGAACAGAGAGGGAATAGCGCCTCCCACTCCGGGGTAAAGAACACCCTCACTACTGCAGGATGGTCCAAACGTGACACTACGATCAGAGACCCTTCGACGAAACTGTGTGTGATGCCATAATCGCAAATGGTGGAGTAAAAACCGTCAAAAAAGGTGCAAAACATTCACGATGACGGATGCATCAAACACGGTTCAGACTTTAGTTGCGTGTAAGATGAAGGGCATACTGTTCAGTTCAATTAACTGTTTGGGATGAGGAGGAACAAAAGAAATGGGCAGCCAGATGAAGGTGTGTGCGATATACATCATGCGGTTCACTAGGATGAACTGTGTGTGATTAGGCAACACAATGGAAACAGTTCAATTAAACAAGATGTGTGTGATACGCGGCAAACAGGTTCGTAATCAGAAATGTGTGCGAAGTCCAATAATAACATAGACGATCGCTGCTACTAAGCCGTGTGATTTGCTCTGTCTACAGTAGAATAACATGTATATATATATCACTGAAATAAACATCCAATTACATAAGTGACTATACAGATCATTTGCACACACCTTAATAAACAATTGCATGCATTCTAAAGTAGGAGAAACGATCGTCTAGTCATCTACTTCTTGTGACACTCCCGCCACTTCTATGTGGCTCGATCCCTTGTCTGGGTCAGGAAGAAGACAGTCCCTGATGTCAACGATCTGCCTGTACATCTCGTAGATTGTGTACGCGTCCATGGCTGCATACTTGACATGTTGTTCATCTAGTCTCTCATGCCACACACTGTGCCTGTCCTTATTGCTCTCATTCTTCATCTTCATGTAGTAGGGGTCGATGATGGCTAGGGCGAGGTCAACCAAGGAGTTCAGTTTGTTTTTTTCGCTGCCCCATACCTTATAGTGGCGCTGGATGTTGACAAGATTCGGGCATTTCAAGCCCGAAACCTTGCGTTTTTAGATCGTTTGGTGGTGTCCACCGCAGCGAAACTGTAGTCAGAGCTGTTGATAAACCTGGAGAAACGCTCGCAAGGCGTTGTGGCCAGGTGGTAGTGGTAGACGAGGACGTCATGTCGTATGCACAACTGGGCGATGGCAACCTTCTGATCGTGCTCGGCACGACCCATGGTGTACTCGAGGTCGAAGCCGACCACTTGGTACTTGTCCTCGGCAAGGAACTGCTCCATAGTTTGGATGGAGCTCTCCACCGAGACCGGATCGTTCGTGTACACCATCGAGAGAGCATTCCCCCTCACGTGGGTGTCCATGACGTGTTGCGTGGTGAACTGCCCGCCGTTATCGTCGGCGGCCACTGGGAGCGCCATTGGAGGCACGGGGAGCGCCATTGGAACCGCTGGATGTCCTCTCTGTATGTGTCCTCGTGGGTGTGCTTATTATGTCGTGTGAGACAAGAGATAAAGGTAAATTGCCGCAGGAATAAAAGGGGGCCGGGCGGCATGGATTCTCGGCATGTCCGCATGGCAGTTTTTGCAGCAGGTAACTGCATCGTCGCGCCGCGCCCGGCGCAACCGCATGCACACGAACATGCGTGATCGTGCACCGGCCCCAAACACTGGCAACGCGCATGGAGGGACGAGGGCAGAGGACCTGGAGGGACGCGAGAGCAGAGCGCGCGCGGCGGGACGCGATCAGAGCGCGCCGCGGCCGCCTGAACCACAAGCAACCACGCGCATAGAGCAGTTGAACACGCAGGAAATGGTCGCCTACAAGCCAGACGACAGTTGTGTCGCTGCGTGGAGAGCGCCCGTGTGCTACCACCTCTGTCTAGTCTATAGTCCCCTTTATATTCTGTGCCATACTTTGCCCTCAAATTTAACCAACAAAATGTTAATGCATGTTATAAAAATTATAGAATTGGAAACTATGTTCAAACACGAATCCAACTACATAATCTTTGGCGACATGCATTCGTATTTTATTAGTTAAATCATACTTATAAAGTAGGATGGGGGTATAGTAGGTAAATAAATCGCAAACATTTTTTTATTAACCGTATGTGTACGTGGCCTTTCGTCCTTCTCTCGCACGTCTTGTCACCCCGCTGCCGCAGACGGCTTACAGCGCAAGCTTGTGCAGCGCGCGGGGGTGTTCTTTTGGCAAAACGGTGGCGCCAATGAATCATTGATGAGCCCGTTCCCGCGCAACCTCGCAGGTTCCCGCACAAGCTTCCCGCCCGACTCGGTGAAATCCCCCAAAATCCCAATGCTTACCGGCCTGCTGTAAAAACCCTCACAGCCTACCTCGCATTTTCCCCTCCCTCCCTGTAGCTTATCTTACCTGCTTCTCTCACAATCGCCAATGGCACCGGTACGTCGTCGTCGCTCAGCCACTCCGCCATCATCAGAGGACAGCTCCAGCTGGGAGGCTATACCGCGGCGGCGGCGCAGTCCCTGGCATAGTGTAGTGCGCGTGGTGTCCCTATTGGGTGTGCGTGGAACACCCACCACATGCTCCGCCGCCGGTGCCCGTCGGCAGCTGTTCCCGGCCGCCGTTGCCGCCACACCACCGTCGAAAGCCAGGGCCATCGCCCGCTCCGTCGCCGTAGCCCGAAGGCGGGACATGGTCATCGTGGCCGCCACCCCACTGTCGGCCACCTTGGCCATCACCCGCTCCGCCACCACGGCCAAAAGGCGGGAGGTGGTGGTCGTGGCCGCCAGCCCACCGTCGACCCCCGGGGTCATCACCCGCTCCGCCACCGCCGTCCGAAGGTGGCAGACGGAGGTGGATGCCCGCACGTGCGTCAGCGACCTAGCGCGCTACACCGAGTTCCCGCGGGAGGAGGAGGAGGAGCACCTCGCAAAGAGCCTTACCGCACCGTGGCCACGGCACACGCCGCCTCAGAGGCGAGGAATCAGGAGATCTATGAGGAGAACCACCGCTTCGAGAGGGGCTATGTGGAGCGGCAGAGGGTGTTCGAGGTGAGCGTCGCTGGAGCTGCAACAGCAGCAGGAACCGTATTGCGGTTGCCCAGCTCGTTGGTAGGCTCCTCCTCCTCCGCCTTTTACTGAGCGTGCTCGGCAGAGGAGAGGCAGCCAGAAGTAGTACAAAGCCCCTCCGCAGTACTAGTAGTATTTAGGGGCTATTTTGTTCAGTTCATCTGACTATAGATGTGGTGAAACTGTACAACATACTTAAAATTAGTAAGTATATATAGTTGAACTAGCTATTTCAGTATGTGGTTGGCAACAATTGGGGAAAAGTTTGGTAAGTTCAGCTGTCGAGTTGAATTTTTTGTATAAATTAAGAACGTCTGCTTAATCTATGAATGAAATCTATGCTTAATTACTGAATTTTAGTTGCAAAAATTAGATACTGCTAGTGATTTTTAGCTTCATATTTGACAAATAGCTGTGTTACAAGGTTGACAAATGGGAATGTTACTAGATCAACAAATGTCAATCTTTCCAGTTTGACAAATGATAACATACCCTATGACAGATGCAAATTGCACCAAATTGTTTGTAAGTGCTTGCACACGAGTCATCCAAAAGAACCATTTGCATTGAAGAGATGCACAAATCCTGCTCTCACTTTGCATCATGTCGTCCCAGGGTCGATGGGCAGGGCCGCCCCCTCCCTCCTATCAAAAGCCACATTTCCACTATTCCTCCTTGCTTTCCAAGTTCAAACCTTCATTGCTGCTTACTGGCAGCTCAGCCTCCTTGCCGGCGACCCTTCTTCTTGCAGAGCCGCCTTCTCGCCGGCTACCCTTCTTCTTGCAGCGCCGCCTCCTCGCCGGTGACCCTTCTTCTTGAAGCGCCGCCTCCTCGTCGGCGACCCTTCTTATTGCTACGCGGCCTCCTTGTCGCCGACCCTTCTTCTTGTTGCGCGGCCTCGTCGATATGGTTAGGTAATCCACAGCCCACCCACACCATCCTCCTCCTTTCCCATCCCACATGCCCCGACCGACGGAGCGACAACATCCGCCGAAATTATTGCCCCCTCCTCCAATTAAGCGCCGCCCACAGCCATTTTACACACAGTATAACGTGGAGCTGAGTAGCATGCGGCCGCATGCGCGAACGAGGTCACTATGGCTGCCATGCATGTTGACCGCCAGATCTTGGAGGAGCACCTCGTCTTCGAGCCACCGTGGACACCACCACGTGGTTGTCTACTTTAAAATACAGTTCGTGATGTTTTCTCGAGGCGACCACCAGTTCCTTCTAGCGATTTGTCCTCTGTAATGTTAATATACAATCTGATGTGCAGTTAACAGTTTGGTCCTCTGAAATGCAATGTTCAGTTAAAAATTTGGTCCAACAATTGCTACATTTCGTAGTACTGTTCTCAAGCATTCTTTGTTTTGTTAACTTTCTTATCTTCTAGTAGATGTTTCTATTCTGCAATGTCGTGCTCAGTTAACTATTTTGGTTCATTTGGTCTGCTGTCCATTTAACTGTTTGGTTCAGTTCTGCAATTTCATTTCCATTTGCTGTGGGTACAACTTTTTATTGTTATGCATGTGACACCAATCAAATTTGGTTGTACTCAATACATATTCTACTAATAGTATGGCAACTCTCAGTTAACTTGATCAAGATCTTCCTTATGTGTGTTGTAGGGAAACAATGGGAGACACTGCGGTTTACCATCGACGTTTGTTCAAGCACGGTCCTTTGGCTAATAGCACATTATTGTACAGTTGCAGGAATCATTCTAATATTTAGGTTTCTTACAATTTGGTCTTGCACATAAAAGTCCTGCTGTCATAGGCTTAGACCCACTGTTCGACCCATTTTGCATATGGGGAAATGAGATGTCCATGAATATCAGTCAAGTCGAGAAACTCAGGAAGATTGTTAGGATGAAGAAACTTGCGACGAATAACAGCAAGATCTTTCTTTGCACAATGAAGAAGACATCAGTCAACTATAGGATGGTACCAACTCTTTTACCTTGTTTCTACCCCTTGCGCCATTTCAAAATTTACAACAGCGATTTATGCATAAGTACATTTCAAAGTAGTTCACCGATGATTACCTCTCAAACCACCTGCATGGTCAAGAGGCGAGGAAGGTATTCATTCAACACCCACAGTACAATATTGAAGTCTTGCTGAAGAGGACGAAGGTTGGGCGGGCAATTATCCATAGCCACTGGCCTAAATTGCAAGGACATTCAACATCAATGAAGGCTCAATATTTGCCTTCCGCTTCTGCAGTTTCCCAGATGAGATTCATTTGTCTATTTACCGTGTATGATGCTACTTTCCAAAGGTTTTTGATTGTGCATGTGAAACTTGGTGCTGTTGTGTAATGGCGTAACTGAGTGCCGAAGCTATCTGATGTAACTCGATTATGAAATCCTGGTTGCTTTTATACGAATATGAAATATCTGGCGTGTTTTATAAGAAATATCAGTTTGATTAGTACATGGATTATCAATAATAGGCTAATTACCCTGTTTATTGGGGTTTTCTATTGCAGACGGTTACTCAGACAACATCGTGGGCGATGAACTCAAACAACCCGCACGGTTTCTAGAAAGTAGGCGTGTTCGATAAACTAACAATCACACACGGCTTCCGGCAGCGAACTGTTTGCGTTAGGCCACCTTGCACAAATGTTTCCACACAAAGAACTGTGTGTGATATACATATGAACGGAAATGTTTTCCCTGGATTGACTGTGTGGGACGTACATAAGAACAGAAACAAATTCCTTGTATTGACTGTGTGTGATATACATACCTACGGAAATGTTTTTCTGGGATTCACCATGTGGGATGTACATACCTACGGAAATGATTGGGTTTCGATTACTCGCCCGATCGCACACGGCCCCAGCCTGGGTCCCAGGAGGACCTATCCCCGATGATTTCTGGGTCGTGTGGGAAGGACACCCTATCGCACACACTCACTTGGCGATGGTTCCAAATGCCGTCGTGGAAAGGGGATACAAACCGTTTGTTTAGCACGTCATTGTACCAGTGGGTATTTGTGAAAAACCAGAGTATCCATCAAGGAAGCAAAAATGTGTGTGCTTAGATAATCTTTCTAGCATTTTATTAATAAAAGGCAGAGGGTAATGATCTTTTCTAGTTACTTTGTTTAATTTTCTAAAATCAGTTACCATTCTATATCCTATAACAATTCTTTGTGGAATAAGTTCATTCTTATCATTAGGAACAACAGTAATACCTCCTTTCTTAGGGACACAATGAACAAGACTTACCCATCTACTATTAGCTATAGGATAGATTATACCTGCTTCCATAAGTTTTAATATTTCCATTCTTACCACTTCCTTCATCTTCGGATTTAACCGACGTTAGTGATGAACAATGGGTTTAGCATCAGGTTTCATATTAATCTTGTGCTGACATAGAGTGGAACTAATGCCCTTTAAATCATCAAGAGTCAATACTAGAATTAGGATCTTTGCCGTCAGCTAGCTCTTTGCCGTCCACTAGCTCATGGCAAAGAAGGTCTTTGCCATCAGGTTAAGGAAAACTGGCGGCAAAGAAAAAGCTGACGGCAAAGGTAATGTTTGCCGTCAGCTACCTCGTTGTCGTCCGCTAGCTGATGGCATAGAATCTCTATCGTCTTCTAGCAGACGGCAAAGAGGGAGGGTGGCGTACTAGCAAGGGCCGCCTAACGGCCACTTTCTTTGCCGTCTGCTAGCAGACGACAAAGAAAGTGGCCAGCTAACGTCTGTTAGCTAGGCTCTTTGCCGTCCGCTAGCAGACGGCAAAGAGCTGTGACCTAAACTTAAAAGCGGCCAACCCGATGTCCATCTCTCTCTCCCTCCCTCATCACACCCGCGCCGCCGCCCTGTGCCCGAGCCGCCCCGCCTTGCCGCCCCGCCCTGACCTGGCGCGCCGCCCCTCCGCCCCGCTGACCCGGCCTAGCGACCGCCCCGGCTCCCTACCCCGCCACCCCGAGCCGCCCTGGTGCCCCACCCCGCCGACCAGAGCCTCCCTGGCCGCCTCGCCGCCCCACACCGCCGCCCAGGCTGCCCTGGCCGCCCCGCCGCTCCGGCGCCCCCTCCTCCATCCCACGCACCCCCTGCCGCGCCTGAAGGTGAGACATCCCTCTTCTTCTATTTTTTTAGATTTAGTTTAATTAGGTTTAGTTTAATTTAGGCTTGGTTTAGTTTAGGTTTTGTTTTTGTCTTTTAGGTTTAGATTTAGTTTAGGTTAAGTTTATTAGGTTTAAGAAGAAGAAGAAGAAGAAGGGGCGCATCAATGACGAAACCGGGTCGAGCGGGTTAGGGGGTTCCTCGGTGTCGATGGAACCCTAAATAGCTAGTATCGTCGGTGCGAGATACATGTGGCCGTCGGTGTCGAACTCTACATCCACATCCCACAAGTGACGCCAGCGTCCGGCGTCCCACAGCAACAGTTCTCAGCGTCGATGGCGGTTGAACACCATTGCGAATTTGTCTTCCAGCCTCTGTGATGACGATTAAAAGCCAAGTGTTGAAACTTGAAACACCCAAACTGACTCAAGTTGGTTTGGTTGTTTGAAATTTCAAAAATTGGCTTTAATCCTCATCGCAAAGGCTGCCACACAAATTCGCCAAGCTGTTCTACCGTCATCGGCCACCAGAACTATTGTTGCGGGATGCCGGGCGCCGGCTTCACTTGTGGGATGTGGATCTAGTGTTCAACGCCGAGCGCCACATGTATCTCACACCGATGATACTTGCTATTTAGGGTTCCATCGACGCCGAGGAACCCCCTAACCCGCTCGTCCTATTGTAAATATTTAGTTAGGTTGACGGAAAAACAAAACTGCTATGTTACTCATATTTCGATTTAAATGCGCAGTTTTTTCATCGTTGCGTGGGTCTAGTGTTCGACGAGCTCCGCCCCTATGTTCGTGGGTGAGCACAAATGACATCTTCTCCTCCCCCCTTCATTTGCTCTGTTCCGGTCTTCGTGCCGATGAAACTTGGTAGCTATAGGTGTCTTCAATCATCAGTATGCGTGACCACTATGCGTCTCCCGTTCGAAAGGGTTACATCTATAAATATGCATTCATTTGCATATTTATAGCCGTGATTGTTTCGAATTGTCCAATGTTACCCATGGACAACCCGAGTATGTGTAGATTGGGTTCGTTTTCCCATATGCTCTACTCCGGATCCGATGCAGAATTTCGTGAGTGCCTCCCTGTTGTTCTCCGGGTACACATCCTCTCTGCTTATTGCCGAGACGTGTATCAGGAGAATAGCGGGGAGGTGCTACCAATATTTTGCATCGGATCCGAAGCAGAGCATGGGAAAACGAACCCAACCTACACATCCTCAGGTGGGATTAGGACCTATCTTTACCTATTAGCATCTAGGTTGCATGGACGTAATAAAAGTGACAAACTCCATTAACTAATGAATATATACATGATGATTTATATATATATATATATTTATTATGTGTCCAGTAGCTAGGCAAGATGATTGATCGTGTGTGGATGTACACCGGTCACACTACTCAAAAAGACATGGCCATTGAATGGTTAACAAAAACCAAGGGGTTTCTGGAAGCTGCATTTGCAAATGGCTAGAGGACAACATGGTGCCCCTGTGTCGGGTGCAACAATTGGCACAAGAGGATAGAGGATGAAATGGGCAAACACATGCAGAAGAGGGGTTTTACGCCAGATTATACAGTGTGGACATTTCATGGCGAGTCTTCCCAATGTGCCAGAGCTGATGTGCTTCGTCGTCGCACCGACGAGCGTGGTACCGGGATGCAAGACATTGTGCAAGACTTTGATGATGCTCGGGACTCGGACGATGAGATGGAGGAATCTGCAAAGACCTTCAATGAAATGTTGGAGACTTCAAAACATCCTCTCCACAAGCACACTAAGCTTTGTCAGCTGGATGCCATCTCACAAATAATGGCTCTGAAGGCTCAATTCAACTTGGGAAGAGAATTATACAACGCAATGATGACAGTATTTGGACGTTTTCTACCCAAAGGCCATGTACTACCTGCAAACCTGTACCAATCAGACTAAATCCTCCGTGCTCTTAAGATGCCCTATGAGAAGATACATGCCTGTGACAAAGGATGTGCCTTATTTAGGCTGCAGTATGCGGACTTGAACAATTGTCCCATTTGCAAGTCATCCAGGTATGTTGTGGTAGACAACGGTATGGATGAGAAGACACAAACCAAAATCCCCGTTAATGTTATTCGGTATATGCCAATTGTACCAAGACTTCAATGTCTTTTCATGGTCGAAGAGACGGCCAGACAGATGACATGGCACAAAATGGGCAAAAGAACCCAACTAGATGCAGATGGGAAGCTGATGATGGTGCACACATCGGGCGGTGAAGCATGGAAGAGCTTCGATGCATTACATGATGACAAAGCGGCAGATCCGAGGCATCCTCGAGTCGGCATCAGCACGGATGGGTTCAGTGTGTTTGGTCTGATGGCAGCCCAATAGATTTGTTGGCCCGTATTTGTCTTTCCACTCAATCTCCCCCACCCCCCAGACATATTATGCAAAGAAAGAACATTTTCCTGACATTGATAATTCCAGGGCCCAACTATCCGAGGAAGAATATGAATGTGTACATGCAGCCGCTGAAGGACGAATTGCAAGAAGCCTAGGATAATGGGTTCAAGATATACGACACCTTTAGCAAACGGAACTTCATAATGCGTGTTTGGTACATGTACTCGATGCATGACTTGCCGATGTATGCGCTATTCATTGGCTGGTGTGTGCATGGAAGGTTCCCGTGCCCCACATGCAAGGGAGCTCTTGAGTTTCGTTGGCTTCAGTCCGGTCGCAAGATTTCTTGCTTCGACATGCATACACAGTTCCTGGATCCTCGCCATAACTTCAGGAAAGACAAGAAGAACTTCATCAGAGGTAGAGTTGTCAAAAACTCTGCACCACCTGTGTTTACAGGCCAAGAGACCCTGGCTCAGTTTAACGCTCTTGAGCCAGATCCAGAGTGTCCAGTGTATTTCAAGGGGTATAATTCGAAACATGCCTGGACTCACAAGACATGCTTGTGGGATCTGCCTTACTTCAAAGACCTCCTTTGTCCACACAACATCGACATGATGCACACTGAGAAGAATATTGCCGAGGCACTTTTTGGTACATTGTTCAGCATAGATGGGAAGTCAAAGGATAATACTAAGGCCAACTAGAGTCGATCTGGAGGCGCTATGTGATAGGCCGTTACAAAACACGAAAGAACCGAAAGGAAAGCAGAATTGGATGAAGCCAAAGGCATGGTTTGTTGGGGAACGTAGTAATTTCAAAATTTTCCTACGCACACGCAAGATCATGGTGATGCATAGCAACGAGAGGGGGAGAGTGTGATCTACGTACCCTTGTAGATCGACAACGGAAGCGTTTGGTTGATGTAGTCGTACGTCTCCACGGCCCGACCGATCAAGCACCGAAACTACGGCACCTCCGAGTTCTAGCACACGTTCAGCTCGATGACGATCCCCGGACTCCGATCCAGCAAAGTGTCGGGGAAGAGTTCCGTCAGCACGACGGCGTGGTGACGATCTTGATGTACTACCGTCGCAGGGCTTCGCCTAAGCACCGCTACAATATTATCGAGGACTATGGTGGAGGGGGGCACCGCACACGGCTAAGAATATGATCACGTGGATCAACTTGTGTCTAGAGGTGCCCCCTGCCCCCGTATATAAAGGAGCAAGGGGAGGAGGCCGGCCGGCCCTATAGGCGCGCCAAGGAGGAGTCCTCCTCCTAGTAGGAGTAGGACTCCTACTAGGACGGGGGAGGAAGTGGGGAAGGAGAAGGAAAGGGGGCGCCGCCCGCCCTCTCCTAGTCCAATTCGGACCAGGGGGGAGGAGGCGCGCGGCCCACCCTGGCTTCCCTTCTCTTTCTCCACTAAGGCCCATATGGCCCATTACTTCTCTCGGAGGGGTTCCGGTAACCCTCCGGTACTCCGGTTTTCTCCGAAATCACCCGGAACACTTCCGGTGTCCGAATATAGCCGTCCAATATATCAATCTTTATGTCTCGACCATTTCGAGACTCCTCGTCATGTCCGTGATCACATCCGGGACTCCAAACTAACTTCAGTACATCAAAACTCATAAACTCATAATATAACTGTCATCGAAACCTTAAGTGTGCGGACCCTACGGGTTCGAGAACAATGTAGACATGACTGAGACACGTCTCCGGTCAATAACCAATAGCGGAACCTGGATGCTCATATTGGCTCCTACATATTCTACGAAGATCTTTATCGGTCAGACCGCATAACAACATACGTTGTTCCCTTTGTCATCGGTATGTTACTTGTCCGAGATTCGATTGTTGGTATCTCAATACCTAGTTCAATCTCGTTACCGGCAAGTCTCTTTACTCGTTCCGTAATACATCACCTCGCAACTAACTCATTAGTTGCAATGCTTGCAAGGCTTATGTGATGTGCATTATCGAGAGGGCCCAGAGATACCTCTCCGACAATCGAAGTGACAAATCCTAATCTCGAAATACGCCAACCCAACATGTACCTTTGGAGACACCTGTAGAGCTCCTTTATAATCACCCAGTTACATTGTGACGTTTGGTAGCACACAAAGTGTTCCTCCGGCAAACGGGAGTTGCATAATCTCATAGTCATAGGAACATGTATAAGTCATGAAGAAAGCAATAGCAACATACTAAACGATCGGGTGCTAAGCTAATGGAATGGGTCATGTCAATCACATCATTCTCCTAATGATGTGATCCCGTTAATCAAATAACAACTCTTTTGTTTATGGTTAGGAAACATAACCATCTTCGATTAACGAGCTAGTCAAGTAGAGGCATACTAGTGACACTTTGTTTGTCTATGTATTCACACAAGTATTATGTTTCCGGTTAATACAATTCTAGCATGAATAATAAACATTTATCATGATATAAGGAAATAAATAATAACTTTATTATTGCCTCTAGGGCATATTTCCTCCAGTCTCCCACTTGCACTAGAGTCAATAATCTAGTTCACATCGCCATGTGATTTAACAGCAATAGTTCACATCACCATGTGATTAACACCCATAGTTCACATCGATATGTGATCAACACCCAAAGGGTTTACTAGAGTCAGTAATCTAGTTCACATCGCTATGTGATTAACACCCAAAGAGTACTAAGGTGTGATCATGTTTTGCTTGTGAGATAATTTTAGTCAACGGGTTTGTCACATTCAGATCCGTAAGTATTTTGCGAATTTCTATGTCAACAATGCTCTGCACGGAGCTACTCTAGCTTATTGCTCCCACTTTCAATATGTATCTAGATCGAGACTTAGAGTCATCCAGATCTGTGTCAAAACTTGCATCGACGTAACTTTTTACGACGAACCTTTTTGTCACCTCCATAATTGAGAAATATTTCCTTATTCCACTAAGGATAATTTTGACCGCTGTCCAGTGATCTACTCTTAGATCACTATTGTACTCCCTTGCTTAACACAGTGTAGGGTATACAATAGATCTGGTACACCGCATGGCATACTTTATAGAACCTATGGCTGAGGCATAGGGAATGGCTTTCATTCTATTTCTATCTTCTGTCGTGGTCGGGCTTTGAGTCTTACTCAATTTCACACCTTGCAACACAGGCAAGAACCCTTTCTTTGACTATTCCATTTTGAACTACTTCAAAATCTTGTCAAGGTATGTACTCATTGAAAAAAATTATCAAGCGTCTTGATCTATCTCTATAGATCTTGATGCTCAATATGTAAGCAGTTTTACCGAGGTCTTTCTTTGAAAAACTCCTTTCAAATATTCCTTTATGCTTTCCAGAAAATTATACATTATTTCCGATCAACAATATGTTGTTCACATATACTTATCAGAAATGTTGTAGTGCTCCCACTCACTTTCTTGTAAATACAGGCTTCACCGTAAGTCTGTATAAAACTATATGCTTTGATCAACTTATCAAAGCGTATATTCCAACTCCGAGATGCTTGCACCAGTCCATAGATGGATCTTTGGAGCTTGCATATTTTGTTAACACCTTTAGGATTGACAAAACCTTCTGGTTGCATCATATACAACTCTTCTTTAAGAAATCCATTAAGGAATGCAGTTTTGTTTATCCATTTGCCAGATTTCATAAAATGTGGCAATTGCTAACATGATTCAGACAGACTTAAGCATATATACGAGTGAGAAAATCTCATCGTAGTCAACACCTTGAACTTGTCGAAAACCTTTTGCGACAATTCTAGCTTTGTAGATAGTAACACTACGATCAGCGTCTGTCTTCCTCTTGAAGATCCATTTATTTTCTATGGCTTGCCGATCATCGGGCAAATCCATCAAAGTCCATACTTTGTTCTCATACATGGATCATATCTCAGATTTTATGGCCTCAAACCATTTCGCGGAATCTGGGCTCATCATCGCTTCCTCATAGTTCGCAAGTTCGTCATGGTCTAGTAACATGACTTCTAGAACAGGATTACTGTACCACTCTGGTGAGGATCTCACTCTGGTTTACCTACGAGATTCGGTAGTTACTTGATCTGAAGTTACATGATCATCATCATTAGCTTCCTCACTAATTGGTGTAGTAGTCACAGGAACAGATTTCTGTGATGAACTACTTTCCAATAAGGGAGAAGGTACAATTACCTTATCAAGTTCTACTTTCCTCCCACTCACTTCTTTCGAGAGAACCTCCTTCTCTAGAAAGGATCCATTCTTAGCAACGAATGTCTTGCCTTTGGATCTGTGATAGAAGGTGTACCCAACAGTAACTTTTTGGGTATCCTATGAAGACACACTTTTCCGATTTGGGTTTGAGCTTATCAGGATGAAACTTTTTCACATAAGCATTGCAACTCCAAACTTTAAGAAACGACAACTTTGGTTTCTTGCCAAACCACAGTTCATACGGTGTCGTCTCAACAGATTTAGATGGTGCCCTTTTAACGTGAATGCGGCTGTCTCTAATGCATAAACCCAAAACGATAGTGGTAGATCGGTAAGAGACATCATAGATTGCACTATATCCAATAAAGTACGGTTATGACATTCGGACACACCATTATGCTGTGGTGTTCCATGTGGCATGAGTTTGTGAAACTATTCCACATTGTTTTAATTGAAGACCAAACTCGTAACTCAAATATTTGTCTCAGCGATCAGATCGTAGAAACTTTATTTTCTTGTCACGATGATTTTCCGCTTCACTCTGAAATTCTTTGAACTTTTCAAATGTTTCAGACTTATGTTTCATCAAGTAGATATACCCATATCTGCTCAAATCATCTGTGAAGTTCAGAAAATAACGATACTTGACGTGAGCCTTAACACTCATCGGACCGCATACATCAGTATGTATTATTTCCAATAAGTCAGTTGCTCGCTCCGGAGAACGGAGTCTTAGTCATCTTGCCCATGAGGCATGGTTCGCAAGCATCAAGTGATTCATAATCAAGTGATTCCAAAATCCCATCAGCATGGAGTTTCTTCATGCGCTTTACACCAATATGACCTAAACGACAGTGCTACAAATAAGTTGCACTATCATTATTAACTTTGCATCTTTTGGTTTCAATATTATGATTATGTGTATCACTACGATCGAGATCCAACGAACTATTTTCATTGGGTGTGTAACCATATAAGGTTTTATTCATGTAAACAGAACAACAATTTATTCTCTTACTTAAATAAATAACCGTATTACAATAAACATGATCAAATCATATTCATGCTTAATGCAAACACCAAATAACACTTATTCAGGTTCAACACTAATCCCGAAAGTACAGGGAGTGTGCGATGATGATCATATCAATCTTGGAACCACTTCCAACACACATCGTCACTTCACCCTTAACTAGTCTCTGTTTATTCTGCAACTCCCGTTTCGAGTTACTAATCTTAGCAACTGAACTAGTATCAAATACTGAGGGGTTGCTATAAACACTAGTAAAGTACACATCAATAACATGTATATCAAATATACTTATGTTCACTTTGCCATCCTTCTTATCTGCCAATCACTTGGGGTAGTTCCGCTTCCAGTGACCAGTCCCTTTGTAGTAGAAACACTTAGTATCAGGCTTAGGACCAGACTTGGGCTTCTTCACTTGAGCAGCAACTTGCTTGCTGTTCTTCTTGAAGTTCCCCTTCTTCCCTCTGCCCTTTTCTTGAAACTAGTGGTCTTGTCTACCATCAACACTTGATGTTTTTCTCGATTTCTACCTTCATCAATTTCCGCATTACAAAGAGCTTGGGAATCGTTTCCGTTATCCCTTGCATATCATAGTTCATCACGAAGTTCTACTAACTTGGTGATGGTGACTAGAGAATTCTGTCAATCACTATCTTATCTGGAAGATTAACTCCCACTTGATTCAAGCGATTGTAGTACTCAGACAATCTGAGCGCATGCTCACTAGTTGAGCGATTCTCCTCCATCTTTTAGCTATAGAACTTGTTGGAGACTTCATATCTCTCAACTCGGGTATTTTCTTGAAATATTAACTTCAACTCCTGGAACATCTCATATGCTCCATGACGTTCAAAACATCTTTGAAGTCCCGATTCTAAGCCATTAAGCATGGTGCACTAAACTATCAAGTAGTCATCATATTGAGCTAGCCAAACGTTCATAACGTCTGCATCTGCTCCTGCAATAGGTCCGTCACCTAGCGGTGCATCAAGGACATAATTCTTCTGTGCAGCAATGAGGATAAACCTCAGATCACGGATCCAATCCGCATCATTGCTACTAACATCTTTCAACACAATTTTCTCTAGGAACATATCAAAATAAACACAGGGAAGCAACAACACGAGCTATTGATCTACAACATAATTTGCAAAATACTACCAGGACTAAGTTCATGATAAATTTAAGTTAAATTAATCATATTACTTAAGAACTCCCACTTCGATAGACATCCCTCTAATCCTCTAAATGATTACGTGATCCAAATCAACTAAACCATGTCCGATCATCACGTGAGATGGAGTAGTTTCATTGGTGAACATCACTATGTTGATCATATCTACTATATGATTCACGCTCGACCTTTCGGTCTCCGTGTTCCGAGGCCATATCTGCATATGCTAGGCTCTTCAAGTTTAACCCGAGTATTCTGCGTGTGCAAAACTGGCTTGCACCCGTTGTATGTGAACGTAGAGCTTATCACACCCAATCATCACGTGGTGTCTCAGCACGAAGAACTTTCGCAACGGTGCATACTCAGGGAGAACACTTCTTGATAATTAGTGAGAGATCATCTTATAATGCTACCGTCAATCTAAGCAAGATAAGATGCATAAAAGATAAACATCACATGCAATCAATATAAGTGATATGATATGGACATCATCATCTTGTGCTTGTGATCTCCATCTTCGAAGCACCATCGTGATCACCATCGTCATCGGCGTGACACCTTGATCTCCATCGTAGCATCGTTGTCGTCTTGCCAATCTTATGCTTCCACGACTATCGCTACCGCTTAGTGATAAAGTAAAGCATTACAGCGCGATTGCATTGCATACAATAAAGCGACAACCATATGGCTCCTGCCAGTTGCCGATAACTCGGTTACAAAACATGATCATCTCATACAATAAAATTTAGCATCATGTCTTGACCATATCACATCACAACATGCCCTGCAAAAACAAGTTAGACGTCCTCTACTTTGTTGTTGCAAGTTTTACGTGGCTGCTACGGGCTTAAGCAAGAACCAATCTTACCTACGCATCAAAACCACAACGATAGTTTGTCAAGTTGGTGCTGTTTTAACCTTCACAAGGACCAGGCGTAGCCACACTCGGTTCAACTAAAGTTGGAGAAACTGTCACCCGCTAGCCACCTTTGTGCAAAGCACGTCGGGAGAACCGGTCTCGCGTAAGCGTACGCGTAATGTCGGTCCGGGCCGCTTCGTCCAACAATACCGCCGAACCAAAGTATGACATGCTGGTAAGCAGTATGACTTATATCGCCCACAACTCACTTGTGTTCTACTCGTGCATATAACATCAACACATAAAACCTAGGCTCGGATGCCACTGTTGGGGAACGTAGTAATTTCAAATTTTTCCTACGCACACGCAAGATCATGGTGATGCATAGCAACGAGAGGGGGAGAGTGTGATCTACGTACCCTTGTAGATCGACAACGGAAGCGTTTGGTTGATGTAGTCGTACGTCTCCACGGCCCGACCGATCAAGCACCGAAACTACGGCACCTCCGAGTTCTAGCACACGTTCAGCTCGATGACGATCCCTGGACTCCGATCCAGCAAAGTGTCGGGGAAGAGTTCCGTCAGCACGACGGCGTGGTGACGATCTTGATGTACTACCGTCGCAGGGCTTCGCCTAAGCACCGCTACAATATTATCGAGGACTATGGTGGAGGGGGGCACCGCACACGGCTAAGAATATGATCACGTGGATCAACTTGTGCCTAGAGGTGCCCCCTGCCCCCGTATATAAAGGAGCAAGGGGAGGAGGCCGGCCGGCCCTATAGGCGCGCCAAGGAGGAGTCCTCCTCCTAGTAGGAGTAGGACTCCTACTAGGAGGGGGAAGGAAGTGGGGAAGGAGAAGGAAAGGGGGCGCCGACCGCCCTCTCCTAGTCCAATTCGGACCAGGGGGGAGGAGGCGCGCGGCCCACCCTGGCTGCCCTTCTCTTTCTCCACTAAGGCCCATATGGCCCATTACTTCTCCCGGGGGGGTTCCGGTAACCCTCCGGTACTCCGGTTTTCTCCGAAATCACCCGGAACACTTCCGGTGTCCGAATATAGCCGTCCAATATATCAATCTTTATGTCTCGACAATTTCGAGACTCCTCGTCTGTCCGTGATCACATCCGAGACTCCTAACTAACTTCGGTACATCAAAACTCATAAACTCATAATATAACTGTCATCGAAACCTTAAGCGTGCGGACCCTACGGGTTCGAGAACAATGTAGACATGACCGAGACACGTCTCCGGTCAATAACCAATAGCGGAACCTGGATGCTCATATTGGCTCCTACATATTCTACGAAGATCTTTATCGGTCAGACCGCATAACAACATACGTTGTTCCCTTTGTCATCGGTATGTTACTTGTCCGAGATTCGATCATCGGTATCTCAATACCTAGTTCAATCTCGTTACCGGCAAGTCTCTTTACTCGTTCCGTAATACATCATATCGCAACTAACTCATTAGTTGCAATGCTTGCAAGGCTTATGTGATGTGCATTACCGAGAGGGCCCAGAGATACCTCTCCGACAATCGGAGTGACAAATCCTAATCTTGAAATACGCCAACCCAACATGTACCTTTGGAGACACCTGTAGAGCTCCTTTATAATCACCCAGTTACGTTGTGACGTTTGGTAGCACATAAAGTGTTCCTCCGGCAAACGGGAGTTGCATAATCTCATAGTCATAGGAACATGTATAAGTCATGAAGAAAGCAATAGCAACATACTAAACGATCGGGTGCTAAGCTAATGGAATGGGTCATGTCAATCACATCATTCTCCTAATGATGTGATCCCGTTAATCAAATAACAACTCTTTTGTTTATGGTTAGGAAACATAACCATCTTTGATTAACGAGCTAGTCAAGTAGAGGCATACTAGTGACACTTTGTTTGTCTATGTATTCACACAAGTATTATGTTTCCAGTTAATACAATTCTAGCATGAATAATAAACATTTATCATGATATAAGGAAATAAATAATAACTTTATTATTGCCTCTAGGGCATATTTCCTTCATGGTTCAATCTTGGAAGGCCAGCTATGAGGGAAATTATCGTGTGCATTCAACATCAGCTGATGTTCCCCGATGGGTATGCAGCGAATCTAAAGAGGGGAGCGAGTCTTGATAAATTGAAGATATTTGGTCTCAAGAGTCATGATTGGCACATATGGAATGACTGGGTAATGCCAGTGATGTTGCGTGGCTTCATCCATGAGGATGAATGGCATCCGTGTTCTTTGTGTGAAAGAACTATCACCTGGCCTGCTAGAAGAAATGGAAGAGTTGGCGCCGGAGTTGATCTGCAAGTTAGAGAAGATCTTTCCGTCGGGGTTCTTTAATCCAATGCAGCACTTGATTTTGCATCTCCCAACTGAGGCAAGATTGGGGGGCTGTGCAAACCGTTGGTGCTACGCAACTAAGAGGATGCAGAAGACGCTATGAGCAAAATGAAAAAAAACGTAGAATTGAAGCATCGATGGCTGAGGCATTCATTACTGAGGAGGCGGCAAACTTCCTGACAGCACACTACGAAGCAAAAAATCGTCATTTTCATAATCCAAAGCCTCGGTACAATGCTGACGACCCTAAAAAGGGTGGATCCAACCTCAGCCTATTCAAAGGGGGTGTCGCACCAGCCGGTGCTTCTAATTCCTTAACGTTGGATTTCAAAGAATGGTAGATCATTTCATTGTATATCTTCACCGACCTAACAGAAGTGCGGCCGTACATCGAGTAAGTTCTCAGTACATTGTTTCGCAACTTCTAATTCCTTTGAACTGCTCTTATTCCTGGATAAATTTGATACAGTCGATACGTCGCCAAATTCTCGTATGGAGCGGTGATCCAAAAGGATTCCATCGAAGAGTATGAGCTTCTTGCAAAGCATGGAGGCGGCTATCCCGGTTCCATCTCTTGGTTCAAACAAACGGTAATTTCCATTAGACCATTTCATTTCATCGTCTAATTTGTGGCTGACGCAACAACCCCTTTCGTATTAAACTTGTAGGCTAATTCAGAGTTAATGGACGCCGAATTGAGAGAAGTCGCTAATGGTTTTGAATTTACGGTCCGTTCATTTGACAAATACGACATCAACGGGTATCACTTTCATACCTATGGCAAAGAGCTATCTATTGCCGACCGAAAGTCTACAAATTGTTGTGTCTCTGCTATCAGCGAAGGACATAACGAGTATTATGGAAGAGTTGAAGCAATCTATGAACTTAAATTCTATGGTGCAAACCCACCAAACGTCATACTCTTCAAATGTTATTGGTTCCAGCCGAAGGAGACTAGAAGGACTCATGAACACTGAGGTCTAGTGGAAATCAAACAAAGCACCCATTTGGATGTTCCCGATGTCTATATTATGGCTCAACAGGCAAGCCAAGTTTTCTATCTACCGTGGGCCTGTCAAAGTGATCCAAATCTCAATGGTTGGGATGTCGTTTATGAAGTGCCGCCACATGTTAGACCACCTTCCCCCAATGAAGAGGATTATGAACCTCACATTAACCCATGCACATATGAAGGAGAATTCTTCCAAGAAACATGTCTTTCCAAAAAAACGTTTCAAGAACCGCTCTACTTCACCCCAAAACATTGAAGTAGACATCAACAGTGAACCTGACATCACCCCTGAGCCGGAACAAGAAGAGCCTGAACTAGAAGAGGTTACTGCTGCAGATGACCTGGCAATGCTTGACCAATTACGTAAAGGTGGCATTCCACATGATGATGCATTTATTAATGATGATGATGATGAGCACATCATTACTGATAGTGATGATAATGATGATGCATTTATTTATCCCGGAGCATTTATTGAACCCGATGATCCAGATTATTATTAGGTATTCAATATTTTATGTTGTACTTGATTTATATAGTTACTTGTATGATTGTATAATTTATATAGTTAATTGTATAATTTTCTTACATTGTATGATTGTTTCTTATACATAGTGCCATGGTCTTGATTTCCGTCCCCGTCGGCCCTCGCCCGCCTTATGATTCGGATGTGGTAAATTCTCTTTTATAACTATTTGTTGCATTTCGCATTTATGACAATTATGGCCATCAAGTTGACATAGAGATATTCTAATCTAGGAGGTATGTGAAGCGGAATTTGAAACCGACCCTCTTGTCGAGAAGTTAAATTTTGTTGAAAAAGAAAATGAGTATTTGAAATAAAAAATTAAAAGAATTGAAGAATAGAAGATGACATTGGAGTTTTATGTTTCTGATGTCATCGATGACCACAAGATGAAGATGGATGCAATGCACTTGAAGATGGATGCAATGCGCCTGAAGCTTAAGAAGATTAGGAAATATGCCATTGATAATGAGGCTTCATATCATTATGCTGTTGGATCCATTGTTACCTTTGTTGCGATCTTCATCGCATTTGTTGTGATGAGGGTAAGTTTTCTCTAGTGTTTCGCTTAACAAATGCATACTTAGCTTATTTTCCTCCTAATGGCATAATTACCTAAGTTGGATAAAAATGGAATTTTTTTATAAGAAGAAGAAGATAAAGAAGATGAGAGGAGAAAAATAAAGAGAAGAAAATTTCTTCTTCTTCTTCTTCTTCTTCTTCTAACTTTCTTCTTTCCCGATTTGCAGATTTGCTTTCGATGAGGAAGCTTGTGTTGATGGAGTGTACTCTTCTCTTTGTTCTGCCTTTTTGTTTTCATTTTGTAGGATGAACAGTGTGAAACTTGCTACCTATATACGTGTGTATGGATGAAACCATTATATGCTTGTTGTTGGATCTGTTGCATATGGAATTTTCATTGGTATGTATATGTGTTGGATGATCATATCCATATGGAAGGGATATGATTTGGTATGTATATGTGTTGTTATGCTTGTTGGAAGTATCTTCATGTGTGTGTGTGTCTATATATATATATATATATGAAATTCTGTCAAATTGAATGAATTTAAGAAAAAATAGAAAAACATGGGTTGTACAGGCTCTTTGCCATCTGCTAGCGGACGGCAAAGAGCTTTGCCATTAGCCAGCGGATGGCAGAGCTGCCACGTGTCAGCTACCTGTGCAACCTGGGGGCACTAGGCTGGCCTATATGGTTGCTTTGCCATCCGCTGGCGGATGGCAAAGACCTTTGCATCTTTGCCGTCAGCCAGCTGACGGCATAGCATGCCTCGTGTCAGCTACCTGGGCTGGCCTACATGGGCTCTTTGCCGTCCGCTGGCAGACGGCAAAGATGTAAAGGTCTTTGTCGTCTGCCAGCAGACGACAAAGCACACTGTTAACCCCCTAACGGACCTAAATTTCCACATGTGCCGTCCGCTGGCGGACGACAAAGACCGTTTCATCTTTGCCGCCTGCCAGCAAACGGCAAAGAGGCCTTTGTCGTAGCTTGTTCAGCCGGACCTGTTGCCGTCAGCCATGGCAGATGGCAAAGTGTATGATTCCTGTAGTGAGTATATCCAATAGCATCTCGGTGCTTCCTTAGCACTTTCAATAATCTTTCTTCTTCATGTTCTGAAAGGTTAGCACTAATAATAATAGGATATAGCTTCTTCTCATCAAGATAAGCATATTTCAAAGTATCCGGCAATTGTTTTAATTCAAACACGGGATCACCTTTAGGTGGAGGAGGACCTCCAGTTTCAATAGGCAAATTGTGTTTAAGCAGAGGATGTTATTGAAAGAAAATCTTATCTATTTTATTTCTTTCATGCATATGTAAATCATTTTCATGGTCTAGCAGATATTTTTCTAGAGGATCAGTAGGAGGCACAACAATAGAAGAAAGACCAATTATTTCATCCTTACTAGGAAATTCTTTTTCATGAAGCTTTCTACTAAACTTGTAAAAATTAAACTCATGAGACTCGTCACCAAAGCTAACACCGACAATTTGTTTCTCACAATCTATTTTAGCATTAACAGTGTTCAAGAAAGGTACTCGAAAGATAATGGGAGAAAATCATCTTGTGGGGAACCAAGAACAAAAAAATCAGTAGGATATTTTATTTTCCCACACAAGACTTCAACATCTCTAACAATCCCAAGTGGTGTGATGGTGTCTCTATTAGCAAGTTTAATAGTAGCATCTATTTCTTCTATATCGGCATGTGCTATGTCATTCATAATTTCTTGATATAAGGTAAAGGGAATAGCACCCACGCTAGCACTTATGTCACATAAACCATGATAACAGTGATCTCCTATTTTAACTGAGACCATAGGCATGCCAACAACGGGTCCATGTGTATCCTTTTGATCAGGTTTGGCAATTCTAGTAGCTTCATTACAGAAGTAAATAACATGCTCATCTATATTTTCTTCCAGGAGATCCTTAACCATGGAAACACTAGGTTCTACTTTGATTTTTTCATCAGGTTTAGGTGTTCTAATATAACTTTTGTTAACCACAGTTGAAACTTTAGCATGTTCCTTTATCCTAATAGGAAAAGGTGGTTTCTCAATATAAGCAGTAGGAACAACTGGGTCAACATTATAAATTATGGTTTCCTTTTTAGCTAGTACCCGTTCTTTAATTTCTTCTTTAATAGGTGGGTGATATTTAAACCACTTCTCCTTAGGGAGATCAACATGAGTAGCAAATGATTCACAAAAGGAGGCTACTATCTCAGAGTCAAGTCCATATTTAGTGCTAAACTTTTGAAAAGCATCGGTATTCATGAAAGATTTAACACAATCATACTTAAGGTTAATACCTGACTCTTTACCATCGTCGAGTTCCCAATATTCAGAGTTGTGTTTAATTCTTTCTAAAAGATCCCACCGAAATTCAATAGTCTTCTTCATAAAAGAACCATCACAAGAAGTATCAAGCATGGACTGGTCATTATGAGAAAACTGAGCATAAATTTTTTGGATAATAATTTCTCTTGAGAGCTCATGATTGGGGCATGAATATAACATTGACTTAAGCCTCCCCCAAGCTAGAGCGATACTTTCTCCTTCACGAGGCCAAGAATTATATATATAATTCTAATCGCGATGAACTAGATCCATAGGATAATTTTTTTGGTGAAACTCCAATTTCAATCGATTCCAATTCCAAGATCCAATATCATCGCATAGCCTATACCATGCAATGGTTTTCCCTTCAAATATAAAGGAAAAACCTTCTTATTAACCTCATCTCCAGGCAAACCTGCAAGCTTAAACAATCCACAAATTTGTTCCACATATATCAAGTGCATATCAGGATGTTTAGTTCCATCTCCTGCATAAGGATTACCTAGCGGTTGTTCTATCATACCCGAACGAATTTCATATTCAATATTTTCAGTAGGTGTAGTAGGTTGAGGGGTAGCTAATTGTGGTTCCGGTCGAGGTGAAGATACCCCGAAAAAACCCCTCAAAGGATTGTTTTCCATAGTAACAAGTGACAGTAAATTTCAGCACACCATATAAATGTTTCCTTACCAAATTCCACTTACCAAAGGCGCTTCACTCCCCGACAACGGCGTCAGAAAATATCCTTGATGACCCACAAGTATAGAGGATCAATTGTAGCCTTTTCAATAAGTAAGAGTATCGAACCCAACAAGGAGCAGAAAGAAATGACAAGTGGTTTTCAGCAAGATATCGTGTGCAAGTGCTAAAATTGTAAGTAACAGAGTAGTTTGATAGCAAGATATTTTTTAATGAGCAAGTAATGATAATAATAAAAAAAGTGCAGCAAGGTAGCCCAATACTTTGGAAGCAAAGGACAGTCCATAACGGTCTCTTATAATAAGCAAAGCGTTCTTAAGGGTACACGGGAATTTCATCTAGTCACTTTCATCATGTTGATTCGATTCGTGTTCGCTACTTTGATGATTTGATATGTGGGTGGACCGGTGCTTAGGTGTTGTTATTACTTGAAAAAACCTCCTACTTATTATTAACCCCCTCGCAAGCATCCACAACTGCGAGAAAAGTTTTAAGAATAAATTCTAACCATAGCAATAAACTTTTGGATCCAATCGGTCCCTTACGGAATAGCGCATAAACTAGGGTTTAAGCTTCTGTCACTCTCGCAACCCATCATCTAATAACTACTCCACAATGCATTCCCTTAGGCCCAAATATGGTGAAGTGTCATGTACTCGACGTTCACATGACACCACTAAGGGAATCACAACATACATACTATCAAAATATCGAACACATATCAAGTTCACATGATTACTTGCAACATGATTTCTCCCGTGACCTCAAGAACAAAAGTAACTACTCACAAGTGATAAACATGCTCAAGATCAGAGGGGTATTAAATAGCATAATGGATTTGAACATATAATCTTCCACCAAATAAACCATATAGTAATCAACTACAAGATGTAATCAACACTACTAGTCACCCATAAGAACCAATATATAGTTCCGGTACAAAGATTGAACACAAGAGATGAACTAGGGTTTGAGAGGAGATGGTGTTGTTGAAGATGTTGATGGAGATTGCGCTCCCCAAGATGGGGGAGTTGTTGGTGATGATGATGACGATGGTTTCCCCCTCCGGGAGGGAAGTTCCCCCGGCGGAATCGCTCCACCGGAGGGCAAAAGTGATCCTGCCCAAGTTCCGCCTCGAGACTGCGGCGCTCCATTCCAGAAGTCCTCTCTTTATGTTTTGTAGGTCAAAATTACTTATATACTAGATGATGGGCACCGGAGGTGGGCTGAGGGGAGCGCAACCCACCAGGGCGCGCCTGGGCTCCCCGGCGCGCCCAGGTGGGTTGTGCCCACCTGGTGGGACCCCTCTGGTACTTATTGGATCCAATATTCTCATATATTCCAAAAAAATCTCCATAATATTTTAGCTTGTTTGGAGTTGTGCAGAATAGGTGGCCTGACGTAGCTTTTCCAGGTCCAGATTTCCTGCTGCCGGAATCCACCCTCTTTGTGTGTACCTTGCATATTATGAGAGAAAAGGCATTAGAATTACTCCAAAAAATCATTATTATGCATAAAAACATCATAAATAACAGTAAGAAAACATGATGCAAAATGGACGTATCAATCTGGAATAACTTTGGTTTAAGGATTTTGATGCACAAGCAGTATTCCCGCTTAGTGCAGGTGAAGGCTAGCAAATAGGTTGGGAAGCGACCAGCTAGAGAGCGAAAACGGTCATAAACCTGCATTATGAATAATCAACAGTGAATACTAGCATGAGTAGGATATAAACACCATGAACATAAATATCGTGGAGGCTATGTTGGTTTTGATTCAATTACATGTGTGAACATGTGCCAAGTCAAGCCACTTGAAACATTCAGAGGAGGATACCATATCATCATACTACATCACAATCATTTTAATGCATGTTGACACCCAAGATAAATCATTATCCACTCCTAGCTACTTAAGCATGGCATGAGCAACTATAATCTCTAATTGTCATTGCAAACATGCTTAATAATAATATGCTGAATCATGGATACGAAGTTAAACATATTTACAAAAACAAAAACAAGTTGAGTTCATACCCGCTTTTCCCTGCCACATTCACTTCATCGAATATCGTCATTATTGACTTTCACTTGCACGACCGAACGATATGAAAATTACAATAGTGCAAGAGTGTCGTGGACTAAGCTAGAATCTGCAACATTTTATTCAAAGGAGAAGACAAAATAATATGGGCTCTTTGTTAGACCAACAATAATGCATATGAGATCCACTCAACATTTTCGGCATGGTCTTCTCCTCAGTATGACTCAACAAAAGAAAATAAAAGGATTTCAGAGAAACACACTGAAATGTTTTTTTGTGTTTTTGATTTTTCTCAAAGAAAGCAAAAGAAAAAAAATGAAAGACGAGAAAAACTATTTACACGGGAAAGCTCCCAACAAGCCAAAGAAGGAACAAGAAATATTTTGGGTTTTCTTTTAATACTACAACTAAATTAAACTAGAAAGAAAAACCGAAAAGAAGCAAGAGTTTTTTTTGGATTTTATCGAAGTTTTCAAACACACAAGAAGAAAGCGAGAAAATAAATCTAACATGGATAATAAAATGAAAAACTATGGACACCGACAACTTGAATGAAATGTGCGAACATGAATATAATGTCGTTGGAAATACGTACTCCCCCAAGCTTAGGCTTTTGTCCTAGCATGGTAATCACCACCTGAAGTAGCCATTTGGTCCCACGTGAAAGTGTTGTGGTGGTGGCACCTGAGCGTCCCACTCCCAGGGCTCCTGCTCTGCCACTACCCGGGTGTAACGGTAGGCAACGATGTCCTCTGGCATGACCCTCTACGAGGAAGTCAGTTAGCCCAGCATTGGCAATGAGTTGGGCAAACTCTTGATGGAACACGGCCTCATCCATGAAGGCATTATGTGGCCATTCGCATGGCCACAGTTCCACCATTCTCAGAATGTTGAGGTCATTTTCCGGCGATTCCCCAATGACTCCCTTGGCATTCTTTTTGGAGGAAAACTTCCTGAAGATACTCATCTTTTCTTATGAATAAAATTCGAAAAAATTTGGGCCACAAATTTTTTTGTCAACAAAACTTCATAAGATTGATAGCAACTACTCACATGGGTGCCTAGAGGCTATATTAAGCATTCAAACTACTTAGAACTCTAAGAATTCAACATGCAAGCTCATCTACAGCAGCACCAAGAGTAGCTAAATACTCAAAAATTAAATCACTAGAACAAAAACTAATTGGAGCAATGGAGTGACATACTGTTGGGGAACGCAGTAGTTTCAAAAAAAATCCTATGCGCACGCAAGATCATGGTGATGCATAGCAACGATAGGGGAAGAGTGTTGTCCACGTACCCTCGTAGACCGTAAGCAGAAGCGTTATGACAACGCGGTTGTGTAGTCGTACGTCTTCACGATCGACCGATCCTAGTACCGAAAGTACGACACCTCCGTGATCTGCACACGTTCAGCTCGGTGATGTCCCACGAACTCATGATCTAGCAGAGTGTCGAGGGAGAGCTTCGTCAGCACGACGGCGTGATGACGGTGATGATAATGCTACCGGAATAGGGCTTCGCCTAAGCACCACTATGATATGACCGAGGTGGATTACGGTGGAGGGGGGCATCGCACACGGCTAAGAGATCAATGATCAACTTGTGTGTCTATGGGGTGCCCC
Source organism: Triticum urartu (assembly GCF_056163025.1). Lineage (NCBI taxonomy): Eukaryota > Viridiplantae > Streptophyta > Magnoliopsida > Poales > Poaceae > Triticum > Triticum urartu. The sequence continues at coordinate 364,753,897 of NC_141873.1, read as the reverse complement.
CTCCCCCGTATATAAAGGAGTGGAGGAGGGGGAGGTCCGGCCCTCTACTATGGCGCACCCTAGGGAGTCCTACTCCCACCGAGAGTAGGATTCCCCCCTTTCCATGTAGGAGTAGGAGAGAAGGAAGGGAAAGAGAGAAGAGAAGGAAGGAGGGGGCGCCGCCCCTCCCCCTAGTCCAATTCGGACTAGGCCTTGGGGGCGTGGCCTGCCATAGGTAGCCCCTCTTTCTTTTCCCTGAAGCCCAATAAGGCCCATATACTCCCCGAGGGGTTCCGGTAACCTCCCGGTACTCCGAAAAATGCCCGAACTCATCCGGAACCGTTCCTATGTCCAAACATAGGCTTCCAATATATCAATCTTTACGTCTCGACCATTTAGAGACTCCTCTTCATCTCCATGATCAAATCTGGGACTCTAAACTACCTTCGGTACATCAAAACACATAAACTCATAATACCGATCGTCACCGAACGTTAAGCGTGTGGACCCTACGGGTTTGAGAACTCTATAGACATGACCAAGACACATCTCCGGTCAATAACCAATAGCGGAATCTGGATTTTCATATTGGATCCTACATATTCTATGAAGATCTTTATTAGTCAAACCGCATAACGATATACGTTATTCCCTTTGTCATTGGTATATTACTTGCTCGAGATTCGATTGTCAGTATATCAATACCTAGTTCAATCTCTTTACTGGCAAGTCCCTTTACTCGTTCCGTAATTCTACATCACGTAACTAACTCATTAGCTACATTGCTTGCAAGGCTTATAGTGATGTACATTACCGAGAGGGCCCAAAGATACCTCTCTGCAATCGGAGTGACAAATCCTAATCTCGATCTATGCCAACTCAACAAACACCATCGGAGACACCTGTAGAGCACCTTTATAATCACCAAGTTCTGTTGTGACGTTTGGTAGCACACTAAGTGTTCCTCCAGTATTCGGGAGTTGCATGATCTCATAGTCATAGGAACATGTATAAGTTATGGAGAAAGCAATAGCAACAAACTAAATGATCATCGTGCTAAGCTAATGGATGGGTCAAGTCAATTACATCATTCTCCAATGATGTGATCCCGTTAATCAAATGACAACTCATGTCTATGGCTAGGAAAGTTAACCATCTTTGATTCAACGAGCTAGTTAAGTAGAGGCATACTAGTGACACTTTGTTTTTCTATGTATTCACACATGTACTAAGTTTCCGGTTAATACAATTCTAGCATGAATAATAAACATTTATCATGATATAAGGAAATGCAAATAACAACTTTATTATTGCCTCTAGGGCATATTTCCTTCAGTCTCCCACTTGCACTAGAGTCAATAATCTAGATTACACGGTAATGATTCTAACACCCATGGAGTCTTGGTGCTGATCATGTTTTGCTCGTGAGAGAGGCTTAGTCAACAGGTCTGCAACATTCAGATCCGTATGTATCTTGCAAATCTCTATGTCTCCTTCCTTGACTTGATCACGGATGGAATTGAAGCGTCTCTTGATGTGCTTCGTTCTCTTGTGAAATCTGGATTCCTTTGCCAAGGCAATTGCACCAGTGTTGTCACAAAAGATTTTCATTGGACCTGATGCACTAGGTATGACACCTAGATCGGATATGAACTCCTTCATCCAGACTCCTTCATTTGCTGCTTCCGAAGCAGCTGTGTACTCCGCTTCACATGTAGATCCCACCACAACGCTCTGCATGGAACTGCACCAACTGACAGCTCCACCATTTAATAAAAAATATGTATCCGGTTTGTGACTTAGAGTCATCCGGATCAGTGTCAAAGCTTGCATTGACGTAACCGTTTTGACGAGCTCTGTGTCACCTCCATATATGAGAAACATATCCTTAGTCCTTTTCAGGTATTTCAGGATGTTCTTGACCGCTGTCCAGTGATCCACTCCTGGATTACTTTGGTACCTCCCTGCTAAACTGATAGCAAGGCACACATCAGGTATGGTACACATCATTGCATACATGATAGAGCCTATGGCTGCAGCATAGCGAACACCTTTCATTTTCTCTCTATCTTCTGCAGTGGTCGGGCATTGAGTCTGAATCAACTTCACACCTTGTAATACAGGCAAGAACCCTTTCTTTGCGTGATCCATTTTGAACTTCTTCAAAACTTTATCAAGGTATGTGCTTTGTGAAAGTCCAATTAAGCGTCTTGATCTATCTCTTTAGATCTTGATGCCCAATATATAAGCAGCTTCACCGAGGTCTTTCATTGAAAAATTCTTATTCAAGTATTCTTTTATGCTATTTAGAAATTTAGTATCATTTCCGATCAACAATATGTCATCTACATATAATATCAGAAATGCTATAGAGCTCCCACTCACTTTCTTGTAAATACAGGCTTCTCCAAAAGTCTGTATAAAACCATATGCTTTGATCACACTATCAAAGCGTATATTCCAACTCCGAGAGGCTTGCACCAGTCCATAAATGGAGCGTTGGAGGTTGCACACTTTTTAGCACTTTTTGGATCGACAAAACCTTTTGGTTGCATCATATACAACTCTTCTTTAAGATATCCATTAAGGAATGCAGTTTTGACATCCATTTGCCAAATTTCATAATCATAATATGCGGCAATTGCTAACATGATTCGGACAGACTTAAGCATCACTACGGGTGAGAAGGTCTCATCATAGTCAACTCCTTGAACTGGACGAAAACCTTTTGCACTTTGTAGACAGTAACATTACCGTCAGCGTCAGTCTTCTTCTTGAAGATCCATTTATTCTCTATGGCCTGCCGATCATTGGGCAAGTCAATCAAAGTCCACACTTTGTTCTCATACATGGATCCCATCTCAGATTTCTTGGCCTCAAGCCATTTTGCGGAATCTGGGCTCATCATCGCTTCCTCATAGTTTGTACGTTCATCATGGTCAAGTAACATGACTTCCAGACCAGGATTACCGTACCACTCTGGTGCGGATATTACTCTGGTTGACCTACGAGGTTCGGTAGTAACTTGATCGGAAGTTTCATGATCATAATCATTAGCTTCCTCACTTACTGGTGTAGGGATCACTGGAACTGATTTCAGTGATGAACTACTTTCCAATAAGGGAGAAGGTACAATTACCTCGTCAAGTTCTACTTTCGCCGCACTCACTTCTTTCGAGAGAAACTCCTTCTCTAGAAAGGATCCATTCTTAGCAACGAATATCTTGCCTTCGGATCTGTGATAGAAGGTGTACCCAACAGTCTCCATTGGGTATCCTATGAAGACACATTTCTTCGATTTGGGTTCGAGCTTATCAGGTTGAAGCTTTTTCACATAAGCATCGCAGCCCCAAACTTTAAGAAACGACAACTTGGGTTTCTTGCCAAACCACAGTTCATAAGGTGTCATCTCAACGGATTTAGATGGTGCCCTATTTAACATGAATGCAGCCATCTCTAAAGCATAACCCCAAAACGATAGCAGTAAATCAGTGAGAGACATCATAGATCGCACCATATCTAATAAAGTGCGGTTACGACGTTCGGACACACCATTACGTTGTGGTGTTCCAGGTGGCGTGAGTTGCGAAACTATTCCGCATTGTTTTAAACGAAGTCCAAACTCATAACTCAAATATTCTCCTCCACGATCAGATCACAAAAACTTGATTTTCTTGTTATGATGATTTTCCACTTCACTCTGAAATTCTTTGAACTTTTCAAATGTTTCAGACTTATCTTTCATTAAGTAGATAAACCCATATCTGCTCAAATCATCTGTGAAGGTGAGAAAATAATGATATCCGCTGCGAGCTTCAATGTTCATTGGACCACATCCATCAGTATGTATGATTTCCAATAACTCTGTTGCTCGCTCCATTGTTCCGGAGAACGGAGTTTTAGTCATCTTGCCCATGAGGCATGGTTCGCAAGTACCAAGTGATTCCAGAAGTCCATCAGAATGGAGTTTCTTCATGCGCTTTACACCTTTATGACCCAAACGGTAGTGCCACAAATTTGTTGCACTATCATTATGTGGCACCCCGGCTCAAAAAAACCGGAACGCCCCGTATTCCAGCCCAGAGATCGAGGAGAAGTCTCTGGAATACGACACTGCTTGACATAGAACAAATCAGCTCTTATTACAAGAATAATAATACAAGGGTCTGATGTTACAAAGAAGCACATCAGCACGGCGACACTACGCCTGCGATACAACACTTGCTCTATGCTAGCAGCGGAACAACTCGAAGCAGCGGAATACTTCTAGCAGCGGAACAATGACGAAGGTGGTGAACTTCACTCCGTAGGGACTCTGGCTGGGACATGATCTAGCTCGCACGCACGGCAACCATCGACAAGCAATCAAGCAATCATGGCATCACCTGCAATCTGGCATGACACACCAGGTCAGTACATTGAATGTACTTGCAAGCTCACAACAACCATAAACATCAAGGCAAGACAATAGCATAGCATTAACAGGTTAATTAATTAACAACTACCATGATGAAGCAACTACTAAGCATGGTATGAAACTAATACAATACTGATAAATCACCATCTCAGAGCTCCATAACCATATCTCTCTTGGCTAACCGGCCAAGCAATATACCATATCGATCACCTCGTGATCAAAACCAAACGGTGATCTTTCCGGCGATCACAACCATGACCAACACTTGGTCTCAAATGGTGACCTTTCCGGCGATCACTACCATGACCATCACTTGGTCTCAAACGGTGATCCTTCCAGCGATCACTACCATGACTAACACTTGGTCTCCAACATCATCATCCTGCCAATCTGCACTGCTCAACATATAAACATATATATCACCTATAAGTCATTCCGTCATGTGAGTGTTGATTGAACGGTGTGACCTAGCACGAACCCATGCCCATGACCGAGGACGCGGCTATCGATAGATTTAAATACACTCTGTAGAGGTAGCGCACTTTACCCACACCACAGAACCCATGGCCTCGCACTCCCATTCGGGTGGACCAACGGCATTCCGACAAAACCGATCTACTGCCATGACACTTTCTCGGCCACTCCGACTCACTCCCCTTTGGGCTAAGTCATGGGTGGCCCCGTGTCTACCAAAAACACAACGACACCGTCGTGGCCAAAACAATAAACCATCCCAAACGGGGACACGTGCACATAACAACAATAATGGGCACACAAGGTTATGTCTGCTTACCGGGCCAGGGTACCGCACGCCCATAACCTTCCCTCGTTGGAGGCACCGGCGAGAGGCACGACAATAGACCGCATTAGGGCCTTCCCTTAAAAGGCAAATGTGGTTGCACTGGAGAAAGCACGGTTCGGTGGCACCTGACCAACTTAATGACGGAATTTATCCCCATAATAAAATAGTAATGCCTGATGCTCCGATATCATCTATCTACCTATAATCCAAGTCATACCAATATCCAACAGATAATCCAAAGCTGAATACCGTATCTCCAAAATACTCTGAGGGCAGCATAACACTACTATCATGATGAATCCAAGAATGATAAGACTACTACTCAACTATCAAGAACTAACTATCCAGCTATGATCCACATGCAAGCATCATCTCCATCATCATACTCCAAAACATAATATCAACTAGCATCATGGTGAAACTAACACTAGCCACTAATAATCCAAAGGCAACATGATATCAAAGTAATACTGCAAAATAATACCAGATACCATCATCATAATAGCCACTAAGAATCCAAAGGCACATGATATCCAAAGTAATACTCCAAGATAATACCAGATACCATCATGAAAATAATCATAATAGCCACTAAGAATCCAAAGGCACATGTCATCCACATAATCATAAGTCCTAAAACTCCAAGCAATAGCCTGGCAATATCAAGATCAAAACCATACTCCGGGAAATGCCATGAACAAATCATACATAGCTAATGCAATATTTTAAACAAGTTCAAGTAAATAAACCATGTCACTGCATTGCAATCATGCAAATGGAGGGTGTGGCTTGCCTGGGGTGGAAGAAATCACCGAGAAGAACTGCGAGAAGCTCGCGGAAAGAATCACCGGAAAATGTACTCTCTCGGAGGGGGCTGAATAAGGGCAGGGGCAAAATGGTCATTTTCAGAATGTCAAAACATGGTGAAATGATTCCATCGGAACGGACTCGACGAAACGAAGAACTGGGCTTTGGAATCACCTGATTTGGAGCTACGGTTGAAAAGATATAAGGTGTTTTCTGCCATGGACCTATCTCTGAAAAGATTCCTACAAACAGGCCCCTGAGTGAGAAAACAGAAAACACATTTTAGGAAATACGTCTTCAGAACTGAGAAAGCGCATTCCGGAATAAAGCAGAGGCGAAATACGCTTACTTCGCGGGAAAACGTACTTTCTGAAGTACGCTTCCTCTTAACCACGTGGGCAGTGGCGGGGCCGGGCGTGGGGTCGCTGACGTGCGGGTCCCACGGGGTGGGGCCCGTCACTTATCCACTTGGGCAGACCGGGTCAACGCGCAGCGGCGGGACCGGACGCCTAGGTCGCTGCCAGGTGGGGTCAGGGGGCGGGCTGACCAGGTCATCGTCCTCTTCCTCGCTTCCCACCGACCAGAAGCAGAGGAAGCCAGGGGAGGGCGCGACGCCGGCGGGGCCTGGCTAGCTCCGGCCGTCTCAGGCCAGGGGAAGGCCACCGGCGGCCGCGGGAAGATGCTCCGCTCCCGTTCAGACCACGCATGGCGGCCGGGAAGGAGCAGCGGGGCGACGGGGTTCGCGGCGTCCGAGGACAGAGGCGGCGGCCAAGTCTTGGGGTCGCGGCCACAGTGGCTCCGGCGACGAAACGAGGAACTGGGAAGGTCCACAGGAGTTTGGTGGGGCTCTTGGAGGTGGAAAGAAGGAGAGGGAGGGCATGGTTGAGCCAATTTAGGCCAAGGCCGACGATGGGCACGACGGCCATGGAGGGCAGAGAGGGACTCCGGAGCTCAGGCAAGTGGTTGGGGAGAGCTAGTGGAGCGAGGGGAGGCTGGTGAGGTGCTCAGGAGGTCTCGGGGCTGGCTATATATAGCCGGGGCGACGAGGGGAGGCCACGGACGCGTAGCCGTGGCTTGGGTGTCGCCGCTCGCGTCCGGCCACGCTCTGGCAACGGCCAGCGATCACGGGGAGGTGCGGGATCACGACGAGAAGGAACCGGACGAGCTACAGCGGTGCACAGGGCAAGAGGGGCCGAGGGCGCAGAGGAGGAAGATGTTGCGGCACCATAAATGCTCGGTCGGCCACAGTGCTCCCGTGGGCGCGCAGCGACAAGCGCTGGCGGAGGGCTTACGGAGGGGGAAGTGGCTCCAGGAGGACAGCGACAACGTGGGGAACCCGCTGGACAGGCCCGTGCTCGCTGAGACGCCGAGCAGAGAAGGAGCCCGAGCAAGAAGACACTCTGGACGCGGCCGGTGCGTGCCAAAATGGTGGTTATCGTGTGCACTGGTGCACACAGTGCCACAAGCCATGCCAAGAGATGTCTGGGAGTTAGTCCTTCCTGGGGAGGTTGCAACTGAGGTGGTAGTTTGGTTAAAACTGCTATGGTTAAATGGTAACCACCGCCTGAAGTTTACTGCAGTAAATTTGACCGTGCACTGATGATCAAGAGGGAAGTGCTTAGACCAAATGGATTTGTCTGAGATGATTAGCTTAAGGACTATGATTCTGAAGAGTTTGAGGGGAAATGGACCATTAATTAATATGGTTGCTTTGTAACTACCATTATTGGTCCAGAATCAAAATCATCATGGTTCACTCATATAGAGTAACCACTGGAGATGAAATTTTGCAAGGCTTAGTGATTTGGCCAGATAAAGTTGCTGTCAAAATTTCATACCAATTGGTTTTACCAAAATGGTACTTCCTTCACAGCTATTCCCTCTGTCCAAAAACTTGCAAAACTTCTAGAGAAATATAGTCTTTAATAATTGATGCCAAATTTGGTGGAGAGAATTTATTTGGGTAGGAGAATTCTCTAGTAAATTTTCAGGCAAAATTAATCAACATAAAATATACTTGCTTCACAACCTGAAAATATTGACAGAATCAAAGATTTGATGTTTTGCTCACATAGATCAAGGGATGGAGCTGAAATTTGTAGGAGTGAGATAATATGAGCACAAGAAGAGGCATGCAAAATTTCAACTCATTTGGATAACTCTAGCTAGCACTTCCTTCACAAAGGCTTCCCTCAGACAGGAACTTTAAAAAATCACTGAGGAAGTTTTGCTAGTCAAATAAAGTTGCATTTTGGCACAGGTCAATTATTTGGATGATATATCATGCCCAAAAAGTTTGGGGGCAAATGGGAAAAATATAAATAGCACTTGCTTCACAATGTGCCATTTAGGACAGAATAGGAAATGAATTTATTGAGCATGATGAGAAATATGGCCAATGAAATATTTGGCCATATTTGAGGAATATATGACCCAAAAAATTTATAAGAATTATTTGGGGATTATTGGATGGGAAAAAATATGGGTTGCTTCACAACCTAGGGCAGACAGGGTTATTCCTTAATAGAAAAAGATATATTTCCTAGAAAAAGAAATTAGGGTTTGGTCAAGAAATGGAGTGACATGGTCTTGGCAAGGTTTTTAGGATGATGAGACACTTGGTAGAGGAAATTAAGATGATTTCCCAGGTGACAAGGCCACATAACCACTCCAAAAAGAAAAACAGAGCAAAAACCAATTAAATCAGAAGAAAAAGAAAAGGGCCAAAATCCAGGCTGTTACACATTATCAACTCTGCATCTTTTGGCTTCAATGCTATGAACATGTGTATCACTACTATCAAGATTTAGTAACAATAGACCACTCATCAAGGGTGCATGACCATAAAAGATATTACTCATATAAATAGAACAACCATTATTCTCTAATTTAAATGAATAACCGTCTCGCATCAAACAAGATCCAGATATAATGTTCATGCTCAACGCTAGCACCAAATAAAAATTATTTTGGTCTAAAACTAATCCCAAAGGTAGATGTAGAGGTAGCGTGCCGACGGCGATCCCATCGACTTTGGAACCATTTCCCACGTGCATCGTCACCTCGTCCTTAGCCAATCTTCTCTTAATCCATAGCCCCTGTTTCGAGTTGCAAATGTTAGCAACTGAATCAGTATCAAATACCCAGGTACTACTACGACCATTAGTAAGGTACACATCAATAACATGTATATCAAATATACCTTTCACTTTGCCATCCTTCTTCTCCGCCAAATTCTTGGGGCAGTTCCGCTTCAAGTGACCAGTCCCTTTGCAGTCGAAGCACTCAGTCTCAGGCTTAGGTCCAGACTTGGGTTTCTTCACTTGAGCAGCTACTGGCTTGTTGTTCTTCTTGAAGTTCCCTTTCTTCCCTTTACCCTTTTTCTTGAAACTGGTGGTCTTGTTGACCATCAACACTTGATGCTCCTTCTTGATTTCTACCTCCGCAGCCTTTAGCATTGCGAAGAGCTCAGGAATCGTCTTATCCATCCCTTGCATATTATAGTTCATCACGAAGCTCTTGTAGCTTGGTGGTAGTGATTGAAGAACTCTGTCAATGACACTATCATCAGGAAGACTAACTCCTAGTTGAGTCAAGTGGTTGTGGTACCCAGACATTCCGAGTATATGTTCACTGACAGAACTATTCTCCTCCATCTTGCAGCTGTAGAACTTATTGGAGACTTCATATCTCTCAATCCAGGCATTTGCTTGAAATATTAACTTCAACTCCTGGAACATCTCATATGCTCCATGATGTTCAAAACATCGTTTAAGTCCCGGTTCTAAGCCATAAAGCATGGCACACTGAACTATCGAGCAGTCATCGGCTTTGCTCTGCCAGGAGTTCACAACATTTGGCGTTGCTCCTGCAGCGGGTTTGTCACCTAGCGGTGCTTCCAGGACGTAATTCTTCTATGCAGCAATGAGGATAATCCTCAAGTTATGGACCCAATCTGTGTAGTTGCTACCATCATCTTTCAACTTAGCTTTCTCTAGGAACGCATTAAAATTCAACGGAACAACAGCACGGGCCATCTATCTACAACAACATAGGCATGCAAAATACTATCAGGTACTAAGTTCATGATAAATTAAAGTTAAATTAATCAAATTAGTTAAGAACTCCCACTTAGATAGACATCTCTCTAATCATCTAAGTGATCACGTGATCCATATCAACTAAACCATGTCCGATCATCACGTGAGATGGAGTAGTTTTCAATGGTGAACATCACTATGTTGATCATATCTACTATATCATTCACACTTGACCTTTCGGTCTCATTGTTCCGAGGCCATATCTGCATATGCTAGGCTCTTCAAGTTTAACCCGAGTATTCTGCGTGTGCAAAACTGGCTTGCACCCGTTGTATGTGAACGTAGAGCTTATCACACCCAATCATCAGGTGGTGTATCGGCACGACGAACTGTAGCAACAGTGCATACTCAGGGAGAACACTTATACCTTGAAATTTAGTGAGAGATCATCTTATAATCATCTTATAATGCTACCGCCGAACTAAGAAAAATAAGATGCATAAAGGATAAACATAACATGCAATCAATATAAGTGATATGATATGGCCATCATCATCTTGTGCCTTTGATCTCCATCTCCAAAGCACCGTCATGATCACCATCGTCACCGGCTTTACACCTTGATCTCCATTAAAGCATCATTGTCGTCTCACCAACTATTGCTTCTACGACTATCGCTATCGCTTAGTGATAAAGTAAAGCAATTACATGCGATTGCATTTCATACAATAAAGCGACAACCATATGGCTCCTGCCAGTTGCCGATAACTGTGTTACAAAACATGATCATCTCATACAATAAAATTTAGCATCATGTCTTGACCATATCACATGACAACATGCCCTACAAAAACAAGTTAGACGTCCTCTACTTTGTTGTTGCAAGTTTTATGTGGCTGCTACAGGCTGAGAAAGAACCGTTCTTACCTACGCATCAAAAACCACAACGCGGTATAGTGATTGCTTTTTGATCTTCAGAAAGAACCTTGTTCATTGAATCCGATTCAACTAAAGTTGGAGAAACTGACACCCACCGGCCACCTGTGTGCGAAGCACGTCGGTAGAACCAGTCTCGCGTAAGCGTACGCGTAATGTCGGTCTGGTCCGCTTCATCCAACAATACCGGCGAATCAAGAATCAACTAGTGACGGCAAGCAATATGTATATACCCACGCCCACAACTCCATTGTGTTCTACTCGTGCATATAACATCTATGCATAAACCTGGCTCGGATGCCACTGTTGGGGAACGCAGTAATTTCAAAAAAAATCCTACGCACACGCAAGATCATGGTGATGCATAGAAACGATAGGGGAAGAGTGTTGTCCACGTACCCTCGTAGACCGTAAGCGGAAGCGTTATGAGAACGCGGTTGATGTAGTCGTACGTCTTCACGATCGACCGATCCTAGTACCGAAAGTACGGCACCTCCGCGATCTGCACACGTTCAGCTCGGTGACGTCCCATGAACTCACGATCCAGCAGAGTGTCGATGGAGAGCTTCGTCAGCACGACGGCGTGATGACGGTGATGATGATGCTACCGGAACAGGGCTTCGCCTAAGCACCGCTATGATATGACCGAGGTGGATTGTGGTGGAGGGGGGCACCGCACACGACTAAGAGATCAATGATCAACTTGTGTGTCTATGGGGTGCCCCCCTCCCCTGTATATAAAGGAGTGAAGGAGGGGGAGGGCCGGCCCTCTACTATGGCGTGCCCTAGGGAGTCCTACTCCCACTGGGAGTAGGATTCCCCTGTTTCCATGTAGGAGTAGGAGAGAAGGAAGGGAAAGAGAAAAGAGAAGGAAGGAGGGGGCGCCGCCCCTCCCTCTAGTCCAATTCGGACTAGGCCTTGGGGGGCGCGGCCTACCCTAGGTATCCCCTCTTTCTTTCCCCTAAAGCCCAATAAGGCCCATATACTCCCCAGGGGGTTCCGGTAACGTCCCAGTACTTCGGAAAATGCTCGAACTCATCCGGAACCATTCCAATGTCCAAACATAGGCTTCCAATATATTGATCTTTACATCTCGACCATTTCGAGACTCCTTGTCATGTCCGTGATCAAATCTGGGACTCCGAACTACCTTCGGTACATCAAAACACATAAACTCATAATACCGACCGTCACCGAACGTTAAGCGTGAGGACCCTACGGGTTCGAGAACTATGTAGACATGACCAAGACACGTCTCCAGTCAATAACCAATAGCGGAACCTAGATGTTCATATTGTCCTCTACATATTCTACGAAGATCTTTATCGGTCAAACCGCATAACGATATACATTATTCCCTTTGTCATCGGTATGTTACTTGCCCGAGATTCGATCGTCGGTATCTCAATACCTATTTCAATCTCGTTACCGGCAAGTCTCTTTATTTGTTCTGTAATGCTACATCCCGTAATTAACTCATTGGCTACATTGCTTGCAAGGCTTATAGTGATGTACATTACCGAGAGGGCCCAGAGATACCTCTCTGACAATCGGAGTGACAAATCCTAATCTCGATCTATGCCAACTCAACAAACACCATCGGAGACACTTGTAGAGCACCTTTATAATCACCCAGTTACGTTGTGACATTTGGTAGCACACAAAGTGTTCCTCCGGTATTCGGGAGTTGCATGATCTCATAGTCATAGGAACATGTATAAGTTATGGAGAAAGCAATAGCAACAAACTAAATGATCATCGTGCTAAGCTAATAGATGGGTCAAGTCAATCACATCATTCTCTAATGATGTGATCCCGTTAATCAACTGACAACTCATGTCTATGGCTAGGAAACTTAACCATCTTTGATTCAACGAGCTAGTCAAGTAGAGGCATACTAGTGACACTCTGTTTGTCTATGTATTCACACATGTACTAAGTTTCCGGTTAATACAATTCTAGAATGAATAATAAACATTTATAATGATATAAGGAAATATAAATAACAACTTTATTATTGCCTCTAGGGCATATTTCCATCACATACCAAGTAGCAATCCCCAAAACAGTTTCGGAAATGGAGCTTCGGGCCAAGAGATCGAAATCTGCAGGTTTGAGAGCAAGAACACGAGAGAGAGAGAGAGAGAGAGAGAGCAAGAGTGATTTTTCTGGAGGTAGGAGATGACTTGGGCTAAAGGGATAAGTGAGGGGGCCACATGGGGCCCACCACCCACCAGGACGCGCCTGGGGTGGCTGGCGCACCCTGGTGTCTTCTGGGCACCAGGGGCACCCCCCAATGATGGTATTTGCACCAAAAATTCTTAAATATTCAGAAAAAATCATGTTAATTTTTCAGGTCATTTTGAACACTTTTATTTTTCACCACTTTTTATTGCACGGAAAACTAAGAAAATAGGATAGACATGGCATTTTAATTTATTTAACTAAGAAAAACATAAAACAAAAAGTGGGGACAGAAGGTTGTGCTTAGTAAATTCCTTGACCACATGTCTTTCGAAAACAATTCATTTATAAGGTTGATCAAGCTTTATTAACAATCACTTTCGATTAACATCAACCCGAAGAACTTTCATAGAACACTAAGTTACCTCAACGGGAATAGGCATATCCCCCTACAATAAGTATTTCATATTCCTTTTTGGTAGTAGGTAAGGGGAGTTGAAAACTTCCAATAGTGATTGTCAGAGATTTTTTAATAACATTAATACCATTCACTTGAAATTGTTTCTTCGGAAAATGCACCATATGCTCATTACCATTGATATGAAAAGTTACTTTTCTTTTATTGTAATCAATAACAGCCCATGCAGTATTCAAATAGGGTCTACCAAGGATAATCGGCATGTTGTCCTCGGGCATCTCAAGTATAACAAAGTCTATTAAGATAGTAACATTTGCAACAACAACAACGGGCACATCCTCACAGATACCGATAGGTATGGCAGTTGATTTGTCAGCCATTTGCAATGATATCTCAGTAGGTGTGAGTTTATTCAAATCAAGTCTTTTATATAAAGAGAAAGGTATAACACTAACACCAGCTCCTAGATCACATAAAGCAGTTTTGACCTAATTTCTTTTAATGGAACAAGGTATAGTTGGTATTCCTGGATCTCCAAGTTTTTTAGATACTCCATCCTTAAAATAATAATTAGCAAGCATGGTGGAGATTTCAGCTTCAGGTATTTTTCTTTTATTAGTGACAAATTCTTTCATATATTTAGCATAAGGGGCCATCTTTAAAATATCAGTCAAACAGGTACGCAAAAAGACTTGCCTAAGCATTTTAGCAAAGCGTTCAAATTCTTCATCATCTTTTTTCTTGGATGATTGAGGTGGAAAGGGCATGGGTTTCTGAACCCATGATTCTCTTTCTTTACCATGTTTTCTATCAACAAAGTCTCTTTTGGCATATCGCTTATTTTTAGGTTGTGGGTTATCAAGATCAATAGCAGGTTCAATGTCAACATCATTATCTGGTTCTTTGTCATTATCTGGTTGAGCATGTTCATGAACATCATCATTGTGGTTTTCATTATCACTAGGTGAATGTTCATTACCAGATTGAGTTTCGGCATCTGAGATAGAGACATCATTGTTATTTTCAGGAGGTTTTTCTATTTTAGGTTCACTAGAGGTATGCAAAGTCCTATCATTTTTCTTTTTCTTCTTATTTTTTAGAAGGACTAGGTGCATCAGTGTTAATTCTTTGAGAGTCTTGTTCAATTCTTTTAGGGGGTCCCTGATACGTCTCCAACATATCTATAATTTTTTTGTTTCATGCTGTTATATTATCATTCTTGGATGTTTTACAATCATTTTATAGTCATTTTTATATCATTTTTGGTACTAACCTATTGACATAGTGCCAAGTGTCAGTTGTTGTTTTCTGCATGTTTTTTACATTGCAGGAAATCAATACCAAACGGAGTCCAAACACAGCAAACTTTTTGTGGATTTTCTTGGACCAGAAGACATCCAGTGAGCCAAAGAAGTACCGAAGAGGGAACCTAATATGAGCACAAGACACCAAGGCGCACCCTGGTGGGTTGTGCCCACCTCGGTGGCCTCCCAAACCGCCTCTTTGCTCTATAAATACCCTAATATTCCAGAAACCCTAGGGGAGTCGACGAAAATCAATTCTAACCGCCGCAAGTTCCAGAACCACTAGATCCAATCTAGAAACCATCACAAAGGGGTTCATCGTGTCCATTGGTGCCTCTCCGATGATGCGTGAGTAGTTCTTTGTAGACCTATGGGTCCATAGTTAGTAGCTAGATGGCTTCCTCTCTCTCTCTTTTGATTCTCGATACAATGGTCTCTTGGAGATCCATATGATGTAACTCTTTTTGCGGTGTGTTTGTTGGGATCTGATGAACTTTGAGTTTATGATCAGATCTATCTTTTTATCCATGAAAGTTAGTTGAGTCTTCTTTGATCTCTTATATGCATGATTGCTTATAGCCTCGTATTTCTTCTCTGATATTTGGGTTTTTTTGGCCAACTTGATCTATTTATCTTGCAATGGGAAGAGGTGCTTTGTGATGGGTTCGATCTTACGGTGCTTGATCCCAGTGAAAGAAGGGGAACCGACACGTACGTACCGTTGCCATTAAGGATAACAATATGGGGTATATTTCTACATAAATAGATCTTGTCTACATCATGTCATCGTTCTTATTGCATTACTCCGTTTTCCATGAACTTAATACACTAGATGCATGCTGGATAGCAGTCGATGTGTAGAGTAATAGTAGTATATGCAGGCAGCAGTCGGTCTACTAATCTTGGACATGATGCCTATATAATGATCATTCCCTGGATATCGTCATGATTATTTGAAGTTCTATCAATTGCCTAACAGTAATTCATTTACCCACTGTTTGCTATTTTTCTCGAGAGAAGCCACTAGTGGAATCTACGGCCCCTGGGTCTCTTCTTTATTATATTTGCCTTTGTGATCTATTTTTATTTGCTTTTATTTTCAGATCTATTAAACCAAAAATACCTTGCTGTAATTTATTCTCATTTATTTTATCTCGCATTCCCGCGAGATCTATGTATCCAATTTATCATATTTTTATCCCGTCTTTTTGCCAATTTCTTCTGCCGTTACCCGAAAGGGATTGACAACCCCTTTAATACGTCGGGTTGCGAGTATTTGTTATTTGTGTGCAGGTGTCGTTCACGTAGTGTTGCGTGGTTCTCCTACTAGTTCGATAACCTTGATCTCATCACTGAGGGAAATACCTACCGTTGCTGTGCTGCATCATCCCTTCCTCTTTGGGAAAATACCAACATAGTTCAAGCAAGCATCAAAAGGAATTTCTGGCACCGTTGCTCGGGGGACATCATCAACATCTACCAGGTTCCTAAGCACAAATCTCGTCTCCTCTCAATTTACATTATTTGCCATTTTCCTCTCCCCCACTTCACAAAAATTTGCCATTTTATTCACCCTCTTTTTCGTTCGCCATTTTCTTGCCGGATCTGTTTTTGAGTGCAATCTTGTTGCGTAGTCACACTGACTCAAGAGAACACCAAGTTGTGTGATTTCTCCAATACCAATAACAATGATTTTATTTGCACTCCGATTGCTCCTCCCGCCACTAGTGCGGAGTCTTGTGATATTAATACCGCTTTGTGGAACTTGTTATGAAAGATCAAGTTTTTGATACTCCTAATGCGGATGTGTGTCCCATATTAACACATTCGTGGAATTGTGTGATATGCAAAATAAAAAAGATGTGGATAATGATGTTGTGAAGTTGAAATTATTTCCGTTTTCTTTGCGAGATCATGCAAAAATTTGGTTTTCTTCGTTGCCTCGCAATAGTATCAATTCTTGGAATAAGTGCAAAGATGCTTTTATTACTAAATATTTTCTACCTACGAAAATTATTTCCCTTAGAACCCAGATCATGAATTTCAAGCAACCTGAACATGAGCATGTTGCACAATCTTGGGAAAGCGTGAAAATGATGCTAAGGAATTGCCCAACTCATGGGTTAAATCTTTGGATGATCATACAAAATTTTTATGTGGGATTGAATTTTGTTTCTCGTAATCTTTTAGATTCCACCAAGGGTGGTACTTTTATGGAAATTACTTTGGGTGAAGCCACCAAATTGCTTGATAATATCATGGCATTATTCACAATGGCATACCGAAAGAGCTCCTACTAGTAAAAAAAGCTAATTCGGTTGAAGAAATTTCTTCTTTGAGTGAAAAAGTTGATGCTCTTATGAAATTGGTTGCTCATAAAAGTGCTTCTATTGATTTTAATGATGTGCCTTTCTCTACTTTGATTGAGCAAAATAGTGATGCTATATATGTGAATTTTATCTCACGAAACAATTTCAATAACAATGCTTATAGAGGTAATTTTAATCCTAGGCATTTCCCTAGTAATTCCTCTAATAATTATGGTAATCCTTCTTATAATAACAATAGAACACTTCTGATATTGAGAATAATATTAAAGAATTTATCAACACTCAAAAGGTTTTGAATGCTACAATGGAAGAAAAGTTGAATAAGATTGATGATTTGTCTAGAAGTGTTGATAGAATTTCTCATGATGTAGAAAATCTCAAGATGAAAATTTTTGTGCCTAAAGTTGAGGAATCAATTAAAGCTCTTTATGTTTCGATGGATGAAAGTAAGAAAAGAACCGCTATGCTTAGAGCTAGAAGAGATTTTTCAGAAAAAGCGTTTTCTAGTGATTGCTTTCATAAAAATGATGAAGATCTTAAAATGATTGGTGTTTCTTCCATTGATTCCTTGTTTAGTAAAATTAAGATTGATTAAAAGGGGACTGGAGAAGAGTCAACTTTAGCTATAAGGCATCCCGATAATTCGGAGGGTGAAAATCTTGTTGAGATAATTGATAAATGTGGGTTTGAAGAGGTTAAAACTTTAACTAGTGATGTTCCCACTCTTTTGGATTACAAAGACTTTAATTATGATAGTTGCTCTTTGATTTATTGTATTTCTTTGTTGCAATCCATGATAAATTCACCCCATGCCTATGAACAAAATAAAGCATTTACTAAACATATTGTTGATGCTTTGATAAAAGCTTTGGAAGAAAAATTGGAATTAGAAGTTTAAATTCCTAGAAAATTACATGATGAATGGGAAACTACTATAAAAGTCAAGATTAAAAATTATGAGTGCTATGCTTTATGTGACTTGGGTGCTAGTGTTTCTACAATTCCGAAATCTTTATGTGATGTGCTTAGTCTTACCGATATTGACGAGTGTTCTTTGAATTTCCTCTTGGTGGATTCTACTATTAAAAAGACCATGGGAAAAATTAATGATGTTCTTATTCTTGCAAATAGGAATTATGTGCCCATAGATTTTATTGTTCTTGATATTGATTGCAATCCGTCTTGTGCAATTATTCTTGGTAGACCTTTTTACGCATTATTGGTGCCGTGATTGATATGAAAGAAGGCAATATTAAATTTCAATTTCCACTAAGGAAGGGTATGGAAAACTTACCTAGAACAAGAATTATGCCACCATATGAATCTATCATGAGGGCATCTTATGGATCAAGAAACAAAGATGACAATACTTAGATCCTTGCTTTATGCCTAGCTAAGGGCATAAAACGACAGCGCTTGTTGGGAGGCAACCCAATGAATAAAATTTATTTTTGCCATTTTCTTTATGGTTTTTAGTGTTTGCACAATTATGCTACTGTTATGATTGTGGTTTTTGTCTTTTAATTAGTGTTTGTGCCAAGTAAAGCTTTTAGGATCTTGTTGGGTGATAGTTGTTTTGAATTGCTGAAAAATAGAAACTTTTGCGCTCATGAAAATAATTATCAGTTTTAACAGAAGCTTGATAAGATACCAACTCTTTTTGCAGAAGATTAATATACAAATTTCTCACGTGGTCCTAATTTTTCAGAATTTTTGGAGTTACATAAGTATTCTAAATATCCAGATTGCTACAGACTGTTCTGTTTTAGACAAATTATGTTTTCTTTGTGTTGTGTGCTTGTTTTGATGATTCTATGGTTTCCTTTGAAGAGCTTTTGCCATAGAAAAGTTGTAATATAGTAGATATAATGCAATAATAAAATATGAATGGGTTTGCAATAGCACTTATAGTAGTGATTTGTTTTCTTATACTAACGGATCTCACGAAGGTTTTGTTGAGTTTAGTGTGATTGAAGTTTTCAAGTTTTGAGTGATATTACGATAGATGAAAGAATAAAGAGTAAGAGCCTAAGCTTGGGGATGCCCATGGCATCCCAAGCTATTATCCAAAGAGAATCATGCAACTAAGCTTGGGGATGCCCGAGTGGCATCCCCTCTTTCTTCTAACGACCATTGTTATTTTACTCGGAACTATATTTTTATTTGTCACATACTATGAGTTCTGCTTGGAGCGTCTTGTATAATATGAGTCTTTGCTTGTTTTGATTTTTGTTTTAAGTCTTGAATCCTTGCTGGACACACCTACTTGAGAGAGCCAAAATTATGCCATGACTTGTTAGAATTGCTCTCTATGCTTCACTTAAATCTTTATGAGCCATGGAATTTCTCTAGTGCTTCACTTATATCTTTTTGAGCACGGTGTGCTTTGTTATTTTTTGAAGAAATGCTCTCATGCTTCACTTAGATTTATTTGAGAGTTAGTAATTTTTTTAAGAAACTCTCTCTTGCTTCACTTAAATTAATTTGAGAGAAATAAATATTATGCTCATGCTCTTCACTTATATTTGTTTGAGCTTATCAAAAGCAACACATGAAAATTAGTTCCAAAGTGATAGATTTACAAGAAGGATATAATAAAAACTTTCATGAAGATCATTGGACAAAATAAACTTGATTCTTTGTAATAGTTTTGAGATATGGTGATGTGATATGTGAGTCATATTGATGAGTAATTATGCTTTAGTAAGAATATTGGTGTTAAGGTTTGTGATTCCCTATGCAAGCACTAAAGTCAATAGTTATGCAATGAAATTACATCCTACTTGTGGTGCATTATTCGGTGTTAATTATGTTTAATGCTCGCTTATGAGATTTTTTGTTTCTTGGTTGGTCGGTTCTCAATCTTTTGCTAGCCTTCATTTTGCACTAAGTATGATCACTACTTGTGCATCCAAAATCATTTAAACCACTTTTGCCACATGAGTCCACCATACCTGCTACCTATATGCGTTCTTTTGCCATTCAAAGCAAATTTTTATGTGCCATCTCTAATTTTCAAAATAAATTTCTCTTTTGTGTGCTCGTACCGCTCATGAAATGGTAGGGGTGGCTAATATATTTCCATGCTAGATATGTTATTATCACGATGAGTGTTTATTCACTTGTCATTGCACAAGAGTAAGGAAAAGGTATTAGGGATGCCTAGTCCTGAAATGAAAAATGAATTTACTTTATGTTGTCAAATAATAAATTCCTTGGAAAGTGTTGGTATGGAAGGCACCTGTCGATACAGCTAGCCATGGAAAGTGGAAGTATGGTTGAAAAAGGAATAAACTTTTAATTTCTATTTAGGAACCACCTATGATATATCTAGCATGGAAAGTATTGGGAACTACTCGATCATTTTCTTTGACAGGAAAAGCATGCCTCCCAAAATGTTTTTATCTCTATTTTTTCGCTTTGAGCTCTGACACCTCTACAAATCCCTACTTCCCTCCACGAAGGGCCTTTCTTTTACTTTATGAATTTTTTTAATTTGAGTCTCCATCTTCTCTTATAAAGCACCAACTGAGGGGCACTATGATTGTACTTGAGCATGGGTGTAGCTAATATGCGAGTGTGTTTCATGAATGGATCAATGATTGAGCATAATGGTCTAGGGATAACTTATTTTAGCGTTGATATTTTGAAAGACATGGTTGCTTGTTGATATGCCTGAGTATTTAAGTCCTCATGTCACAACTAGACTATTGCTTTGAACCATATAAAAGTCCAAATGTCCATGCTACAAAGAAAAGAATGTGAGATGAGCATGTTAGGCAGCATTCCACATCAAAAATTCTGTTTTTATCATTTACCTACTCAAGGACGAGCAGGAATTAAGCTTAGGGATGCTGATACGTCTCCAACGTATCTATAATTTTTGATTGTTTCATGCTGTTATATTATCATTCTTGGATGTTTTACAATCATTTTATAGTCATTTTTATATCATTGTTTGGTACTAACCTATTGACATAGTGCCAAGTGCCAGTTGTTGTTTTCTGCATGTTTTTTACATCGTAGGAAATCAATACCAAACGGAGTCCAAATGCAGTGAAACTTTTTGTGGATTTTTTGGACTAGAAGACATCCAGTGGGCCAAAGAAGTACCGAAGAGGGAGCTCAAGGTGAGCACAAGACACCAGGGCGTGCCTGGAGGCCCAAGCGCGCCCTGGTGGGTTGTGCCCACCTCGGTGGCCTCCCGAACCACCTCTTTGCTCTACAAATACCGCAATATTCCAGAAACCCTAGGGGAGTCGACGAAAATCAATTCCAGCTGCCGCAAGTTCCAGAACCACCAGATCCAATCTAGACACCATCACAGAGGGGTTCATCATGTCCATTGGTGACTCTCCGATGATGTGTGAGTAGTTCTTTGTAGACCTACGGGTCCGTAGTTAGTAGCTAGATGGCTTCCTCTCTCTCTTTTGATTCTCAATACAATGGTCTCTTAGAGATCCATATGACATAACTCTTTTTGTGGTGTGTTTGTTGGGATACGATAAACTTTGAGTTTATGATTAGATCTATCTTTTTATCTATGAAAGTTATTTGAGTCTTCTTTGATCTCTTATATGCATGATTGCTTATGGCCTCGTATTTCTTCTCCGATATTTGGGTTTCGTTTGGCAAAATTGATCTGTTTATCTTGAAATGGGAAGAGGTGCTTTGTGATGGGTTCGATCTTACAGTGTTTGATCCCAGTGACAGAAGGGGAACCGACACGTATGTATCGTTGCCATTAAGGATAACAAGATGGGGTCTATTTCTACATAAATAGATCTTGTCTACATCATGTCATCGTTCTTATTGCATTACTCCATTTTCCATGAACTTAATACACTAGATGCATGCTGGATAGCGGTCGATGTGTGGAGTAATAGTAGTAGATGCAGGCAGGAGTCGGTCTACTAATCTTGGACATGATGCCTATATAATGATCATTGCCTGGATATCGTCATGATTATTTGAAGTTCTATCAATTGCCCAACAGTAATCCGTTTACCCATCGTTTGCTATTTTTCTCGAGAGAAGCCACTAGTGAAATCTACGGCCCCCGGGTCTCTTCTTTATTATATTTGCCTTTGCGATCTATTTTTATTTGCTTTTATTTTCAGATCTATTAAACCAAAAATACAAAAATACCTTGCTGCAATTTATTCTCATTTGTTTTATCTCGCGTTCCCGCGAGATCTATTTATCCAATCTATCATATTTGTATCCCGTCTTTTTGCCAATTTCTGGCGTCGTTACCCTAAAGGGATTGACAACCCCTTTAATATGTCGGGTTGCTAGTATTTGTTATTTGTGCGCAGGTGTCGTTCATGTAGTGTTGCATGGTTCTCCTACTGGTTCGATAACCTTGGTCTCATCACCGAGGGATATACCTACCATTGATGTGCTGCATCATCCCTTCCTCTTTGAGGAAATACCAACGTAGTTCAAGCAAACATCGATCCCTCAGGATAAAGAGGTTCCTGAGTCATTATACCTCCTCTAGTTATTACTCTAACAACATGATCATTCATATTATTGTTCATTTCACTAAGCAATTCTATTTGATATTTAGCAACTCATTCTAACTGAGTTTGAACCATAGAGGCATGTTTTCCTACACCGCTAACATCATTAGTGATTCTGAATAACAATTCACTCAAGCGAGCAATCATATCAGAGTTTTGTTTCAATTGTTTCGTAACATTCGCATTGAAGTGATTTTGCTTCATAACAAAATTGTCAAATTCATATAAGCATTGACTAGGATGTTTATTATAAGGGATGTCACCTTCATCAAACTTTAATAAAGAATTTACCTCTACCACCGGTGGTGGTGGTGTGTCAAGTCCATGTATTTCCTCAGTAGGTGGTAAACTCTTAACATCTTTAGCTTTAATACATTTTTCCTTCATATATTTCTTTGCCTCTTGCATATCTTCAGGACTGAGAAATAGAAAAACCATCTTCTTCGGAGTTGGGTTTAGGCGGAGGTTAAGGAAGTGTCCAATCATCATAATTCTTCAATATATTATTCAATAATTCCTCGGCTTGTTCAACAATTCATTCCCTGAAAACACAACTAGCACAACTATCTAGGAAGTCCATAGAAGCATCGATTAGTCCATTATAGAAGGTATCAAGTATTTCATTTTTCTTAAGAGGATGATCAGGCAAAGCATTAAGTAATTGTAGAAGCCTCACCCAAGCTTGTGGGAGATTCTCTTCTTCAATTTGCACAAAGTTAAACATTTCCTGTAAGGCAGCTTGTTTCTTATGAGTAGGGAAATATTTTTCAGAGAAGTAATATATCATATCTTGGGGACTACGCACACAAATAGGAGCAAGAGTATTGTACCATATCTTAGCATCACACTTTAATGAGAACGGAAATAACTTCAGAATATACTAGTAGCAAATTTTTTCATCATGAGTAAATAGGGTGGCTATATCATTTAATTTAGTAAGATGTGCCACAACAGTTTCACTTTGATAACCATGGAAAGGATCAGATTCAGTCAAAGTAATTAACTCTGGGTCAACAGAGAATTTATAATTCTTATCAGTAATAAAGATAGGTGAAATAGCAAACTTAGGATCATACTTCATTCTAGCATTCAATTTTTTTCAACTTGCATAATAATTTATTAAGATCTTCGTTATCCTTACAAGCAAGAAAGTCCCTAGCTACCTCTCCATCCATAACATAACCCTCAAGTATCTTAGGAAATTCAGATCTAGTAGAGCTAGGTCTAATAGGTGTTTCATAGCTTTCAGTTTCAAGGACTTCATCAGCTTTAGTAATTTGATCAGTTTCAGCATTCTCAATATCTTTAGCTCTAGCAATTTGTTCATCAAGAAATTCACCTAGTGGCACATTATCATCAAGCAAGGTACTAGCATCATCATAAGCATGATTCATAGCAGAAGTAGCATCATCGATAACTTGTGACATATCAGGATCAGTAGCATGTGGTGGGGTTGCAAGCTTACTCAAAACAGAAGGTGAATCAAGTACAGAGTAGATGGCAGTTCCTTACCTCTCCTCGTCTTAGAGGGAAAACTCTTGGTTCTAGTATCTTTAAGATTCTTCATAGTGATCAATAAATATAAATCCAAGTGACTCAAAAAATATAGCTATGCTCCCTGGCAACGACGCCAGAAAAAGGTCTTGATAACCCACAAGTATTGGTGATCACAACACTTTTCGAGGGTAGAGTACTCAACCCAAATTTATTGATTCGACACAAGGGGAGCCAAAGAATATTTGCTGGTATTAGTGGTTGATTTGTCAATTTAACCACACCTGGAGATTTAATATCTGCAGCAAAGTGATGAGTAGCACAGTAATATGATAGTTTGATAGTGATAGCAATAGTAGCAGCAGTAACGGTTTTGTAGCAGTTGCGACAATAGCAATAACAATAGTAACTTAGCAAGAACAATATTTGAAAATCTCGTAGGCATTGGATCGGTGAATTCTTTGGATGATATTCATCATATATCATTTATAACCTAGGGCGACACAGAACTAGCTCCAGTTCATAAATATAATGTAGGCATATGCATGTATTCCATAAATAGTCATACGTGCTGATGAAAAAGAACTTGCATGACATCTTCTGTCCTACGTACTCTCCCATGGCAGCGGGGTCCATAAGGAAACTAAGGGATATTAAGGCCTCCTTTTAATAGAAAACTCGAACAAAGCATTAACACATAGTGAATACTGATACGTCTCCAACGTATCTATAATTTTTGATTGTTCCATGCTATATTATATCCTGTTTTGGACATTATTGGGCTTTATTATACACTTTTATATTATTTTTGGGACTAACCTATTAACCGGAGGCCCAGCCCAGAATTGCTGTTTTTTTGCCTATTTTAGGGTTTCGCAGAAAAAGAATATCAAACGGAGTCCAAACGGAATGAAACCTTCAGGAACATGATTTTCGGAACGAACATAATCCAGAGGACTTGGACCCTACGTCAAGACATCAACCAGGAAGGCACGAGGTAGGGGGCGCGCCTACCCCCCCCCCCCCCCCAGGCACGCCCTCCACCCTCGTGGGGCCCACGTTGCTCCACCGATGTACTTCTTCCTCCTATATATACCTACGTACCCCCAAACTACCAGATACGGAGCCAAAACCCTAATTCCACCGCCGTAACTTTCTATATCCGTGAGATCCCATCTTGGGGCCTTTTTCGGAGCTCCGCCGGAGGGGGCATCGATCACGGAGGGCTTCTACATCAACACCATAGCCTCTCCGATGAAGTGTGAGTAGTTTACTTCAGACCTTCGTGTCCATAGTTTTAGCTAGATGGCTTCTTCTCTCTTTTTGGATCTCAATACAAAGTTCTCCCCCTCTCTTGTGGAGATCTATTCGATGTAATCTTCTTTTGCGGTGTGTTTGTTGAGACCGATGAATTGTGGGTTTATGATCAAGTTTATCTATGAACAATATTTGAATCTTCTCTGAATTCTTTTATGTATGATTGGTTATCTTTGCAAGTCTCTTCGAATTATCAGTTTGGTTTGGCCTACTAGATTGATCTTTCTTGCAATGGGAGAAGTGCTTAGCTTTGGGTTCAATCTTGCGGTGTCCTTTCCCAGTGACAGTAGGGGCAGCAAGGCACGTATTGTATTGTTGCCATCGAGGATAACAAGATGGGGTTTATATCATATTGCATGAGTTTATCCCTCTACATCATGTCATCTTGCTTAAAGCGTTACTCTGTTCTTCTGAACTTAATACTCTAGATGCATGCTGGATAGCGGTCGATGTGTGGAGTAATAGTAGTAGATGCAGGCAGGAGTCGGTCTACTTGTCTCGGACGTGATGCCTATATACATGATCATACCTAGATATTCTCATAACCATGCTCAATTCTGTCAATTGCTCAACAGTAATTTGTTTACCCACCGTAATACTTATGCTCTCGAGAGAAGCCACTAGTGAAACGTATGGCCCTCGGGTCTATTTTCCATCATATTAATCTTCCGTCAAACAAGCTATTTCCTTTTCCGTTTATTTTGCTTTCTTTACTTTGCATCTTTATCACAAAAATACCAAAAATATTAGCTTATCATATCTATCAGATCTCACTTTTGTAAGTGACCGTGAAGGGATTGACAACCCCTTTATTGCGTTGGTTGTGAGGATTTTATTTGTTTGTGTAGGTGCGAGGGACTCGTGCGTGGCCTCCTACTGGATTGATACCTTGGTTCTCAAAAAACTGAGGGAAATACTTACGCTACTTTGCTGCATCACCCTTTCCTCTTCAAGGGAAAACCAACGCAGTGCTCAAGAGGTATCAAGAAGGATTTCTGGCGCCGTTGCTGGGGAGTCTACGCAAAAGTCAAAATACCAAGTACCCATCACAAACCCTTATCTCCCGCATTACATTATTTGCCATTTGCCTCTCGTTTTCCTCTCCCCCACTTCACCCTTGCCGTTTTATTCGCCCTCTCTCTCCGTCCTCCTTCTCTTTCTCTATTTGCCTCTTTTTGCTCGTCTCTTGTTTACTTGTGTGTTGGATTGCTTGCTTGTCATGATGGCCCAAGATAATACCAAATCATGTGACTTTACTAATACCAATAACAATGATTTTATTAGCACTCCGATTGCTCCTCTTACCGATGCTGAATCTTGTGAAATTAATGCTGCTTTGTTGAATCTTGTCATGAAAGATCCGTTTTCCGGCCTTTCTAGTGAAGATGCCGCTACCCATCTAAACAACTTTGTTGATTTGTGTGATATGCAAAAGAAGAAAGATGTGGACAATGATATTGTTAAATTGAAGCTATTTCTTTTTTCGCTTAGAGATCATGCTAAAGCTTGGTTTTCATCTTTGCCTAAAAATAGTATTGATTCGTGGAATAAGTGCGAAGACGCTTTTACCTCTAAGTATTTTCCTCTTGCTAAGATCATCTCTCTTAGAAACGATATCATGAATTTTAAGCAACTTGATCATGAACATGTTGCACAAGCTTGGGAGAGGATGAAATTAATGATACGTAATTGCCCTACACATGGTCTGAATTTATGGATGATTATACAAAAAAATTATGCCGGATTGAATTTTGCTTCTAGAAATCTTTTAGATTCGGCCGTGGGAGGCACTTTTAAGGAAATCACTTTAGGAGAAGCTACTAAACTCCTAGATAATATTATGGTTAATTATTCTCAATGGCACACTAAAAGATCTACTAATAAGAAAGTGCATGCGATAGAAGAAATTAATGTTTTGAGTGGAAAGATGGATGAACTTATGAAATTATTTGCTAATAAAAGTGTTTCTTATGATCCTAATGATATGCCTTTGTCTTCTTTGATTGAGAATAATAATGAATCTATGGATGTGAATTTTGTTGGTAGGAATAATTTTGGTAACAACGCGTATAGAGGTAACTTTAATCCTATGTCGTATCCTAGTAATTCCTCTAATAATTATGGTAATTCCTAAAACAATTCTTATGGAAATTTTAATAAGATACCCTCTGATTTTGAATCTAATATTAAAGAATTTATTACTTCGCAAAAGAATTTCAATGCTTTGATTGAAGAAAAATTGCTTAAGATTGATGAGTTGGCTAGGAACGTTGCTAGAATTTCTCTTGATGTTGATTCTTTGAAACTTAGATCTATCCCACCTAAGCATGATATCAATGAGTCTCTCAAAACCATGAGAATTTCCATTGATGAGTGCAAAGAAAGAATCGCTAGGATGCGTGCTAAGAAAGATTGTTTTGTTAAAACGTGTTCTCCTAGTTTCCATGAAAATAAAGATGAAGATCTAAAAGTTATTGATGTGTCCCCTATTAAATATTTGTTTTGAAATATGAATCTTGATAATGATGGGACTGAATATGATCCACCTTTACCTAGCTAGAAGGCGTTCCAAAAATTTGGAGTCTTTAGATCTTGATGCTAAAATTGTTAAAAGTGGGATTGAAGAAGTCAAAACTTTAAATATCAATGAACCCACTATTTTGGATTTCAAGGAATTTAATTATGATAATTGTTCTTAGATAGATTGTATTTCCTTGTTACAATCTGTGCTAAATTCTCCTCATGCTTATAGTCAAAATAAAGCCTTTAACAAACATATCGTTGATGCTTTGATGCAATCTTATGAAGAAAAACTTGAGTTGGAAGTTTCTATCCGTAGAAAACTTTATGATGAGTGGGAACCTACTATTAAAATTAAAATTAAAGATCATGAATGCTATGCTTTGTGTGATTTGGGTGCTAGTGTTTTCACGATTCCAAAAACTTTGTGTGATTTGCTAGGTTTCCGTGATTTTGATGATTGCTCTTTAAACTTGCACCTTGCGGATTCAACTATTAAGAAACCTATGGGAAGAATTAATTATGTTCTTATTGTTGCAAATAGGAGTTATGTGCCCGTAGATTTTATTGTTCTTGACATAGATTGCAATCCTTCATGTCCTATTATTCTTGGTAGACCTTTCCTTAGAACGATTGGTGCAATTATTGATATGAAGGAAGGGAATATTAGATTCCAATTTACATTAAGGAAAGGCATGGAACACTTCCCTAGAAAAAAAATTAAATTACCATATGAATCTATCATGAGAGCCACTTATGGATTGCCTACCAAAGATGGCAATGCCTAGATCTATCCTTGCTTTTATGCCTAGCTAGGGGCGTTAAACGATAGAGCTTGTTGGGAGGCAACCCAATTTTATTTTTATTCGTTGCTTTTTGCTCCTGTTTATTAATAAATAATTTATCTAGCCTCTGTTTTGGTTGTGTTTTTTGTGTTTAATTAGTGTTTGTGCCAAGTAGAACCGTTGGGAAGGCTTAGGGAAAGTCTTTTTAATCTTGCTGTAAAAAACAGAAACTTTAGCGCTCAATAGAATTGCTGCCATTTTTATTTGGAAAGTGATATTTAGTTAATTATTTTTGAATATGATTAATAGATAAATTCCTCACGTCCAGAAATTTATTTTAGAATTTTTGGGGTTCAAGAACTTGCGTTAGCTACAGATTACTACAGACTGTTCTGTTTTTGACAGATTCTGTTTTTCGTGTGTTGTTTGCTTATTTTGATGAATCTATGGCTAGTAAAATAGTTTATAAACCATAGAGAAGTTGGAATGCAGTAGGTTTAAAACCAATATAAATAAATAATGAGTTCATTACAGTACCTTTAAGTGGTGTTTTGTTTTTCTTTCGCTAACGGAGCTCACGTGATTTTCTACTTTAAGTTTTGTGTTGTGAAGTTTTCAAGTTTTGGGTGAAAGATTTGATGGATTATGGAACAAGGAGTGGCAAGAGCCTAATCTTGGGGATGCCCATGGCACCCCAAGATAATATAAGGACACCTAAAAGGCCAAGCTTGGGGATGCCCCGGAAGGCATCCCCTCTTTCGTCTAATTCCATCGGTAACTTTACTTGGAGCTATATGTGTTTTTCTTGGAGCGTCTTGTATTATTTGAGTCTTTATTTGTTAGTTTTACACAATCATCCTTGCTTTACACACATTTTGAGAGAGACACACATGATTCGGAAATTTTTAGAATACTTTATGTGCTTCACTTATATCTTTTGAGTTATATAGTTTTTGCTCTAGTGCTTCACTTATATCTTTTAGAGCAGGATGGTGGATTTGTTTTATAGAAACTATTGTTATCTCATGCTTCACTTAGATTATTTTGAGAGTCCTACAAAACAGCGTGGTAATTTGCTTTAATTATGTTAGGCATTCAAGATTAATAAAAAAAATCTTATGAGTGTGTGATATTAGAGTCATGCTAGTTGAGTAGTTGTGAATTTGAGAAATACTTGTGTTGAAGTTTGTGATTCCCGTAGCATGCACGTATGGTGAACCGTTATGTGATGAAATTGAAGCATGATTTATTTACTGATTATCTTCCTTATGAGTGGCGGTCGGGGATGAGCGATGGTCTTTTCCTACCAATCTATCCCCTAGGAGCATGCGCGTAATACTTTGTTTTGATAACTAATAGATTTTTGCAATAAGTATGTGAGTTCTTTATGACTAATGTTGAGTCCATGGATTATACGCACTCTTACCCTTCCACCATTGCTAGCCTCTCTAATACCACACACTTTTCGCCGGTATCATACACCCACCATATACCTTCCTCAAAACAGCCACAATACCTACCTATCATGGCATTTCCATAGCCATTCCGAGATATATTGCCATGCAACTTTTCACCGTTCCATCTACTATGACACGCTTCATCATTGTCATATTGCTTGCATGATCATGTAATTGATATTGTATTTGTGGCAAAGCCACCATTCATAATTCTTTCATACATGTCACTCTTGATTCATTGCATATCCCAGTACACCGCCGGAGGCATTCACATAGAGTCATATTTTGTTCTAAGTATTGAGTTGTAATTGTTGAGTTGTAAGTAAATAAAAGTGTGATGATCATCATTTTTAGAGCATTGTCCCAAGTGAGGAAAGGATGATGGAGACTATGATTCCCCCACAAGTCGGGATGAGACTCCGGACTATACATAAAAAAGGCCATAAAAAGAGAAAAGGCCCAAATAAATAAAAAATGAGAGAAAAGAGAGAAGGGACAATGCTATTATCCTTTTGCCACACTTGTGCTTCAAAGTAGCACCATGATCTTCATGATAGAGAGTCTCCTATGATATCACTTTCATATACTAGTGGGAATTTTTCATTATAGAACTTGGCTTGTATATTCCAATGATGGGCTTCCTCAAAATGCCCTAGGTCTTCGTGAGCAAGCGAGTTGGATGCACACCCACTTAGTTTTAGTTTGAGCTTTCATATACTTATAGCTCTAGTGCATCCGTTGCATGGCAATCCCTACTCACTCACATTGATATCTATTAATGGGCATCTCCATAACCCATTGATATGCCTAGTTGATGTGAGACTATCTTCTCCCTTTTTGTCTTCTCCACAACCACCATCCTATTCCACATATAGTTCTATGTCCATGGCTCACGCTCATGTATTGCGTGAAGATTAAAATTTTTTGAGAACACCAAAAGTATGAAACAATTGCTTGGCTTGTCATCGGGGTTGTGCATGATTTAAATACTTTGTGTGGTGAAGATAGAGCATAGCCAGACTATATGATTTTGTAGGGATAACTTTCTTTGGCCATGTTATTTTGAGAAGACATAATTGCTTAGTTAGTATGCTTGAAGTATTATTATTTCTATATCAATATTGAACTTTTGTCTTGAATCTTTCGGATCTGAATATTCATACCACAATTAAGAGAATTACATTGAAATTATGCCAAGAAGCATTCCACATCAAAAATTCTGTTTTTATCATTTACCTACTCGAGGACGAGCAGGAATTAAGCTTGGGGATACTTGATACGTCTTCAACGTATCTATAATTTTTGATTGTTCCATGCTATATTATATCCTGTTTTGGACATTATTGGGCTTTATTATACACTTTTATATTATTTTTGGGACTAACCTATTAACCGGAGGCCCAGCCCAGAATTGCTGTTTTTTGTCTATTTTAGGGTTTCGCAGAAAAAGAATATCAAACGGAGTCCAAACTGAATGCAACCTTTGGGAACGTGATTTTCGGAACGAACATGATCCAGAGGACTTGGACCCTATGTCAAGACATCAACTAGGAAGGCACGAGGTAGGGGGCGCGCCTACTCCCCCCCTAGGCGCGCTCTCCACCCTCGGACGTGATGCCTATATACATGATCATACCTAGATATTCTCATAACTATGCTCAATTCTATCAATTGCTCAACGGTAATTTGTTTACCCACCGTAATACGTATGCTCTCGAGAGAAGCCACTAGTGAAACCTATGGCCCCCGGGTCTATTTTCCATCATATTAATCTTCCGTCAAACAAGCTGTTTCCTTTTTCGTTTATTTTGCTTTCTTTACTTTGCATCTTTATCATAAAAATTCCAAAAATATTATCTTATCATATCTATCAGATCTCACTTTCGTCAGTGACCGTGAAGGGATTGACAACCCCTTTATTGCGTTGGTTGCGAGGATTTTATTTGTTTGTGTAGGTGCGAGGGACTCGTGCGTGGCCTCCTACTGGATTGATACCTTGGTTCTCAAAAACTGAGGGAAATACTTATGCTACTTTGCTACATCACCCTTTCCTCTTCAAGGGAAAACCAACGCAGTGCTCAAGAGGTAGCAATACATGAACTCCTCAAACTACGGTCATCACCGGAAAGTATCCCAATTGTTCCCACCTTGGGTTTTACGGATCATAACACATAATAGGTGCCTATGACTTGTAAGATCGGATCAAGAACATAGATATAATGGTTAAAATATAAACGGTTCAGATTTGAAATCATGGCACTCGGGCCCTAATGACAAGCATTAAG
The DNA here is from genome assembly GCF_056163025.1 of Triticum urartu. Taxonomy (NCBI): domain Eukaryota; kingdom Viridiplantae; phylum Streptophyta; class Magnoliopsida; order Poales; family Poaceae; genus Triticum; species Triticum urartu. The sequence continues at coordinate 364,721,297 of NC_141873.1, read as the reverse complement.
CATAGCAAAGTCATAGCGACATCAATATCAGAACATAGTGGATACTAGGGATCAAGCCCTAACAAAAATAACTCGATTACATCATGAATCTCACCCAACTCCTCACCGACCAGCGAGCCTACAAAGGAATTACTCACTCGCTTTGGGGAGCATCATGGAATTGGTGATGAAGGATGGTTGGTGATGACGAAGACCAAAGATCCCCCTCTTCGGAGCCTCGAACGGGCTCCAAATCTGGCCTCCCGATGAAGAACAAGAGGTGTCGACGGCTCTGTATCGTAAAATGTGATGAAACTTTCTCTCCTGTTTTTTCTAGAAAAATAGGATTTTATAGCATGGGAATTAGGGTCAAAGGGGCCTCGTGGGCCCACCACCCACTATGGCGCTCCAGAGGGGGTGGCACGCCCTGGTGTCTTATGGGCAACTAGGGCCCCCCTCAAGTGGGCCTTGATTCCTGTATTTTTTATTTATTCCAAAATAATTCTCCAAAAAGTTCTGTTCAAATCCGAGAACTTTTATTTCTGCACAAAAACAACATCATGGTAGTTCTGCTGAAAACAACGTCAGTCCGGGTTACCTTCATTCAAATCATGCAAATTTGAGTCCAGAACAAGAGCAAAAGCATTAGGAAAAGTAGATACGATGGAGACGTATCAATGGTCAACATGGTCAACAAACAACAACTACCGGAAGAGGGACGTACGTGGAGAGGCTGACAGTAGGGACCCACATGGTCCATGGCCGAACGCGAGTAAGTGCCTCCTTATTACGCGAAAAAAATGATTCCCCCCTGACAGCTGGGACCCACCAGCTATATCTTCGCACGAAATGAAGTGCCTCCATATTAAGAAAAAATAACGATTCTTCTAATGACAATTGGGTCACCAGATTTGGAGGCTGACTTGTGGGCCTACTAATTTGACGCGTACGGAGGGCTTTGTCATCTTAGTCAACTCACGATTCTAGAAGCAGTGACTGTTGGATGTTAATCCAACGACCGTGCTGCTTCTTCAATCTCTGATCTTCTTGCTCCACCTGCCAAAACCAACGCCGGGGAGATCGCCTGCTCCTGCCTCCCGTGGTCGGTTGTGCTGCCATGTAGGCCTCACCACCCCACCCTACTCCCACCTTTGGCCATGTCATCCCTCTACTCACGCACACATCTTGTTATTCTTCACCGATAGCAGCCTCACGCCGCAGTGGAACCATTAAACCCTTGTACTCCCCTCCGCGTGGGCAAACACTGTCGTGTCTTCCCCTGCTCTTGGTCGTTCCCTTCCTAAGCCTCATCGTCATCAACTGCCTTGATGCTCTCGATACGATGTCGTCAACGCGAACAACGAACGACGGCCATCAGAGCAAGCTAGTACATGGAAAGGCCGATAGCTAGGATCCACCAGCTACATCTTTGCACGCAAGGAAGTGCCTCCTTATTACGGGCAAAAAAATGATTCGTCCTCCTAACAGCTAGGACCGACATGCGATATCTTTGCACGCAAGGAAGTGCCTCCTTATCCTCCCAGACAGCTGGGACCCACTCGATCAAAGCGTACGTACCGTTGTATGTCTGGTCGTGAACGTGTACGTACATACTGGTCAATCGGTTTCTCTGCCACGATAAACCGTGGTCGAGTAAGGAGCGGTAGCAGTTAAACCATGCTTCAAAACATACGGCCACGTACGTACATACGGCGGGGTCTTGAATGCATACTCGCGCAAATGTACGGATGGGGCTCGTGTACATGGAGAGGCAACAGACGGCAACAACAGCGTTGTGTTCATCGGCATCCAACCGGTTGGGTCGAAATAGAGAAACAACGTCGTGTTCATCGGCAAGCAATCGACTGGGTCGGAATGCATCATGTTCATCGGGAGCCAACCGGTCTGGACGAAACAACCAAAAAGGGGTCCTATTCATCGACCCCCACAAGCTCGAGGTCTGGTGTGGTGTACCGCAGAACGGAGGAAACAAACTCAACCTCCTACAGTCAAAACGGAGTCTTGTTGATCGGAAGGGATCTACGGTACTGTAAAATGTAGGAAACGGACTTCTCTTCGAGCGCCTACAATCTAAACGGGGTTCTGTTCATCCAGATGGTGTGGCGTACCGTAAAATAGGACTCCGCAGGCTACTTCTCATCCACCGTCGACTTTGTCAGCCTGCATCAGCTATTGTTCATCCACCGTCAACTTTCTCCAGCCTCCACGGGGTCCTGCCCACCCCCCCCCCCCCCGCGCGCTCGTGCGTGCGCAACCAACTGGGTGTGGCGTACCGTAGCATGGCCTCCTCGGGGTCCTACTCATCCAGCGGCAACTGACAACTACCATAGGGTCCTGTTCATCCAACCCCCACCGGGAACTGTTCATTCACAGCCAACCAACCGGCTGGATTCACCACACATCTCGACTCGTTCTACGTATCGCACGTGCGGCAGCAACATGCACTGTTCATCCAAAGGCAACCCAATCAGCTACGTCTCGCACGGAGACTCGATCGATCGGCTTCAGTAAGAAGCAGCAGCGATCGATCGCTCGTGTTCATTTAGCAGCAGCAATAACGAAGGAATCGGTCGTGTTCAGTTAGCAGCGAAAGGATCGATTGATCGGTTTCAGTGTGTACGAGTGCGATCACTCGGGTTCAGTAAGTGAACGCCTCGCTCAGGTTCACTTAGCGAACGCCTCACACACACGCGCGTACAAGAGAAACGCTCAACCACACTGCATCACTCGGCCCCGACCACCCACTGTAACCGGGAATTCCTCGAAATTTTTCCTGCCCTCACTTCTACCACGATTTTTTATGTCATGGACGGCCCAAAGAATGTCATGCAGGTGCGTTTACGGCCCACCACACCAATAATCTTTTGTCATATAAGTAGGAGCCCACCACATCTATGATGATACATATTTTTGTCACAATTATCGTCATAGAAGTGTCCATAAGATAATGGATATACACACAAGGTTTATACTGGTTCAGGCCCTCTAAGATGGTTGTAACACCCTACTTTCTGTTGGTCTTTCTCTCTCTTGTATATAGATGATTACAAAGAATGCGAACACTTAGCCTGATGCTCCTTCATGGCTTATGCAGAGTGTGCCATGAAGGATAGCTACAACGGCTGATAAAATTGTTGCGTGTAATGGCTCATTGATGGCCGGATGTTACTTAGTTGTGATTAACACAATAGGTAACATGTGTACTTAATGTGCCGTGGGGGTTGTGGGCGATGCCTCTCCTAATGCCTGTATGTTCTTCTGCCGTTGGATTTGACTGATGCGAGGCTGCCGACCAAAGAGCCCCGTCTGACCGATGAATCCCGTGTGACAGTTGAATCATGTCTGATCAACAGGGGAGCTCCGTACGCGTTCAGCACCGTGGAAGCAAACCGGCGCCTTTTGGCAATGCTAGTGGGCCGGCTCACGAACGAAAGAAAGCAGAAAAAGTCTCACGACAAAAACACGTCGGACCGAGGACTCCAACACACGCCTGTAAACTAAAGCATTACTCAGTTAGCCACTACACCACCGGAACACTAGTGCTTTATAGCAAACGCAAATTAAAAAGAACCATAAAAGCCACGCTATTTATTACGTATTTTTAAACTATTCATTTTTTGGAACAGGCGATTTTTTAATGAAAAAAAGTTCATCGCTTAGAAAAAAAGTTCATCAAATTTTAAAGTAGTTCATTGATTTCAAAAAAAAATCATCAAATTTGGAAAAAAGTTCATCAAATTTGAAAAATAGTTCATCGATTTTGAAACAAGTTAATCAAATTTAAAGAAAATTCATCATATTTGGAAAAAAATCATCGAGTTTGTAAAAAAGAGTTCATCAACTTTTTTCAAAACAATCTAATTTAAAAAGTTCATCAATTTAGAAAAAAAAGGTTCACAAAATCTGAGAAAAATTCGTGCATTAAAGAAAACAAAAAATGAGCAGAAAAGGATAAAAGAACAAAAGGAACTTAAAAACTAAATAACTAAAGGAAGAGAAGGAATTTCCTAACGGACGCTCGCTGCGTCAAATTGTCGAAGCTTCGCACAGAGGTAACCGAACTAGCGATCAAGACGGGCCAGCCCAATTACGAAATAGTGCACGCGCTACAGCTTCCGGTTTTGGGACCTTCTGGTGGGTTCCCTAACGGTTTTGGGAACATTCTAGAAGGTTCTTGAACCGGGTTTTCACTGGTTTTTCTGTTTGTTTTCTTCTTTTTCTTTTTCTTTATTTGTTTTTCTTTTTCTTTATTTCATTTTTCAATTCCTTTTTCTTCTCTATTTATTTCTTTTTGTTCTCAAGAATTTCAAATTCTTTTCCAAAATTCTAAGAATGCTCCGAAGTTCAAAAATGTACTTGTTATTATTTTTTGTTTACAAATTCAAAAAATGTTCTTCATTTTCTAAAAAATGTTCCCATCTTATATAAAATGTTCGCTTTTCAAAAAATGTCTGTAAGTTCAAAATATGTTCATGTTTTCAAATTATGTTTGGGAGCTTCAAACAATCTTCCAATTTCAAAACTTGTTCAACAATTTCAAAAAATGTTCATGTTTTCAAATTTTGTTGGGAGTTTCCATAAATGTTTCTGTTTAGAGAATTGTTCCCAAATTCGAAAAAATGTTCATGTTTCAATTTTTGTTCGGAAGTTTCAAAAAATGTAGGCAAGTTTTAAAAACTTTTCATGTGTTGAAGTTTTGTTCAGGAGTTTCGAAAAATGTTCCCAATTTTAAAAATTGTTCGAGTATCCAAAAACTATTTTAAAATTTGAAAAATGTTCGGGTTTTCAAAGAAAACTTTCATGTTTTCTCTTTTTGGGAGATTTTACAAAAATGTTCCTGTTTTCAAAAAATGTTTGGATTTTTTGAATTTATGAGTTTTTCAAATTCTATTCAGAATTTCTAGAAGTGTTCGCTGTTTCATACAACCTTCACGTCTTTTTCTCAAAAATAACGTTTTGCGTACAAAATTTAAAAGACGTTCGGATATGCACTCGGTTTTATTCTTAATATGTTGTGCTGCGTTAAAACCAGTAATCTCTCTAGCTGAACTGGCTAGCTGTATATCTTTGAAGCGTCTGGTCTCAGGTTCGAACCCTGCTTAGAGCATATTTCTTCTCGAGTGCTGCATTTTTTCGTTCCGTGCTGGTCGCTATGGGCCGGCCCAGTCGAGAGACCCGCCTGTGCGTCCGGTCGACATTCTGCCGCAAAGAGCGGCAGATAGGAGCTCTCGGAAGGGAAGGCTCGCTGGTTCGATTCCTTCTACCCCTGCATTTTTTACGTGTCTGAAAACGGAAAATGGGCCGAGCCCAGTAAACGTGGCTGACGGGCGCCTGCAGCGCCAAATAGGAAATGTGTTTTCTTAAATCTAGATAATAAACTGCAAAAACGGCGCCCTAGCTATGATTCGAACCTGAGACGCGGATAATCAGTTATCGACGCATTACCAACTCGTCCACTTTTTTTTTTTGAGTAGGACCAACTCGTCCACTTAATCACATGTGAAAGCATACATGTTTTCGTCCATTTATTCATTCCTCCTTTTCCTTTTTCTTTTTATTTTTGCTCTATCCTTTTTAACTTTCCTTTTTTACAAATTCGTAATTGTTTTCTTTAAATAGATGAACTTATTTCTCTAAATCCGTGAACTGGATTTTTCAAAACTCATGAATTTTTTCAAATTGATGAACCTTTTTCAAAATAGAGGAACTTATTTTTCAAATTTGATGAACTTTTTACAATTTTCTGAACTTTTTCTTAAAATCGATGAACTTATTTTCAAAATCGATGAACTATTTCTCAAAATGGATGAACTTATTTTCAAATCGACTAACTTTTTTTCAAAATCTATGAACTTTTTTTTGAAAATCTATGAACTTCTTTTGAATTCGTGAACTGTTTTTTGAATACATGAACTTTTTCAATTTGGTGAACTACTTTTTGAATACGTGAACTTTTTTGCACGCTCATGAACTCCATTTGTAGTATGTGAACATATTTTCAAATAATTGGAAAATATAATGCTACAGTGCAATGCCCAATAAATAGCGCGTCTAGATTTCTATACTTTAATGATTTCACGCTGTTAGTATTCAGTATCTTTTTACCAGTGCGGTGGCTAGCCTGTCCGTCGGGAACGGAGAGTGAGCGAGTTCGATTCCTAGTCGAGACGTACTTTTGCCGGTCATTTGCGCGATCGTGGGCCGGCCCATCCAGCCACCGCTGCAGGCACCAGTTCTCTTCCGCGGCGCTGAAAGCGTGGTATAGGAGGTCCCGCATTTCTGACCCTCGGGCTTTTTGATGAGCCGTACATCATCATGGGCCTACCTGGTCGGGCTTCCCTCATCAGCCGGAATGTCTAGATAGTATGTAACTTGCGCGAAGGCTATATCTCGGTTATAGCGAGTGTTGGGACCTCCTATACGACGCATTTTTGCGTCATACAGGAGCTCGATGCACAGAGGTGACGCACGACTGGGCCGACCCAATCTGTTTCCTATCGCGCAACACAAAAAAGGCTGAACAACAATAATGTGACGCGATTTGATCCCACGACCTCACGCACCGTAGTAAACTGTCAACGACCCCTTAGCCACTACACTAGACAGCAGCAGCCGAATATGAAGGTGCAAAATATTATAAGACCATACAGAAAGCATTGAGATTTGGAAAACATTTTGAAAAACATTTCTTAAAAATTGCGAGCAGTTTTGAAATGCCACAATTTCTTTATATTCCTCTTTTTAAGAAGTGAAGATTTTTGGTAATCCGGTGCAAATCCCGAACAATTTTTAAAAAATGTAACCATTTTTGGAATAACGGACAAATTATTCAAAACAGAAACCTTTTTGTAATTTCCAAATATTTTCTGAGATCACGAACAGATTTTAAGTTCTAAAAAATGGAAAACATGAACATTTTTGAAATTCAGAACAAAAGAGTTAAACCAGAACTTTTTTAATGCAAACAAAATTTGTACTGTATGCTTTTTTGGAAATGCAAAAAAAATTTGAAACATGGGAACATTTATTGAAATTGCGAATAAAATGTTGAAACCGCGAACATTTTTTTAAACATGAACATTTTTCTAAAATGGTGAAAATAATTTGAAAACAAAACACTTTTTAAAAGTCCTGAACATATTTTGAAATTTAACATTATTTTAAAAATGTGAACACATTTGAAAATATAAACATTTTTTGAAATTCTTGAACTTTTTCGAAACACGTACAATTTTTGACATTATGAACAAAATTTAAAAACAAGAACATTTTTTGAATTTCGTACAAATTTTGAAAACGAGAATTTCATTTGAAATTCCTCAAGATTTTTTCAAACATGAACATTTTTTTAAAATTGTGAACAAAAATTTAAGTCGGATTTTTTTTTAAAACTTTCAACAAATATGTGAAATTTCCAAACAGAAAATACAGGAAAAAGGAAATTGCAAAAAAGGAAAAAAAAACAGAAAAAAGAAATGTAAACAGAAAAAGAAAAGGAAAAAAATTGTTTCAGGAACCTTCTAGAAGGTTTCCAAAACCGATAAAAACCGGCTGGGAATCTCTGAAAGGTTCTAAAACCGGAAGTGTTGTTAGATGTTAACGAGCCGGCCCAGATTCAGCGCTCGATCACTAGCTGCGCTTATGCTAATGCTCCTCAGTTTGATGCAAAATGCTTCAAATCACTAGCCCGAAGCCTTTTCAAGCCAACTACAGTACTGGACCGGCCCTTTTCTGTCAGTTTTTTTTTCCTTTCTTTGTTTCCGACTGATTTGTTTTTCCATTTTTCTATTTTCTTTATTCTTTTGCTTTAGTCTATTCCTTCAACGGGTCCCTTCACTCTTATTTTGTTTTTCCATCGGTTTTCTTTATTATTTTAACTATTTGCACTGCGTTTTTTCTTTCTTTTCTTTCCTCATCTTTCTTTGTTTCTTTCTCGGTTTTGATGTTTTTTTGCTTTTCTTTCTTTTTTGCTTTTCTATATCTTTATTTTTCTTAATTTCTTGGTTTTCATATATTTATTTCTTTCTTTCTCGGTTTTTGAATACATGGTCAATATTTTTCTATACACATCTTTAACATTTTTTAAAAGCTTGATTAACATTTTCCAAATACAAGATAATGTTATTGCATGGTCAATTAAAAAGCATTTTTTACATTTTTCGAATACTTTATTAATATCTTTCAAATACAAGATTAACATTTTTTAGTGCATGGTCAATATTTTTTCTATACACATTTAATATTTTTGAAATGCTTGATTAACATTGTTTTCAAATTCCAGATTAACTATTTTTGAATACATGGTCAACATTTTTTATATAAATTTGAAAGTTTTCAAATGCTTTTCTAATAATTTTCAAATACCAGTTTAACATTTTTCAAATACAAGTTTAGCATTTTTTGAATACAATACAAGACTTTTTAATACATGATCAACATTTTTTGTATACACAATTAATTTTTTAAAAGTGTGTGATTAAAATTTTTAAGTAATTGTTGAACATTTTTTAATACATGGCCAACATGTTTCAAATGCTTGATTAACATTTTTCAAATACTTGTTAAGATTTTTCAAATGCTTGATTAACATTTTCTAAATACATGATCAACTATTTTCACACGCATTGTAATTTTTTTTACATACATGAGGAACATTTTCTTTATACACATTTAACATTTTTCAAATGCTTGGTTAAAAATCGCAGTGTTGAGGCGTCTTTTTCCTCTCGGGAGGGCGACTAGAAACCATAGCAGCCGCTAGGACAGTCACTCCGCTGCCTTCCTCCGACGGCTTTCCTCCACCGACGACCTTGGTTGTTGGTGGTGAGGGGGGTTGTCAGATATACGCACATGTGAATCGTGTAGTTTTAGGTTAGGCCCTAGTAGCTAGGTTTTCAGGTCGTTTATCGTTTTGGCTTCAGCGACGCTGAATAATGAAGCTTCTGATCTCTCCCCATGGTCATATGTTGGGGATGGATTTGGAAATCGGTCTATTCAAACAAGGATGGTGTGGCGGCGACGACATCCTCATGGTGGACATGTGTCCTTGGGCTCCGCCATTGCGACGGTGTTTGCTCTAGCACCGACGCGGAGCTTAGAAGGTAGTTCAGGAGCGGATGCAGATTATGGTCTGCATCAGCGAAATCTGGAAGATGTTGGATCGTGCGCTGGGTTCGTCGTTCATGGAAGGCAGGTATGGCTTCCTTCTCCAACGTTTTATCGTGTGGGGATGCCAGATCTGGAGTTTGATGGCATGTCCAGCGTGTTGCCGTGGTTTGAGCCACATACGAGGTCCGCAAAGCTGCATATCAGCGATGAAGCCACGTCGAGCTCGCGTGAGGAGGTGATCATCATTTTTCTCTCTTTGGTGGCCGTTGTGGTGGTGTCATAGGCAAGTGACGGGTGATGGTGTCTAGCTTAGGGGATTCTTCGCTCTTGATTGTAATTTTATTTCTTGGCTAGTGTTGTTTTGTGCAAAGGCTGTCATTATGTTGTCTTTTTGGTCTTACCAAGTTGGTGTTTACGTTGTTTGTACTATGACCCTTTTGATATAAATGAGACACGTATAACCTTGCAATTTAAAAAAAATGCTTGGTTAATATTTTATCCAAATGTTTTTTTGAAGTGTTTTTGTAATATATTTATCTAGGACATTTAGAAGTATAAACGAAACTAAAGAAAAAAAACAAAGTAAAACGAAAACAAAAAAGATAAAAAGTAATAAGGTCGTGGCTCCCACTACTAGGGAAAACCTTATACACAGAGCATTATCACTAGTGCTTGTTAAAATAATGCGCTACTGCTAACTAGCAACACGCGGGTAAAGCGAGCGCGCTACAGGTAATACTTAGTAGTAGCGCGCTCTCACTGGCCACACGCTACTGCTAAGTGGGCCACATGACCACCCTTGGTCTAGCTTTACTAGCAGCGTGGTTTGCATAAACACGCTACAACTAAAATGTTAGCTGTAGCGCTTGTTTGGTTTCCCACGCTACTGCTAAAACCACCTTATCCTAAACCCCGTCCTACCTGTTTCCTCTCTCCCTCACCACACTCTCACTCTCACTCCAAGACACTCTCTGGTCACCGCCCGGCCGTCACCGTCGCCCGCCGCCACCGCCCGCGCGCCACCACCCCCCACCGTTGCCGGCACTGCACCACCCGGTCATCACCGTCGCCTGCCGTCGACGCGCCACCGCCAGTGAGGCACCTCTACCCCCTCCTCCCTCCCTCTCTCCATCCATCCCTTCTCTTAACTAATGTAGGTAATTTAAATGTAGGTATACAAATTTAGTAACAGGAATTTTAGGTCTTCTGAATAGAAATTTTAGTAACAGAAATTGTTTACGTATACAAATTTTTCAATATAGAAATTTATCGGAATGCCATATGAGAATTTACTGGCATAAATTTTTAGTAAGAAAATTTAGGTATGGAATTTTTTAGTAAGAAACATTAGTTATGCTTCTTAAACAAATGAAATATCCGGGTTATACCATATATTGATTTTTTAGTAAATGTAGGTCTTTTGAATCAGCATGATAATGTTTAGTTGATAGCTTATAGGGTTTATATTTTGTTTTGCAGAAATCAAGGAGCGCCCCTGCATCATCCCCGTCGTCGGCCCCGTCACCGACCCCCTTCGACCTTGAGGTGAGAGCAGCCAAATCCCCATGTCGTCGATGTCGATGATGATGATGTAGCCAAATAGGATATTGAAGGAAATATGCCCTGGAGGCAATAATAAAGTTGTTATTTTATATTTCCTTATTCATGATAAATGTTTATTATTCATGCTAGAATTGTATTGATCGGAAACTTAAATACATATGTGAATATATAAACAAATACCGTGTTCCTAGTAAGCCCCTACTAGACTAGCTCGTTGATCAAAGATGGTTAATGTTTCCTAACCATAAACATGTGTTGTCAATTGATAACGAGATCACATCATTAGGAGATTAATGTGATGGACAAGACCCATCCGTTATCTTAGCATATTGATCGCTCAGTTTATTGCTATTGCTTTCTTAATGTCAAATACATATTCCTTCGACTATGAGATTATGCAACTCTCGGATACCGGAGGAATACCTTGTGTGCTATCAAACGTCACAACTTAACTGGTGATCATAAAGATTCTCTACAGGTATCTCCAAAGGTGTTTGTTGAGTTGGCATAGATCGAAATTAGGATTTGTCACTCCGAGTATCGGAGAGGTATCTCTGGGCCATCACGGTAATACACATCATAAGAAGCCTTGCAAGCAAAGCGACTAATGAGTTAGTTGCCAAATGATGTATTATGGAACGAGTAAAGATATTTGCTGGTAATTAGATTGAACTACGTATGAAGATACCGACGATCGAATCTTGGGCAAGTAACATACCGATGGATAAAGGGAATTACGTATGTTGTCATAACGGTTCGACCAGTAAAGATCTTCGTAGAATATGTACGAGCCAATATGGGCATCCAGGTTCCGCTATTGGTTATTGACTGGAGAGGTGTCTCGGTCATGTCTACATAGTTCTCGAACCCGTAGGGTCCGCACGCTTAACGTTCATTGACGATATATTGTTATATGAGTTATATGATTTGGTGACCGAATGTTGTTCGGAGTACCGGATAAGATCACGGACATGAGGAGGAGTCTTGAAATAGTCGAGAGGTAAAGATTAACATATAGGACAATAGTATTCGGACACCGGAAATGTTTCGGAGTGCACCGGGTAGTCATCGGGTCACCGGAAGGGGTTCCGGGCACCCCCGGCAAGTGTATGGGCCTTATGGGCCAAAGGAGGGGACATATCAGCCCACAAGGGGGCTGGTGCGTGCCTTCCATTGGTTGGCCGGCCTTGGGGGAAGGAAAGGAGAAGGGGTGGCCCCTCCTGCCTTTCCCTCCTCGGGGGAGAAAGGAAAAGGGGGCCGCCTGCTCCTCCTTCCTTCCTCCTGCACTTATACAAGGAAAGGGGGCGCCACTTTGGGGAGGACCCCAAGTAGGATTCGGCCTACTTGGGGCGCCTCCTGGCCACTCCCTCCACCCCCACCAATATATATGTGGGAGGGGGCACCTAGCACACCAGAACATTGTCTTAGCCGTGTGCGGCGCCCCTTCACTGTTTACACCCCCGGTCATATTTTCGTAGTGCTTAGGCGAAGCCTTGCGGAGATAGCTTCACCATCTCCGTGACCACGCTGTTGTGCTGGCAGAACTCATCTACTACCTCGTCATCTTACTGGATCAAGAAGGCGAAGGACGTCATCGAGCTGAACGTGTGTTGAACGCGAAGATGCAGTACGTTCGGTGCTCGATCGGTTGGAGCGCGAAGAAGTTCGACTACATCAATTGTGTTGTTAAATGCTTCCGCTTACGGTCTACGTAGACACACTCTCCCCCCTTGTTGCTATGCATATCCATGGATAGATCTTGCGTGTGCGTAGAATTTTTTATGTTTTCCATGCAACGTTTCCCAACAGTTGCATTCGAGCTAGGTCTATGCGTAGATGATATGCACGAGTAGAACACAAAGAGTTGTGGGCAATGATAGTCATACTGCTTACCACCAACATCTTATTTTGATTCGGCGGTATTGTGGGATGAAGCAGCCCGGACCAACCTTACATGTCCACGCACATGAGACCGGTTCCATCGACTGACATGCAACTAGTTTTGCATAAAAGGTGGCTGGAGGGTGTCTGTTTCTCCTACATTAGTTGAATCGAATTTGACTACAACCGGTCCTTGAAGAAGGTTAAAACAGCAAACTTGACAAAACACCGTTGTGGTTTTGATGCGTAGGTAAGAACGGTTCTTGCTAGAACCCCGTAGCAGCCACGTAAAACTTGCAACAACAAAGTAGAGGACGTCTAAGTTGTTTTTGCAGGGCATGTTATGATGTGATATGGCCAAGACATGATGTGATATATGTTATTGTATGAGATGATCATGTTTTGTAAAAGTTATCGGCAACCGGCAGGAGCCTTATGGTTGTCGCTTTATTGTATGAAATGCAAATGCCATGTAATTGCTTTACTTTATCACTATGCGTTAGCGATAGTTGTAGAAGCAATAGTTAGCGAGACGACCATGATGCTACGATGGAGATCAAGGTGTCGAGCCGGTGACGATGGAGATCAGGACGATGCTTTGGAAATGGAGATCAAAAGCACAAGATGATGATGACCATATCATGTCACATATTTTGATTGCATGTGATGTTTATCTTTTATGCATATTATTTTTTTAGTACGGCGGTAGCATTACAAGATGACCCCTTCACTAAATTTCAAGATAAAAATGTTCTCCCCGAGTATGCGCTGTTGCCAAAGTTCGTCGTTTTGAAGCACCACATGATGATCGGGTGTGATAGACTCTACGTTCACATACAATGGGTGTAAGAGAGTTTTACACATGCAGAATACTTGGTTAAACTTGACGAGCCTAGCATGTACAAACATGGTCTCGGAACACTGGAGACCGAAAGGTCGAACGTGAGTCATATAGTAGATATGATCAAAATAGAGATGTTCACCATTGATGACTACCCCATCTCACGTGATGATCAGACATGGGTTAGTTGATTTGGATCACGTATCACTTAGATGACTTGAGGGATGTTTATTTAAGTGGGAGTTCATTAGTAATTTGATTAATTGAACTTAATTTATCATGAACTTAGTCTTATACTTTTGCATATCTATGTTGTAGATCAATAGCTCGCGATATATCTGCCCTATTTTTGATATGTTCCTAGAGAAAACTAAGTTGAAAGATGATAGTAGCAATGATGTGGACTGGGTCTGTGATCTGAGGATTATCCTCATTGCTGCATAGAAGAATCATGTCCTTGATGCACCGCTAGGTGACAGACCTGTTGTAGGAGCAGATGCAGACGTTATGAACATTTGGCAAGCTCGATATGATGACTATTTGATAGTTGAGTGAGCCGTGCATTACGGCTTAGAACCGAGACTTCAAAAAAAATTGAACGCCATGGAACATATGAGATGTTACAAGAGCTGAAAATTGGTATTTCAGACTCATGCCCGTGTTGAGAGGTATGAGACCTCTGACAAGTATTTTGCCTACAAGATGGAGGAGAATAGCTCAGCCAGTGAGCATGTGCTCAGAGTGCCTGAGTACTACAATCGCTTGAATCAAGTGGGAGTTAATCTTCCAAATAAGATAGTGATTGATAGAGTTCTCTAGTCACTATCACCAAGCTACTAGAACTTCGTGATGAACTATAATATGCAAGGGATGACGGAAACGATTCTCGAGCTCTTCACAATGCTGAAATCGGCGAAGGTAGAAATCAAGAAAGAGCATCAAGTATTGATGGTTAACAAGACCACTAGTTTCAAGAAAAAGGGCAAGGGAAAGAAAAGGAACTTCAAGAGGAATGGCAAGCAAGTTGCCGCTCCCGTGAAAAAGCCCAAAACTGGACCCAAGCCTGAAACTAAGTGCTTCTACTGCAAAGGAAATGGTCACTGGAAGCGGAACTGCCCCAAATACTTGGCAGATAAGAAGGATGGCAAAGTGAACAAAGGTATATTTGACAAAAAGGCAATCCAAAAGGAACTCGAGTTTTTGGCACGATTGCCGAGGAATTGAGAGAATTGAATTTTACCAAAATAGTTTCATTAGCTCCTGAACTATTATAAATACTAGAAGGCGAAATTGAGATCAAAGAATTAATTTAGTAGATAGTGTTTTACGTATAGACTTTCCCGAACCATCCAATTGATCCCCACGATCGTGACACCACTTTCTAAACAAAAGTTTCCAAAATCCAATGCGGAACATACATATTATTGATGTGTACCTTACTAGTGTCCGTAGTAGCCCCTGAGTATTTGATAGCGGTTCAGTTGCTAAGATTAGTAACTCGAAACAGGAGTTGTAGAATGAATAGAGAATAGTTAAGGGCGAAGTGACGATGTGTATTGGAAGTGATTCCAAGGTTAATACGATCACCATCGCACACTCCCTCTACCTTCAGGATTAGTGTTGAACCTAAATAAATGTTATTTGGTGTTTGCGTTGAGCATGAATATGATTAGATCATGTTTATTGCAATATGGTTATTCATTTAAGTCAGAGAATAATCGTTGTTCTATTTACATGAATAAAACCTTCTATGTTCATACACCCAATGTGAATGGTTTATTGAATCTCGATCATAGTGATACACATGCATATTCATAATATTGATGCCAAAATATGCAAAGTTGATAATGATAGTGCAACATACTTGTGTGGCACTGTCGTTTAGGTCATATTGGTGTGAAGCCCATGAAGAAACTCCATATAGATGGACTTTTGGAATCACTTGATTATGAATCATTTGATACTTGTGAACCATGCCTCATGGGCAAGATGACTAAAACTCCATTCTCCGAAACAATGAAGTGAGCTAATGACTTATTGGAAATAGTACATACCGATGTATGCGGTCTGATGAGTGTTGAGGCACGCGGCGGGTATCGTTATTTTCTGACCTTCACAGATGATTTGATTAGGTATGGGTATATCTACTTGATGAAACACAAGTCTGAAACATTTGAAAAGTTCAAAGAATTTCAGAGTGAACTGGAGAATCACCGTAGCAAGAAAATAAAGTTTCTACGATCTGATCGCAGAGGCGAATATTTCAGTTACGAGTTTGGACTTCATTTAAAACAATGTGGAATTGTTTCACAACTCACGCCACCTGAAGCACCATAGTGTAATGGTGTGTTCGAATGTCATAAACGTACTTTATTGGATATGGTGCGTTCTATGATGTCTCTTACCGATTTGCCACTATCGTTTTGGGGTTATGCATTAGAGACAGCCGCATTCACGTTAAATAGGGCACCGTCCAAATCCGTTGAGACGACACCGTATGAACTATGGGTTGGCAAGAAACCCAAGTTGTCGTTTCTTAAAGTTTTGGGATTGCGACACTTATGTCAAAAGGCTTCAGCCTGATAAGCTCGAACCCAAATCGGAGAAGTGCGTCTTCATAGGATACCCTAAGAAAACAATTGGGTACACCTTCTACCACAGATATGAAGGCAAGATCTTTGTTGCCAAGAATGGAACCTTTCTAGAGAAGGAGTTTCTCTAAAAAAAAGTGAGTGGGGGGAAAGTAGAACTTGATGAGGTAATTGTACCTTCTCTCAATTTGGAAAGTAGTACATCAGAGAAATCAGCTCCCGTGATGCCTACACCAACTAGACAGGAAGTTAATGATGATGATCATGAAACTTCAGATCAAGTTACTACTAGACCTCATAGGTTGAATAGAGCACGTTCCGCACCAGAGTGGTATGGTAATCCTGTCCTGGAAGTCATGTTACTAGACCATGGCGAACCTACGAACTATGAATAAGCTATGATGAGCCCCTATTCCGATAAATGACTTGAGGCCATGAAATCTGAGATAGAATCCATGTATGAGAACAAAGTGTGGACTTTGGTGGACTTGCCTGATGGTCGGCAAGCCATGAAGTAAATGGATCTTCAAGAAGAAGACAAACGCTGATGGTAATGTCACCATCTACAAAGCTCGACTTGTCGCGAAAGGTTTTCGACAAGTTCAAGGGGTTGACTACGGTGAGACCTTCTCACCCGTAGCGATGCTTAAGTCAGTCTGAATCATGTTAGCAATTGCCGCATTTTATAATTATGAAATCTGGCAAATGGACGTTAAAACTGCATTCCTTAATGGATTTCTTAAAGAAGAGTTGTATATGATGCAACCATAAGGTATTGTCGATCCTAAAGGTGCCAACAAAGTGTGCAAGCTCCAGTGATCCATCTATGGACTAGTGCAAGCATCTCGGAGTTGAAATATATGCTTTGATGAGGTGATCAAAGCATATGGTTTTATACAGACTTATGGTGAAGTCTGTATTTACAAGAAAGTGAGTGGGAGCTCTGTAGCATTTCTGATATTATATGTGGATGACATATTATTGATTGAAAATGATATAGAATTTCTGGATAGCATAAAAGGATACTTGAATAAGAATTTTTTAATGAAAGACCTCGGTGAAGCTCCTTATATATTGGGCATCAAGATCTATAGGGATAGATCAAAATGCTTAATAGGATTTTCACAAAGCACATACCATGATAATGTTTTGAAGAAATTCAAAATGGATCAGTCAAAGAAAGGGTTCTTGCCTGTGTTACAAGGTGTGAAGTTTAGTAAGACTCAAAGCCCGACCACGGCAGAAGATAGAGAGAGAATGAAAGTCATTCCCTATGACTCAGTAATAGGTTCTATAAAATATGCCATGCTGTGTACCTGACCTATTGTGTACCTTGCCATGAGTTTGGGCAAGGGGGTACAATAGTGATCCAGGAGTAGATCACTGGACAGTGGTCAAAATTATCCCGAGAGAACTAAGGAAACATTTTCTCGGTTATGTAGGTGATAAAGAGTTCATCGTAAAGAGTTACGTCGATGCAAAGCTTTGACACCGATTCAGATGCCTATGAATATCAATCTGGATACATATTGAAAGTGGGAGCAATTAGGCAAAGTACCTCCATACAGAGCATTGTAGACATAGAAATTTGCAAAATACATACGGATCTTAATGTGACAGACCTGTTGACTAAACTTCTCTCACAAGAAAAACAAGATCACTCCTTAGTACTCTTTGCGTGTTAATCACATGGTGATGTGAACTACATTATTGACTCTAGTAAACTCTTTGGGTGTTGGTCACATGGCGATGTGAACTATGGGTGTTAATCACATGGCGATGTGAACTAGATTATTGACTCTAGTGCAAGTGGGAGACTGAAGGAAATATGCCCTAGAGGCAATAATAAAGTTGTTATTTTATATTTCCTTATTCATGATAAAGGTTTCTTATTCATGCTAGAATTGTATTGATAGGAAACTTAAATACATGTGTGAATACATAAAAAATACCGTGTCCCTAGTAAGTCTCTACTAGACTAGCTCGTTGATCAAAGATGGTTAAGGTTTCCTAACCATAGACATGTGTTGTCATTTGATAACGGGGTCACATCATTAGGATAATGATGTGATGGACAAGACCCATCTGTTATCTTAGCATATTGATCGTTGAGTTTATTTCTATTGCTTTCTTAATGTCAAATACATATTCCTTCGACTATGAGATTATGCAACTCTAGGATACCGGAGGAATACCCTGTGTGCTATCAAATGTCACAACATAACTGGGTGATCATAAATATGCTCTACAGGTATCTCCAAAGGTGTTTGTTGAGTTGACATAGATTGAAATTAGGATTTGTCATTCCGAGTATCGGAGAGGTATCTCTGGGCCCTCTTGGTAATACACATCATAAGAAGCCTTGTAAGCAAAGTGACTAATGAGTTAGTTGCAAGATAATGTATTTTGGAATGATTAAAGAGACTTGACGGTAACGATATTGAACTACGTATGAAGATACCGACGATCGAATCTCGGGCAAGTAACATACCGATGGATAAAGGGAATTACGTATGTTGTCATAAAGGTTCGACCCATACAGATCTTCGTAGAATATGTAGGAGCCAATATGGGCATCCAGGTTCCGCTATTGTTTATTGACGAGAGAGGTGTCTCGATCATGTCTACATAGTTCTCGAACCCGTAGGGTCCGCACACTTAACGTTCGTTGACGATATAGTGTTATATGATTTTATGACCGAATGTTGTTCGGAGTCACAGATGAGATCACGGACCTGACGAGAAGTCTTGAAATGGTCGAGAGGTAAAGATTGATATATATGACGATAGTATTCGGACACCGGAAGTGCCCGGGGTGCACCGGGTACTCATCGGGTCACCAGAAGGGGTTCCGAGCACCCCCGGCAAGTGTATGGGCCTTATGGGCCAAAGGAGGGGACAGACCAGCCCACAAGGGGGCTGGTGCGCCCCTTCCCTTGGTTGGCCGGCCCTAGGGGAAGGAAAGGAGAAGGGGTGGCCCCTCCTGCCTTTCCCTCCTTGGGGGAGAAAGGAAAGGGGGGGGCGCCAACTTCTCCTTCCTTCCTCCCGCACTTATACAAGGAAAGGGGGGCACCACTTTGGGGAGGACCCCAAGTAGGATTCGGCCTACTTGGGGGCGCCTCCTGGCTGCTCCCTCCACCCCACCTATATATATGTGGGAGTGGGGGCACCTAGCACACTAGAACATTATTTTCTTAGCCGTGTGTGGCGCCCCCCTCCACCGTTTACACCCTCGGTCATATTTTCGTACTGCTTAGGCGAAGCCCTGCGGAGATAGCTTCACCATCACCGTCACCATGCCGTCGTGCTGCCGAAACACATCTACCACCTCGCCGTCTTGCTGAATCAAGAAGGCGGAGGACGTCGTCGAGCTGAAGGTCTGCTGAACGTGAAGGTGTCGTATGTTCGATGCTCGATCGGTTGGAACGCGAAGAAGTTCGACTACATCAACTGGGTTGTTAAACGCTTCCGCTTACCGTCTATGAGGGTACGTAGACACACTCTCCCCCCCTTGTTGCTTCTCCATGGATAGATCTTGCATGTGCGTAGAAATGTTTTGTTTTCCATGCAACGTTTCCCAACAGATATGTGCTTGCCCAAGTGGCCTATGTTTGCACAAAACACCTCCGACTGGCCTATGTTTTGCCGGAGCATTGATTAATTTCTGTTCCGGAAAATTTTAGGCGCTCGATATGTCCTTTTTAGCAAAGGTCATGCTGGATTTTTCCGTGAATTTTAGCATGGCTTGTGCTAGAATGTAGGAAATATCGAGTGCCTTGGATTTGCCGGAAAGATAATTAAATGACATTTTGGGTGGAATTTAAGTCTTTTGGGACTCCATACATAACAGCCAAAAAACAGCGAGGGAGTGCCCACCATATATGAGAGAAGAAGAATGCCGACTGTTGTCGCGGGGGTCGCTCTTCCTCTTCTTTCTCATGATAGAACTTTTGGCAATGCACGAGAAGGAAGAGAAGAGCGACCATCACCGATGGACGGATATATCAGAGAGGGAGTGCCCACCATATACACCACGTGAGATGAGAGTTTTCAAGGAAGACTCGACAGACTGAAAGTCACCCCGTGATGAATATTCAGAAGTTTAATCTTTGAATTATGAAGACAGCAGATGTCTGATGACGATAGGATCTGGGAGTGCCATTACTACTACGATGACTGGAGTTTGTGCGACAGGTTTCTTCACCTGCAAAATGATAGGTTTTTCACCATGAAGCTGGACGAGACCTTTGATGTTTGTGCGGTACGCAACGACAAGCATTTCATCATAATTAATATCATCACTTGTTCTTCTTTTGTTCAACGTGTAATTTCTTGTTTTTTTCAATTCGATTAGTACATCCCGTGCCATGCAAGACCATATGTATTGCAGAAGCTCGGTTTCAAAGACTTTGAGAATATGGAGACGAGGAGGGCTCACTTAAGAACTAAACATGGTTATGTGTTTCGGGTTAAGCTGTACAATGCGGTCAATCACTACCATTTCGGTTGCTCTAATTGGGAATCTCTCTGCAAGTCATATGGATTTCACGAGGGTATGCAAATAACATTCAATATTCATCCCAAATATGATGGTGATGATAATATCGACATCTGGGTGCATCTGGATATGCCTCCAGTTTTTTGCCTAAATGTGAGTTTGTCAAACTAATTTGCTAAGTTAAGTAATTTATATTGTTAATTTAAAAATATTTGGTGTTCATCGGTACTAAACATCTTTATTTATAATTTTCAGCGTATTTCTTATCTTCCAAAAATACTCGGAAGGCTGTAGACAGGACATACTACAGCTATGACTCCAAGCTTAATTGTGAGGAGAAAGGTTATCTTGTCTCATTCATAGATGATGTTGAGGCCTTTAAAACTAATCACTCTATCCTCCCAAATTTTACTGGATACGTTCCACTAGTCCATAAATTGCACGATGGTAACTTCATTGCCAAAAACTTGGTAAGATTTTGTTAATGATGGTAACTTTATTGCATACATTCTTCTTAAGTATATAAACTACATTGCTAACTATATATGTTACTATTACATTTTTCAACAGAGGCCCTCGAAGGAGGTTGTTGAAGGAAATATGCCCTAGAGGCAATAATAAAGTTATTATTTATTTCCTTATTTCATGATAAATGTTTATTATTCATGCTAGAATTGTATTAACCGGAAACATAATACATGTGTGAATACATAGACAAACAGAGTGTCACTAGTATGCCTCTACTTGACTAGCTCGTTGATCAAAGATGGTTATGTTTCCTAACCATAGACATGAGTTGTCATTTGATAAACGGGATCACATCATTAGGAGAATGATGTGATTGACTTGACCCATTCCGTTAGCTTAGCACTTGATCGTTTTAGTTTACTGCTATTGCTTTCTTCATGATTTATACATGTTCCTATGACTATGAGATTATGCAACTCCCGATTACCGGAGGAACACTTTGTGTGCTACCAAACGTCACAATGTAACTGGGTGATTATAAAGGTGCTCTACAGGTGTCTCCGATGGTACTTGTTGAGTTGGCATAGATCAAGATTAGGATTTGTCAGTCCGATTGTCGGAGAGGTATCTCTGGGCCCTCTCGATAATGCACATCACTATAAGCCTTGCAAGCAATACAACTAATGAGTTAGTTGCGGGATAGTGCATTACGGAACGAGTAAAAAGACTTGCCGGTAATGAGATTGAACTAGGTATTGGGATACCGACGATCGAATCTCGGGCAAGTAACATACCGATGACAAAGGGAACAACGTATGTTGTTATGCGATTTGACCGACAAAGATCTTCGTAGAATATGTAGGAGCCAATATGAACATCCAGGTTCCGCTATTGGTTATTGACCGGAGATATGTCTCGGTCATGTCTACATAGTTCTCGAACCCGTAGGGTCTGCACGCTTAACGTTCGGTGACGATCGGTATTATGAGTTTATGTGATTTGATGTACCGAAGGTAGGTCGGAGTCCCGGATGAGATCGGGGACATGACGAGGAGTCTCGAAATGGCCGAGACGTAAAGATCGATATATTGGACGACTATATTCAGACATCGGAAAAGTTCCGAGTGATTCGGGTATTTTTCGGAGTACCGGAGAGTTACGGGAATACGGGAAAGAAGTATTGGGCCTCATGGTCCAAGTGGTGGAAGAGAGGAGGCAGGGTGCGCGGCCCCCCTAGCCCAAACCGAATTGGACTAGGGGGGCGGCCCCCCTTTCTAACTTTCCTCCCTCTCCTTCCTTCTCCCCTCCCCCCCCCTCCTTTCCTCCTCCTAGTAGGAGTAGGAAATGGGAGTCCTACTCCTACTAGGAGGAGGACTCCCCCTCTTGGTGAGCCCTACAGGGGCCAGCCGGCCTTCCCTCTTGCTCCTTTATATACGGGGGCAGGGGGGCACCCTGGAACACACAAGTTGATCATTGATCCCTTAGCCGTGTGCGGTGCCCCCCTCCACCATAATCCACCTCGATCATATCATAGCGGTGCTTAGGCGAAGCCCTGCGTCAGTAGTAACATCATCACCGTCATCATGCCATCGTGCTGACGGAACTCTCTCGTGAAGCTCTGCTGGATCGGAGTTCGTGGGATGTCATCGAGCAGAACGTGTGCTGAACTCGGAAGTGCCATGCATTCGGTACTTGGATCGGTTAGATCGTGAAGACGTTCGACTACATCAACTGCGTTCTCATAATGCTTTCGCTTACGGTCA
The DNA here is from genome assembly GCF_056163025.1 of Triticum urartu. Taxonomy (NCBI): domain Eukaryota; kingdom Viridiplantae; phylum Streptophyta; class Magnoliopsida; order Poales; family Poaceae; genus Triticum; species Triticum urartu. Next base: position 364,698,584 of record NC_141873.1, on the reverse strand, counting down.
ACGAGGGTACGTGGACAATACTCTTCCCTCTCATTGCTATGCATCACCATGATCTTGCATGTGCGTAGGGAAATTTTTGAAATTACTACGTTCTCCAACAGTGGTATCAGAGCCAGGTTTAGGCGCAAATGTTATATGCACGAGTAGAACACAAGTGAGTTGTGGGCGATACAAGTCATACTGATTACTAGCATGTCATACTTTGGTTCGGCGGTATTGTTGGATGAAGCGGCCCGGACCGACATTATGCGTACGCTTACGTGAGACAGGTTCTACCAACATGCTTCGCACACAGGTGGCCGGCGGGTGTCAGTTTCTCCAACTTTAGTTGCACCGAGTGTGACTATGCCCGGTCCTTGTTGAAGTTTAAAACAACACTAACTTGACAAAATATCGTTGTGGTTTTGATGCGTAGGTAAGAATGGTTCTTGCTCAGAGCAGCCACGTAAAACTTGCAACAACAAAGTAGAGGATGTCTAATTTGTTTTTGCAGGGCATGTTGTGATGTGATTGATACGTCTCCAATGTATCTACTTTTCCAAACACTTTTGCCCTTGTTTTGGACTCTAACTTGCATGATTTGAATGGAACTAACCCGGACCGACGCTGTTTTCAGCAGAATTACCATGGTGTTATTTATGTGCAGGAGCAAACGTTCTCAGAGTGATGTGAAAATTCACGGAGCCACTTTTCAGAAAATAAGAAAAATACCTGCAAAAGATGAAGGCCAGGGGGCCCACCACCTGCCCACGAGGGTGGGGGGCGCGCCCCCCTACCTCGTGGGGCCCCTGTTGCCTCTCCGACTCCAACTCCATATATTGAGTTTCGGAGAGAGAAAAATCAGAGAGAAGAAATCATCGCGTTTTACAATACGAAGCCGCCGCCAAGCCCTAAAACATCTCGGGAGGGCTGATCTGGAGTCCGTTCGGGGCTCCGGAGAGGGGAATCCGTCACCGTCGCCATCGTCATCATCAACCATCCTCCATCACCAATTTCATGATGCTCACCGCCGTGCGTGAGTAATTCCATCGTAGGCTTGCTGGACGGTGATGGGTTGGATGAGATCTATCATGTAATCGAGTTAGTTTTGTTAGGGTTTGATCCCTAGTGTCCACTATGTTCTGAGATTGATGTTGCTATGAATTTGCTATGCTTAATGCTTGTCACTAGGGCCCGAGTGCCATGATTTCAGATCTGAACCTATTATGTTTTCATTAATATATGAGTGTTCTTGATCCTATCTTGCAATCCTATAGTCACCTATTATGTGTTATGATCCGTTAACCCCGAAGTGACAATAATAGGGATACTTACCGGTGATGACCGTAGTTTGAGGAGTTCATGTATTCACTATGTGTTAATGCTTTGTTCCGGTTCTCTATTAAAAGGAGGCCTTAATATCCCTTAGTTTCCGTAAGGACCCCGCTGCCACGGGAGGGTAGGACAAAAGATGCCATGAAAGTTCTTTTCCATAAGCACGTATGACTATATTCGGAATACATGCCTACATTACATTGACGAACTGGAGCTAGTTCTGTGTCACCCTAGGTTATGACTGTTACATGATGAACCGCATCCGGCATAATTCTCCATCACCGATCCATTGCCTACGAGCTTTCCACATATTGTTCTTCGCTTATTTACTTTCCCGTTGCTATTGCTATCATCACTACAAAATACCAAAAACATTGCTTTTACTACCGTTACCTTTTGTTACCGTTATCACTACTATCATATTACTTTGCTACTAAATACTTTGCTACAGATATTAAGTTTCCAGGTGCGGTTGAATTGACAACTCAGCTGCTAATACTTGAGAGTATTCTTTGGCTCCCCTTGTGTCGAATCAATGAATTTGCGTTGAATACTTTACCATCGAAAACTGTTGCGATCCCCTATACTTGCGAGTTATCAAGACTATTTTCTGGCACCGTTGTCGGGGAGCATATCTCTATTCTTTGAGTCACTTGGGCTGCTTATCATTATGAAGAACTTGAGAGATCCAAAAACCAAGATCTATCCCTCAACTACGAGGGGAGGTAAGGAACTGCCATCTAGCTCTGCACTTGATTCACCTTCTGTTTTGAGTAAGCTTGCGACACCTACACTTGCTTCTGCTATTCGTTCCGATATGTCGCATGTTATTGATGATGCCACTTCTGCTATGCATGATAATTATGATGAAACTACCTCTATGCCTGATACTACTATGCCACTTAGTGATTTTCTTGATGAACAACTTGCTAGGGCTAGAGAAATTGAAAATATTGAATCTGATGATACTGATGAAAGTGATGATGAAGAATCACTTGTTATTCCTAAGGGTTATGTTTTTGATCAAGAAGCTTCTTTAGCTATTTTAGCTTGCAAAAATAGAAATGAACTCAAAAGGTTATTAGCTAAATGGAGTATGCAATCTCTAAATGCTAGAATGAAACCTGACCCTACTTTTGCTACTTCACCTATCTTTGTTACTGATAAGGATTATGAATTCTCTGTCGATCCTGATATAATTACTTTGGTTGAATCTGATCCTTTTCATGGTTATGAATCTGAAACTGTTGTGGCACATCTTACTAAATTGAAGGATATAGCTACCCTGTTTACTAAAGATGAGAGAACTCGCTACTTTTACATCCTTAAAATATTTCCATTCTCATTAAAGTATGATGCTAAGACATGGTTTAATTCTCTTGATCCTGGTTGTGTGTTTAGTCCCCGGGATATGATTTATTACTTCTCTGCTAAATATTTCCCTACTCATAAGAAACAAGCTGCTTTAAGGAATATATATATAGTATTACTATATATAGGGTCGCGCTATTCGTCACCCTGGGTGATGAATAGTTATTCTTCACCCCCTCTCTATTTTGACGTCAATGCACCGTATTTTTAGGTTTCGTAAATTTTGTCTTATTTCATACGTAAAAAGAGAACGTAAGGAAATATATACTCGCCGTAAAAAATATTTTATGTTACGTAAAATTACAAACGTAAAAACGTAGTGAAAAACATACATAAAATGCGATATTTTTATCTTATAACCTATTTTTTTGTTTTCTTATACCAAATTTACGTAGTGAATCAATATGAATGTAATTATTTGTATTCCAAACGTAATTTATTTATGAAGCGGTCGTAAGATTACCTCGGGTGAAGAATTACTTATTCTGCATCCTGGGTGATGAATAGTATTACTATATATATATATATATAGGGTCGCGCTATTCGTCATCCTGGGTGAGGAATCGTTATTCTTCACCCCCCCTCTATTTTACCATCAATGCACCATAATTTTACGTTCCGTAAGTTTTGTCTTATTTCCAACACAAAAAGAGACTGTAAGAAAATATATAATCACCGTAAAAAATATTTTATATTATGTAAAATTACAAACGTAAAAACATAGAACATAGTCTAAAATACAGATAAACTGCAAATTTTCTTGTCTTATGACCTATATTTTTATTTTCTTATGTCAAATTTTACGTACTGAATCAATAGAAATGTAACTATTTGAATTCTAAATGTAATTTAATTATGAAATGATCATAAGATTACCTCGGGTGAAGAATAACTTATTATGCACCCTAGGTGATGAATAGTAACACTATATATATATATATAATTTTGTGCAAATTGAAGAAGAGAGTCTCCCACAAGCTTGGGGGAGGCTTCTCCAATTACTTAATGCTTTGCGTGATCATCCTCTTAAGAAAAATGAAATACTTGATATCTTTTATAATGGACTAACCGATGCCTTCAGAGATTACCTGGATAGTTGTGCTGGTTCTGTTTTCAGGGAAAGAACACCGGATGAAGCTGAAATTCTATTGAATAATATGTTGACAAATGAAAATAATTGGACACCTTCGGAGCCAATTCCTGAGCCAATTCCTAAACCAACTCTGAAGAAGAGGGGTATTCTATTTCTCGGTCCTGAAGATATGCAAGAGACAAAGAAATCTATGAAAGAAAAAGATATTAAAGCTGAAGATGTTAAGAATTTACCTCATATTGAAGAAATACATGGTCTTAACTTACCGCCTGTTGAAGAAACATATAATCTTAATCCATTACCTATTGAAGAAACTCATGGTCTTTATAACCCGACCCAGGTAGTAAAGGTAAATTCTCTCTACAGATATGATAAAGCTGAAATCCCATTTACTAAATTTGCTAGCCCATGCTTAGATGAGTTTGATAAATTTATGGCTAAGCAAGAAGACTTTAATGCCTATTTTGGTAGATAATTGAAATACAATTCAAATATGCTTGAACACTTGGGTGATTATATGGCTAATGTTAAAGGTGAACTTAAACTTATTAGTAAACATGCTTCTATGGTTACCACTCAAGTAGAACAAGTACTTAAAGCTCAAAATGATTTGCTCAATGAATTGAATAGTAAGGATAATGATAATGATGTTAGAGTGGCTACTAGAACTGGTAGAATGACTCAGGAACCTTTGTATCCTGAAGGTCACCCTAAGAGAATTGAGCAAGATTCTCAGAGAAATAATATAGATGCACCTAGTCCTTCTAAAAGGAAGAAAAAGAAAAATGATAAGACTTTGCATGCTTCTAGTGATCCTATTGTTGAAACACCTGAGAATCCAAATGATATTTCTATTTCTGATGCTGAAACTTAATCTGGTAATGAACTTGAAACTAGTGATAATGTTAATGATAATGTTCATAATGATGCTCAACCTAGTAATTATAATGACATAGAAATTGAACCTGCTGTTGATCTTGATAACCCACAATCAAAGAATCAACGTCATGATAAGAAAGACTTTGTTGCTAGGAAACATGGTAAAGAAAGAGAGCCTTGGGTTCAGAAACCCATGCCTTTTCCTCCCAAACCATCCAAGAAAAAGGATGATGAGGATTTTGAACGCTTTGCTAAAATGATTAGACCTATCTTTTTGCGTATGCGATTAACTGATATGCTTAAAACCAATCCTTATGCTAAGTACATGAAAGATATTATTACAAATAAAAGCAAGATACCGGAAGCTGAAATTTCCACCATGCTTGCTAATTATACTTTTAAGGGTGGAATACCAAAGAAACTTGGAGATCCCGGTGTACCAACTATACCATGCTCCATTAAAAGAAATTATGTTAAAACTACTTTATGTGATCTTGGAGCCAGTGTTAGTGTTATGCCCCTCTCTTTATATCGTAGACTTGATTTGAATAAGTTGACACCTACTGAAATATCTTTGCAAATGGCTGATAAATCAACTGCTATACCTGTCGGTATTTGTGAGGATGTGCCTGTTGTAGTTGCAAACGTTACTATTTTAACGGACTTTGTTATTCTTGATATTCCCGAGGAAGATAGTATGTCTATTATTCTTGGAAGACCCTTTTTGAATACTGCAGGGGCCGTTATTGATTGCACTAAAGGCAATGTCACTTTTCATGTTAATGGTAATGAGCATACGGTACACTTTCCGAGGAAACAACCTCAAGTTCATAGTATCAATTCTATTGGAAAAAGTCCATCGATTATATTTGGAGGTTTTGAATTTCCTCTTCCTACTGTCAAGAAGAAATATGATATTCTTATTATTGGGGATGTGCATATCCCCGTTGAGGTAACATAGTGTTATTCGAAATTTCTCCGGTTCCATGTTATTCGGAATGAGTTCGTTAACAAGACTTGATCAACCTTGTTAGTGGGTTCCTTTTGATGATCATGAGATGGATGAAACTAGAAGGCACAACCTTCTGTACCACACTTTTACTTTCTGTTATTTATATTAAATAAAATAAAAATAAATATTTTTCTGTCTGTTATCTGATTATCCGTGCAATATAAAAATACCTTGAAAATAAAAGTTCTCCAAATGCCCTGAAATTTAAATATGTTTTTTCTAGAATATTTGAGAATATTTGGCACAAAGAACACAGCAGGGGGGGCCAACCACCTGCCCACGAGGGTGGAGGGCGCGCCCCCTGCCTCGTGGGCCCACGGTGGCCCTCCTCCACTTATTCCTGCACCCACACACTTCTTCTTCCTCCCCCAAACACGAATATCCAGCTCAAGCACGAGTTCTAGCTCACTTTGCTGCCATTTTCAATCTCCTTGCTCAAAGCACCTCTCACAAAACTGCTTGGGGAGATTGTTCCTTGGTATGTGACTCCTCCATTAGTCCAATTAGTTTTTGTTCTAGTGCTTTATTCATTGCAAATTTTTGCTGCTTAGGTGACCCTGTTCTTGAGCTTGCATGCCAAATTTATATGGTCAAAAGTAGTTTTGATGCATGGTACAGGCCCTAGGCACTTGTAGGAGTAGTTTCTATCAATATTATTGAGTTTGGTTTACTTTTATTTTGAAGTTACTAAAAATTTTCAGAGGAAGAAATATGCTTAGGAAAATGTTCCAAGGTGGTTCTTCAAGGAATCAAGGACCCAGGCTTGCAATGCGTGATGCTGATGAAGAGCCACCAAGAGACGCTCCAGTGCGTCCTTGTGAGTGGCCTTCTGAGAATTTTATGGATCGAGCGGGAATTAAGGAAGAATTCAACGCATATTTGCGTAACGCTGATCTTGTGAGCTTCGAGGAAGAGAAGTGCAACCAGTACCACAACCTCACCAGTACCTTTGTGAGGAGGTTTGAATTTTCAACTTCACGTAATTCTTCAACTGTCCTGTTTGATCTTTATGATAAATCTTACACTATGGACTTAGAGGATTTTACCACTGCTTGCAAACTTCCACAATGGGGTAGTATAAGGGATCCTCGCAAATCTGAATTTAGAGATTTTCTTGCTAGCATAACTATGGGAGAATCTAGAGATATTACACAAGCTACCATAGGGAGCATTCACTTTCCAGCTATACATTATTTTTCTCTCTTTATAGGTAGATGCATTAATGGTAAAGATGAGGCATGTCACATGTGTGTCCCCGATCTCATATTCTTAGGAGTGCCGTGTCAGGAGACAAATCATATAATTTGGGAGCCATTGTTGCACGTAGGTTGCATCTTAATAGACTTAATGGAGATTTCTTTGGTGGAATTTATGCAACACGCATAGCTAATTTTCTTGGTATAGCCATACGCGAAGATGATATTGAATTACCTCCTGCTTATCTAGATTTTAATGCTATGGTTCACCACCAGTTTGTCGATAGGAACGAATCACCTCTCCAGTATCGACTAATCTTTGACAAACGCCGTGCTATCCGTATTACTCTCCCTGCTCCTGCCTTCTTTGATTATCAGGCAAGAGGAAGATATACTATTACTAGAGAGGAGGCAGATGAGTATGAGAGGAGAGAGGAGGCCGCTCGTCGCCATGCTGCAGCTCAGCAGGCGATAGCCGCTGCATCGCAGTACAACCCCAGCTACTATTATGGATATCCGCCAGGCCAGCCGTGGCCATAGACCAACTTAGGCCAAAAGCCTAAGCTTGGGGGAGTACGTATTTCCCACCGACATTACATTTATGCTCACACACTCATTGCTAGATGTCGGTGCTCATACTTTTTCATTGTATCATCCATGCTAGTTTAATTTCCTTTTTTATGCTTTCTTCTTGTGTGTTTAATAAACCTTAAGAAAAACCAAAAAAATAGTTGTAGCTTTTAGTTAGTTTAATTTCCATGCTTATAGTAGTAATTAAAAAGAAAACCCAAAAAGATTTCATGTTCTTCTTTTGCTTGTTGGGAGCTTTCCCGTGTAAATAGTTTTATTTCTTTTCTTTTCTTTGGGGGTCGATAGGAGAAGACCTTGATTAAATTGTTGAAGTGGCTCTTATATGCATTATTGTTTATCTGACAAAACAGCCCATATTGCCTTGTCTTCTCCTGTTTATTGAATGCCTGCAGATTCCAGCTTAGTCCAATGCACGTGCACTATTATTATCATTCACATCATTCGGTCGTGCAAGTGAAAGGCAATTATGACGATATATGATGGACTGACTGAGATGAGAAAAGCTGGTATGAACTCGACCTCTTTTGTTTTTGTAAATATGATTAGTTCATCATTCCTGATTCGGCCTATTATGAATAAACATGTTTGCAATGACAATTAGAGATCATAGTTTCTTGTGCCATGCTTGATTAGCTATGAGTTATAATGGTTTACCTTGCGTGCCAACATGCTATTGAGATAGTTATGATGTGGTATGATAGGGTGGTATCCTCCTCTGAATGATTTAAGTGACTTGACTTGGCGCATGTTCACGCATGTAGTTGAAACAAAATCAACATAGCCTTCATGATATTTATGTTCATGGTGGATTATATCCTACTCGTGCTTGCACTCGGTGTTGATTAATTTTAATGCATGTTCATGACTGTTGTCGCTCTCTAGCTGGTCGCTTCCCAGTCTTTTGCTAGCCTTCACCTGTACTAAGCGGGAATACTACTTGTGCATCCAATCCCTTAAACCCCAAAGTTATTCCACATGAGTCCACTATACCTACCTATATACGGTATCTACCTGCCGTTCCAAGTAAATTTGCATGTGCCAAACTCTAAACCTTCAAATAAATATCCTGTTTTGTATGCTCGAATAGCTCATGTGTCAACTAGGGCTGTCTGTATCTTCCATGTTAGGCGGGTTATTCTCAAGAGGAGTGGACTCCGCTCCTCACTCACGAGATAAATGGCTGGTCACCGGGATGCCCAGTCCCATGCTTTATGCAAACTAAATCAAAATAATTGCAAACAAAACTCCCTCTGGGACTCTTGTTAGTTGGAGGCACTCGTTGTTTCGAGCAAGCATGGATTGATGCTTGTTGGTGGAAGGGGGAGTATAAACTTTACCATTCTGTTTGGGAACCGCCTATAATGTGTGTAGCATGGAAGATATCGCCATCTCTTGGTTGTTATGTTGACAATGAAAGTATATCGCTCAAAATATTATTCACCTCTGTTTCAAAACCGAGCTCTGGCACCTCTACAAATCCCTGCTTCCCTCTGCGAAGGGCCTATCTATTTACTTTTATGCTGAGTCATCATCCTCTTATTAAAAAGCACCAGTTAGAGAGCACCGCTGTCATTTGCATTCATTACTGTTAGTTTACATTGAGTATGACTTGATTGGATCTCTTTTACCATGAATTACAATGTCTAGTCAGTCCTTGGTCTTTAAAGGTGCTCTGCATTTATGTTTTGCGGTCTCAGAAAGGGCTAGCGAGATACCACCTTGTTATATCATATTATGATTGTTTTGAGAAAGTGTTGTCATCCGAGATTTATTATTATGGCTCGCTAGTTGATTATGCTATTGATATGAGTAAACTTGAGATCTATGCGTTGTTGTGAATGTGGTTAGTTATAATCTTTGCTGAAAACTTGAATGCTGGCTTTACATATTTACAACAACAAGAGCAAACAGACTTTGTAAAAGTTTTTCTTTATCACTTTCAGTTTGTCAACTGAATTGCTTGAGGACAAGCAAAGGTTTAAGTTTGGGGGAGTTGATACGTCTCCAACGTATCTACTTTTCCAAACACTTTTGCCCTTGTTTTGGACTCTAACTTGCATGATTTGAATGGAACTAACCCGGACTGACGCTGTTTTCAGCAGAATTACCATGGTGTTATTTATGTGCAGGAGCAAACGTTCTCAGAATGACCTGAAACTTCACGGAGCCACTTTTCAGAAAATAAGAAAAATACCTGCAAAAGATGAAGGCCAGGGGGCCCATCACCTGCCCACGAGAGTGGCGGGCGCGCCCCCTACCTCGTGGGCCCCCTGTTGCCTCTCCGACTCCAACTCCAACTCCATATATTGAGTTTCGGGGAGAAAAAAAATCAGAGAGAAGAAATCATCGCGTTTTACGATGCGGTGCCGCCGCCAAGCCCTAAAACCTCTCGGGAGGGCTGATCTGGAGTCCGTCCGGGGCTCCGGAGAGGGGAATCCGTCGCCATCGTCATCATCAACCATCCTCCATCACCAATTTCATGATGCTCACCGCCGTGCGTGAGTAATTCCATCGTAGGCTTGCTGGACGGTGATGGGTTGGATGAGATCTATCATGTAATCGAGTTAGTTTTGTTAGGGTTTGATCCCTAGTGTGCACTATGTTCTAAGATTGATGTTGCTATGACTTTGCTATGCTTAATGCTTGTCACTAGGGCCCGAGTGCCATGATTTCAGATCTGAACCTATTATGTTTTCATCAATATATGAGTGTTCTTGATCCTATCTTGCAAGTCTATAGTCACCTATTATGTGTTATGATCCGTTAACCCTGAAGTGACAATAATCGGGATACTTACCGGTGACGACCGTAGTTTGAGGAGTTCATGTATTCACTATGTGTTAATGCTTTGTTCCGATTCTCTATTAAAAGGAGGCCTTAATATCCCTTAGTTTCCGTAAGGACCTCGCTGCCACGGGAGGGTAGGACAAAAGATGTCATGCAAGTTCTTTTCCATAAGCACGTATGACTATATTCGGAATACATGCCTACATTACATTGACGAACTGGAGCTAGTTCTGTGTCACCCTAGGTTATGACTGTTACATGATGAACCGCATCCGGCATAATTCTCCATCACCGATCCATTGCCTACGAGCTTTCCACATATTGTTCTTCCCTTATTTACTTTCCCGTTGCTATTGCTATCATCACTACAAAATACCAAAAACATTGCTTTTACTACCATTACCTTTTGTTACCGTTATCACTACTATCACATTACTTTGCTACTAAATACTTTGCTGCAGATATTAAGTTTCCAGGTGTGGTTGAATTGACAACTCAACTGCTAATACTTGAGAGTATTCTTTGGCTCCCCTTGTGTTGAATCAATACATTTAGGTTGAATACTTTACCCTCGAAAACTATTGCGACCCCCTATACTTGCGGGTTATCAGTGATATGGCCAAGGCATGATGCTATATTTTATTGTATGAGATGATCATGTTTTGTAATGGAGTTATCGGCAACTGGCAGGAGCCATATGGTTGTCGCTTTATTATATGCAATGCAATCGCCCTGTAATTGCTTTACTTTATCACTAAGCGGTAGCGATAGTCATAGAAGCAATAGTTGGCGAGACGACAACGATGCTACGATGGAGATCAAGGTATCGCGCCGGTGACGATGGTGATCATGATGGTGCATTGGAGATGGAGATCACAGGCACAAGATGATGATGGCCATATCATATCACTTATATTGATTGCATGTGATGTTTATCCTTCATGCATCTTATTCTGCTTGATTGACGGTAGCATTATAAGATGATCTCTCACTAAATATTAAGGTACAAGTGTTCTCCCTGAGTATGCATCGTTGCCAAAGTTCGTCGTGCTGAGACACCCCATGATGATCGGGTGTGATAAGCTCTACGTTCACATACAACGGGTGCAAACCAGTTTTGCACACGCAGAAATACTCGGGTTAAACTTGACGAGCCTAGCATATGCAGATATGGCCTCGGAACACTGAGACCAAAAGGTCGAGCGTGAATCATATAGTATATACGATCAAATAGTGATGTTCACCATTGAAAACTACTCCATTTCACGTGATGATCGGTCATGGTTTAGTTGATATGGATCACGTGATCACTTAGATGATTAGAGGGATGTCTATCTAAGTGGGAGTTCTTAAATATGATTAATTTAACTTTAATTTATCATGAACTTAGTACCTGATAGTATTTTGCTTGTCTATGTTGTTGTAGATAGATGGCCCGTGCTGTTGTTCCGTTAAATTTTAATGCGTTCCTCGAGAAAGCAAAGTTGAAAGATGATGGTAGAAATTACACGGACTGGGTCCGTAACTTGAGGATTATCCTCATTGCTGCAAAGAAGAATTACGTCCAGGAAGCACCGCTAGGTGCCAAACCCGCTGCAGGAGCAACGCCAGATATTATGAACGTCTGGCAGAGCAAAGCTGATGACTACTCGATAGTTCAGTGTGCCATGCTTTACGGCTTAGAACCGGGACTTCAATGACGTTTTGAACATCATGGAGCATATGAGATGTTCCAGGAGTTGAAGTTAGTATTTCAAGCAAATTCCTGGATTGAGAGATATGAAGTCTCCAATAAGTTCTATAGTTGCAAGATGGAGGAGAATAGTTCTGTCAGTGAACATATACTCAGAATGTTCGGGTACCAGAACCACTTGACTCAACTGGGAGTTAATCTTCCTGTTGATAGTGTCATTGACAGAGTTCTTCAATCACTCCACCAAGCTACAAGAGCTTCGTGATGAACTATAATATGCAAGGGATGGATAAGACAATTCTCGAGCTCTTCGCAATGCTAAAAGCTGCGGAGGTAGAAATCAAGAAGGAGCATCAAGTGTTGATGGTCAACATGTAACACCCTCGATGCGACTATATCTCCCACGTGTCGAGGCACGACTTAGAGGCATAATCGCATTGAAGGCATATGTCGCAAGTTAGGCAATCTTCACAACATTCCATGTAATATGAACAATAAAGGGGAGGTAACATAGTTGGCTTACACTCGCCACGTCAATCAAGTACATAAATAACATTACATCATCCAAACACTCATGGCCGACTACGGTGCCAAAATAAAAGAGAACCCAACATGCGACACGGTCCCAATCACCCCCAACTGGGCACCACTACTGATCATCGGGAAAGGAAACGTAGTATCGTTGAGAGTCTTCGTCGAACTCCCACTTGAGCTCATACGCGTCTCCTGGAGCGGAATCATCAGGCCCTGCATCTGGTGTAATAGTAATCTGTGAGCCACAGGGACTCAGCAATCTCGCACCCTTGCGATCAAGACTATTTAAGCTTATAGGTAAGGCAAGGTAAAATATGAGTGGAGCTGCAGCAAGCGACTAGCAAGTATGGTGGCTAACTTATTCGCAAAAGAGAGCGAGAAGAGGAGGCAAAGCACGAGTGAGAAACTAGAGGGCAGCTTGCGCAAACATTACACCAACACCGTGTCCACTTCCCGGACTCCGCCGAGAAGGGGCCATCACGGTAACACACTCGGTTGATTCATTTTAATCAATTAAGGTTCAAGTTATCTACAACCGGACATTAACAAATTCCCATCTGCCCATAACCGCGGGCACGGCTTTTGAAAGTTCAATCCCTGCAGGGGAGTCCCAACTTAGCCCATGACAAGCTCTCACGGTCAACGAAGGAATATACCTCCTCCCAAGATGTTCCGATCAGGCTCGGTATCTCGGTAATTCAAGACAACTCCCACAATGGTAAAACAAGTCCAGCAACACCGCCCGCTGTGCCGACAAATCCCGATAGGAGCTGCACATATCTCATTCTCAGGGCACACCGGATAAGCTAAGCGTACGGGAGCCAACGTAACCCAAGTTGCCAAGGAACGGCCCCGCACGGTGCTCTAGGTTGGACCAACACTCAGAGGAGCACTGGCCCGGGGGGGGGGGGTTAAAATAAGATGACCCTTGAGTCCGCGAAACCCAAGGGAAAAGGCTAGGTGGCAAATGGTAAAACCAAGGTTGGGCATTGCTGGAGAAGTTTTATTCAAGGCAGACTGTCAAGGGGTTCCCATTATAACCAACCGCGTAAGGAACGCAAAATCCGGGAACATAACACTGATATGACGGAAACTAGGGCGGCAAGAGTGGAACAAAACACTGGGCGAGAGGCCGAGCCTTCCACCCTTTACCAAGTATATAGATGCATTAAGATAACATAGCAATATAATGATATCCCAACAAGTAAATAAATGTTCCACCAAGGAACGGCCTCCAATCTTCACCTGCAGCTAGCAACGCTATAAGAGGGGCTGAGCAAAGCGGTAACATAGCCAATCAACGGTTTGCTAGGACAATGGTGGGTTAGAGGTTTGACATGGCAATTTGGGAGGCTTGCAAGAAAGTGCTAGGCATCGTAGCATTGGCAAAGCAAAAGAGCGAGCAAACTAGCATAGCAAAGATAGTAGTGATTTCGAGGGTATGATCATCTTGCCTGCACAGTTGTCAGAGTTGACTGGATCCTCAAAAGCAAACTCAATGGGCTCCTCATTAGTGAACTCGTCTCCTGGCTCTACCCAAACAAGACAAACAAGCAACAAGGATACAATCAACCACGTGCAAGAACAAGTAATATGATGAAATGATGATATGCTATGCGGGATGCAATGCGGGATGCAAAATGCAAGATATGACAGGAAATGCATGAAGCTGGCCTCAACTTGGAATTCCAAGGGTGCCACTGAAAATATGAGATGAAATCGCTTGAAAACGATATAAAGAACGCCGGAATCGGAGTTACGGTTTGGAAATGGCAAGCGTTTCAAAAATGACACCGGTCTGCGATTTACAACAAGTAGGCATCTAAATGCAATGAGATGAACATGCTACAGCACCCAAACATGACAACAAAATACATGGCAGGGATGCACACAAGATGCTTAACAAAAGTCTAGCACTGAGCTACGGCCAATTCATCCATTAACAGGTTCAAACAAGCATGGCAAAAACGCAAATGGTAAACAGATCTCAGACTTAGTGAAATTAACACTTGTCTGGAATTTCAGATCATATAGCCCTCTTCGGAGCAACAAAACAACATGCTACAGGATCTGAACATGACAAAGAAAGACATGGCATGGAGCTACTCAACAAGCTTAACAAAAGTCCCTTAGTTACCTTGAGCCAAAAGGGATCACAAAATATAGTAACAAGCACACGAACATAGCAAAAACATCATCAGTTTTCAGACTTAGTGAAAACTGGGACATGCTGAAACATAACTCACGAAGGCATGTTTACGAGCTCGATGCACTCACTACAGAGCAAGTCATGGAAAGACAAGAATACATCCCTTAAGAAGGCACAAAATTCAAGCTAGACATGGCAAGAACAATGGCAAAGCATGCACGGATCAACTACAATAACATCGGCAAAATCGCAAACAAGTTGACGATCTGCCCAGATTCACAACGAAGCAAAAGTAGAGCTCGATTAACTCAAGCTAGGTTGCTCCATAATTGCAAAAAAAGACATGGATGGATAGGGCACTATAAGGTTAACAAAACTCACTTACTGATCATCCTCAAAAGAGGCACGGATCACTAGGAAACAACAAGAACATATGGCATCATGAACTAAACAATCCCAGGACTTAGTGAAATCACGAAGTCCCTGAAAACAGAATTAGCAAGTGCACCACTTTGCAAGCTTGCACAAGTCACCACACATATCCTAAAAATACATGGGTTGCACCTCTGGATAGATGACAAAACCCTTAACAAAACATATGAATAAGTCACGGGCATAGCATGCACACATTAATCATGGCAAAAATGACAAAAGTGCTAAACGGAGTAACAGATCTGAGAATTAACTCAAGTAGGCCTCTTCTAACAGCATTTCGGGCATCAAGATGAGCTCAAATGAAAATGATGCAATGGAATTAAATGATGTACTCTCTGACGTGAACATTTTGATATGCTATATGCCCAAATCGGAGCTACGGATGAAAAGTTACGGGGCCCCGAACAGAGGCACTTGGATCTGCAGATTTCAGGACTTAGGAAAAAAATGACCTAGATCTAGGGTTACTGTAGTTGCGAACCGGATCGGATCTCGCGCACTGTTCACCGGCGGATCCGGCGCTCGCCGGCGGGCTGGCGTGGAGGAGGCGGCCGGGGTGGTCGCCGGCGGCGGGCGGCGGGGCCGGGAGGCGGCGCGGCGAGCTCGGCCGGCGAGGGCGAGCTGCGGCGGCGCGGCGGAGGGGCGGCGCCGGGCTGGAGGAGGGAGGCGGCGCGGGGCGCGGCCCGGGAGGCGGCGCGGGAGGGCCGGCCTCGGGCCCCTGCGGGCCGCGGCGGCGGCGGGCGGCGGGCGCCACGTGGCGCATCCCGGTTGGGCGGTGGCGCGGCGGACGTTGTCCGGCTCTGCCCGGACACGTCCAGAGCGGTGGATCTGGGAATTTTTTTAGGGTTAGGGGGGAGAGGAACCGCGAATTTGGAATGGGGGGGTGTATATATAGGCATAGAGGGAGCTAGGAGAGTCCAAATGAGGTGCGGTTTTCGGCCACGCGATCGTGATCGAACGCTCTAGGACATGGAGCAGAGTTTGGTGGGTTTTGGGCCAAATTGGAGGGGTGTTGGGCTGCAACACACACGAGGCCTTTTCGGTCCCGCGGTTAACCGTTGGAGAATCAAACGAAGTCCAAATGGTACGAAACTTGACAGGCGGTCTACCGGTAGTAAACCAAGGCCGCTTGGCAAGTCTCGGTCCAATCCGGAAATGTTTAACCCCCACACACGAAAGAAAACTAGAAATGACCACTGGAGGAGAACGAAGCGCCGGAATGCAAAACGGACAACGGGGAAAATGCTCGAATGCATGAGACGAACATGTATGCAAATGCAATGCACATGATGACATGATATGAGATGCATGACATTGATAACAATACACGGAGGCAAAAACCCGAACCCGAGGAAATAAATATAACTTAACGCCGGAAACGGCAAGAGTTGGAGTATAAATTGGGAAAGTTACATCCGGGGTGTTACAACACTCCACCACTACGAAAGGATCTTGTCCCGAGATCTAGGACTGAAAGAACGCCGGGTACTCAGAACGGAGGTGATCCTCGCGTTCCCAGGCAGCTTCACGGTCGGAATGGTGTGACCACTTGACTTTGAGAAATTTGATTGACTTGTTGCGAGTCTTGCGTTCAGTCTCTTCAAGAATAGCAACTGGGTGCTCACGATAAGAGAGATCTTCTTGGAGCTCAATGTCCTCGAAGTTGACGGTGCGGTCAGGAGTCTTGAAGCACTTTCGAAGCTGAGAGACATGGAACACGTCATGAACATTTGCAAAGTTTGAAGGAAGCTCGAGTTGATAGGCGAGGTCGCCTCTCTTGCTGACAATCTTGAAAGGTCCCACGTATCTAGGGGCAAGCTTCCCTTTGATACCGAAGCGACGAGTACCTTTCATAGGAGAGACACGGAGGTAAACATGATCTCTGATCTCAAAAGCCAAATCACGGTGCTTACTATCATAGTAGCTCTTCTGGCGGGATTGGGCTGCTTTGAGGTTATCTCGAATGACTTTGCACATTTCTTCTGCTTCTGTGATTAAGTCATTACCCAAAAGTTGACATTCACTGGTTTCAGACCAGTTGAGAGGGGTACGGCACTTCCTGCCATACAGAATTTCAAAAGGGGCCTTGCCCGAACTTGCTTGAAAACTGTTGTTGTAGGAGAATTCAGCATAAGACAATCCTCCCACTTCATGCCGAAGGAGATCACACAAGCCCTGAGCATATCTTCAAGAATCTGGTTGACACGCTCGACTTGACCGCTTGTTTGAGGATGGAAAGCTGTGCTAAAGCGGATGTTCGTGCCCATGGCCTTCTGAAAAGAATCCCAAAACTTCGAGGTAAAGATGCCGCCACGGTCTGAAGAGATCACTTGAGGAATACCGTGCAGAGAGACAATGCGAGAGGTATAGAGTTCCGCCAATTGAGCTGCAGTGATCGACTCTTTGATAGGCAGAAAGTGAGCCACTTTGGTGAGTTTGTCGATGACAACAAATATAGCATCATTGCCATGCTTGGACTTTGGAAACCCACGAAGTTCATCTCAATGTGGCCAAACTTCCATTCTGGAATGGCAAGAGGTTGGAGGAGACCTGCTGGCCTTTGGTGTTCTGCCTTCACTCTTCTGCAGACATCACATTCATTCACGAATTGAGCGATCTCGCGCTTCATTCGAGTCCACCAATAAGCTTGCTTAAGGTCCTGATACATCTTCGTGCTCCCAGGGTGGATGGAGAGGAGAGAATTGTGAGCCTCGTTCATGATCACTTTACGGAGGTCACCTTTGGGTACAACAATACGATCCTCGAAGAAGAGAGTGTCCTTGTCATCAAGGCGGTAGCACTTGTACTTGGACTGACTCTTGGCAATCCCAATCTTCACCTTTTTCACCATAGCATCAAGAAGCTGGGCTTGGCGAATCTGGTCTTCCAAGGTAGGAGAGACTTGAAGGTTGGCGAGGAAACCTTGAGGAACAACTTGCAGGTTAAGTTTGCGGAAAGCTTCACAAAGCTCGGGTTGATAAGGCTTGAGAATCAGACTGTTGCAGTAAGCTTTCCTGCTCAAAGAGTCAGCAATCACATTGGCCTTGCCTGGAGTATACTCAATACTCGGATTATACTCTTGAATCATTTCGACCCATCGAGTTTGCTGAGGTTGAGATTAGGCTGAGTGAAGATGTACTTGAGACTCTTGTGATCAGTGAAAATGTCCACTTTTCTTCCCAATAAGAGATGTCTCCAAGTCAAAAGAGCATGCACAACTGCCGCCAACTCGAGATCATGAGTGGGGTAGTTCTTCTCATTAGGCTTCAACTGGCGGGATGTATAAGCAACAACTTTCTTCTCTTGCATCAATACTGCGCCAAGACCTTGGAGAGAGGCATCACAAAAGACCTCGTACGGCTTGGATTCATCAGGTGGAGTCAGAACTGGAGCAGTGATCAATTTCTCTTTCAAAGTGTTGAAAGCAATATCACACTCCGGGGACCAAATGTACTTGACGTGCTTCTGGAGAAGATTTGAGAGAGGCTTCGCGATCTTAGAAAAGTTTTCAACGAATCTTCGGCAATAGCTTGCGAGACCGAGAAAACTGCGGAGTTGCTTCACGTTCTGAGGAGGTTCCCAATTCACAATTGCAGACACCTTCTCAGGATTCACGGCAATGCCCTTGGAAGAGATGATATGACCAAGATAAAGAACCTCATCGAGCCAAAATTCACACTTGGAGAACTTGGCGTAGAACTGATGTTCTCTGAGCTTATCAAGAACCAAACGCAAGTGCTTGGCATGATCTTCCTTGTTCTTCGAGAAAACCAGAATGTCGTCGAGATAGACCAAAACGAAGTCATTGGTGTAGGCGTTGAAGATGAAGTTCATCATGTGAGAGAACGTCGGAGGAGCGTTGGCAAGGCCAAAAGACATGACAGTGTATTCATATGAACCAAAGCTTGTTCTGAATGCTGTCTTGGGAATATCTTCTTCACGAATGCGAATCTGGTGATAACCCATATGGAGATCAACCTTGGAGAATACTTGGGCACCTTTGAGTTGTTCGAACAGCTCATTGATGTTGGGAAGTGGGTATTTGTTCTTGATGGTCTTCTTGTTCACTGGATGGTAATCAACACAAAGTCGGTCCGTTCCATCCTTCTTCTTCACAAAAAGAACACCACAACCCCACGGAGAAGAACTAGGCCGGATAAGACCCATTTTCTCTTGCATATCAAGTTGCTTCTTCAGCTCCTTCAACTCTTCAGGTCCGAGCTTGTAAGGACGTTTGCACACAGGTTCCGTGCTAGGCTCAAGATCAATAACGAATTCAACTGGCCGGTGCGGAGGCATTCCTGGGAGCTCTTCTGGAAAGACGTCTTGATATTCGCAAACGACTGGAATTTGAGAGATGGCATCCAATTCACCCTTCTCATTGAGAGAAAACAGACGGATAGTATTATCCCGAGCGGCAAAGACAATAACATCCTCAGATGAATGAGTCAATTGAATCTGCCTGGCTGCACAATCAAGATGAGCCTTGTGCTTAGAAGGCCAATCCATCCCGAGAATAAGATCAATATCCGAGTTGCCAAGAACCATTGGAGAAGCCAGAAACTTGAATTCACCCATCATGATAGAAACATCCGGGACTATAGAAGTAGCCCTCATAGACTTAGCCAGAGAAACCACTCCCATAGGTTTACCCAACATTTGTGAAACGAAGTCATGCTTGGAAACAAATGATCTTGACATGAAACAATGCGATGCACCAGTGTCAAAAAGAACTTTTGCTGGAAAAGAGTTAACTGGAAAGTTACCCATGATCACATCTGACGAGTCCTCTGCCCGAGCTGCATTCATCAAATTCACCTTGGCATGCTTGGGGTTATGCTTGACCACCGCTGTACTTGCCGATCTGACAGGAGGAGGAGGAAGACGCCTCTAGTTGAGACACTTGTTGGCATAGTGACCCTTCTGTTGGCACTTGTTGCACGTGACCTCTGAAAGCGGACGGTGATACGGAGCACTCAATCTTGGAGGTTGAGACGAAGTCTTGTTCTGAAAGCCAGGGTTGGGTAGGTGGGAAGAACCACTGCCACCTTTGCTCTTCTGCTGAAACGGCTGACGGAACGGAGGAGGAGGAAGCCAAAACTTCTGCTGCTTGGCCACTTGAGTAGAGGAAGAAGGAGTAACATCTCTGACTCGCTTCTTGGAAGCATCACACCTCAACTGAGCAGCCTCTTGCTTCAGTGCCATGTTGTAGAACTCATCGTATCTCAAGGGCTCGAAGAGAACAAGAGCGAGCTAAATATCTTCTCTGAGACCACCCCTGAACTGATATATCATGCTCTTCTCATCCGGGACGTCCTGCTTGGAAAAGCGGGCGAGCTTCTGGAACAACTTGTTGTAGTCATAGACAGACAAAGAGCCTTGCTTCATATTGCGGAATTCCTCACGCTTGCTTTCAACCACGCTCTGCGGAATATGATGAGCTCGGAAATCTCGACGGAAATCATCCCAAGTGATAACACGTCCACCTCTGGAATCCTTGTACTGCTGGAACCATTCTGCAGCTTGATCTTTGAGTTGGAAGGAAGCGAACTTGACAAAGTCCTCAGGCCTGATGTTACTGCACTCGAAATGCTTACACAGATCCACAAGCCAATCGTCAGCATCGGTTGCCTCAACGCAATTGCTGAAAGTCTTTAGTCCGTTAGCAAGGAACTGGTTGAGTGTAGCAAAGTGACTCTGATTGCTGCCTTGATTCCCATGACTGCCTTGATTGCGCTCTTGAAGAATTTGCATGATCAGCTGTGTGTTTGCATTGGTTGCGGCCATCACAGCTTGCCATGCCTCTGGAGGAGGTGGAGGTGGTGGTGGATCAGGATTCGGAGTCGTGCGCGTTGGAGGAGCCATCCTGAAGAGGTTGACCACCATTAGCACATTGACAGATAAATATTGAAGCTGAATTCAATGGAATGAAAAATTGTAACATATAGCCTTCACATCCGAACAAAATGAACGAATGCATTCCTTTTGAAATGGTCACATATCCATAAATTGAGAAGCCACGTAGAATTAAGGTAGAGAAATAAATCAACAAGGTACAGATCAAGAACGAATAATCGGTAAGAAATCCCAATCTCAAACCAATATCCGTAGAAGAAGAACTAGAGCTACTAGAATTCCCACCTATGAAACTCCCGAACCTTTTCGGTTATGCAATCAGGTGTTGGTGATACAGGGGAAGCATAATATCTCACCCAAACTAGCAAATCCTACATCCAGCTGTATCCATCCTTTAACACATAACCAAGAAACCTTCGGAAACCATCTACCTCAACCTTCGAAAAGCATCCGTCATACAAGTTATGGCGATACTCCCGAACTCCCGCCCCAGTACTGGGTGGCGTCGAGGTTATCTCACCAACGAACTGCATAAAAGAGATTTTCGATGTCGGCGTACTAGACTCAGGTATTCCAGAACTGCAACGATAAAATTATGATGACAACACCTCAGAGCTCAACTCCCCGGGACACTTCCACTAAACCCCTGACAGGAGGCACCAAGTCAATGTTCTCATCATAAAACCATCGGAACGATTCCAAGATACCCGCGTGATCCTAAATTTTTTTTAGTGAAATTTGAGAAGAGAAGAGTCAAAACTCTACGTCAGGAAGCCTTACCAGAGCGATGAGGAGACTGGGAAGTAAAAAGAATTCCTAATCTCTCCGATATATAATTCCTAAAGACTCAAAACATTTTTCTAGACACGACTCGGCCGCTAAAAACGATCAAGCAATGGGGCTCCTAAGGTCGGGGAAGGCTCTGATTACCAACTTGTAACACCCTCGATGCGACTATATCTCCCACGTGTCGAGGCACGACTTAGAGGCATAATCGCATTGAAGGCATATGTCGCAAGTTAGGCAATCTTCACAACATTCCATGTAATATGAACAATAAAGGGGAGGTAACATAGTTGGCTTACACTCGCCACGTCAATCAAGTACATAAATAACATTACATCATCCAAACACTCATGGCCCGACTACGGCGCCAAAATAAAAGAGAACCCAACATGCGACACGGTCCCAATCACCCCCAACTGGGCACCACTACTGATCATCGGGAAAGGAAATGTAGTATCGTTGAGAGTCTTCGTCGAACTCCCACTTGAGCTCATACGCGTCTCCTGGAGCGGAATCATCAGGCCCTGCATCTGGTGTAATAGTAATCTGTGAGCCACAGGGACTCAACAATCTCGCACCCTCGCGATCAAGACTATTTAAGCTTATAGGTAAGGCAAGGTAAAATATGAGTGGAGCTGCAGCAAGCGACTAGCAAGTATGGTGGCTAACTTATTCGCAAAAGAGAGCGAGAAGAGGAGGCAAAGCACGAGCGAGAAACTAGAGGGCAGCCTGCGCAAACATTACACCAACACCGTGTCCACTTCCCGGACTCTGCCGAGAAGGGGCCATCACGGTAACACACTCGGTTGATTCATTTTAATCAATTAAGGTTCAAGTTATCTACAACCGGACATTAACAAATTCCCATCTGCCCATAACCGCGGGCACGGCTTTCGAAAGTTCAATCCCTGCAGGGGAGTCCCAACTTAGCCCATGACAAGCTCTCACGGTCAACGAAGGAATAGACCTCCTCCCAAGACGTTCCGATCAGGCTCGGTATCTCGGTAATTCAAGACAACTCCGACAATGGTAAAACAAGTCCAGCAACACCGCCCGCTGTGCCTACAAATCCCGATAGGAGCTGCACATATCTCGTTCTCAGGGCACACCAGATAAGCTAAGCATACGGGAGCCAACGTAACCCAAGTTGCCAAGGGACGACCCCGCACGGTGCTCTAGGTTGGACCAACACTCAGAGGAGCACTGGCCCGGGGGGGGGGGGTTAAAATAAGATGACCCTTGAGTCCGCGAAACCCAAGGGAAAAGGCTAGGTGGCAAATGGTAAAACCAAGGTTGGGCATTGCTGGAGAAGTTTTATTCAAGGCGGACTGTCAAGGGGTTCCCATTATAACCCAACCGCGTAAGGAACGCAAAATCCGGGAACATAACACCGATATGACGGAAAATAGGGCGGCAAGAGTGGAACAAAACACTGGGCGAGAGGCCGAGCCTTCCACCCTTTACCAAGTATATAGATGCATTAAGATAACATAGCAATATAATGATATCCCAACAAGTAAATAAATGTTCCACCAAGGAACGGCCTCCAATCTTCACCTGCAGCTAGCAACGCTATAAGAGGGGCTGAGCAAAGCGGTAACATAGCCAATCAACGGTTTGCTAGGAAAATGGTGGGTTAGAGGTTTGACATGGCAATTTGGGAGGCTTGCAAGAAAGTGGTAGGCATCGTAGCATTGGCAAAGCAAAAGAGCGAGCAAACTAGCATAGCAAAGATAGTAGTGATTTCGAGGGTATGATCATCTTGCCTGCACAGTTGTCAGAGTTGACTGGATCCTAAAAAGCAAACTCAACGGGCTCCTCGTTAGCGAACTCGTCTCCCGGCTCTACCCAAACAAGACAAACAAGCAACAAGGATACAATCAACCACGTGCAAGAACAAGTAATATGATGAAATGATGATATGCTATGCGGGATGCAATGCGGGATGCAAAATGCAAGATATGACAGGAAATGCATGAAGCTGGCCTCAACTTGGAATTCCAAGGGTGCCACTGAAAATATGAGATGAAATCGCTTGAAAACGATATAAAGAACGCCGGAATCGGAGTTACGGTTTGGAAATGGCAAGCGTTTCAAAAATGACACCGGTCTGCGATTTACAGCAAGTAGGCATCTAAATGCAATGAGATGAACATGCTACAGCACCCAAACATGACAACAAAATACATGGCAGGGATGCACACAAGATGCTTAACAAAAGTCTAGCACTGAGCTACGGCCAATTCATCCATTAACAGGTTCAAACAAGCATGGCAAAAACGCAAATGGTAAACAGATCTCAGACTTAGTGAAATTAACACTTGTCTGGAATTTCAGATCATATAGCCCTCTTCGGAGCAACAAAACAACATGCTACAGGACCTGAACATGACAAAGAAAGACATGGCATGGAGCTACTCAACAATCTTAACAAAAGTCCCTTAGTTACCTTGAGCCAAAAGGGATCACAAAATATAGTAACAAGCACACGAACATAGCAAAAACATCATCAGTTTTCAGACTTAGTGAAAACTGGGACATGCTGAAACATAACTCACGAAGGCATGTTTACGAGCTCGATGCACTCACTACAGAGCAAGTCATGGAAAGACAAGAATACATCCCTTAAGAAGGCACAAAATTCAAGCTAGACATGGCAAGAACAATGGCAAAGCATGCACGGATCAACTACAATAACATTGGCAAAATCGCAAACAAGTTGACGATCTGCCCAGATTCACAACGAAGCAAAAGTAGAGCTCGATTAACTCAAGCTAGGTTGCTCCATAATTGCAAAAAAAGACATGGATGGATAGGGCACTATAAGGTTAACAAAACTCACTTACTGATCATCCTCAAAAGAGGCACGGATCACTAGGAAACAACAAGAACATATGGCATCATGAACTAAACAATCCCAGGACTTAGTGAAATCACGAAGTCCCTGAAAACAGAATTAGCAAGTGCACCACTTTGCAAGCTTGCACAAGTCACCACACATATCCTAAAAATACATGGGTTGCATCTCTGGATAGATGACAAAACCCTTAACAAAACATATGAATAAGTCACGGGCATAGCATGCACACATTAATCATGGCAAAAATGACAAAAGTGCTAAACGGAGTAACAGATCTGAGAATTAACTCAAGTAGGCCTCTTCTAACAGCATTTCGGGCATCAAGATGAGCTCAAATGAAAATGATGCAATGGAATTAAATGATGTACTCTCTGACATGAACATTTTGATATGCTATATGCCCAAATCGGAGCTACGGATGCAAAGTTACGGGGCCCCGAACAGAGGCACTTGGATCTGCAGATTTCAGGACTTAGGAAAAAAATGACCTAGATCTAGGGTTACTGTAGTTGCGAACCGGATCGGATCTCGCGCACTGTTCACCGGCGGATCCGGCGCTCGCCGGCGGGCTGGCGTGGAGGAGGCGGCCGGGGTGGTTGCCGGCGGCGGGCGGCGGGGCCGGGAGGCGGCGGCGGGCGGCGCGGCGGGCTCGGCCGGCGATGGCGGCGCGGCGAGCTCGGCCGGCGAGGGCGAGCTGCGGCGGCGCGGCGGAGGGGCGGCGCCGGGCTGGAGGAGGGAGGCGGCGCGGGGCGCGGCCCGGGAGGCGGCGCGGGAGGGCCGGCCTCGGGCCCCTGCGGGCCGCGGCGGCGGCGGGCGACGAGCGCCACATGGCGCGTCCCGGTTGGGCGGCGTGGCGGCGGACGTTGTCCGGCTCCGCCCGGACACGTCCGGAGTGGCGGATCTGGGAATTTTTTTAGGGTTAGGCGGGAGAGGAACCGCGAATTTGGAATGGGGGGGTGTATATATAGGCATAGAGGGAGCTAGGAGAGTCCAAATGAGGTGCGGTTTTCGGCCACGCGATCGTGATCGAACGCTCTAGGACATGGAGCAGAGTTTGGTGGGTTTTGGGCCAAATTGGAGGGGTGTTGGGCTGCAACACACACGAGGCCTTTTCGGTCCCTCGGTTAACCGTTGGAGAATCAAACGAAGTCCAAATGGTACGAAACTTGACAGGCGGTCTATCGGTAGTAAACCAAGGCTGCTTGGCAAGTCTCGGTCCAATCCGGAAATGTTTAACCCCCACACACGAAATAAAACTAGAAAAGACCACTGGAGGAGAACGAAGCGCCGGAATGCAAAATGGACAACGGGGAAAATGCTCGAATGCATGAGACGAACACGTATGCAAATGCAATGCACATGATGACATGATATGATATGCATGACAACGATAACAATACACGGAGGCAAAAACCCGAACCCGAGGAAATAAATATAACTTAACGCCGGAAATGGCAAGAGTTGGAGTACAAATTGGGAAAGTTACATCCGGGGTGTTACACAACAAGACCACCCGTTTCAAGAAAAAGGGTAAAGGGAAGAAGAAAGGGAACTTCAAGAAGAACAACAAACAAGTTGCTCCTCAAGAGAAGAAACCCAAGTCTGGACCTAAGCCTGAGACTGAGTGCTTCTACTGCAAAGGGACTGGTCACTGGAAGCGGAACTGTCCCAAGTATTTGGCGGATAAGAAGGATGGCAAGGTGAACAAAGGTATATGTGATATACATGTTATTGATGTGTACCTTACTAAATCTCACAGTAGCACCTAGGTATTTGATACTGGTTCTATTGCTAATATTTTCAACTCGAAATAGGGACTACGGATTAAGTGAAGATTGGCTAAGGACGAGGTGACGATGCACGTGGGAAATGGTTCCAAAGTCGATGTGATCGCGGTCGGCACGCTACCTCTACATCTACCTTCGGGATTAGTTTTAGACCTAAATAATTGTTATTTGGTGCCAGCGTTGAGCATGAACATTATATCTGGATCTTGTTTGATGCGATACGGTTATTCATTTAAATCAGAGAATAATGGTTGTTCTATTTATATGAGTAATATCTTTTATGGTCATGCACTCTTGAAGAGTGGTCTAATTTTAATGAATCTCGATAGTAGTGATACACATATTCATAATGTTGAAGCCAAAAGATGCAGAGTTGATAATGATAGTGCAACTTATTTGTGGCACTGCCATTTAGGTCATATTGGTGTAAAGTGCATGAAGAAACTCCATTCTGATGGATTTTTGGAATCACTTGATTATGAATCACTTGGTACTTGCGAACCATGATTCTGATGTGAAGGCAAGACATTTGTTTCTAAGAATGGATCCTTTCTAG
Organism: Triticum urartu; assembly: GCF_056163025.1. Taxonomy (NCBI): domain Eukaryota; kingdom Viridiplantae; phylum Streptophyta; class Magnoliopsida; order Poales; family Poaceae; genus Triticum; species Triticum urartu. The sequence goes on along the minus strand of NC_141873.1, from coordinate 364,671,685 downwards.
AAAAGGAGTTTCTCTCGAAACAAGTGAGTGGGAGGAAAGTAGAACTTGATGAGGTAACTGTACCTGCTCCCTTATTGGAAAGTAGTACATCACAGAAACCGGTTCCTGTGACACCTACACCAATTAGTGAGGAAGCCAATGATGATGATCATGAAACTTCAGATCAGGTTACTACCGAACCTCGTAGGTCAACCAGAGTAAGATCCGTACCAGAGTGGTACGGTAATCCTGTTCTGGAGGTCATGTTACTTGACCATGATGAACCTACGAACTATGAGGAAGCGATCATGAGCCCAGATTCTGGAAAATGGCTTGAGGCCATGAAATCTAAGATGGGATCCATGTATGAGAACAAAGTGTGGACTTTGGTTGACTTGCCCGATGACCGGCAAGCCATCGAGAATAAATGGATCTTCAAGAAGAAGACTGACGCTAACGGTAGCGTTACTGTCTACAAAGCTCGACTTGTTGCAAAAGGTTTTCGACAAGTTCAAGGAGTTTACTAGGATGAGACCTTCTCACCCGTAGTGATGCTTAAGTCCGTGTGAATCATGTTAGCAATTGCCGCATTTTATGATTATGAAATTTGGCAAATGGATGTAAAGACTGCATTCCTGAATGGATTTCTGGAAGAAGAGTTGTATATGATGCAACCTGAAGGTTTTATCGATCCAAAGGGTACTAACAAAGTGTGCAAACTCCAGCGATCCACTTATGGACTGGTGCAAGCCTCTCGGAGTTGGAATGAACATTTTGATAGTGTGATCAGAGCATATGGTTTTATACAGACTTTTGGAGAAGCCTGTATTTACAAGAAAGTGAGTGGGAGGTCTGTAGCATTTCTAATATTATATGTGGATGACATATTGTTGATTGGAAATGATATAGAATTTCTAGATAGAATAAAAGAATACTTCAATAAAAGTTTTTCAATGAAAGACCTCGGTGAAGCTGCTTATATATTAGGCATCCACATCTATAGAGATAGATCAAGACACTTAATTGGACTTTCACAAAGCACATACCTTGATAAAGTTTTGAAGAAGTTCAAAATGGATCAAGCTAAGAAAGGGTTCTTGCCTGTGTCACAAGGTATGAAGTTGAGTAAGACTCAATGCCCGACCACCGCAGAAGATAGAGAGAAAATGAAAAGTGTTCTCTATGCTTCAGCCATAGGCTCTATCATGTATGCAATGCTATGTACCAGACCTGATGTGTGCCTTGCTATTAGTCTAGCGGGGAGGTACCAAAGTAATCCAGGAGTGGATCACTGGACAGCGGACAAGAACATCCTAAAATACCTGAAAAGGACTAAGGATATGTTTCTCGTTCATGGTGGTGACAAAGAGCTCATCATAAATGGTTACGTTGATGCAAGCTTTGACACTGATCCGGACGATTCTAAATCGTAGACATGATATGTGTTTATATTGAACAGTGGAGCTGTCAGTTGGAGCAGTTCTAAACAAAGCATCGTGGCGGGATCTACGTGTGAAGCGGAGTACATAGCTGCTTCAGAAGCAGCAAATTAAGGAGTCTGGATGAAGGAGTCCATATCCGATCTAGGTGTCATACCTAGTGCATCGGGTCCAATGAAAATCTTTTGTGACAATACTGGTGCAATTGCCTTGGCAAAGGAATCCAGATTTCACAAGAGAACCAAACACATCAAGAGACGCTTCAATTCCATCCGCGATCAAGTCTAGGTGGGAGACATAGAGATTTGCAAGATACATACGAATCTAAATGTTGCAGACCCATTAACTAAGCCTCTCTCATGAGCAAAACATGATCAGCACCAAGGCTCCATGGGTGTTAGAATCATTACTGTGTTATCTAGATTATTGACTCTAGTGCAAGTGGGTGACTGAAGGAAATATGCCCTAGAGGCAATAATAAAGTTATTATTTATTTCATTATTCCATGATAAATGTTTATTATTCATACTAGAATTGTATTAACCAGAAACACAATACGTGTGTGAATACATAGACAAACAGAGTGTCACTAGTATGCCTCTACTTGACTAGCTCGTTGATCAAAGATGGTTATGTTTCCTAACCATATACATGAGTTGCCATTTGATAAACGGGATCACATCATTAGGAGAATGATGTGATTGACTTGACCCATTCCGTTAGCTTAGCTCTTGATCATTTTAGTTTATTGCTATTGCTTTCTTCATGACTTATACATGTTCCTATGACTATGAGATTATGCAACTCCCGATTACCGGAGGACCACTTTGTGTGCTACCAAACGTCATGACATAATTGGGTGATTATAAAGGTGCTCTACAGGTGTCTCCGATGGTACTTGTTGAGTTGGCATAGATCAAGATTAGGATTTGTCACTCCGATTGTCGGAGAAGTATCTCTGGGCCCTCTCGGTAATGCACATCACTATAAGCCTTGCAAGCACTACAACTAATGAGTTAGTTGCGGGATAGTGCTTTATGGAACGAGTAAAGAGACTTGCCGGTAACAAGATTGAACTAGGTATTGGGATACCGACGATCGAATCTCGGTCAAGTAGCATACCGATGACAAAGGGAACAACGTATGTTGTTATGCGGTTTGACCGATAAAGATCTTCATAGAATATGTAGGAGCCAATATGAACATCCAGGTTCCGCTATTGGTTATTGACCGGAGACATGTCTCGGTCATGTCTACATAGTTCTCGAACCCGTAGGGTCCGTATGCTTAACGTTCAGTGATGATTGATATTATGAGTTTATATGATTTGATGTATCGAAGGTAGCTCGGAGTCCCGGATGAGATCGGGGACATGACAAGGAGTCTCTAAATGGTCGAGACATAAAGATCGATATCTTGGACGACTATATTCGGACATCGGAAAGGTTCTGAGTGATTTGGGTATTTCTCGGAGTACCGGAGAGTTACGGGAATACGGGGAAGAAGTATTGAGCCTCATGGGCCAAGTGGTGGAAGAGAGGAGGCAGGGCGTGCGCCCTCCTAGCCCAAACCGAATTGGACTAGGGGGCCAGCCCCCCTTTCCTCCTTTCCTCCCTCTCCTTCCTTCTCCCCTTCCCCCTTCCTTTCCTCCTCCTAGTAGGAGTAGGAAAGGGGAGTCCTACTCCTACTAGGACGAGGACACCTCCTCCTAGCGCGCCCTACATGGGCCGGCCGGCCTCCCCCTTGCTCCTTTATATACGGGGGCAGGGGTCACCCTAGAACACACAAGTTGATCATTGATCCCTTAGCCGTGTGCGGTGCCCCCCTCCACCATAATCCACCTCGATCATATCGTAGCGGTGCTTAGGCGAAGCCCTGTGTCGGTAGCAACATCATCACCGTCATCACGCTGTCGTGCTGACGGAACTCTCCCGTGAAGCTCTGCTGGATCGGAGTTCGTGGGACGTCATCGAGCTGAACGTGTGCTCGGAGGTGCCGTGTGTTCGGTACTTGGATCGGTTGGATCGTGAAGACGTTCGACTACATCAACCGCGTTCTCATAATGCTTCTGCTTACGGTCTATGAGGGTACGTTGACGATACTCTTCCCTCTCGTTGCTATGCATCACCATGATCTTGTGCGTGCGTAGGGAAATTTTTGAAATTACTATGTTCTCCAACAGTTGTGCCTTACATGCTGTTTACCGAAGGTTATATGCATATGGTTAGCTTACGACCAACTTCTTCGAAGGCTTACCATACTACATACTCGATTTCTTCAAATGATGGAAGGCTCAAAACCAATGAATGGAGTAAAGTGATGAATGTGCACACGCAACTAATTGGATACAACATGAATGTGCGCAAGCCACAAGTTGGAGATAGTTTTAACTCCATTCTCCATTATGGAGATGGACCGGTTTATCTCTTTTATGGTATTTTACATACGAGAGAGGAGTAGGTCCTAGGTACTAAGAACAATTAGTTAGTGTTGATTATGACTATGATGATGATGAGAAGTTGTTATTATGTGCTACAATGTGTTAGAGTTGATGATGATGATGAGGAGTTGTGATTATGACTAGTGACCAAGTTGTTATATGATCTCTCATGGACGAAAATGATGATCATGAGGAGTTGTTATATGACAATGATGTATTATGATGATAAACTGTTAATGATATTATGATGATGAGTTATTATATCATTGGGTGAGTCATGAAACTAATCCACGGTTCTTTCACCCAGTGATGTAATAACTCATTATGATGTAAAAACAATCTCTAAATTGCTACTGTATAAAAACTTGTATAATGATGTATGAATACGACATAAAATAAAAAAGAAATAGAATACGTAATAATAGTAATAGCGTGGGTAGAGAGGTGCGCTGCTAGTAACTACCAGTAGCGCGTTTTGTAAAAAGTGCTACTGCTAAGTAGGGATAGCAGTAGCGCGGGTAAACCAATGCTACTGCTACCCTTTAGCTGTAGCGCCGTAGCAGTAGTGTGGTCTCCCGCGCTACTGTTAGCCCCAAAACCAGCGCTACTGCTAGGTTTTTCCCTAGTAGTGTCCCGTGTGCCTGGGCCGGCCCATTTACCGAGGTGCCTTGCGTGACAGCATGCTAGGTCTTGCGCAGGAGCTCCTATTGGGCGTTGTTTACAACTTCATGCCTTCACCACTAGACCAGGCGCAGTTTTGTTGATTAGTATTAGGAAATAATGCTATTTGACCCTTCTTTTAGTACAAACATCAACGTATAGTAGTATTATATGCCTTATATAAAAAATTTAATAAAGAAAAGGTATATTTTAAAAAATAATCATGAATTAAAAATGCTTATCGAGTTGGAAAAGGTTCATCAAATTTGGAAAAAGTTCACCTAATTATAAAAAAAGTTCATCAAATTTGAATCATCAAGTTTGAATAAAAGTTCATTGAATTTTAAAAAAGTTCATTAAATTTGAAAAAAATCACCGTATTTGAAAAACATTCATCAAAAAAATTTAAAAAATTCATCAAAAATTGAAAAAGTTCATCGATTTGAAAAAAGAGTTCATCAAGTTTTCAAAAAAGTTCATCAAAAAATGAAATAAAAATCATCAAATTCGATGAAAAAGTTCATGAACTAAAAAACCGCGCATCTAAGAAAAAAAGAGTAAAATAACTAGAAAAAGAAAGAAAGAAAGAAAACAAACTGACGAACATTTTTTTTGAGAAACCTCGCCATCTTTATTCATTCCAAACATAGGACATAGGTAAAGGTTTGGGTCATGGGGACACATTATGGAGTTGAGTAAAAAATGCATTGGAAAGATGCAAGCTACTATCTCTCTTCTCTTTAATAACCCACCCTTCAATGAGCTAAGTGCATGTAGAAATTAAGAAGACCATGTATAGATTGTTATTGGTCTTGATTGCCGTGTGATGAGAGAGAAGTAGTTTTTCCTAATTTAAAGTGCATTGGGAAGATAGAAGTACACTCTTTCATGGACAAAAATTGAACCTAGATGTACACTCTTCACCGAACGGAGGGAGTAGATTACAAGCAAATTTGACAAGATTATGAGCCTTAAAGTTAAAGTTCTTACGTTCATAAAAAAAGAGTTAAAGTTCTTACGCTCACGTATGAAAGAACGTGAAATAAAGCTATTACAAAGAAACGAAGAAACAATGCAGAAGTGCCTTAGTGGCCTAGTGGTTGTCCCGGGTTAGGTGGTGACGGTGGTCGCGGGTTTCACTATGGGGAGCTCCTATACGGCGCAGCCCGTTTAGGAACTGGCGCTAACTAGCCGCGCCTGGTGGGCCAGCCCACGATGAAGAACAGGCGAAAAATGTGTATATCATGAAAAAACCGTCTGTGAATGTTCCTACGCTCATGTATGAAAGAATGTGAATAAAGCTATTACAAAGAAACGAAGAAATAGTGCAGAAGTGCCTTAGTGGTTGTCCTGGGTTATGTGGTGATGGTGGTCGCGGGGTTTCACTCTGGGGAGCTCCTATACGGCGCTTCATGCGCCCGTTTAGGAACTGGCGCTAACTAGCCGCGCCTGGTGGGCCGGCCCACGATGAGGAACAGGCGAAAAAAATGTATATATCACGAAAAAAAACCGTCTGTAAGTGCTGCTCCAGCTAAGATTCGAACTCACCACTTTTTTACCTACAGCACAGGTTGCCTGAACCACCAGAGCAAGTTCGCGCTAGTGACAGATTCCGGCGCGAAATATTTAAAAATAAGGTAGTCGCGCTGTTTATTTCTCATAGATAGAAAAGGATGATTTTCTGGAAAGAAAAAGATGAACAAAACAGTCCATCCAATTTGGAAAATAGTTCACTGAATTTGAAAAAAGTTCATCCAATTGGGAAAATAGTTTTCTGAATCTGAATTTGAAAAAGGTTCATTGAACTTGAAAAAAAGTTCACATATTTTCAAAAATGTTTATCAATTTTCATAAAAGTTCATCAAATTAGAAAAAAGTTCATCGAAATTCAGGAAAAAAGAACACTTGATGGGCCGGCCCAGCATGGGGGCGCCTGCAGCGTCAAATAGGAGGAATCGCCAGGTCTCGCTATAAGCGAGACATAGCGCGCTCCCCTTTTACTTGGACCCAACCGCTAGTTCGTCAGTCTTTTTTCTTTCTGTTTGAGGATATATCAGTTGGCTCTCTCACTTGTCTCAAAAAATAAAATGGCTCCCTCACGGCGTACATGTTAGCATGCCTGAAGGAGAAGATGGCAAGTTCAGAGAGGTCTTTCGGGCCAGTCAAATCATGTCATTCTTGCGCCCAGCCTCACCGTGTCGGATTGGACACGCATGCGTGCAAAAATTAGCAGCATATCAGCTTTGCATCGATGCTGGCCACTGATGCGATCGATCTGATGAGACACCTGAATACCTGATAATTGACCAGGACAGAATACTACAAGAGCAAGCAAGTTGGCTTACTAGGGCAGTACCGCTACGGGGCCAGAAAAAGCACTAGCCACCTAGCTCTGGGCCTCGCACAATGATCACATGCACTGGGCGTCTCCGAGTTGCCTGTGCTAGCTCTCCGTTTTGGAAAAGCCACACGTTCCTTCCTTGTTTTGGCAACCCAGCTAGCCCCCAGCAGCTAAAGGATTCCCGGTGAAAGGATTCGATCGCGAACTCACGATGATGACAGGATAAAATGGCTAGTCGATGGAGAAAGAAAGGCGGAGGTGGGATTCCAAGTAGACTGTAGTGTCCGGGGGTCCCATCAAGTAGATTAGGATGGGTCATGGGTGAGATATTGCAGGATCATGGAAGATAGCGACGGATCAAGGAGCCGTGTTCTCCTAGATGATTATATAACCTCTGCTCTCGTACATGGCATTTTTGAAAGGGTTTCAATTCTCAGACTAGACCGGTGGTGCATGTACGTGTCCGGTGATAATTAATTTGCATGATGTACTTGGTAGAATCCAAAAGCAAAACTGTAGTATAGCTACGTACTCCGTTTTCTTTTCAAAATAGGAACGTCGTACTGCCGTTAGTACATTTGTGGTTTGTTTGTGTGTGTACGTCGTATATACTATATCTACCATCCGTTTGAAGCTTGGGTTCCCTCGAGAAAGGCTTTACCTCTGCACAATGCGCTCCACAACCCACCGTTTATCTCCTCAAAAATGCAGCGCACTGTTTCAGCTTTGGGACCCAAGTGGGATGTCTGTGCAAATTTGCAAAGGCCAATGACTGCTCACGTAGTACGTTTTGCAACAGGCACATGTACTTCAAAAGACACGAGCTGCCTTGTCAGGCACACCAGCGAAGAACCTTTAGTTAGTAGGATACTTACCATAATTGTATGGACCACAAATCCACTAACTGCTATTTTAAGCCGTCTAGTACGTGCAGATCTCGAAAGAGGTTATGCCCGGTGGTTTTGCACGCTCCCACGCACAAGCTCGACAAATCAACCAAGCAGAAAAATGTCAGCATGTATTCAATCTTTTGGAACTTTATGTGGTTGCGCATAGCATTGGTCTGTGATTGCATCACTCACACGCACAAACAAGGAACATACGAGGATGGCAAGCACTGTTCTTTTCGAGGACTAGGAGATCTGCGCGTCTATATATTAAGATAGAGAGAGTTGATTTATAACTACAAATGCATTGGCCGCAAGTTGTGCTCATCCTTGTCAATGGGTTCACGACACACAATGTTAGTTGGGAAATCGTTTTATAACATTACATAATATTATTGAGCCGGGAGCCCGGAAAGTGCGACTATCGGTGTACGATCTAGCTGAGGAATATATATTTTTATAATATCAGGAGCGTGTTGTTCTTTTGTTCACCATCCCATGACTATTGGGATCTATCAGTGAAAATGCAAATTAGATCCCTGGGCGTCATGAAGCCCTTTTCTTTCAAATAAAAAGCAATATTTTAAACTAAAAATATGAGAAATTCAATTTGTACATAAGTGTGAAATATATAGTATAAAATTTCAGTAATATCTTTTTTCATTTATGGACTATAAAAATGAGGATAACAAATATACATATACTATCACCATTTTAGATCTAGAAACATGTCTTTTTTGTGTGGCACGAAAATAATGTATTTTTAGTATAATTTTACAGATACAATTAACACGTCTCCAAGTACATGTGGGAGCTGATTCAGATTTTTTTAGACTCTCCAAATATAAGTTTCACAATTTTACATATAAGGGCATTCATGTAGGATCTATATAAACCTGCATTCGGCGTATCTCTACATTTTCATGTGAGTGAATCTTAACGTCATACTATAATATATACTCACCTTCACTTTCTAGCCTCTCATTCCGACAGCTAGGCGGTTTGCGTTTCACTGGGCATTCTTGTGTTGTGGCCCAACAGACTATCTTCATTATTAGTTTCAACTCTTGTACTTGCGTTGGGACGTTTGCTTTATATATAAAGCGGGGAAAAGCTTGGTTTCTAAAAGCAATTCAAATATATCCACGATAGGTAATGTGTTGTCCGGTTAACTACCTTTTGAAGTTACTGCTGATAACAAATGAGTGATATGACATACTTCGGGGATAGACTAAAAAGTGGGAAATCTCGCGGCACATGCAAGGAATGACAGGGAATATTGACATATATACTTTGGGGATGAACTACTTCATTGTCTTATAGAGCAGCAGCCCTAGCCTGACAAGAGTGGGAATAAGAATAATGAGGCAACATATGTGCAATCAGTTAAATTCTAGCGCTTACTCTGGTCACATATTATTGCTCTAAGGACCCAAAGTCACATATTATTATTGCTCTAAGGAGCTAAAGTAGCTCGTTCCACTTTTTTTTTGAAAGGAGCTTGTTCCACTATTCGATGGTAGGGGAAGGCTAAGCAAGGCATTTCCAGAAGCAAAAGGCTAAGTAGGGCAGACCAAAGAGAATTTTGATGGCTAGTTGCAAAAAAGGGTGAAAGTTTTGGATGTTTCTTTATGCAATATAAATATAACATGTTGTCATGTATCGAGAAAACCCTTTAGCTGGTCTATATTCTATAACTTGTCATTTGGGTGTAATTAAATAAAGGACATCAGATACGCCCGCCCATATATACTCGTATACACTATTTTCACAATGAAAGTAGTACAACAATGCGTCTAAGGATATGCACGTACGTATGAGATTTTTTTTGTGACAACACATACTTACGAGATTATACAAATAATACTTGCATTAAGGTTTTCATCTCCTAATCTGGTCATTTAAAAACACTTACTGAGTTTTGGTTAGTAGCATTATTTTGTCCTGACTTAAAGAAAAACTTACCGCCAAAAAAAGTCAAAGGAAAACAATGCAACTCCATGCATCCGGATATCTTTTTTTTCTGGAACATGCATCCAGATTAAGCTTATGGCATGTGGAGAACCAGCTTTTTAATTTTGAGCGAGAGAATCAGCTTTGTTTAAGTATAATGCAGATCATATGGGGAGATTTCTACGGATTTAACGGACTCGTTAACATTGAAGATTTGGATTGAAGTTAGGAGAGCCCGTGTCTGTAGTATTATCGGTTAGGAGAGAGAGAGTAGGTTGGGTGGGTGGTTTTGTCTTTTCTTTGGGTGAGCCTTGCGCGGTTGCGCCGTTGCGCCAGTCACACGCACTCCCGCTCGTACTGGGCCGACCCCACCCATCCGGCGGGCGCAGATGCGGATGCTACTACGGCCGAGGTCCTCCCCCGCGTGCGTGTCGCCGTCGCAGCTCTCCATTCCGTACGACCCGGGGCCCTGGCGCCCATTGGCCGCCTGCACCCTCGTACACGCTCATGGGACCGACCCTTTCCGGGATCTGGAACCCTGGCTCGCTGCGGCAACTCCTTGTGGGGCCCCACGGTTGCGTCTGGGACTCGCAGACGTGTGACATGATGGATGGGTCCTCAGTCACGCGGGGCCAGATTTTCAGTGATGTTTTCCGGGGGCGGCTAGTGTGAATTTGGGGGAAGATCGGACGCAGACGAGTGAAGACTGCACCCGGTCAAATGACGCTGGGACGGAGACGGCATTCCACCGCGGAAGCAGTTTCCCGTTTCTTGTTTTGCGTACCGGTAGTTTCCCATTCCATCTGCAAATCTACGTGTAGTTTTTTTACTAACCAAAAGGAAGAACCCAATGGTACAAAAAACAGAAGTAAAAATTACATTTAGATTAGTAAAGCACATAACGACGACTACAAGCACTAAAGCAAGCAGAAGGCGTGCCGCTCTCATCTCTCGTCCCTCATTGAAGCTGGACAAACCTTGTTGTAGTAAACAATCGGGAAGTGGACATGCTAAGACCACATATGACCAGCGCACCAGGCAGCAACCGCCGCTAGCGAAGAGAAGCGTAGACCAGAATGATCTAATCTATACACACGCGGACGCACATGAATGAAGACTGAATCCAAGCGGATCCACCGAAGAAAAATGCCAACCGAATCCCATGAGATCTGCTAGAGCATGGCGAAGCTAGAGGGCGGCCCGCCTTGGGAGTTTCCCCATAGCTTCATATCATAGCAAAAAGAAGTTCAAAGTATTTTAAAAACATTTTTTATGAATAATTCTACTATTAGCCCATTGGGTTGGATCCGCTACTATGCCAGAGACAGACCTCCACACATCCTCTGACGACGCTAGAAGCACCACCAAGGCAGGGCTAGGCGGGGAGAATTCTATTCCATCTTCAGGAAGCCGTTGCCGCCTCATCTTCTTGAGCACGGCATAAACCCTAAAAATTGAAAAAGAAAACACTAAAAACAGAGCCCTCTCACTGGTAAGGGTCAAGATTCACCGTGCCTCCGTAATCCTAGGATCATAGGAGACGAGGCAGACCGGCAGCGGCGCCAATGAGAGGCCAAGAAAATCCTAGTTGAGAGTCGCCTGGGTCTTCACCTCGCACGAGAGAACAACAATTTGCTTAGTCTATTTTGTTGGCTTGGTACATCGAGGGTTGCTATGCAGTGTCATACTAAAATCATATCGGATTTACAAGCACAATGCATATACGTTGCAACATTAGAAGCACCTGCTCGTGTCACCCTCTGGGGGGAGGGGGCACGAGCGAACGTTGCCCACCGGTACCTCGTATGGGACTTGCGAGGTTTGTTTGCTTCCACACATACTTCGCACTTAGAACCTTTGACAATTGTGAAATTTGCATTAAGCGCAAATTTGCTAGCCACGTCATGCAACCAAAGTTAATATAACAAAGACATGTGTGCCAAACATTTGATTCAGTTTCGCTGCAAACATGATTAATTACTTTATTGTAGAAGTCTTAAAAAGATAGGCAAAATATGTCTTCACACTCATAGCCTTTTCCAAACAATTGTCCACACTTAGACACTACAAACCTTATTGGACTCAAATACTAGCTTGTGGCCATCTCGACACATATGAGAGTCGATGGCAAGATTTTTATTTATAGAAGGGACATGTTGCATGTTCTTCAGCGACACGATCTTTCCCGAAATAAACTTCAAATTGGCCATACCGACACCATGAACAAAAGCATGTGGCCCGTTTTCCATCATGATGGTGTAGTTCTTGGGACCGGATAAGAAGATAACATGTTGATATCATAACACACATGCTCTTTGCCCGCATATTGTTCTTCTTGAATTTCTTGGGATGGAATCTTTTGTACCAAGTTTGCACTAGAATTTTCCTCAAGGAAACGAGCACGTGTGTCCTTGGCCCTCGCCTTCTCTTCCACATCAAGAGTGCTAATATGATTGACATCAGTAAATTCCTGTCTCTTGTGCTTCAGAGAGGTAGCAAAATTCCTCTACGAATGAGGAAGCTTGGCAATGATGCCTTAGGTAATGAACTTGTCCGTTAAACATATAATTGAAATTCTCACTAGTGCAGAAAATCCTAACTAAGGCGTGGCAAAAAGTGCCTTGTTGGCGTGGGAGGACAACACCACCAATATGGCGCCATTGTTAAAAAATAGTGATGGCCTTGGAGCCCACGCCAACAATATTTTGGATACCTATGGCGTTGGATATAAGTGCACGACGGCAATACCATATGTACCTATGGTGTTTAACATTTTCCAACACCAGAAACAATACAAAACTTTACAAGCATTGTATTGTGTCCACATGCCATTAATATTTTTGAGAAGCAGCAGAAAAATGATGCCATGACAAAGTTTTTTTATTATCAGTGTATATAGAACGACGTTTGCATCCCACATTGATTCCGATAAGATATTATGATCCCTACATTGCATACATAGTTTCATTCATACATTAACCACAAGCTAGTTCTTATCAATCACCACTAATTAAACATCCACTAAACCAAATCATGCATAATACATATTCATTATTTATCATAGCTAGCTAGTTAGCTAGCTAGCTACTAGCATACATACATACTCTCAACCATCGTAGGTACTAGCACGGTATATGCTATTTGTGAGTTGCGTTGAGATTTCCTCAAAAAGGAGAGGATGATGCAGTACAGCAAAGATAAGTATTTTCCTCAGTTAAGAACCAAGGTTATCAATCTAGTAGGAGAACCACGAAAGACCTCGTGAACAACACCTACACACAAAAGAACTAATACTTGCACCCAACGCGGTCAAGGGGTCGGGTTGTTAACCCCCTCGATGGTTAAATGCAAGGATCGAGTCTGATAATGGTAGATATATAAAAACATAAAATAAATCATTGTAAAAAATTGCAGCAGGATATTTTTGGATTTTAATATACGATAAAGATAGACCCATGGGCCATAGTTTTCACTAGAGACTTCTCTCTCGAACAAAAAGCATATGGTGGGTAAGCAAATTACGGTTTGCCAATTCATAGAAAAGTGCATAGTTATGATGATATCCAAGGCAATGATCATGTATATAGGCATCACGTCCGAGAGCCAAAGAAAATATAAGGAAGCGAATACATCATACGATGAGCCAAAGCGCCACATAGTTTTTTTTTAGGGAAAGTGGGAGTGGAGGACAAGACAGATAGGTCAGAAGATTATGAAAAGTTTGATGAAATTCCTCCCTTCACAGTGAAGACTGGCCCAAGCATCCTATTAAATGATGAAAATTCTCCATGGTTATGGTGCAACCATAAGCAAGGGACATACGCGAAGAATTTTTTTTATACCCAAGATCCCACTCTGGGATGTGACCAGCTTCACCACCATCACTTTATCCCTAGTGAGTTTCCGGACTTATAGCTGGAAACTCCCACTTCAGACAAACCAGTGGCCCCAGGGGCCCGGCTGGCTCAGTTGACCCGTCAAAGTCTCCAGTTGACTATTGACTGGGCAGTCAACTGGAACCCACTGTCAGCCACAGTGTGCACTACTGTGGTGCACTCTGCTGGGTACACATAGCATTTAGCCTTTTATTTATAATTAATAATAATTTTGGAATATGTTTAAATCTTTGAAAATTAATATAAAATAAACCGTAACTCGGATGAAGATAATTTATATATGAAAATTGCTTAGAAAAATCCAACAAATCCGAATATGCCACCCGTTCATCTGTCACACCTCTCTAGCACTGCAAACATAGAACCATCCCCTCTCTTTCGTCCGTCCGGAAAATGCCGCGCCAAACGCCAGGAAATCCCCTCTCTTTCGTCTGTCCGGATGTTTTCCTTCTCCGTCTGCAACGTGTAGTACCGCGTTAGAACACCCCTAGCACTGCAAGTTGTCATGTCATGCATCTGTGTTACATCTGTGTGCTTTATATTTATTGTTTCTTCCCCCTCTTCTCTCGGTAGACTCTAAGACCGATGCTGCCTCTATGATTGACTACGTCACCGACGATCCTTCTTCCTTTTCAGCAAAGTATAGGTTGGTTAGTGATCCACCAGTGACCCTTCACCTTGTCTCAGTTGCCCCCGATTTATCCCCGGTGACTCGATCAACATGATCAACGTCCAGAGCTCGACACATTGATGTTAGTTACATAAGATATTTTAAGTGTTGAGGGTATTTTAAGTGCTTAACTTTGGAGTTGCATTTGAACCAAAGGTTCAAATGGATTTCATGCAAATTGATTTGCATAAGCTCAAACCACGTCATATCTCCATGTCATGACCATGCATCATATTTTTGCATTGCTGTGTATTGATCTCATCTCTGGTATTGTTCTTCTCGATACTATGATTCAGTTTTTTTCTTATTGAATGCATTCTAATTGTTTTATCTTTCTTTTGGATTAGTTAAGCTATGGACGATAGCGGCAGAGACCTTGTAGAGGATATCATCTTCGACATGATACACTCCTCCCAAAACCAAGAGAATGAACCAGATGATGGCTCACAATTTCTGAACGACTCCGGTGAGGGACTTGAGGAAGAACCAAGAGACGAAGGGCAAACAAACAATGATGGCGAAGAAAATGTTAGACAATTAACAAAGTCCGGCAAGGTATATATATATATATAAATAACAGATCTTTCTTCTTTTAGCCCTCCGGATCGAGCAAATCTCCTAGAAGGGTATGCGGCCGGGCCACAAAGTTGGCCGATGGCATAAAGTACAACATCGATGAAGTCGTAGAAGATGGCGAACCGATTGCTCCAAGGTAGAAAGCCCATAAATTTATAAATCAATGTGGAGTTATTATTAGGGACAACATCCCAATCATCATTCGAGAATGGAATAAGCCAAAGGAAGATCGAGGAGTTAGTTATGTCGATGAAAGATCGAGAAATTTGCTTTGGGATACGCTCATGTCATATTTAAACCTACCAGAGGTTCTCACGGATGGCCAATGGTTGAAAGTCAAGGAGTTTGCTCTTAAGAAGATGGCCACACAATTCCGGAGCTAGAAGAAAAGATTATACAACGACTACCTCAAGGCAGAAAGGAAGACTCCAGAATTCACTGGAGCACTAGAGAAGGTAAAAGATCACTGGGATGCATTTGTGAAGTACAAGGAATCGGATGAAGCTCTGGAAAGGTCGAGAAAAAAATAAGATAAATGTTGTGAAAAAAGAGTATCACCATGTTCTGGGGACAGGTGGCTATAAGATGAAGGAAATATGTCCTAGAGGCAATAATAAAGTTGTTATTTATATTTTCTTATATAATGATAAATGTTTATTATTCATGCTAGAATTGTATTAACCGGAAACTTAGTACATGTGTGAATACATAGACAAACTGAGTGTCCCTAGTATGCCTCTACTTGACTAGCTCGTTAATCAAAGATGGTTAAGTTTCCTGACCATAGACATGTGTTATCATTTGATGAACGGGATCACATCATTAGAGAATGATGTGATGGACAAGACCCATCCGTTAGCTTAGCATTATGATCGTTTAGTTTTATTGCTATTGCTTTCTTCATAACTTATACATATTCATCTGACTATGAGATTATGCAACTCCCAAATACCGAGGAACACCTTGTGTGCTATCAAACGTCACAACGTAACTGGGTGATTATAAAGATGCTCTACAGGTGTATCCGAAGGTGTTTGTTGAGTTGGCATAGATCGAGATTAGGATTTGCACTCCGTGTATCGAAGAGGTATCTCTAGGCCCTCTCGGTAATGCACATCACTATAAGCCTTGCAAGCAATGTAACTAATGAGTTAGTTGTGGGATGATGCATTACGGAACGAGTAAAGAGACTAACCGGTAACGAGATTGAACTAGGTATGATGATACCGACGATCGAATCTCGGGCAAATAACATACCGATGACAAAGGGAATAACGTATGTTGTTATGCGGTTTGACCGATAAAGATCTTCGTACAATATGTCGGAGCCAATATGAGCATCCAGGTTCCGCTATTGGTTATTGACCAGAGATATGTCTCGGTCATGTCTACATAGTTCTCGAACCCGTAGGATCCTCACGCTTAACTTTCGATGACGATTTGTATTATGAGTTATGTGTTTTGGTGACTGAAGTTTGTTCGGAGTCCTGGATGAGATCACGGACATGAGGAGGAGTCTAGGAATGGTTGAGAGGTAAAGATTCGTATATTGGAAGGTTGTATTCGGACATCGGAATGGTTCCAAGTGATTCGGGTATTTTTCCTGAGTACCGAGGGGTGGCAGCCCACAAGGGTAGCCGCACCCCGTCCCTATAGGGAGTCTGAATTGGACTAGGGAGGGGGCGCACACCCCTTTCCTTCTCCTCTTTCTCTCCCTTCCCTCTTCCCCCCTTCCGGAAAAAGGAAAGGGAGTCCAACTAGGATTGGGAGTCCTAGTTGGACTCCCCCCTTTGGCACGCCCCTAGGCCGGCTGCCTCCTCCCCTCCTCCTTTATATACGAGGGCAGGAGGGCACCCCAAAGACACATCAATTGTTCCTCAGCTGTGTGCGGTGCCCCCCTCCACAGTTTACCACCTCGCTGACATTGTCGTAGTGCTTAGGCGAAGCCCTGCGCGAATCACATCACCAACACTGTTGCCACGTTGTCGTGCTGACGGAACTCTCCCTCGACCCTCTACTAGATCAAGAGCTCGAGGGACGTCATCGTGCGGAACGTGTGTTGAACACGGAGGTGGCGTACGTTTGGTACTTGGACTGGTTGGATCGAAGACGTTCGACTACATCAACTACGTTACATAACGCTTCCGCTTTCGGTCTACGAGGGTACATAGACGCACTATCCCATCTTGTTGATATGCTTCTCCTAGATAGATCTTGTGTGATCGTAGGAATTTTTTTTGAATTACTACGTTCCCCAACATAAGAGAGGTCTACATAAGTGTTGGGGAACGCAGTAATTTCAAAAAATTTCCTACACCCACGCAAGATCATGGTGATGCATAGCAACGAGAGGGGAGAGTTTCGTGTACGTACCCTCGTAGACCGTAAGCGCAAGCGTTATGACAACGCGGTTGATGTAGTCGTACGTCTTCACGATCGACCGATCCTAGTACCAAAAGTACGACACCTCTGCGATCAGCACACGTTCGGCTCGGTGACGTCCCACGAAGTCACGATCCAGCAGACTGTCGAGGGAGAGCTTCGTCAGCACGACGGCATGATGACGGTGATGATGATGCTACCGGAACAGGGCTTCACCTAAGCACCGCTACGATATGACCGAGGTGGATTATGGTGGAGGGGGGCACCGCACATGGCTAAGGGATCAATGATCAACTTGTGTGTCTATGGGGTGCCCCCTCCCCCGTATATAAATGAGTGGAGGAGGGGGAGGGCTGGCCCTCTACTATGGCGCGCCCTGGGGAGTCCTACTCCCTCCGGGAGTAGGATTCCCCCTTCCATGTAGTAGGAGTAGGAGAGTAGGAAACAGAAGAGAGAAGAGAAGGGAGGAGGGGGCACCGCCCCTCCCCCTAGTCCAATTCGGACTAGGCCTTGGGGGGCGTGCAGCCTGCCCTAGGCAGCCCCTCCCTCTCTCCCCTAAAGCCCATTAGAGCCCATATACTCCCCGGGGGTTTCCAGTAACCCCCCGGGTATTCTGGTTAATGCCCAAACTCACTCGGAACCATTCCGATGTCCAAACATAGTCATCCAATATATCGATCTTTATGTCTCGACCATTTCGAGACTCCTCGTCATGCCCGTGATCACATCCGGGACTCCGAACAACCTTCAGTTCATCAAAACACATAAACTCATAATACCGATCATCACCGAACGTTAAGCGTGCGGACCCTACAGGTTCGAGAACTATGTAGACATGACCGAGACATGTCTCCGGTCAATAACCAATAGATAAGCACATGCAAGACATACATCAAGTGTTCTCAAATCCTTAAAGAGTCAATCCGATAAGATAACTTCAAAGGGAAAACTCAATCCATTACAAGAGAGTAGAGGGGGAGAAATATCATAAGATCCAACTATAATAGCAAAGCTCGCGATACATCAAGATCATACCACCTCAAGAACACGAGAGAGAGACAGATCAAACACATAGCTACTGGTATATACCCTCAGCCCCGAAGGTGAACTACTCCCTCCTCGTCATGGAGAGCGCCGGGACGATGAAGATGGCCACCGGTGAGGGATCCCCCCTCCGGTAGGGTGCCGGAACAGGGTCCCGATTGGTTTTTGGTGGCTACAGCGGCTTGCGGCAGTGGAACTCCTGATCTATTCTGTTCCTCGATGCTTTTAGGGTATATGGGCATATATAGGCGAAAGAAATCGGTCAGGGGAGCCACAAGGGGCCCACGAGGGTGGGGGCGCGCCTCCCTGCCTCGTGGCTTCCTCGAAGCTTCCCTGACGTCTACTCCAAGTCTCCTGGATTGCTTCCGTTCCAAAAATAACTCTCCCAAAGGTTTCATTCCGTTTGGACTCCGTTTGATATTCCTTTTCTTCGAAACACTAAAACAGGCAAGAAAACAACAATTTGGGCTGGGCCTCCGGTTAATAGGTTAGTCCCAAAAACAATATAAAAGTGTTTAGTAAAGCCCATAAACATCTAAAACAGATAATATAATAGCATGAATACTTCATAAATTATAGATACGTTAGAGACGTATCAGGCACACATCAGGTCTGGTACACAGCATTGCATACATGATAGAGCCTATGGCTGAAGCATAGGGAACACCTTTCATTTTCTCTCTATCTTCTGCAGTGGTCGGGCATTGAGTCTGACCCAACTTCACACCTTGTAACACAGACAAGAACCCTTTCTTTTCCTGATCCATTTTGAACTTCTTCAAAACTTTATCAAGGTATGTGCTTTGTGAAAGTCCAATTAAGCGTCTTGATCTATCTCTATAGATCTTGATGCCCAATATATAAGCAGCTTCACCGAGGTCTTTCATAGAAAAATTCTTATTCAAGTATCCTTTTATGCTATTCAGAAATTCAGTATCATTTCCGATCAACAATATGCCATCCACATATAATATCAGAAATGCTACAGAGCTCCCACTCACTTTCTTGTAAATATAGGTTCTCCAAAAGTCTGTATAAAACCATATGCTTTGATCACACTATCAAAGCGTATATTCCAACTCCGAGAGGCTTGCACCAGTCCATAAATGGATGGCTGGAGCTTGCACACTTTGGTAGTACCATTTGGATCAACAAAACCTTCTGGTTGCATCATATACAACTCTTCTTTAAGATATCCATTAAGGAATGCAGTTTTGACATCCATTTTCCAAATTTCATAATCATAAAATGCGGCAATTGCTAACATGATTCGGACGGACTTAAGCATTGCTACGGGTGAGAAGGTCTCATCGTAGTCAACTCCTTGAACTTGTCAAAAACCTTTTGCAACAAGTCGAGCTTTGTAGACAATAACATTACCGTTAGCGTCAGTCTTCTTCTTGAAGATCCATTTATTCTCTATGGCCTGCCGATCATCGGGCAAGTCAACCAAAGTCCACACTTTGTTCTCATACATGGATCCCATCTTAGATTTCATAGCCTCAAGCCATTTTGTGGAATCTGGGCTCATCATCGCTTCCTGATAGTTCATAGGTTCGTCATGGTCAAGTAACATGACTTCCAGAACAGGATTACCGTACCACTCTGGTACGGGGCTTCCTCTGGTTGACCTACGAGGTTCGGTAGTAACTTGATCAGAAGTTTCATGATCATCATCATTAGCTTCCTCACTTACTGGTGTAGGAATCACTGGAACTGATTTTAGTGATGAACTACTTTCCAATAAGGGAGCAGGTACAATTACCTCATCAAGTTCTACTTTCCTCCCACTCACTTTTTTTGAGAGAAACTCCTTCTCTAGAAAGGATCCATTCTTAGCAACGAATATCTTACCTTCAGATCTGTGATAGAAGGTGTACCCAACAGCCTCCTTTGGGTATCCTATGAAGACACATTTTTCTGATTTGGGTTCGAGCTTATCAGGTTGAAGTTTTTTCACATAAGCTTCGTAGCGCCAAACTTTGAGAAACAACAACTTGGGTTTCTTGCCAAACCACAGTTCATAAGGTTTCGTCTCACCGGATTTAGATGGTGCCCTATTTAATGTGAATGCAGCCGTCTCTAAAGCATAACCCCAAAATGATAGCAGTAAATCAGTAAGAGACATCATAGATCACACCATATCTAGTAAAGTACGATTACGACGTTCAGACACACCATTACGCTATGGTGTTCCGGGTGCGTGATTTGCGAAACTATTCCGTGTTGTTTCAAGTGAAGTCCAAACTCATAACTCAAATATTCACCTCCACGATTTGATCGCAGAAACTTGATTCTCTTGTTACGATGATTTTCCACTTCACTATGAAATTCTTTGAACTTTTCAAATGTTTCAGACTTATGTTTCATTAAGTAGATATACCCATATCTGCTTAAATCATCTGTGAAGGTAAGAAATAACGATATCCGCCGCGAGCTTCAATGTTCATCGGACCACATACATCAGTATGTATGATTTCCAATAACTTTGTTGCTCGCTCCATTGTTCCGGAGAACGGAGTTTTAGTCATCTTGCCCATGAGGCATGGTTCGCAAGTACCAAGTGATTCATAATCAAGTGATTCCAGAAGTCCATCAGAATGGAGTTTCTTCATGCGCTTTACACCAATATGACCCAAATGGCAGTGCCACAAATAAGTTGCACTATCATTATCAACTCTGTATCTTTTGGCTTCAATACTATGAACATGTGTATCACTACTATCAAGATTTATTAAAAATAGACCACTCATCAAGGGTGCATGACCATAAAAGATATTACTCATATAAATAGAACAACCATTATTCTCCGATTTAAATGAATAACCATGTTGCATCAAACAAGATCCAGATATAATGTTCATGCTCAACGTTGGCACCAAATAACAATTATTTAGGTCTAAAATTAATCCTGAAGGTAGATGTAGAGGTACTGTGCCGACGGCGATCACATCGACTTTGGAACCATTTCCCACACGCATCGTCACCTCGTCCTTAGCCAATCTTCTCTTAATCCGTAGCCCATGTTTCGAGTTGCAAATGTTAGCAACTGAACCAGTATCAAATACCCAGGCACTACTGCGAGCATTTAAGGTACACATCAATAACATGTATATCAAATATACCTTTCACTTTGCCATCCTTCTTCTCCGCCAAATACTTGGGGCAGTTCCGCTTCCAGTGACCAGTCCCTTTGCAGCAGAAGCACCCAGTCGCAGGTTTAGGTCCAGACTTGGGTTTCTTCCCTTGAGCAGCAACTGGCTTGCTGTTATTCTTGAAGTTCCCCTTCTTCCCTTTACCCTTTTTCTTGAAACTGGTGGTCTTGTTGACCATCAACACTTGATGATCCTTCTTGATTTCTACCTCCGTAGCCTTTAGCATAGCGAAGAGCTCAGGAATCGTCTTATCCATCCCCTGCATATTATAGTTCATCACGAAGCTCTTGTAGCTTGGTGGCAGTGATTGAAGAACTCTGTCAATGACACTATCATCAGGAAGATTAACTCCCAGCTGAGTCAAGTGGTTGTGGTACCCAGACATTCTGAGTATATGTTCACTGACAGAACTATTCTTCTCCATCTTACAGCTGTAGAACTTATTGGAGACTTCATATCTCTCAATCTGAGCATTTGCTTGAAATATTAACTTCAACTCCTGGAACATCTCATATGCTCCATGACGTTCGAAACGTCATTGAAGTCCCGGTTCTAAGCCGTAAAGCATGGCACACTGAACTATCGAGTAGTCATCAGCTTTGCTCTGCCAGGTGTTCACAACATCTGGCGTTGCTCCTGCAGCTGGTTTGTCACCTAGCGGTGCTTCCAAGATGTAATTCTTCTGTGCAGCAATAAGGATAATCCTCAAGTTACGGACCCAGTCCGTGTAGTTGCTACCATCATCTTTCAACTTAACTTTCTCTAGGAACGCATTAAAATTCAACGGAACAACAACACGGGCCATCTATCTACAATAACATAGACATGCAAAATACTATGAGGTATGTGACGCCCCCGATTTGACCGTACACTAATCATGCACGCAAATGTGTACGATCAAGATCAAGGACTCACGGGAAGATATCACAACACAACTCTACAAATAAAATAAGTCATACAAGCATCATATTACAAGCCAGGGGCCTCGAAGGCTCGAATACAAGAGCTCGATCATAGACGAGTCAGCGGAAGCAACAAAATCTGAGTACAGACATAAGTTAAACAAGTTTGCCTTAAGAAGGCTAGCACAAACTGGGATACAGATCGAAAGAGGCGCAGGCCTCCTGCCTGGGATCCTCCTAAACTACTCCTGGTCGTCATCAGCGGGCAGCACGTAGTAGGCACCTCCGGTGTAGTAGGAGTCGTCGTCGACGGTGGCGTCTGGCTCCTGGGCTCCAACATCTGGTTGCGACAACCAGGTAGAAGGGATAGAGGGAAAAGAAGGAGAAAGCAACCGTGAGTACTCATCCAAAGTACTCGCAAGCAAGGAGCTACACTGCATATGTATGCATTGGTATCAACTGGAATAAGGCTATTATATGTGGACTGGACTGCAGAAAGCCGGAATAAGAGGGGGATAGCTAGTCCTTTCGAAGACTACACTTCTGGCAGCCTCCGTCTTGCAGCATGCAGAAGAGAATAGACTGAAGACCTCCAAGTAGCATCGCATAGCATAACCCTAACCGATGATCCTCCCCTCGTCGCCCTGTGAGAGAGCGACCACCGGTTGTATTTGGCACTTGGAAGGGTGTGTTTTATTAAGTATCCGGTTCTAGTTGTCATAAGGTCAAGGTACAACTCCAAATCGTCCTGTTACCGAAGATCACGGCTATTCGAATAGATTAACTTCCCTGCAGGGGTGCACCACATTCCCCAACACGCTCGATCCCATTTGGCCGGACACACTTTCCTGGGTCATGCCCGGCCTCGGAAGATCAACACGTCGCAGCCCCACCTAGGCACAACAGAGAGGTCAGCACGCCGGTCTAAACCTAAGCGCACAGGGGTCTGGGCCCATCGCCCTTAGCACACCTGCACGTTGCGAACGCGGCCGGAAGCAGAACTAGCCCCCTTAATACAAGAGCAGGCTTATGTTCCAATCCGGCGCCCGCCGCTCAGTCGCTGACGTCACGAAGGCTTCGGCTGATACCACGACGCCGGGATACCCATAACTACTCCCACGTAGATGGTTAGTGCGTATAGACCAAATGGCCAGACTCAGATCAAATACCCAGATCTCGTTAAGCGTGTTAAGTATCCGCGAACGCCGACCAGGGCCAGGCCCACCTCTCTCCTAGGTGGTCTGAACCTGCCCTGTCGCTCCGCCTCAAAGATCCACTCGTGGGTGCTCCTACGAGCCGACCCATCTTTAATCACCACATGTATCATGTATAAAGTATATAGAATATACCCGTGGTCACCTCCCGAGTGATCACGGCCCGATAGTATAGCATGGCAGACGGACAGGAATGTAGGGCCACTGCTGATAAACTAGCATCCTATACTAAGCATTAGGATTGCAGGTAAAGGTAACAACAGTAGTAGCAAGGACAGGCTATGCATCAGGATAGGATTAACGGGAAGCAGTAACATGCTACACTACTCTAATGCAAGCAGTATAGAGAAGAGTAGGCGATATCTGGTGATCAAAGGGGGGGCTTGCCTGGTTGCTCTGGCAAGAGAGAGGGGTCGTCAACTCCGTAGTCGTACTGGGTAGCAGCGGCGTCGGTCTCGGTGTCTAGCGGAAGAAGAGGGGGGAAAACAATAAATATTTAAGCAAGCATATGCATAGTGATGCATGACATGACAAGTAACGGCGTTAGAGGTGCCCTAACGCGGTAGTAGGTGATACCGGTGGAGGGGGATAACATTCGGGAAAGTATCCCCGGTGTTTCGTGTTTTCGGGCAGAGGAGCCGGAGGGGGAAAGTTACGTGTTCGATAGGTTAGGGGGGTGTGGCGGACGAACGGGCTGCGTATCCGGGTTCGTCTCGTCGTTCTGAGCAACTTTGATGTACAAAGTTTTTACATCCGATCTACGGTTTATTTTATATTAATTTCCAAAGTTTTTAATTCATTTTTAGAATTAACAGAATTAATTTAATTTAAAATTGCCATTATGATGTCAGCATGAGGTCAGCGTGATGTCATCAGTCAACCAGTTAGTTGACTTAGTCAAACTGACAGGCAGGTCCCACATGTCATTGGCTGAAGACTAATTATCTGTTAACTTTTAATTAGCAGGTTTAATTAGAGTTAATTAGTTAACTAAATAGGGTTAGTTAAGTTAATTACTTCACTAATTAATTAATTAATTAATTTTTAATTTTATTAAGTCATTTTTTTATTTCCTTTTTCTTTTCTTCTCTTTTTTTAACGTTCTCGGGCCGGGCCCCACATGTCTGTGGCCCATCGGGGCCTAGAGGGCGCGGGCGAGCGGGTGCGGGCGCTCGCCCGAACGGGGCGCGGGCAAGGCCGTGGCCGGCGATGGCCACCGGAGCGGCGGCGCGGCACCGGCAAGGGGAAGCAGGGGCGAGGCCAGGTGCAGTGGTGGCCGGCGGAGAGGCGGGGCCGCAAGGGCCACCGCAGGCGCGGCGGGCGCTAGGGAGGCGCAGCGGCAGCAGCGGTGCACGGCCACGACGGGGCTCGCGCGGTCGCGGTCGAGGGATAGGGGAGAGGGAGGGGGTTTGCTCACTTCGGAGAGTAAGGTCTGGGCAACGGGGCGCGGGGAGCGACTCGGGGAGGAGGACGAGGAGGTCCGGCGTGGGGAGGAGATCCGGCGAGGTCGACGAGGCGACGGGGATTTGGGGAAGACGGTGAGGGGCTCCGGCGACGCGGTCCTCGTGCGGCGGGGCGAGGTAGCTCCGGGCGAGGTCCCGCGTCAGCGTGGTCGTGGACGGGCGGCGGGGCGCTGGTGGGGCGACAGGAGGGGGCCGGCTCTGCGAGGGGGGATGACGGCGATGTGGAGGCGGCGCTGGGGCGATGGGATCGGGGGGTTGCCCCGATCCAGATCGGGGAAGGGCGAGAGGGAGGAGTGGGAGAGAATGGGGGCGACGTGGGGGTGGGGGTTAGGGTTTCAGGGGGATAAGGTGGAGTGGGAGGGTCCGGCCGGGCCAGTGGGCTGGTCTGGCGGCCCATCGGCCTGTCGGGCCGAGGCCCAGATGGGGGTTTCCTTCCGTCTTTTTTTTGTTTTACCTTTTGTCTTTTCTTTTTATTTATTCTTTTCTGTTTTAATTCATTTAAAAGCATCTAGGCTTTTTATAAAAATGCGTTTACTTCACCATAATTACCGATGCAATAATAGACATAGCCCATACATTTTATTTTTAATATTTGAAAACTTTTATTGTCGACTTTAAATTTAAGTTAGAATTTGACGCGGTTTCGAATTATCCCGAGATTAGTAACAGTAATCGCAGATGTCACGGCATCATTAGGAGAGTTTTACTGTAGCCAAATTATCCGGGCGTTACAAGGTACTAAGTTCATGATTAATTAAATTTTAATTAATCAAATTACTTAAGAACTCCCACTTAGATAGACATCTCTCTAATCACCTAAGTGATCACGTGATCCATATCAACTAAACCATGTCCAATCATCACGTGAGATGGAGTAGTTTTCAATGGTGAACATCACTATGTTGATCATATCTACTATATGATTCACGCTCGACCTTACAATCTCAGCGTTCCGAGGCCATATCTGCATATGCTAGGCTCGTCAAGTTTAACCCGAGTATTCTGCGCGTGCAAAACTGGCTTGCACCCGTTGTATGTGAACGTAGAGCTTATCACACCCAATCATCACGTGATGTCTCGGCACGACGAACTGTAGCAACGGTGCATATTGATACGTCTCCAACGTATCTATAATTTTTGATTGCTCCATGCTATATTATCTATTGTTTTGGACTATATTGGGCTTTATTTTCCACTTTTATATTATTTTTGGGACTAACCTATTAACCAGAGGCCCAGCCCAGAATTATTGTTTTTTGCCTATTTCAGTTTTTCGGAGAAACAGAATATCAAACGGAGTCCAAACGGAATGAAACCTTCGCAAACGTGATTTTCTCATCAGATAAGATCCAGGAGACTTGGACCCTCCGTCAAGAAAGCCACGAGGGGGTCACGAGGGTGGAGGGCGCCCCCCCTAGGGCGCCCCTGCCTCGCGGGCCCCTCGAAGCTCCACCGACGTACTTCTTCCTCCTATATATACCTACGTACCCCCAAACGATCGGGGACGGAGCCAAAAACCTAATTCCACTGCCACAACTTTCTGTATCCACGAGATCCCATCTTGGGGCCTGTTCCGGAGCTCCGCCGGAGGGGGCATCGATCACGAAGGGCTTCTACATCATCATCCAAGCCCCTCCGATGAAGTGTGAGTAGTTTATTTCAGACCTACGGGTCCATAGTTAGTAGCTAGATGGCTTCTTCTCTCTTTTTGGATCTCAATACAATGTTCTCCCCCTCTCTCGTGGAGATCTATTCGATGTAATCTTCTTTTTGCGGTGTGTTTGTTGAGACCGATGAATTATGGGTTTATGATCAAGTCTATCTATGAAGAATATTTGAATCTTATATGAATTCTTTTATGTATGATTGGTTATCTTTGCAAGTCTCTTCGAATTATCAGTTTGGTTTGGCCTACTAGATTGGTTTTTCTTGCCATGGGAGAAGTGCTTAGCTTTGGGTTCGATCTTGCGGTGTCCTTTCCCAGTGACAGAAGGGGCAGCAAGACACGTATTGTATTGTTGCCATCGAGGATAACAAGACGGGGTTTATATCATATTGCATGAGTTTATCCCTCTACATCATGTCATCTTACTTAAAGCATTACTCTGTTCTTATGAACTTAATACTCTAGATGCATGCTGGATAGCGGTCGATGAGTGGAGTAATAGTAGTAGATCCAGGAAGGAGTCGGTCTACTTGTCTCAGACGTGATGCCTATATACATGATCATACCTAGATATTCTCATAACTATGCTCAATTCTGCCAATTGCTCAACAGTAATTTGTTCACCCACCGTAGAATACTTATGCTCTTGAGAGAAGCCACTAGTGAAACCTATGCCCCCCGGGTCTCTTTCTCATCATATCAATCTCCATCACTTTACTATTGCTTTGCTTTTACTTTGCCTTTTACTTTTCACTTTGCATCTCTATACCAAAAATACCAAAAATATTATTTATCATCTCTATCAGATCTCACTTTCGTAAGTGACCGTGAAGGGATTGACAACCCCTAAGCGCGTTGGTTGCGTTGAGCTATTGTTTCTGTGTAGGTACGAGGGACTCGCGCGTAGCCTCCTACTGGATTGATACCTTGGTTCTCAAAAACTGAGGGAAATACTTACGCTACTTTGCTGCATCATCCTCTCCTCTTCGGGGAAATCCAAAGCAGTGCTCAAGAGGTAGCAAGAAGAATTTCTGGCGCCGTTGCCGGGGAGTCTGCGCAAAAGTCAACATACCAAGTACCCATCACAATCCCTATCTCCCGCATTACATTATTTTCCATTTGCCTCTCGTTTTCCTCTCCCCCACTTCACCCTTGCCGTTTTATTCGCCCTCTCTCTCTCTATCCTCCCTCTCTATTTGCCTCTTT
This sequence comes from Triticum urartu, assembly GCF_056163025.1. NCBI lineage: Eukaryota > Viridiplantae > Streptophyta > Magnoliopsida > Poales > Poaceae > Triticum > Triticum urartu. Next base: position 364,643,812 of record NC_141873.1, on the reverse strand, counting down.
TTGCCCGTTTTCTTTTTGTTTGCTCGTGTGTTAGTTTGCTAGCTTGTCGTTATGTCAAGTCCTTTACCTTCTGCCTCTATGTCTGAAATTGGGGAAATTATTGTCGATATGGACAATAATAATATCATGAAAAATTCTAATGCTCCTGCTAAAGAACCTACCATCTTTCATACAAAAAAGTTCCGTGTTGGTAGTGGTAATATTATTGGAAAATGAGTTATTCAAGATTTCTTTACTTGTGCCGGTGCTTTACCTTCTATGGGTAGTTCTATCCTTCACAGAACTAGTAGTCTTGCGGACGCTATTGCCATGCTTGTAGTTGAACTTGAAAGACAATTCATGCACATGCATCCTTCCATACAAAGGATTTTTCTGGAATTTTCTAATATTGAGCATTCTTCTGTTAAGCGTGCCACTACTATATTTTTGGCTCATGAGTTTAGATTCATAATAAAAGAAGCCAAAAAAATCTTTGCGCATTATAGGGTGGACGCTTGCCGTCCTCCCATAGAGGATATCCTCTTTGATCAAGAAGAAATAATGCGTTTTCAATCTCTAGACTATGTTGCTTTCAATGAAAATCTTAGAAAAAGGGTTCCTACCAATGTTTTAGTTGATAGAATTTCTGAACTTAATGATGATTTGGCTATTCGAAATAATGAACTAGGATATTCTCTTGAATATAGGCTCACAAAGTTCTGTCAAAAGAATGCTTATAATGATAAATTGGTTGTGCATTATGAAGGAGCAAAGGAGGAACCTATACCTCCCAAGGTTGATCTTGGGGACTTTTGTCCCGTTAAATTTAGCCCTTTTGATTACTTTTGCTTGCCTCAAAGAAACATTTCTGCCGAACGTAGAGAATATGAAATGAGTTTTAATAATCTATCTTACTATTATGGCAATACTTAGATCTATTCTTGCTTGTTATGCCTAGCTAGGGGCGTTAAACGATAGCGCTTGTTGGGAGGCAACCCAATTTTATTTTTATTCCTTGATTTTTGCTCCTGTTTAGTAATAAATAAATTATTTATACTCTGTTTTGGTTGTGTTTTTGTGTTTAATTAGTGTTTGTGCCAAGTAGAACTGTTGGGAAGACTTGGGGAAAGTCTTGTTGAACTTGCTGTAAAAAACAGAAACTTTAGCGCTCACGAGAACTGCTGTCATTTTTATTTGGAAAGTGATATTTAGTTAATTCTTTTTGCAGATGATTAATAGATAAATTACTCACGTCCATCAATTTATTTTATAATTTTTGAGGTTCCAGAGCTTGCGCTAGCTAAAGATTACTACAGACTGTTCTGTTTTTGACAGGTTCTGTTTTTCATGTGTTGTTTGCTTATTTTGATGAATCTATGGCTAGTAAAATAGTTTATAATCCATAGAGAAGTTGGAATAAAGTAGGTTTCACACCAATATAAATAAATAATGAGTTCATTACAGTACCTTGAAGTGTTCTTTTGTTTTCTTTCACTAACGGAGCTCACAAGATTTTCTACTTTAAGTTTTGTGTTGTGAAGTTTTCAAGTTTTGGGTAAAGATTTGATGGATTATGGAACAAGGAGTGGCAAGAGCCTAAGATTGGGGATGCCCATGGCACCCCCAAGATAATCTAAGGACACCTAAAAGCCAAAGCTTGGGGATGCCCCGGAAGGCATCCCCTCTTTCGTCTACTTCTATCGGTAACTTTACTTGGAGCTATATTTTTATTCACCACATGATATGTCTTTTGCTTGGAGCGTATTTTATGTTTGAGTCTTTTCTTGTTAGTCTACCACAATCATCCTTGATGTACACACCTTTTGAGAGAGCCATACATGATTTGGAATTTGATAGAATACTCTATGTGCTTCACTTATATCTTTTGAGCTTTATAGTTTTGCTCTAGTGCTTCACTTATATCTTTTAGAGCACGGTGGTGGATTTGTTTTATAGAAACTATTGATCTCTCATGCTTCACTTAGATTATTTTGAGAGTCTTAATAGAATGGTAATTTGCTTAAAATCCTAATATGCTTGGTATGCAAGATTAATAATAAAACTTTCTTATGAGTGTGTTGAATACTAAGAAAAGTTTGATGCTTGATGATTGTTTTGAGATATGGAGGTAATAATATCAAAGTCATGCTAGTTGAGTAGTTGTGAAATTGAGAAATACTTGTGTTGAAGTTTGCAAGTCCCGTAGCATGCACGTATGGTAAACGTTATGCAACAAATTTGAAACATGAGGTGTTATTTGATTGTCTTCCTTATGAGTGGCGGTCGGGGATGAGCGATGGTCTTTTCCTACCAATCTATCCCCCTAGGAGCATGCGCGTAGTACCGAGGTTTTTGTTGACTCGTAGATTTTTGTAGTAAGTATGTGAGTTCTTTATGACTAATTTTGAGTCCATGGATTATACGCACTCTCACCCTTCCATCCTTGCTGGCCTCTTCGGTACCGTGCATTGCCCTTTCTCACATTGAGAGTTGGCGCAAACTTCGCCGGTGCATCCAAACCCCGTGATATGATACACTCTTTCACACATAAACCTCCTTATATCTTCCTCAAAACAGCCACCATACCTACCTATTATGGCATTTCCATAGCCATTCCGAGATATATTGCTATGCAACTTTCCATCATTCCGTTCATCATGACACATTCATCATTATCATATTGCTTAGCATGATCATGTAGTTGACATAATATTTGTGGCAAAGCCACCATTCATAATTCTTTCATCCATGTCACTCTTGGTTCATTGCATATCCCGGTATACCGCCGGAGGCATTCATATAGAGTCATCTTTGTTCTAGTATTGAGTTGTAATCATTGAGTTGTAAATAAATAAAAGTGTGATGACCATCATTATTAGAGCATTGTCCCAAGTGAGGAATAAAAAAAGGCCATAAAAAGAGAAGGCCCAAAAAAAGAGAAAGGCCATAAAAAAGAAAAGGCCCAAAAAATGGGAGAAAAAGATAGAAGGGACAATGTTACTATCCTTTTACCACACTTGTGCTTCAAAGTAGCACCATGATCTTCATAGTAGAGAGTCTCTCATGTTATCACTTTCATATACTAGTGGAAATTTTTCATTATAGAACTTGGCTTGTATATTCCAACAATGGGCCTCCTCAAGTGCCCTAGGTCTTCGTGAGCAAGCAAGTTGGATGCACACCCACTAGTTTCTTTTGTTGAGCTTTCATACATTTATAGCTCTAGTGCATCCGTTGCATGGCAATCCCTGTTGGGGAACGTAGCAGAAATTCAAAATTTTCCTACGTGTCACCAAGATCTATCTATGGAGAGACCAACAACGAGGGGAAGGAGAGTGCATCTACATACCCTTGTAGATCGCTAAGCGGAAGCATTCAAGTGAACGGGGTTGATGGAGTCGTACTCGTCGTGATTCAAATCACCGATGACCAAGTGCCGAACGCACGGCACCTCCGCGTTCAACACACGTGCAGCCCGGTGACGTCTCCCACGCCTTGATCCAGCAAGGAGAGAGGGAGAGGTTGAGGAAGACTCCATCCAGCAGCAGCACAACGGTGTGGTGGTGATGGAGGAGCGTGGCAATCCTGCAGGGCTTCGCCAAGCACCACAGAAGAGGAGGGAGAGAGAGATGCAGGGCTGCACCAACGAGAGATCGAATCGCGTGTGTTCTAAGCAGCCCAATGCCTCAATATATATAGGGAAGGGGAGGGGCTGCGCCCCCTCTAGGGTTCCCACCCCTAGGGGGGGCGGCAGCCCTAGATGGGGAGGCAAGGGGGCGGCCAAGAGGGGATGGGAGAGGGAGGCGCACCAATATGGGCCCTAAGGCCCATATCCCATTAGGGTTTGCCCCCTCTCTCTCTTAGGCGCATGGGCCTTAGTGGGGCTGGTGCCCTTGGCCCATGTACGCCAAGGAACACTCCCTACAGCCCATGTGGCCCCCCGGGGCTGGTGGCCCCACTTGGTGGACCCCCGGGACCCTCCTGGTGGTCCCGGTACATTACCGATAAACCCCGAAACTCTTCCGGTAACCAAAACAGGACTTCCCGTATATAAATCTTTACCTCCGGACCATTCCGGAACTCCTCGTGACGTCCGGGATCTCATCCGGGACTCCGAACAACATTCGGTAACCACATACAAACTTCCTTTACAACCCTAGCGTCATCGAACCTTAAGTGTGTAGACCCTACGGGTTCGGGAGACATGCAGACATGACCGAGACGTTCTCCGGTCAATAACCAACAACGGGATCTGGATACCCATGTTGGCTCCCACATGTTCCATGATGATCTCATCGGATGAACCACGATGTCAAGGACTTAATCAATCCCGTATACAATTCCCTTTGTCTATCGGTATTGTACTTGCCCGAGATTCGATCGTCGGTATCCCTATACCTTGTTCAATATCGTTACCGGCAAGTCTCTTTACTCGTTCCGTAACACATCATCCCGTGATCAACTCCTTGATCACATTGTGCACATTATGATGATGTCCTACCGAGTGGGCCCAGAGATACCTCTCCGTTTACACGGAGTGACAAATCCCAGTCTCGATTCGTGCCAACCCAACAGACACTTTCGGAGATACCTGTAGTGCACCTTTATAGTCACCCAGTTACGTTGTGACGTTTGGTACACCCAAAGCATTCCTACGGTATCCGGGAGTTGCACAATCTCATGGTCTAAGGAAATGATACTTGACATTAGAAAAGCTTTAGCATACGAACTACACGATCTAGTGCTATGCTTAGGATTGGGTCGTGTCCATCACATCATTCTCCTAATGATGTGATCCCGTTATCAATGACATCCAATGTCCATGGTCAGGAAACCGTAACCATCTATTGGTCAACGAGCTAGTCAACTAGAGGCTTACTAGGGACATGGTGTTGTATATGTATCCACACATGTATCTGAGTTTCCTATCAATACAATTCTAGCATGGATAATAAACGATTATCATGAACAAGGAAATATAATAATAACTAATTTATTATTGCCTCTAGGGCATATTTCCAACAGTCTCCCACTTGCACTAGAGTCAATAATCTAGTTCACATCGCCATGTGATTAACACTCACAGGTCACATCGCCATGTGACTGACACCCAAAGAGTTCTGGGTTTGATCATGTTGCTTGTGAGAGAGGTTTTAGTCAACGGGTCTGAACCTTTCAGATCTGTGTGTGCTTCACAAATCTCTATGTCATCTCCTAGATGCAGCTACCACGTTCTATTTGGAGCTATTCCAAATAACTGTTCTACTATACGAATCCAGTTTACTACTCAGAATAATTTGGATTAGTGTCAAAGTTTGCATCGGCGTAACCCTTTACGACGAACTCTTTTACCACCTCCATAATCGAGAAAATTCCTTAGTCCACTAGTTACTAAGGATAACTTTGACCACTGTCCTGTGATCCGTTCTTGGATCACTCTTGTACCCCTTGACTGACTCATGGCAAGGCACACTTCAGGTGCGGCACACAGCATAGCATACTGTAGAGCCTATGTCTTAAGCATAGGGGACGACCTTCATCCTTTCTCTCTATTCTGCCGTGGTCGAGCTTTATACCTTACGACTCAGGCAAGAACTCCTTCTTTGACTGATCCATCTTGAACACCTTCAAGATCATGTCAAGGTGTATGCTCATTTGAAAGTACCATTAAGCGTTTTGATCTATCCTTATAGATCTTGATGCTCAATGCTCAAGTAGCTTAATCCAGGCTCTCCATTGAAAAACACTTTCCAAATAACCCTATATGCTTTCCAGAAATTCTATGTCATTTCCGATCAACAATATGTTAAAACATATACTCATCAGAAATTCTATAGTGCTCCCACTCACTTCTTTGGAAATACAAGTTTCTCATAAACTTTGTATAAACCCAAAATCTTTGATCATCTCATCAAAGTGTACATTCCAACTCCGAGATGCTCACTCCAGTCCTCAGAAGGATTGCTGGAGCTTTGCATCCTTATTAGCATCTTTTCAGGATTGACAAAACCTTTCGGTTGTATCACATACAACCTTTCCTCAAGAAAATCGTCGAGGAAACAATGTTTTTGACATCCTATCTGCAAGATTTCATAAATAATGCAGTGACTGCTAATATAATTCCAACAGACTCTTAGCATCGCTACAAGTGAGAAAGTCTCATCGTAGTCAACTCCTTGAACTTGTCGGAAAACATCTTAACGACAAGTCGAGCTTTCTTAATGGTGACATTTACCATCATTGTCCGTCTTCCTTTTAAAATCCATCTGTACTCAATAGCATTAAGACCATCGAGCCGTTCTGCCAAAGTCTACACTTTGTTTTCATACATGGATCCTCTCTCGGATCTTATGGCCTCGAGCCATTTATCGGAATCTGGGCCCACCATCGCTTCTCCATAGCTCGTAGGTTCATTGTTGTCTAGCAACATGATTTCCAAGACAGGATTACGTACCACTCTGAAGTAGTACGCATCCTTGTCATCCTACGAGGTTTGGGAGTGACTTGATCCGAAGTCTCATGATCAATATCATAAGCTTCCACTTCAATTGGTGTAGGTGCCACAGGAACAACTCTTTGTGCCCTGCTATACACTAGTTGAAGTGACGGTTCAATAAACTCATCAAGCCTCCATCATCCTCCCACTCAATTCTTTCGAGAGAAACTTTTCCTCGAGAAAGGACCCGATTCTAGAAACAATCCTTTATTGCTTTCGGATCTGAGACAGGAGGTATACCCAACTGTTTTGGGTTGTCCTATGAAGATGCATCTATCCGCTTTGGGTTCGAGCTTATCGGCCTGAAACTTTTCACATAAGCATCGCAGCCCCAAACTTTTAAGAAATGACAGCTTAGGTTTCTCTAAACCATAGTTCATACGGTGTCATCTCATCGGAATTACGTGGTGCCCTATTTAAAGTGAATGTGGTTGTCTCTAATGCCTAACCCATAAACTATCGTGGTAATTCGATAAGAGACATCATGGTATGCATCATATCCAATAGGGTGCAGTTATGATGTTCGAACACACCATCACACTATGGTGTTCCAGGCTGTATTAGTTGTGAAACAATTTCCACAATGTCTTAAGTCTGTGCCAAACTCGTAATTCAGATATTCATCTCTATGATCATATCATAGATCTTTTATCCTCTTGTCACGACGATCTTTCAACTTCACCCTGAAATTACTTGAACCTTTCAATAATTCAGACTCGTGATTCATCAAGTAAATATACTCAACATCTACTCAAGTCATCTGTGAAGTAAGAACATAACGATATCCACTACATGCCTCAGCACTCATTGGACTGCACACATCAAAATGTATTACTTCCAACAAATTGCTTTCTAGTTCCATTTTACTGAAAACGAGGCTTTCAGTCATCTTGCCCATGTGGTATGATTTGCATGTCTCAAGTGATTCAAAATCAAGTGAGTCCAAACGATCCATCTGTATAGAGTTTCTTCATGCATATCTACCAACAAACATGGTTCGCATGTCTCAATCCTTTCAAAAATGAGTGAGTCCAAAGATCCATCAACATGGAGCTTCTTCATGCGTTTTATACCGATATGACTTACGTGGCAGTGCCACAAGTAGGTGGTACTATCATTACTATCTTTTGACATGAACATGTGATCACTACGATCGAGATTCAATAAACCATTCATTTTAGGTGCAAGACCATTGAAGGTATTATTCAAATAAACAGAGTAACCATTATTCTCCTTAAATGAATAACCGTATTGCGATAGACATAATCCAATCATGTCTATGCTCAACGCAAACACCAATCTCGATGGTAGAGGGAGCGTGCGATGCTTGATCATATCAACATTGGAAACACTTCCAACACATATCGTCAGCTCACCTTTAGCTAGTCTCCGTTTATTCCGTAGCTTTTATTTCGAGTTACTAACCCTTAGCAACCGAACCGGTATCTAATACCCTGGTGCTACTAGGAGTACTAGTAAAGTACACATCAACACAATGTATATCCAATATACTTCTATCGACCTTGCCAGCCTTCTCATCTACCAAGTATCTAGGGTAATTCTGCTCCAGTGGTTGTTCCCCTTATTACAGAAGCACTTAGTCTCGGGTTTGGGTTCAACCTTGGGTTTCTTCACTAGAGCAGCAGCTGAATTGCCGTTTCATGAAGTATCCCTTTGTTCCCTTGCCCTTCTTGAAACTAGTGGTTTCACCAACCATCAACAATTGATGCTCCTTCTTGATTTCTACTTTCGCGGTGTCAAACATCGCGAATATCTCAAGGATCATCATATATATCCCTGATATATTATAGTTCAACACGAAGCTCTAGCAGCTTGGTGGTAATGACTTCGGAGAAACACCACTATTTCATCTAGAAGATCAACTCCCACTTGATTCAAATGATTGTTGTACTCAGACAATCTGAGCACAAGCTCAACAATTGAGCTTTTCTCCCTTAGTTTGCAGGCTAAGAAAATCGTCGGATGTCTTATACCTCTTGACGTGGGCACGAGCCTGAAATCCCAATTTCAGCCCTCGAAACATCTCATATGTTTCGCGACGTTCCAAAACGTCTTCGGCGCCTCAACTCTAAACCGTTTAACTGAACTATCACGTAGTTATCAAAATGTGTATGTCAGATGTTCGCAACATCCACAGACGACGTTCGAGGTTCAGCACACTGAGCGGTGCATTAAGGACATAAGCCTTCTATGAAGCAATGAGGACAATCCTTAGTATACGGACCTAGTCCGCATAATTGCTACTATCAACTTTCAACTAAATTTTCTCTAGGAACATATCTAAACAGTAGAACAGAAACGTGAGCCACGACATAATTTGCGAAGACCTTTTGACTATGTTCAGGATAATTAAGTTCATCTTATGAACTCCCACTCAGATAGACATCCCTCTAGTCATCTAAGTGATTACATGATCCGAGTCAACTAGGCCGTGTCCGATCATCACGTGAGATGGACTAGTCAACATCGGTGAACATCTTCATGTTGATCGTATCTGCTATACGACTCATGCTCGACCTTTCGGTCTTCTGTGTTCCGAGGCGATGTCTGTACATGCTAGGCTCGTCAAGTTAACCTAAGTGTTTTGCATGTGTTCCGAGGCCATGTCTGTACATGCTAGGCTCGTCAACACCCGTTGTATATGAACGTATGAATCTAACACCCGATCATCACGTGGTGCTTCAAAACTACAAACTGTCGCAACGGTGCACAGTTAGGGGGAACACTTTCTTGAAATTTTAATGAGGGATCATCTTATTTACTACCGTCGTTCTAAGTAAACAAGATGCATAAACATGATAAACATCACATGCAATCAAATAGTGACATGATATGGCCATCATCACTTTGCTCCTCTTGATCTCCATCTTCGGGGCTCCATGATCATCATCGTCACCGGCATGACACCATGATCTCCATCATCATGATCTCCATCATCGTGTCTTCATGAAGTTGTCACGTCATCTATTACTTCTACTACTATGGCTAACGCTTTAGCAATAAAGTAAAGTAATTACATGACGTTTATATTGACTCGCAGGTCATAAATAAATAAAGACAACTCCTATGGCTCCTGCCGGTTGTCATACTCATCGACATGCAAGTCGTGATTCCTATTACAAGAACATGATCAATCTCATACATCACATATATCATTCATCACATCCTTTGGCCATATCACATCACATAGCATACCCTGCAAAAACAAGTTAGACGTCCTCTAATTGTTGTTTGCATGTTTTTACGTGGCTGCTATGGGTTTCTAGCAAGAACGTTTCTTACCTACGCAAAGACCACAACGTGATATGCCAATTGCTATTTACCCTTCATAAGGACCCTTTTCATCGAATCCGATCCGACTAAAGTGGGAGAGACAGACACCCGCCAGCCACCTTATGCAACTAGTGCATGTTTGTCGATGGAACCGGTCTCACGTAAGTGTACGTGTAAGGTTGGTCCGGGTCGCTTCATCCCACGATGCCGCCGAATCAAGATAAGACTAGTAACGGCAAGCATATTGAACAAAATCAACGCCCACAACTACTTTGTGTTCTACTCGTGCATAGAAACTACGCATAGACCTAGCTCATGATGCCACTGTTGGGGAACGTAGCAGAAATTCAAACTTTTCCTACGTGTCACCAAGATCTATCTATGGAGAGACCAGCAACGAGGGGAAGGAGAGTGCATCTACATACCCTTGTAGATCGCTAAGCGGAAGTGTTCAAGTGAACGGGGTTGATGGAGTCGTACTCGTCGTGATTCAAATCACCGATGATCAACTGCCGAACGCACGGCACCTCCGCGTTCAACACACGTGCAGCCCGGTGACGTCTCCCACGCCTTGATCCAGCAAGGAGAGAGGGACAGGTTGAGGAAGACTCCATCCAGCAGCAGCACAACGGCGTGGTGGTGATGGAGGAGCATGGCAATCCTGCAGGGCTTCGCCAAGCACCACAGAAGAGGAGGGAGAGAGAGATGCAGGGCTGCACCAACGAGAGATCGAATCGCGTGTGTTCTGAGCAGCCCAATGCCTCAATATATATAGGGAAGGGGAGGGGCTGCGCCCCCTCTAGGGTTCCCACCCCTAGGGGGGGCGGCAGCCCTAGATGGGGAGGCAAGGGGGCGGCCAAGAGGGGATGGGAGCGGGAGGCGCACCAATATGGGCCCTAAGGCCCATATCCCATTAGGGTTTGCCCCCTCTCTCTCTCTTAGGCGCATGGGCATTAGTGGGGCTGGTGCCCTTGGCCCATGTAGGCCAAGGAACACTCCCTACAGCCCATGTGGCCCCCCGGGGCTGGTGGCCCCACTTTGTGGACCCCCGGGACCCTCCCGGTGGTCCCGGTACATTACCGATAAACCCCGAAACTCTTCCGGTAACCAAAACAGGACTTCCCATATATAAATCTTTACCTCCGGACCATTCCGGAACTCCTCGTGACGTCCGGGATCTCATCCGGGACTCTGAACAACATTCGGTAACCACATACAAACTTCCTTTACAACCCTAGCGTCATCGAACCTTAAGTGTGTAGACCCTACGGGTTCGGGAGACATGCAGACATGACCGAGACGTTCTCCGGTCAATAACCAACAGCGGGATCTGGATACCCATGTTGGCTCCCACATGTTCCACGATGATCTCATCGGATGAACCACGATGTCAAGGACTTAATCAATCCCGTATACAATTCCCTTTGTCTATCGGTATTGTACTTGCCCGAGATTCGATCGTCGGTATCCCTATACCTTGTTCAATCTCGTTACCGGCAAGTCTCTTTACTCGTTTCGTAACACATCATCCCGTGATCAACTCCTTGATCACATTATGCACATTATGATGATGTCCTACCGAGTGGGCCCAGAGATACCTCTCCGTTTACACGGAGTGACAAATCCCAGTCTCGATTCGTGCCAACCCAACAGACACTTTTGGAGATACCTGTAGTGCACCTTTATAGTCACCCAGTTACGTTGTGACGTTTGGTACACCCAAAGCATTCCTACGGTATCCGGGAGTTGCACAATCTCATGGTCTAAGGAAATGATACTTGACATTAGAAAAGCTTTAGCATACGAACTACACGATCTAGTGTTATGCTTAGGATTGGGTCTTGTCCATCACATCATTCTCCTAATGATGTGATCCCGTTATCAATGACATCCAATGTCCATGGTCAGGAAACCGTAACCATCTATTGATCAACGAGCTAGTCAACTAGAGGCTTACTAGGGACATGGTGTTGTCTATGTATCCACACATGTATCTGAGTTTCCTATCGATACAATTCTAGCATGGATAATAAACGATTATCATGAACAAGGAAATGTAATAGTAACTAATTTATTATTGCCTCTAGGGCATATTTCCAACAATCCCTACTCCTTGCATTAACATCAATCGGTGGGCATCTCCATAGCCCATTGATTAGCCTCGTTGATGTGAGACTTTCTCCTTTTTTGTCTTCTCCACATAACCCCCTTCATTATATTCTATTCCACCCATAGTGCTATGTCCATGGCTCGCGCTCATATATTGCGTGAAAGTTTATAGGTTTGAGATTACTAAATTATGAAACAATTGCTTGGTTTGTCATCGGGGTTGTGCATGATGAGAGCATTCTTGTGTGACGAAAATGAAACATCACTAAACTATATGATTTTGTAGGGATGAACTTTCTTTGGCCATGTTATTTTGAGAAGACATAATTGCTTAGTTAGTATGCTTGAAGTATTATCATTTTTATGTCAATATGAAATTTTGTCTTGAATCTTTTGGATCTGAATATTCATACCACAATTAAGAAGAATTACATTAAAATTATGCCAGGTAGCACTCCGCATCAAAAATTCTCTTTTTATCATTTACCTACTCGAGGACGAGCAGGAATTAAGCTTGGGGATGCTTGATACGTCTCCAACGTATCTATAATTATTGATTGCTCCATGCTATATTATCTACTGCTTTGGACTATATTGGTCTTTATTTTCCACTTTTACATTATTTTTGGGACTAACCTATTAACCGGAGGTCCAACCTAGAATTGCTGTTTTTTTGCCTATTTCAGTGTTTCGGAGAAACAGAATATCAAACGGAGTCCAAACGGAATGAAACCTTAGGAAACATGATTTTCTCATCAGATAAGATCCAGGAGACTTGGACCCTCCGTCAAGAAAGCCACGAGGGGGTCACGAGGGTGGAGGGCGCCCTCCCTAGGGCGCGCCCCTGCCTCGTGGGCCCCTCGAAGCTCCACCGACGTACTTCTTCCTCCTATATATACCTACGTACCCCCAAACGATCGGGGACGGAGCCAAAAACCTAATTCCACTGCCGCAACTTTCTGTATCCACGAGATTCCATCTTGGGGCCTATTCCGGAGCTCCACCGGAGGGGGCATCGATCACGGAGGGCTTCTACATCATCATCCAAGCCCCTCCGATGAAGTGTGAGTAGTTTACTTCAGACCTACGGGTCCATAGTTAGTAGCTAGATGGCTTCTTCTCTCTTTTTGGATCTCAATACAATGTTCTCCCCCTCTCTCATGGAGATCTATTCGATGTAATCTTCTTTTTGCGGTGTGTTTGTTGAGACCGATGAATTATGGGTTTATGATCAAGTCTATCTATGAATAATGTTTGAATCTTCTATGAATTCTTTTATGTATGATTGGTTATCTTTGCAAGTCTCTTCGAATTATCAGTTTGGTTTGGCCTACTAGATTGGTGTTTCTTGCCATGGGAGAAGTGCTTAGCTTTGGGTTCGATCTTGCGGTGTCCTTTCCCAGTGACAGAAGGGGCAGCAAGGCACGTATTGTATTGTTGCCATCGAGGATAACAAGATGGTTTTTTTTATCATATTGCATGAAACTATCCCTCTACATCATGTCATCTTGCTTAAAGCGTTAATCTATTTTTAACTTAATATTCTAGATGCATGCTGGATAGCGGTCGATGAGTGGAGTAATAGTAGTAGATCCAGGCAGGAGTCGGTCTACTTGTCTCAGACGTGATGCCTATATACATGATCATACCTAGATATTCTCATAACTATGCTCAATTCTGTCAATTGCTCAACAGTAATTTGTTCACCCACCATAGAATACTTATGCTCTTGAGATAAGCCACTAGTGAAACCTATGGCCCCCGGGGCTCTTTCTCATCATATCAATCTCCATCACTTTACTATTGCTTTGCTTTTACTTTGCCTTTTACTTTTCACTTTGCATCTCTATACCAAAAATATTATTTATCATCTCTATCAGATCTCACTTTCGTAAGTGACCATGAAGGGATTGACAACCCCTAAGCGCGTTGGTTGTGTTGAGCTATTGTTTTTGTGTAGGTACGAGGGACTCGCGCGTAGCCTCCTACTGGATTGATACCTTGGTTCTCAAAAACTGAGGGAAATACTTACGCTACTTTGCTGCATCATCCTCTCCTCTTCGGGGAAATCCAATGCAGTGCTCAAGAGGTAGCACATATTCAGGGAGAACACTTATGTCATGCCCTGAGACCGATGCGCCAGGTGTCTTTCAGTTATTCGCTGTTTGTGCCGTGTCATTCGCTTGCGTGTTTCATCTTGCCATGTCATCATGTGCATTGCATCATCATGTTTTGAAGACTTGCTTTTGTCTGGGTTTCCCAGTTCTCTCTATTGTCCGTTTTGAGCCCAGACACACTTGCACGCGCCCGCGGCACGTCCGAAATATTATTTTATAAGTGGCCGGAATATGTTCTCGGAATGGTTGAAAGTTGGGATGCGGTGTTGCTATAGTGTAGGTAGACCGCCTGTCAAGTTTCGTCGCATTCGGAGCTCATTTGGTAGCCCAACCATTAAACATATAGCGGCATTATAGCCGGTCATACGTCAGACGTTTTCGGTCTTCGAAAACTGTTGCCGGGCTTTCCCTCTCTTTCCTCCCTAGACCGTCTACACAGTCCACTACCTACCGTCAGGCCCCGAAAACCCTCCTTGCACAGTGCATCGACCACCCTTGAGTGCACGTCCGAAACTTCCCCGGACCCGACCCGGGCAGTCGTTACGGATGGGTCCGGATCATCCCCAAACATCTATAAAACATCTCTGTTTTTCTTTTTTGGACTCCCTAATCCATTTATTCCGGTCCGCCCGATCACAATCGGAGGATCCAAATCATCCCCCTTTCGTATATATATAGACCCTAGTCCATTTTTAGACCCAAACCCTAATTTCTAGGAGTTCTGTCCCCACCGTAGCCGCCACACTCAAATCCCACCTCGGGATCCTCCCATTCCCCACCGAGCCAATCACGAACCTCATCCGCCCCCGATCCAAATTCGATCGGCCTCCTCTTTCTCTCAATCTTCCCCGTGGCCAGCCGGCGCCCGATCCACGGCCTCGCACGCCTCTGCCTCCCGTGCCTCCTGAGCAAGTCCGGGCCTCGCGCAGCTCCTTCGTACCTGTCCGCAGCCGCGCCACCGGTCGTCGCCGGCAAACCCAGTGGTTGCCGCCGCCGACGAGCTCCAATAGGAGCCTGGAGCCCCCCCGCCTCCTCTGCCTCATCCCTGCCGCCGGCAGCAGGAGCAGCTCCCGCATCCCCACGAGCAGATAAGCCCCAGTCGCGCCCTCTCCTTCCTCCGTTTTCCTCCTCTCTGGATCTCATCTCTCTCTCTATCTCTCTCTCTCTCAGGTGAACCTGGCTGCCATGGACAGCCGTCGCCTTCCCCCGCCTCGCTTGTGACCTCCTCTGCACCGGGCAGCCTCCAACACCCATCGCCCGAGCCACGGCGAGGCCGCAAGGTGCCAGCCTCTCGCCGGCAACCGCTTCACCAGGACCCCCATGCCTGCAGCCTCCGTCCCCTGCCATCGATGCAGTCTTCTTCAGGTTGTTGCGCCCTGCGTCACCTGAACCTGCCGTCCAAGCCCGTTCCCGGCCAGATCCGCCATCCGGGAGACCCGCGCCCCTGCCGGACCTGCCTCGCCGGTCTTCGCGCCATCGCCGGCCTCCCCTGCTCCTGCATCAAGCAGGAGAAGAGCGCACGCAGTCAGCGCCTCCACTCGCCCGCGTTGACCCAAGCCGCTGCGTCGGCGTGCCTCCTTCCACCGGCCCAGCTCCCCCAAGCCCGCCGGCGGATGCGCCCAAAGCCCAGCACGCGCAGCCGGTCTGCCTTGGCCTCCCCACCGACCTGGGCCTCAGCCCGGGGTGAGCAGCCCAGTCAATCCAGATTCCAGCCCATCATGTTTTTTTCCTGTCCAGCGAATTTAGTATTTATTCCATAGACAACAGTTTTTACAGAAAAACCCTCTTGTTTCATGCATTTAATAATTCACAAACGGTGCATCATTTTAAAATAAATTATATATGAAAAATGCTTCGAATTTTGTGTAGTTTCATAATATCCAACTTTCATGCATGTTTAAAATGTTTAAAATGCTGTTTGATTAAATTTGCATAATTGTGATGTTAAAATGATTTATTTCATAACTAAATAACTGTAGCTCCAAACTTAACAAACTTTATATGTAAATGGGGCGGACAAATGCCTAGTTTAACATGGTGCACTCATATTGCATGTTTAACAACCCTAAAATATGGTTTAGGGCAGAACAATACCAAATTCATAAATATGCTCATGAGGATTTTTCCGGACTTGTTGCTTGTTGTTCCGGCCTCATTTAAATTTGTCTAGATAGGTAGTTTTAGTATGCTTCACCTCTTGTCATGTTTAACAACATTTAATATTGTTGAGTACATAAACGAGAGAGAAATAAATATTTGATGTGGTGTTCCATCAATATGCAACTCATTGCATATTGAGCTCCACTTAACTTGTAGCATTGTTTGTGCACTTTGCCATGCCATGCATAATTAAACCGGACATGCATCATACTTGGTTGTGCATCATGCCATGCTTATGTGATGGTTATTTACTATGTTGTTTTCTTATTTCCAAGTTGCATCTCTCGTTAGCTTCGGGTTCATCTCGGAGTTGTGAGGATCTGTTCTACTACGTCCGTGTGTCTTCTTCATGGACTCGTTCTTCTTCCTTGCGGGATCTCAGGCAAGATGAACATACCCTCGAAATCACTTCTATCTTTGCTTGCTAGTTGTTCGTTCTATCGCTATGTCACGCTACCTACCACTTGTTATATCATGCCTCCCATATTGCCATGTCAAGCCTCTAACCCACCTTCCTAGCAAACCGTTGTTTGGCTATGTTACCGTTTTTGCTCAGCCCCTCTTATAGCGTTGCTAGTTGTAGGTGAAGACGAAGTTTGTTCCATGTTGGAACATGGATATGTTGGGATATCACAATATCTCTTATTTAATTAATGCATCTATATACTTGGTAAAGGGTGGAAGGCTCGGCCTTATGCCTGGTGTTTTGTTCCACTCTTGCCGCCCTAGTTTCCATCATACCAGTGTTATGTTCCTTGATTTTGCGTTCCTTACACGGTTGGGTGTTATGGGAACCCCTTGACAGTTCTCTTTGAATAAAACTCCTCCAGCAAGGCCCAACCTTGGTTTCACATTTGCCTAACAACCTATTACCCTTCCCTTGGGTCGGCCAACCCAAGGGTCATCTTTATTTTAACCCCTCGGGCTAGTGCTTCTCTAAGTGTTCGTCCGAACCGATCTGCCTGCGGGGCCTCCTCGGGGTAACTTGAGGTTTGGTTTTACTTGTAGCTAGTCTCATTCGGTGTTGCCCTAAGAACGAGATACGTGCGGATCCTATCGGGATTGTCGGCACATCGGGTGGCTTTGCTGGTCTTGTTTTACCATTGTCGAAATGTCTTGTAACCGGGATTCCGAGACTGATCGGGTCTTCCTGGGAGAAGGAACGTCCTTCGTTGACCGTGAGAGCTTGTGATGGGCTAAGTTGGGACACCCCTTCAGGGTTTGAACTTTCGAAAGTCGTGCCCGTGGTTATGTGGCAGATGGGAATTTGTTAATGTCCGGTTGTAGAGAACTTGACACCCGACTTAATTAAAATGCATCAACCGCGTGTGTAGCCGTGATGGTCTCTTTCCGGCGGAGTCTGGGAAGTGAACACGGTTCTTGTGTTATGCTTGAACGTAAGTAGTTTCAGGATCACTTCTTGATCATTTCTAGCTTCACGACCATGCGCTGCTTCTCTTCTCGCTCTCGTTTGCGTATGTTAGCCACCATATATGCTAGTGCTTGCTGCAACTCTACCTCACTACCCTTTCCTACCCATAAGCTTAAATAGTCTTGATCTCGCGGGTGTGGGATTGCTGAGTCCTCGTGGCTCACAGATACTTCCAAACAGTTGCAGGTGCCGATGAGACCAGTGCAGGTGACGCAACCCAGCTCAAGTGGGGGCTCGATGAAGTTCTTGATCATCGTTTTGTTTTTTTCCCGTTGATCAGTAGTGGAGACTAGTTGGGACGATCGGGGATCTAGCATTTGGGGTTGTCTTCTTTTATTTTGGTTCCGTAGTCGGACCTTTGATTGTACTTTGGATGATGTATGAATTAATTATGTATTGTGTGAAGTGGCGATTGTAAGCCAACTCTTTATCCTTTTCTTATTCAGTACATGGGATGTGTGAAGATTACCCCTCTTGTGACAAGCCTACCATGCGGCTATGCCTCTAAGTCGTGCCCCGACACGTGGGAGATATAGCCGCATTGTGGGTGTTACAAGTTGGTAATCAGAGCCATCCCCGACTTAGGAGCCCCCTGCTTGATTGAATCGCTGACGTAGTTGAGTCTAGAACCAAATGTTTTGAGTCTTAGGATTATATATATCGGAGAGTAGGATTCTTTTTACTCCCCAGTCCCTTCGTCGCTCTGGTGAGGCCTCCTGACGTAGAAGTTTTGACTTTTCTCTCCTCAAATTTCACTAATTTTTTTTAGGATCACGCGGGTATCTTGGAATTGTTCCGATGGTTTTGTGACGAGAACATTGTTCTTGGTGCCTCCTGACATTTAGGGGTTGTGGCAGTGTCCTAGGGAGTTGAGCTCCGAGGTGTTGTCATCACAATTTTATCGTTGCAGTTTTGGAATACCTGAGTTCGCCGACATCAAAAATCTCTTTTATGTAGTTGTTGGTGAGATAACCTCGACGCCACCCAGTACTCGGGCGGGAGTTCGGGAGTATTGCCATAACTCGTATAACAGATGCTTTTCTAAGGTTGAGGTAAATGATTTCCGAAGGTTTCTTGGTTATGTGTTGAAGGATGGATACAGCTAGATGTAGGAATTGTTAGTTTGGGTGAGATATTATGCTTCCCCTGTATCCCCAACATCTGATTGCATAACCACAAAATTTTGGGAGTTTATAAGCGGGAATTCAAGTATCTCGTAGGATATCTTTCCAACAGACACATGATACGATATGGGATCTATCATATGTTTGTTTTCGGCTTATTTTGTTAGCCAATCCTTTGTTTTTTGTTTTGATTGCGGTATTTGAGTTGCTTCAAAGTCAAATGTGGATTCCATACATTTCCTAAGCGGTGTTTTCATATTTCTATGTGAATACCAATCCCTCTTGATCATCGAGGTTGTCATGTCAATTCTTTCCAACCGGTGTGATTCTCTTCAAGATGATCCTATCATTTTTCCCATCCGCAAGATCAACTCAAAGTTTTCTCAACGTTATTTGTTTCATCCGTCTCCAAGTTGCCTTTGTTTTCCCGCCCTCCCACCCTTTTCCTTCAAGGTCTCCGATTTCTTATTCAAGTATCCTTTTATTGATGGGAAGTCTCTTCATTTTTTTCTTTCAATGTTCTTATCTGGTGATTCTTAGGAAGATAATAACGGAGCGTCAAGTTAATCATTCTTCATTCTTTTATTCTCCGGTGGATTCAATTCAAGCTTCGTCGGTCATATCTTTTCCTCGTTTCAAATGCTTTATCATGCCGATGCACCTCTTAATCTTTCACTTCTCACTATTCATTTGCTTAGGAATGCTGAAGATATCTCAGAAGGCTCATTTTTTTCATTCAAGATCCGTTCAACCTATTTCTAGGTTGTTACCTCATTCAAGCCATTTAATTGAACCGGCGCAATCTCTCTTTTAAATCATTCAACGGTGTATCTTTTGACTGGGCCCTAACCCATAGGTCTTTTCCCAGGATCTTACCCGACTCTTCTAATTTTTCCGGAGTTATCCTCAAATTCATTTCAAAGTTTCACGTAAGAATGAATTATCATCAGTCATATGTCTTTCTCCAAGATCTTTCAATTTTTTTCATCGTTGGTTCAACTTTTCTATTCTTCTTTATTCCGAAGTGTCTCAACAATTTGGGGGTGTTCTTCTCGTCATTCTCGGATTTGAAGACTGCAGAGGAGTTCCTCTTAAATCCTTACCCGTTATCCCAAAGATTCATGGTGCTAGCTTTATGCCATCCTCTCATAATTGTTTTCGATTGTGAGAATTCTTTTCGCCCATCCAGAGCAATTCAGGAGTCTTTTCAATTTGATTCTCCGAAGCCCATCATCTAGAATTATTCATTCTCAGCTTTCAGCTCTCATTCTCTAAATCTTACCGGTGCATCGCTCAAGTATTCTCTAATTAGCTCATGATCTCTTCATTCTCTTGTATCTAAATTTCCCCAGGTATCTTTGTTTGTTTTCAAATTCTTACCAGTAATTCATCCCTTTACTTCGTTCTTTTTTAGTTCTTACGGTGGTTCGCTCAAGAGTTATCTTTCTTGGTTATCATATCAATTCATTCGTTCTTTCCAATCATACCGGCGGATCGTTGAAGACCTTTCTCAAGTTGGCGCTATATCTATCTTAATCCTTTCTACGAGAATAAGTAGTATGCCAAATCTGTTGCTTGTCATCAATTTAATTGATGAAGGATAAGCATAATGTAATTCTTATTATTGTTTCATCCAAGTGATTAATTCCTTATTCCAGAGGTTCATCAAAATTCTTGATTTCATTTGTTCATCTTTCTTTCTGGAGTGCCAAGTTTTTCTCGATTATATCATCGCGAAGCTCCATCTAATCATTGGAAGGCTTCA
This sequence comes from Triticum urartu, assembly GCF_056163025.1. Lineage (NCBI taxonomy): Eukaryota > Viridiplantae > Streptophyta > Magnoliopsida > Poales > Poaceae > Triticum > Triticum urartu. Next base: position 364,623,336 of record NC_141873.1, on the reverse strand, counting down.
ACCTTGTTTGCTTTAAACCTTCAATTCTTTATGTTATCTTTTCCTATCCGGAGTTCTTCATGGAGACTCAACATGGTGGTTCGTCAAGGATTCTTTTCATTCTTCAATTGTTCTTCAAGTTTTCTCTCAAAGCTAAGATCCGCCAAGCTATACTCATAATTAAACATGGTGTTCAACACATGTTTTGTTTTGAGGAGTTCAAAAATTCTTCATCTTGCATTCCGAAGTGCAATTCTTTCTACCTTATCATTTGAGGTGGTGTTATGTCTGTTGGAAATATGCCCTAGAGGCAATAATAAAAGCATTATTATTATATTTCTTTGTTCATGATAATTGTCTTTATTCATGCTATAACTGTATTATCCGGAAATCGTAATACACGTGTGAATACATAGACCATAATATGTCCCTAGTAAGCCTCTAGTTGACTAGCTCGTTGATCAACAGATAGTCATGATTTCCTGGCTATGGACATTGGATGTCATTGATAACGGGATCACATCATTAGGAGAATGATGTGATGGACAAGACCCAATCCTAAGCATAGCACAAAGATCGTGTAGTTCGTTTGCTAGAGCTTTTCCAATGTCAAGTATCTTTTCCTTTGACCATGAGATCGTGTAACTCCCGGATACCGTAGGAGTGCTTTGGGTGTATCAAACGTCACAACGTAACTGGGTGACTATAAAGGTGCATTACAGGTATCTCCGAAAGTGTCTGTTGGGTTGACACGGATCGAGACTGGGATTTGTCACTCCGGATAACGGAGAGGTATCACTGGGCCCACTCGGTAATACATCATCATTATGAGCTCAAGGTGACCAAGTGGTTGATCACGGGATCATGCATTACGGTACGAGTAAAGTGACTTGCCGGTAACGAGACTGAACAAGGTATTGGGATACCGACGATCGAGTCTCGGGCAAGTAACATACCGATTGACAAAGGGAATTGTATACGGGGTTGATTAATCCTCGACATCGTGGTTCATCCGATGAGATCATCGTGGAGCATGTGGGAGCCATCATGGGTATCCAGATCCCGCTGTTGGTTATTGACCGGAGAGTCGTCTCGGTCATGTCTGCTTGTCTCCCGAACCCGTAGGGTCTACACACTTAAGGTTCGGTGACGCTAGGGTTGTGAAGATATGTATATGCAGTAACCCGAATATTGTTCGGAGTCCCGGATGAGATCCCGGACGTCACGAGGAGTTCCGGAATGGTCCGGAGATAAAGAATTATATATAGGAAGTGCTGTTTCGGCCATCGGGACAAGTTTCGGGGTTATCGGTATTGTACCGGGACCACCGGAGGGGTCCCGGGGGCCCACCGGGTGGGTCCACCTGTCCCGGGGGGCCACATGGGCTGTAGGGGGTGCGCCTTGGCCTATATGGGCCAAGGGCACCAGCCCTACTAGGCCCATGCGCCTAGGGTTTCCACCACGGAGGAGTCCAAGTGGTGGAAGGCACCCCGAGGTGCCTTGGGGGGGAGGGAAACCCTCCCCTGGCCGCCGCACCTAGGAGATTGGATCTCCTAGGCTGCGCACCACCCCCCCTTGGCCCTCCTATATATATTTGAGGAGAGGGAGGACTTCATACCTCAGCCTTTGGTGCTTCCTCTCTCCCCGTTACGTCTCTCTCTCGTAGTATAGGCGAAGCCCTGCTACTGTGACGCCCTGCATCCACCACCACGCCGTCGTGTTGCTGGATCTTCATCAACCTCTCTTCCCCCCTTGCTGGATCAAGAAAGGAGGAGACGTCATCCGTTCTGTACGTGTGTTGAACGCGGAGGCACCGTCCGTTCGGTGCTAAGATCATCGGTGATTTGAATCACGTCGTGTTCGACTACATCATCCCCGTTCTTTGAACGCTTCCGCTCGCGATCTACAAGGTACGTAGATGCATCTGATCACTCGTTGCTTGATGAACTCCTAGATGGATCTTGGTGAAACGAGTAGGAAAATTTTTGTTTTCTGCAACGTTCCCCAACAGTGGCATCATGAGCTAGGTCTATGCGTAGTTCTCTTGCACGAGTAGAACACAAAGTAGTTGTGGGCGTTGATTTTGTTCAATATGCTTGCCGTTACTAGTCTTATCTTGATTCGGCGGCATCGTGGGATGAAGCGGCTCGGACCGACCTTACACGTACTCTTACGTGAGACAGGTTCCACCAACTGACATGCACTAGTTGCATAAGGTGGCTAGCGGGTGTCTGTCTCTCCTACTTTAGTCGGATCGGATTCGATGAAAAGGGTCCTTATGAAGGGTAAATAGCAATTGGCATATCACGTTGTGGTCTTTGCGTAGGTAAGAAACGTTCTTGCTAGAAACCCATAGCAGCCACGTAAAACATGCAAACAACAATTAGAGAACGTCTAACTTGTTTTTGCAGGGTATGCTATGTGATGTGATATGGCCAAAGTTGTGATGAATGATGAATGATCTATATGTGATGTATGAGATGTTCATGCTATTATACAAGGAATCACAACTTACATGTCGATGAGTATGACGGTGACAAGGATGATCATGGAGCCCCAAGATGGAGATCAAAGGAGCTATGTGATATTGGCCATATCATGTCACTATTATTATTTGATTGCATGTGATGTTTATCATGTTTTGCATCTTGTTTACTTAGTACGACGGTAGTGAATAAGATGATCCCTTACAACAATTTCAAGAAGTGTTCTCCCCTAACTGTGCACCGTTGCTACAGTTCGTCGCTTCGAAGCACCACGTGTTAATCGGGTGTGATAGATCCTTTCATTCACATACAACGGGTGTAAGAAGTTTTACACATGCAAAAACACTTAGGGTTAACTTGACGAGCCTAAGCATGTGAAGACATGGCCTCGGAACACAGAGACCGAAAGGTCGAACACGAGTCGTATAGAAGATACGATCAACATGGAGATGTTCACCGACGATGACTAGTCCGTCTCACGTGTTAATCGGACACGGATTAGTTGACTTGGATCGTGTAACACTTAGATGACTAGAGGGATGTCTAATCTGAGTGGGAGTTCATTAATAATTTGATTATATGAACTTAATTATCATGAACTTAGTCTAAAATCTTTACAATATGTCCTCTAGATCAAATGGCCAACGTTGTATTCAATTTCAACGCGTTCCTAGAGAAAACCAAGCTGAAAGACGATGGCAGCAACTATACGGACTGGGTCCGGAACCTGAGGATCATCCTCATAGCTGCCAAGAAAGATTATGTCCTACAAGCACCGCTAGGTGATCCACCCGTCCCACAGAACCAAGACGCTATGAACGCTTGGCAGACACGTACTGATGACTACTCCCTCGTTCAGTGCGGCATGCTTTACAGCTTAGAACCGGGGCTCCAAAAGCGTTTTGAGAGACATGGAGCATATGAGATGTTCGAAGAGCTAAAAATGGTTTTTCAAGCTCATGCCCGGATCGAGAGATATGAAGTCTCCGATAAGTTCTTCAGCTGTAAGATGGAGGAAAATAGTTCTGTCAGTGAGCACATACTCACTATGTCTGGGTTACATAACCGCTTGACTCAGCTGGGAGTTAATCTCCCGGATGACGCGGTCATTGACAGAATCCTCCAGTCGCTTCCACCAAGCTACAAGAGCTTTGTGATGAACTTCAATATGCAGGGGATGGTAAAGACCATTCCTGAAGTATTTGCAATGCTGAAATCAGCAGAGGTAGAAGTCAAGAAGGAACATCAAGTGTTGATGATGAATAAAACCACTAAGTTCAAAAAGGGCAAGGGTAAAAAGAACTTCAAGAAGGACGGCAAGGAAGTTGCTACACCCGGCAAGCAAGCTGTCAGGAAGAAGTCAAAGAATGGACCCAAGCCTGAGACAGAGTGCTTTTATTGCAAAGGGAAGGGTCACTGGAAGCGGAACTACCCCAAATACTTAGCGGATAAGAAGGCCGGCAACACCAAAGGTATATTTGATATACATGTGATTGATGTGTACCTTACCAGTACTCGTAATAACTCCTGGGTATTTGATACCGGTGCCGTTGCTCATATTTGTAACTCACCGCAGGAGCTGCAGAATAAACGAAAACTGGTAAAGGACGAGGTGACGATGCGCGTCGGGAATGGTTCCAAGGTCGATGTGATCGCCGTCGGCACGCTACCTCTACATTTACCTACGGGATTAGTTATAAACCTCAATAATTGTTATTTCGTGCCAAGTTTGAGCATGAACATTGTATCGGGATCTCGTTTAATACGAGATGGCTACTCATTTAAATCTGAGAATAATGGTTGTTCTATTTATATGAGAGATATGTTTTATGGTCATGCTCCGATGGTCAATGGTTTATTCTTAATGAATCTCGAACGTAATATTACACATATTCATACTGTGAATACCAAAAGATGTAAGGTTGATAATGATAGTCCCACATACTTGTGGCACTGCCGCCTTGGTCACATAGGTGTCAAACGCATGAAGAAGCTCCATGCAGATGGACTTTTGGAGTCTCTTGATTATGAATCATTTGACACGTGCGAACCATGCCTCATGGGTAAAATGACCAAGACTCCGTTCTCAGGAACAATGGAGCGAGCAACCAACTTATTGGAAATCATACATACTGATGTGTGCGGTCCAATGAGTGTTGAGGCTCGCGGTGGCTATCATTATGTTCTCACCCTCACTGATGACTTAAGTAGATATGGGTATGTCTACTTAATGAAACACAAGTCTGAAACCTTTGAAAAGTTCAAGGAATTTCAGAGTGAAGTTGAGAATCAACGTGACAGGAAAATCAAGTTTCTACGATCAGATCGTGGAGGAGAATACTTGAGTCACGAATTTGGCACACACTTAAGAAAATGTGGAATAGTTTCACAACTCACGCCGCCTGGAACACCTCAGCGTAACGGTGTGTCCGAACGTCGTAATCGCACTCTATTAGATATGGTGCGATCTATGATGTCTCTTGCCGATTTACCGCTATCTTTTTGGGGCTATGCTTTAGAGACTGCCGCATTCACTTTAAATAGGGCTCCGTCGAAATCCGTTGAGACGACACCGTATGAATTATGGTTTGGGAAGAAACCTAAGCTGTCGTTTCTAAAAGTTTGGGGATGCGATGCTTATGTCAAGAAACTTCAACCTGAAAAGCTCGAACCCAAGTCGGAAAAATGCGTCTTCATAGGATACCCTAAAGAAACTTATGGGTATACCTTCTACCTCAGATCCGAAGGCAAGATCTTTGTTGCCAAGAATGGATCCTTTCTGGAGAAAGAGTTTCTCTCGAAAGAAGTAAGTGGGAGGAAAGTAGAACTTGATGAAGTATTGCCTCTTGAACCGGAAAATGGCGCAACTCAAGAAAATGTTCCTGAGGCGCTTGCACCGACTAGAGAGGAAGTTATTGATGATGATCAAGATACTTCTGATCAAGCTCCTACTGAAATTCGAAGGTCCACAAGGACACGTTCCGCACCAGAGTGGTACGGCAACCCTGTCTTGGAAATCATGTTGTTAGACAACAGTGAACCTTTGAACTATGAAGAAGCGATGGCAGGCCCGGATTCCAACAAATGGCTAGAAGCCATGAAATCCGAGATAGGATCCATGTATGAAAACGAAGTATGGACTTTGACTGACTTGCCCGTTGAACGGCGAGCCATAGAAAATAAATGGATCTTTAAGAAGAAGACAGACGCGGATGGTAATGTGACCATCTATAAAGCTAGGCTTGTCGCTAAGGGTTATCGACAAGTTTAAGGGGTTGACTACGATGAGACTTTCTCACCGGTAGCGAAGCTGAAGTCCGTCCGAATCATGTTAGCGATTGCCGCATTCTATGATTATGAGATATGGCAAATGGACGTCAAAACGGCATTCCTTAATGGTTTCCTTAAGGAAGAGTTGTATATGATGCAGCCGGAAGGTTTTGTCGATCCTAAGAATGCTAACAAGGTGTGCAAGCTCCAACGCTTGATTTATGGGCTGGTGCAAGCATCTCGGAGTTGGAACATTCGCTTTGATGAGATGATCAAAGCGTTTGGGTTTACGCAGACTTATGGAGAAGCCTGCGTTTACAAGAAAGTGAGTGGGAGCTCTGTAGCATTTCTCATACTATATGTAGATGACATACTTTTGATGGGAAATGATGTAGAACTCTTGGACAGCATCAAGGCCTACTTGAATAAGAGTTTTTCAATGAAGGACCTTGGAGAAGCTGCTTATATATTAGGCATCAAGATCTACAGAGATAGATCAAGACGCCTCATAGGTCTTTCACAAAACACATACCTTGATAAGATTTTGAAGAAGTTCAAAATGGATCAGTCCAAGAAAGGGTTCTTGCCTGTTTTGCAAGGTATGAAATTGAGCTCAGCTCAATGTCCGACCACGGCAGAAGAGATAGAAGAGATGAGTGTCATCCCCTATGCCTCAGCCATAGGTTCTATTATGTATGCCATGTTGTGTACCAGACCTGATGTAAACCTTGCCGTAAGTTTGGTAGGAAGGTACCAAAGTAATCCCGGTAAGGAACACTGGACAGCGGTCAAGAATATCCTGAAGTACCTGAAAAGGACAAAGGACATGTTTCTCGTTTATGGAGGTGACGAAGAGCTCGTCGTAAAGGGTTACGTCGACGCTAGCTTCGACACAGATCTGGATGACTCTAAGTCACAAACCGGATACGTGTATATGTTGAATGGTGGAGCAGTGAGCTGGTGCAGCTGCAAACAGAGCGTCGTGGCGGGATCTACATGTGAAGCGGAGTACATGGCAGCCTCGGAGGCAGCACATGAAGCTATATGGGTGAAGGAGTTCATCACCGACCTAGGAGTCATACCCAATGCGTCGGGGCCAATCAAACTCTTTTGTGACAACACTGGAGCTATTGCACTTGCCAAGGAGCCCAGGTTTCACAAGAAGACAAGGCACAACAAGCGTCGCTTCAACTCCATTCGTGAAAATGTTCAAAATGGAGACATAGAGATTTGTAAAGTACATACGGACCTGAATGTAGCAGATCCGTTGACTAAACCTCTCCCTAGGGCAAAACATGATCAACACCAGAATTCCATGGGTGTTCGATTCATCACAATGTAACTAGATTATTGACTCTAGTGCAAGTGGGAGACTGTTGGAAATATGCCCTAGAGGCAATAATAAAAGCATTATTATTATATTTCTTTGTTCATGATAATTGTCTTTATTCATGCTATAACTGTATTATCCGGAAATCGTAATACACGTGTGAATACATAGACCATAATATGTCCCTAGTAAGCCTCTAGTTGACTAGCTCGTTGATCAACAGATAGTCATGATTTCCTGGCTATGGACATTGGATGTCATTGATAACGGGATCACATCATTAGGAGAATGATGTGATGGACAAGACCCAATCCTAAGCATAGCACAAAGATCGTGTAGTTCGTTTGCTAGAGCTTTTCCAATGTCAAGTATCTTTTCCTTTGACCATGAGATCGTGTAACTCCCAGATACCGTAGGAGTGCTTTGGGTGTATCAAACGTCACAACGTAACTGGGTGACTATAAAGGTGCATTACAGGTATCTCCGAAAGTGTCTGTTGGGTTGACACGGATCGAGACTGGGATTTGTCACTCCGGATAACGGAGAGGTATCACTGGGCCCACTCGGTAATACATCATCATTATGAGCTCAAGGTGACCAAGTGGTTGATCACGGGATCATGCATTACGGTACGAGTAAAGTGACTTGCCGGTAACGAGACTGAACAAGGTATTGGGATACCGACGATCGAGTCTCGGGCAAGTAACATACCGATTGACAAAGGGAATTGTATACGGGGTTGATTAATCCTCGACATCGTGGTTCATCCGATGAGATCATCGTGGAGCATGTGGGAGCCATCATGGGTATCCAGATCCCGCTGTTGGTTATTGACCGGAGAGTCGTCTCGGTCATGTCTGCTTGTCTCCCGAACCCGTAGGGTCTACACACTTAAGGTTCGGTGACGCTAGGGTTGTGAAGATATGTATATGCAGTAACCCGAATATTGTTCGGAGTCCCGAATGAGATCCCGGACGTCACGAGGAGTTCCGGAATGGTCCGGAGATAAAGAATTATATATAGGAAGTGCTGTTTCGGCCATCGGGACAAGTTTCGGGGTTATCGGTATTGTACCGGGACCACCGGAGGGGTCCCGGGGGCCCACCGGGTGGGGCCACCTGTCCCGGGGGGCCACATGGGCTGTAGGGGGTGCGCCTTGGCCTATATGGGCCAAGGGCACCAGCCCTACTAGGCCCATGCGCCTAGGGTTTCCACCACGGAGGAGTCCAAGTGGTGGAAGGCACCCCGAGGTGCCTTGGGGGGGAGGGAAACCCTCCCCTGGCCGCCGCACCTAGGAGATTGGATCTCCTAGGCTGCGCACCACCCTCCCTTGGCCCTCCTATATATATTTGAGGAGAGGGAGGACTTCATACCTCAGCCTTTGGTGCTTCCTCTCTCCCCGTTATGTCTCTCTCTCTCGTAGTATAGGCGAAGCCCTGCTACTGTGACGCCCTGCATCCACCACCACGTCGTCGTGTTGCTGGATCTTCATCAACCTCTCTTCCCCCCTTGCTGGATCAAGAAAGGAGGAGACGTCATCCGTTCTGTACGTGTGTTGAACGCGGAGGCACCGTCCGTTCGGTGCTAAGATCATCGGTGATTTGAATCACGTCGTGTTCGATTACATCATCCCCGTTCTTTGAACGCTTCCGCTCGTGATCTACAAGGTACGTAGATGCATCTGATCACTCGTTGCTTGATGAACTCCTAGATGGATCTTGGTGAAACGAGTAGGAAAATTTTTGTTTTCTGCAACGTTCCCCAACAATGTCATTGTTGATAATTTGCCTTCGTGTTTCATGATTCACAAGTTTTCAAAGAGCGACATAATTAAATCCATCATTTTTCTCTTTGCTCAAGAGATCTTTTCAACCAATCAATCCTTCTGTTGGAGTTATCTTGGGTTATATTTGTTGGAAATATGCCCTAGAGGCAATAATAAATTGGTTATTATTATATTTCCTTGTTCATGATAATCGTTTATTATCCATGCTATAATTGTATTGATAGGAAACTCAGATACATGTGTGGATACATAGACAACACCATGTCCCTAGTAAGCCTCTAGTTGACTAGCTCGTTGATCAATAGATGGTTACGGTTTCCTAACCATGGACATTGGATGTCGTTGATAACGGGATCACATTATTAGGAGAATGATGTGATGGACAAGACCCAATCCTAAGCCTAGCACAAAGATCGTGTAGTTCGTATGCTAAAGCTTTTCTAATGTCAAGTATCATTTCCTTAGACCATGAGATTGTGCAACTCCCGGATACTGTAGGAATGCTTTGGGTGTATCAAACGTCACAACGTAACTGGGTGACTATAAAGGTGCACTACAGGTATCTCCGAAAGTGTCTGTTGGGTTGGCACGAATCGAGACTGGGATTTGTCACTCCGTGTAGGCGGAGAGGTATCTCTGGGCCCACTCGGTAGGACATCATCATATGCGCAATGTGACCAAAGAGTTGATCACGGGATGATGTGTTACGGAACGAGTAAAGAGACTTGCCGGTAACGAGATTGAACAAGGTATAGGGATACCGACGATCGAATCTCGGGCAAGTACAATACCGCTAGACAAAGGGAATTGTATACGGGATTGATTAAGTCCTTGACATCGTGGTTCATCCGATGATATCATCGTGTAACATGTGGGAGCCAACATGGGTATCCAGATCCCGCTGTTGGTTATTGACCGGAGAACGTCTCGGTCATGTCTGCATGTCTCCCGAACCGTAGGGTCTACACACTTAAGGTTCGATGACGCTAGGGTTATAAAGGAAGCTTGTATGTGGTTACCGAATGTTGTTCGGAGTCCCGGATGAGATCCCGGACGTCACGAGGAGTTCCAGAATGGTCCGGAGGTAAAGAATTATATATAGGAAGTGCTGTTTCAGCCATCGGGACAAGTTTCGGGGTTATCGGTATTGTACCGGGACCACTGGAGGGGTCCCGGGGGCCCACCGGGTGGGGCCACCTGCCCCGGGGGGCCACATGGGCTGTAAGGGGTGCGCCTTGGCCTAGATGGGCCAAGGGCACCAGCCCCAAAAGCCCATGCGCCTAGGGTTCCACATAAGGGAAGAGTCCCAATGGTGGAAGGCACCTCTAGGTGCCTTGGGGGGGAGGGAAACCTCCCCTTGGCTGCCGCACCTAGGAGATTGGATCTCCTAGGCTGGCGCACCACCCCCCTTGGCCCTCCTATATATAGTGGGGGAGAGGAGGGACTTCATACACCAACCCCTTATGCCTTTTGTGCAGCCCTCTCCTCTCTCCCAAGTACTTCTCCTCTCCCGTGGTGCTTGGCGAAGCCCTGCAGGATTGCCACGCTCCTCCACCACCACCATGCCATTGTGCTGCTGCTGGATGGAGTCTTCCTCAACCTCTCCCTCTCTCCTTGATGGATCAAGGCGTGGGAGACGTCACCGGGCTGTACGTGTGTTGAACGCGGAGGTGCCGTGCGTTCGGCACTTGATCATCGGTGATTTGAATCACGACGAGTACGACTCCATCAACCCCGTTCACTTGAACGCTTCCGCTTAGCGATCTACAAGGGTATGTAGATGCACTCTCCTTCCCCTCGTTGCTGGTCTCTCCATAGATAGATCTTGGTGACACGTAGGAAAATTTTGAATTTCTGCTACGTTCCCCAACAATATTTCACCTAAAGCTTTTCCTAAGGATTGTTGCTATTTATGGTGCTTATAAATGACCCAAGTTCTTCACTTATCCTCATGGTGAAATAAGCTTCTCGTCTCCTTGTTTATATAAATCCAATCTATTGTTTCCGCTAGTGGCAAAATTTCACCTCAAATTTTGAGATTTTTCCATAAGGCCACAACAAGCTTATCCTTTCATTGTTGATAATCCAAAAACTCTGTTCTAGCATTTCGTGTAAGCGTGCTCTTTTAAGATCTTGTTTTCCTCCATTCAGTAAATTCATTTCTTTAGAAGGCATTGTGATGTTGCACTCTTCGACCCATCATCTCATTTTTGTCAAAGATCATGTTCTTTCCTTTTGCTTATCCATTCAACCAGAGGGTCGTGTTTTCTCATCTTATCAAGTTTTGCCTTCCTTCTCAACCAGAGTGCTGTCTGAGATCTTTCTTACCCCTTGTTCCATTCTTTCAATAGTTCCGAAGGCAGTATGTTGTTGATATCATCTAGTATCCTCTCATCTTGTCAAAATCATGTTCTAATTCCTTCCATTTATAGCCGGAGTGCTGTCCAAATTATATCATTCTTATTCCATATCTATCTTGTTTTAACTGGACTGTCGTGTCTATCATTCCTCTTATAACCGGAGCCTCATCCAAGTGCTTTCATTTTGCCAAGTCCATATTATTGCCTTCCATTTCCAACCGGAGTGTTGTCGTAATTGATCTTTATCGTTCCTTGTACATCGCGTTTCAACCGGAGTGCTTGCATGTACTTCTTATCCATTGTAACCTTTTTCTTATGTCTTTCAACCTACAAGGTTCTAGTATTGTTCCTTGTTCCTCTTTTCTAATGAAGTGTTTCAACTTTGTTCATCTTCATTGTATTCTTTCTTTCAATTTGTTCAACCTCTCAAGGTTGTGGTTTCATTCGTTTGTCCAAGAAGCAACTTTGTTTTACCTCTTCTCTTCATCTTCCATTTCCCTCCGGTGCCATCCTAGATCTCGGGACGAGATCCTCTCGTAGTGGTGGAGTGTTGTGACGCCCCGAGACCGATGCGCCAGGTGTCTTTCAGTTATTCGCTGTTTGTGCCGTGTCATTCGCTTGCGTGTTTCATCTTGCCATGTCATCATGTGCATTGCATCATCATGTTTTGAAAACTTGCTTTTGTCTGGGTTTCCCAGTTCTCTCTGTTGTCCGTTTTGAGCCCAGACACACTTGCACGCGCCCGCGGAACGTCCGAAATATTATTTTATAAGTGGCCAGAAAATGTTCTCGGAATGGGTTGAAAGTTGGGATGCGGTGTTGCTATAGTGTAGGTAGACCTCCTGTCAAGTTTCGTCGCATTCGGAGCTCATTTGATAGCTCAACCATTAAACATATAGCGGCATTCTAGCCGGTCATACGTCAGATGTTTTCGGTCTTCGAAAACTGTTGCCGGGCTTTCCCTCTCTTTCCTCCCTAGACCGTCTACACAGTCCACTACCTACCGTCAGGCCCCGAAAACCCTCCTTGCACAGTGCATCGACCACCCTTGAGTGCGTGTCCGAAACTTCCCCAGACCCGACCCGGGCAGTCGTTACGGATGGGTCCGGATCATCCCCAAACATCTATAAAACATCTCCATTTTTCTTTTTTGGACTCCCTAATCCATTTATTCCGGACCGCCCGATCGCAATCGGAGGGTCCAAATCATCCCCCTTTCGTGTATATATATAGACCCTAGTCCATTTTTGGACCCAAACCCTAATTTCGAGGAGTATTGTCCCCCCCCCCCGCCGCCGCCACACTTAAATCTCATATTGCCTCCCATATTTCCATGTCAAGCCTCTAACCCACCTTCCTAGCAAACCGTTGTTTGGCTATGTTAACGTTTTTGCTCAGCCCCTCTTATAGCGTTGCTAGTTGCAGGTGAAGATGAAGTTTGTTCCATGTTGGAACATGGATATGTTGGATATCACAATATCTCTTATTTAATTAATGCATCTATATACTTGGTAAAGGGTGAAAGGCTCGGCCTTATGCCTGGTGTTTTGTTCCACTCTTGCCGCCCTAGTTTCCGTCATACCGGTGTTATGTTCCTTGATTTTGCGTTCCTTACGCGGTTGGGTGTTATGGGAACCCCTTGACAGTTCGCTTTGAATAAAACTCCTCCAGCAAGTCCCAACCTTGGTTTTACATTTGCCTAACAACCTATTACCCTTCCCTTGGGTCGGACAACCCGAGGGTCATCTTTATTTTAACCCCCCGGGCTAGTGCTTCTCTAAGTGTTCGTCCGAACCGAGCTGCCTGCGGGGCCTCCTCGGGGAAACTTGAGGTTTGGTTTTACTTGTAGCTAGTCTCATTCGGTGTTGCCCTAAGAACGAGATACGTGCGGATCCTATCGGGATTGTCGGCACATCGGGTGGGTTTGCTGGTCTTGTTTTACCATTGTCGAAATGTCTTGTAACCGGGATTCCGAGACTTACCAGGTCTTCCAGGGAGAAGGAATATCCTTCATTGACCGTGAGAGCTTGTGATGGGCTAAGTTGGGACACCCCTGCAGGGTTTGAACTTTCGAAAGCCGTGCCCGCGGTTATGTGGTAGATGGGAATTTGTTAATGTCCGATTGTAGAGAACTTGACACCCGACTTAATTAAAATGCATCAACCGCGTGTGTAGCCGTGATGGTCTCTTTCTGGCGGAGTCCGGGAAGTGAACACGGTTCTTGTGCTATGCTTGAACGTAAGTAGTTTCAGGATCACTTCTTGATCATTTATAGCTTCACGACCGTGCGCTGCTTCTCTTCTCGCTCTCTTTTGCGTATGTTAGCCACCATATATGCTAGTGCTTGCTGCAGCTCTACCTCACTACCCTTTCCTACCCATAAGCTTAAATAGTCTTGATCTCGTGGGTGTGAGATTGCTGAGTCCTCGTGGCTCACAGATACTTCCAAACAGTTGCAGGTGCCGATGATACCAGTGCAGGTGACGCAACCCAGCTCAAGTGGGAGCTCGATGAAGTTCTTGATCGTTGTTTTGTTTCGCTTCCCATTGATCAGTAGTGGAGCCCAGTTGGGACGATCGGGGATCTAGCATTTGGGGTTGTCTTCTTTTATTTTGGTTCCGTAGTCGGACCTTTGATTGTACTTTGGATGATGTATGAATTAATTATGTATTGTGTGAAGTGGCGATTGTAAGCCAACTCTTTATCCTGTTCTTATTCAGTACATGGGATGTGTGAAGATTACCCCTCTTGCGACAAGCCTACCATGCGGCTATGCCTCTAAGTCGTGCCCCGACACGTGGGAGGTATAGCCGCATTGTGGGTGCTACAACTTATATCTTGAAATTTAGTGAGAGATCATCTTATAATGCTATCATTGAACTAAGCAAAATAAGATGCATAAAGGATAAACATCACATGCAATCAATATAAGTGATATGATATGGCCATCATCATCTTGTGCCTTTGATCTCCATCTCCAAAGCACCGTGATGATCACCATTGTCACTAGGTTAACACCTTGATCTCCATCGAAGCATCGTTGTCGTCTCGCCAACTATTTCTTCTACGATATCGCTACCGCTTAGTGATAAAGTAAAGCAATTACATGGCGATTGCATTTCATACAATAAACGACAACCATATGGCTCCTGCAAGTTGCCGATAACTTCGTTACAAAACATGATCATCTCATACAATAAAATTTAGCATCATGTCTTGGCCATATCACATCACAACATGCCCTGCAAAAACAAGTTAGACGTCCTCTACTTTGTTGTTGCAAGTTTTACGTGGCTGCTACGGGCTGAGCAAGAACCGTTCTTACCTACGCATCAAAAACTACAACGCGGTATAGTGATTACTTTTTGATCTTCAGAAAGAACCCTGTTCATTGAATCCGATTCAACTAAAGTTGGAGAAACTGACACTCACCAGCCACCTGTGTGCGAAGCACGTCGGTAGAACCAGTCTCGCGTAAGCGTACGCGTAATGTCGGCCTGGGCCGCTTCATCCAACAATACCGCCAAATCAAGAATCAACTAGTGACGGCAAGCAATATGTATATACCCACGCCCACAACTCCTTTGTGTTCTACTCGTGCATATAACATCTACGCACAAACCTGGCTCGGATGCCACTGTTGGGGAACGCAGTAATTTCAAAAAAAATTCTACGCACACGCAAGATCATGGTGATGCATAGAAACGAGAGGGGAGAGTTTCGTCTACGTACCCTCGTAGACCATAAGCGAAAGCGTTATGACAACGCGGTATATGTAGTCATACGTCTTCATGATCGACCGATAGTACCGAAAGTACGGCACCTCCGCGATTTGTACACGTTCGGCTCAGTGACGTCCCACGAACTCACGATCCAACAGAGTGTCTAGGGAGATCTTCGTCAGCACGATGGCGTGATGACAGTGATGATGATGCTACTGGAACAGGGCTTCGCCTAAGCACCGCTACGATATGACCGAGGTGGGTTATGGTGGAGGGGGGCACCGCACATGGCTAAGGGATCAATGATCAACTTGTGTGTCTATGGGGTGCCCCCTCCCCCATATATAAAGGAGTGGAGGAGGGGAGGGCTGGCCCTCTACTATGGCGTGCCCTGGGAAGTCCTACTCCCACCGGGAGTAGGATTCCCCCCTTCCATGTAGTAGGAGTAGGAGAGTAGGAAAGGGAAGAGAGAAGAGAAGGAAGGAGGGGGCGCCGCCCCTCCCCCTAGTCCAATTCGGACTAGGCCTTGGGGGGGGGGGGGCCTGCCTTAGGCAGCCCCTTCCTCTCTCCCCTAAAGCCCATTAGGGCCCATATACTCCCCGGGGGTTTCCGGTACCCCCCGGTACTTCGGTTAATGCCCGAACTTACCCGGAACCATTCCGGTGTCCAAACATAGTCATCCAATATATCGATATTTATGTCTCGACCATTTCGAGACTCCTCGTCATGCCCGTGATCACATCCGGGACCCCGAACAACCTTCGGTTCATCAAAACACATAAACTCATAATACCGATCATCACCGAACGTTAAGCATGCGGACCCTATGGGTTTGAGAACTATGTAGACATGACCGAGACATGTCTCCGGTCAATAAACAATAGCGAAACCTGGATGTTCATACTGGCTCCAATATATTCTACGAAGATCTTTATCGGTCAAACCGCATAACGATATATGTTGTTCCCTTTGTCATCGGTATGTTACTTGCCCGAGATTCGATCGTCGGTATCTCAATACCTAGTTCAATCTCGTTACCGGCAAGTCTCTTTACTCATTCCGTAATGCATCATCCCATAACTAACTCATTAGTTACATTGCTTGCAAGGCTTATAGTGATGTGCATTACCGAGAGGGCCCCGAGATACCACTCAAACAATCAGAGTGACAAATCCTAATCTCGATCTATGCCAACTCAACAAACACCATCGGAGACACCTGTAGAGCACCTTTATAATCACCCAGTTACGTTGTGACGTTTGGTAGCACACAAAGTGTTCCTCCAATATTCGGGAGTTGCATGATCTCATAGTCATAGGAACATGTATAAGTTATGGAGAAAGCAATAGCAACAAACTAAACGATCATCGTGCTAAGATAAGGATGGGTCAAGTCAATCACATCATTCTCTAATGATGTGATCCCGTTAATCAAATGACAATTCATGTCTATGGTTAGGAAACTTAACCATCATTGATTCAACGAGCTAGTTAAGTAGAGGCAAACTAGTGGCACTCTATTTGTCTATATATTCACACATGTACTAAGTTTCCGGTTAATACAATTCTAGCATGAATAATAAACATTTATCATGATATAAGGAAATATAAATAACAACTTTATTATTGCCTCTAGGGCATATTTCCTTCACTAAGTGGGAAGCAGCTAAGGCCAAGATGCTTGCTAAAGAGGTCATTCCAAAAACAGTGGATTGGCCGGAGAGGTCCAAGAATTGGTTTTATGCGCATGGAGGAAAGTTGGACCCAGCGATAGGGGAGATTATTGAAAAGGCAGATCTTAAAACAGCCTCGCATGCTTTACTTGAAGCAATAGAAGACGCTCGAAAGGGGTTGCTCCAGCCCGAGAGAGACCGACGAGCTTACAAGTGCCCTCAAGAATCATGAACACGGAGGACGAACACGAGGCAAAGGCGTTGTTCCATGGGTTAAGGGGTTTTCGGAGTGGAACGACACTTATAGAAGTCATCAGAGAAAAAAGAAGCAGGATGCAGACCGTCTTAAGAAGATAGAAACAAAGAACGAGGAGTTGGAACGCATGTTAAAGCGGTAGCAGGAGCAGATCGACACAATTAGCAAGCAAAGGGCGTATCCACGGTAGGAGCAAGCAGATCCAGCATTGGATAGTACCGTCCCATCTATGCGGAAAAGCAACGTGGGTTCCACGAGGTTCCGAGCCGATGATGCACTGCTGGCTCGCTACCCCGTGGATGATATCAAAGAGAGGACAATTTATGAGATACACCAGAAAATGAAGAACATATCCATGAAGGTGGCGGTCGACTTTGCATTAACGATTGCACTTGAAGCAACCATCCATGGCAATCCAATTCCAGCTGGCTATGCTTGTGTCGGGGTGGATGCAGTTCTGTCGAGATATGGCTCACTAGAGTTTGACATTCCTAGAGGTGAAGGGGAGCGACACTGGGAGAATTCATACGTCGTGTCATTGCATGGAGAAAGGAATGCACCGTGTTTCCAAACTCGGTGCCAATGCCACCAACTCCTCCGAGTAGCAATACACCTCTAAGTCCACCCCACCTCGAGAGGGATCCCAATGTGAGTACGCCATATCGATCTCCGCCGCGTCAGCCGACTCCACCCCCTATGTCCCAGCAGCAGGGCCAAAAGCGAAAGAGAGCACCAAACAAGAAAGCCAATGATGAGCCTCCTGCCAAAAAGAAGTTAGCTTATGATATGACTGATGAGGAAACCAGAGCGGTCGTGGCTTCTGAAGTTAAGTCCCATTTTCCACCGAAACCACCCACACCGCCAAAGGAGATAATACCTGCGAAAATCGTAAAGCACTTTGTGGAACTTCTTGAGCGAGCCTTAGCACATGTGGAGAATAGGCCATCAAACTATGACTGCTCTATTAGGAAGTCATATGAGGAAAAAAATGCAGCATCGAGACATACAAGTAGTAATAAAAGCGGGAAAACAGTTCCCCAGCACGAAGAAAAGGCAATGCAATCGATCCCCCACTCTAGGTGATTGCCGATAAGGTAACCAACACTGCTAAAGACTTTGGTATCAATGTTAATCAACTCCTAGGCACCGAGGAAGTCCCCATGGCTGAATTAGCATGGAAATATGTCCCGGGAACCCTCTGGTTAGACCTGAGCAGGTCCCGCATCTATCAACACAAATGCGAAGATTGCATGAGTGGTACATGAAAAAAGTAAAGAACGAGTGAGAGATGTTCACAGTGAAAGTCAAGGAAGAGCATTACTTCTACGAAAACGAGATAATGATTGAGTTTCCAGAAATTTTTCAGTTATACAATCAAGATGCACTCGACAAATCTATTGTCAGTTGCTACTGTCTATAAGTGATTTATTATTGTAATTTAAGTCTCTAATTCATCTTGTTCATTGCCTGTAATTATCCTCACTATATTCTTTTGTACGCTATTATGCAAAATGAAGATTTTCGAATGCAAAAGAGATGGAATCTATGACATTGGGTTCGTTGACCCATATATCATTAATGAAATTATGATACAAAACCACGCCAAAGACTCAGAGGATAACTTGCTAAGGTTTATAAAGGAACTAAATACTAGAACAGAAATACTATTTCCTTACAACTTTAAGTGAGTGTTACTGTCTTGCACTACAAATTCTGTTTTGCTTACTCGATGTTAAGCGTAGTTGATGAGTTATGCATGCATGCTTATAAACGTGTGTGCATGTTCCACTGGATCCTGCTAATCGTTGGAGTTGACGAGGGAACTGTTGAAACCCTGTACTCACTAGGTAAAGACACTTGAGAATACACCAACGTGGTTTTGATACTCGACAGGTAATTTCAATCATTATCGCATTATATCGGCCTCTTTTCGTGCATTTCCTCATATCAAGTAATTAATAACTCCTTTATTCATTTTTTGCCGGGCAGGGTTTGGAAACGGTTCATCAAAGAGGTTGTCCGTGAATGGAAACCGAAGCTGAAATGGCGACATACCAAGGTAATTAAGTAGTACTAGTTAGGTCCGCGCATCTCTTTAATTCTAGTTTCAATACCATTATCATGCTTGATTATTATCTGGTTGAATTCTATTCTCGCAAAGTGCATGAGGCAGCAACATGTGACTAATTTATGTGCATACTACGTTTGCGAGAAAATTCGCATTACGACCGAATGGCGCAGAGATGTAAGACAACTTCGACGTAAACACTATTCACAATTTTTTATGGTGGTCTAATATATATAGACACACAACTAATATATTTATATTTATCTCTCCTTCTTTAAAGATGGAAGCAATGCGGGAGAAGCTCCTACCAAAGAACAGCATACGAACAATTCAAGAGAAAATTGCGGGATTTTTGTTTACGGAGGTCATAAATGAAAGCGGAGAATAGCATTGCACCTAAGGCCTGCATGTGATGATCTCCAAACTGTAGAAGAAATTGTATATATATATATGTATGGTCGTATGAGAAATTATATTATATATATGTATGGTCATACGAGAAAATATATTATATATGCATAACGTGTACATTATGTAGTAGTATAAAATATGTTTGAAATGAAAAAGTATTGAATGAAAAACAAAAAATGAAAAGGAAAAATAAACCATAAACCCTAAAACGCTAAATCCCCACACAAAATCATTAGTCCCGGTTGATGTCACCAACCGGGACTAAAGGTCCTCCAGCCCCCGGCGCTAGCTCACGGCCACGTGGCGGGGCTTTAGTCCCGGTTGGTGCTACCAACCGGGACTAAAGGTCCTCCAACACCCGGCGCTAGTTCGCGGCCACGTGGCAGGGCCTTAGTTCCGGTTGGTGTCACCAACCGCGACTAAATGCCCTCCAGCACTCGACGCGCGCTCGCAGCCGCGTGGAGGGACTTTTGTCCCGGGTTGGTGACATGGGACTAAAGGGTAGGGGCCTGTAGTCCCAATTTCGTTGTCCCGGTGGGTGACCCAGGACTAAAGGACCTTGCCAACCGGGACTAAAGCCGAGTTTTCCACTAGTGATAGGCGTCTCGTCGTCGACATGAACTTCTTCTCCCACTGAAAACGCATCGTCGGAAATCCTAAATAAATTTAGGAAAATGCGAGCATTAGGACTTAAAACCTAGTGGGCTGGGGGTACCATTGTCCTCCTAACTACTCCCCCCGTTCCAAAATAGATGACTCAACTTTGTACTCATTTTAGTAGAAAGTTAGTACAAAATTGGGTCATTTATTTTGAAACCGGAGGGAGTATCCAATAACATGCTGGTACTTAGCATTGCCAATCACCCACACACATCCACACAGCTAAACTTTGCTGCAAATACGCATGAGTTCGAGGGTTGTGGCCACAAAATCGTCATCCTCCGGGCGGGAGTTCCCCGTTAATTTCCGCGAACCAACGGCGACGGCCAATGGCGCTCCAGCGGGGGCTCCTGGGCGGGTCCCCTGATTTTTCCTAGGACGGGAAATTCCTCGCGCAGTCGTCTTCTTTATTTGGCCGGGTGGCTTCCTTTTGTTACCCCTTCGATACCTTCCCTCCCTCCGGCCGCCTTCCCACCCCGTCCACTAATCGGCAGCCGAGTTTTTTCCTCCCTACCTTATAAATCCAGTGCACAGTGCCCGCACCCACCCCACACCACGCCCTTTCCTCTCCGGGCTACGCGGGCAGGGACCAGAAAGGGAAGCCGCGGACGCGCCGTCTTCCCCGCTCCTCTCCTTCTCCTCGCTCGCTTAGCCATTTCTGGTGAGCGCCCTGCCCTCTCAGATCTACCCGTTTTTATCGCGTTTGATCCCCGCTCGCTCGGATTTACTCACTTAATTCCTCCGTTGTTCACCGCGCTGTGTAGTTGGTGATTGGCCCGTTTGCCGTTTTCGTCGGAGGAGAGGGGATCGATCGAGCTCCGCCAGCGGCAGGAAGGATGGTGCGGGGGAAGACGCAGATGAAGCGGATAGAGAACGCGACGAGCCGGCAGGTGACCTTCTCCAAGCGCAGGAACGGGCTACTCAAGAAGGCCTTCGAGCTCTCCGTGCTCTGCGACGCCGAGGTCGCGCTCGTCGTCTTCTCCCCTCGCGGCAGGCTCTACGAGTTCGCCAGCGCCACTAGGTACCCCCACGCAAACGCCAAATCTTGAATCTAGTTTCCCTGCTGCTGTTCGAAATCCGGTTGCTGCTTGGGTTCTTGGGTTCTTGGGTTCATGGGCGAGGCGACGACACCGTCCGGCCGTCTAGCCGGCCTTTGCATTGCCGCGGTTGCTATTATTGGAGGCCGCGAACTCTTGTAGCTGCTGCTGCCATTCTTCCCCAAAGTGTCCGTACGGACCCGCTGCACACAGCTAATCAAAAAGCACAGGCCTGCTAGCTCGCTCTGACTTTTGTCTCCGTCTCTCCCACAAATGTCACACACCACACCATAACCTTTGAGAGGCCGCTCTTCCTTCTCTCACTTTTGTCACACACACACGCACGCACTTTTTGGCTTTTGCTTTTCTTCCCCCCCTCGATTTCTCCAGCTCCCTCTCACTCCCCCCGCAGTATCTCATCTCATGGAGCCTCGCAGCCTGCATTCTCCCTGGCCTCTTCTCCTTCTTTCTTTCCTTTCGATCACGGCTGCTAGCGAGTCAAAGAGGTTCTGAAAAATGAAGGACACACATGAGATCGTGGCTGGTACATGGAGCACAAGGCCGAAATTAATGATGAGCAGCCAATGGGATCGAGGCTGGGAGTAAAAGGAGGCAGGCGTGCCCAGCAATTGCGGTGCGTCCGGGGAAGGAAGGCTGCGGCTACAGATGGAGAAACGTGCTCATGTGACGTCCGGACTCCGGACCGCGAGCTTCACCTATAGAAGCAAAGTAATAATTTCTCCTGTGTTGGCACTTCGCAGCACCACCGCTGATTTGACCTGATTTCTCTTCCGCTCTCCAGTCGCGTCAGTTCCGTTCGAGGTATGGCCTGTGATTCGGATGTGTGACCTTGGCTTGGTCACAGTGGCACCGTACGCTGATTTCTTGCTTGATTGGTTGGGGTCCGCGCTCCTTGCCAGTTTGTGTGGTACATGCGATACTGTAGTTTCGGGGAGCTTTCTGATCCGGGTGTCCTTCGCATTTGACGAGTTTTAGTTTAGTCCTGAGCAGGAAAACTGCATGTTTCGCCTCGGCCTGTAGGGTTTCATGCGTTGATCCTCATCAGCTGATTCGTCTTAATTTAAGTGTACGAAAGAGTGCTTACTTTGGTTGGTAGACCGCGGGCTAATCAAACCTTAAACTTCTGTATGAAATCATAGTAGTAGTATTATGACAGGTCGTTTTTCCATGTTTTGGCCTAAACTTTCAGTATTACATATGACCTAGCCATATTTGGTCATTTTTCTATCTCCATGTCGGTAGAATTTTTCCCGCCAACACTGTTAAACACATCACTTCTCCCGACCAAGAACGTAGTCATGTCTTAAAATTTGGCTATATATTGTGTGACTGAACCAAACCACGTTCAAACGTACCAGGCAGGCCTTCAGATAGGTTCGTGCATAGCCAATTGGTAAATGCGATAACGATAGTACATCCTTTTGTTAGTATTAATTTTGCCATGTTTTATATGCATTCATCTCTCTACTTAAAACTAACAAGCAACCTGTAATTTTACTAGGATGAGATAAGAATATTTTCTACAGCCTGACCAACGAAATAGTACGGTCACACATAGGTTTCACACACTTCAAATTCGAAACAAACATGCATGTTATCTGTTATGTAGTAACTCTATTGATGAATGAATCCAGTTATATTATTAGACTAATCTTTTAACTCATAAAAATATGTTTAGGTGGTACTCACAGTAGTCTATGGAATAATTAGACTACATTTGGTGAGATAAGTATTGATTTCTATATTGTATGCTTAGCAACAAGTTAATGATAGGTCTTGAACAATTACACACTGAAGGAACTTACTTTACTATACTAAATTTTTATTAGTATAGAAAATTATTAATAAAAGTATTTATAAGAAATAGTAAATGTTATTATTTAGTATAGCATTTTTTTCTATTATAGTAAATATCACATGCAATATTTATTGTCCATGTCCACTTTTAATGGAATTATATTTTGCCGATTGTACTGTAGTATTTGGACTAAACATTGAGCATTAATTATGATGATTATTTTTCCCAAACAAGTATTTTTCCCGTTGAGTATGACAAATTTGTTTCCTTAGATAATAATCATTTGTTCCCCGTCTTATCTGCTACTCTATTAGCTTGGTAGGCTAATATTTAGTTTGTTCTTATCCGCGCATGTTAGAAAATATTTATATGTAACCAGGTTTATTGCGTGGCAATAGTGGGCGTTAATCAATAAATTTTATCCAGCCTTTCTGATTTTCCTGCACTTGTGGCGCAACTAATTCTAAAGATGTGCAATGTCTACTTGGTTCGGAGACACCTTAACCAATTCTAAGACACTGTTGCCAGATTGCTTGCCTTAATTGACACACTGCCCCTTTGTATCATGAAAGATAATCATTGCCGACTACAGTGTGAATACGAATACCCCTTTAGCATTATCAAATTACCTTTCACAGTCTAAAACTGTAATTTTTATGTAACCTGAACATGCAATTTAATATTCATTGTTGTTCATAGTTTAACCAATCAAAGCTAGCTATGGCATTCATTTCTGAAACTGATTTGGCTAATGAATGTATTAATCTGGATTTATGCGCACCTGTACGTCCACATGTATATATGTACTCTTTGGCTTTGCACAGAGCTAGCTCAACAGGCACAAGTTATCCATTTAATAAGTGCCAATCAATGCCTAAAAACATTTCACTCCATTCCATACTAATTGGACCTGTACGTCCGGCCGAAACTCTAGCCGCATTTCATTCCATTCCCCTCGACTCCAATCTACTCCCTCTACCCACAAACTTTCGTCCGGCGTTCTCCTTATCTTCTCCGACATGGCGGCCAGCGGATTCGAGTACTACACCTCCAGATCCGTTGACCTCGAGCTCATCCCACACGGCCCCAAGAAGATGACCATCCGCCTTGCGCTCTACCGCTCCCGGGAGGAGGCAGTCATACGGCAATGCTCGAACTCCTTCCGCCGGGAATTCATTGTGTCTGCCCAAATTATGCATGGATCCGGCATGAGATGTGTTGCGGTTGCGTCACTGGAGGCGGTAGGTTTGTCTGACGCCCGAACACGCCGGTGGATGTGCAACCTCTTCGTTGGCGCGCCGAAGCGGAGGTGAACGCATGGGAGTCCGCTGACGTCAATATGGCGTGGCGTGCCCGCCGTGCAAGGCAGCGGCGTGGGAGACGGCGGAAGCCCTCACGGCGGTGGACGTTGGCGAGGTGGAGTAGCATTCTCCGGCGCCCCGTGTCGTGCACCAGTCCGGGCGCCGCAACCGCGTTGTGGTTGACATCGCCGGCTCCTCCCAAGCAAATCCATCATCGTCTCACATCCACCGGCATAGTGAAGGTTCCGGACTCCGACGAGGAAGAGTACGGTATGGGAGACGGTGGCGCCTTGAGTCCCCTAAGCCGGTCAGTGTCCCATGTCCTACTCTACCTTGCCGACGACCAGACCAACACTTCAAGGGGTGCAACCGGCTGCTGGACATGGGCACGGCGGAGCCGCCGAGGTCCGCTCAGATTAGGTTTTACGTTGCATGTAATAATATGTATTTGGTGATTTGAAAATGGTGTTTGTAGTTGTGGGATCAACTTTTTATGTGTTGTCCGGTCATTGTCCGGTTCGCGGCCGGGCGTGTCCACGAGCATTTGGAGGCTGGATTTATGCAATTGCGGTTGTATATGCTATTACTTCGGCCATGCAATCCTCACATGGTCACATATCTTTTGAATCTGGTTCATCAAATGGCTGAACCGAGTTAGCAAAATCGCATCCAAATATGGATTTACAATTGATAAATCGCCATTAGAGTTTCATCCATTGTAATTTAAAGAGGGGGCATGCTAGTAGCAATGTTTTGGCTACCGAGTGATCTTTTTCTTACTTAGGCCTTGTACAATGCAAGATATTTAGGAGAGGTGCTTGGAGAAATAAACCAGACTTTTCTTAAACACCCGTGCTTATTTATACAAGGCAGATGCTTAATTAGGCGTCTCTCCTGTAGAAATTGGCACGGTGCTTTAGAAAAATCCGGTTTATTTTTCTAAGCACCTCCCTAAACATCTAGCATTGTACAAGGCCTTAAAGGGGCCAGAGTTTGCGGTTACCATGGTTACACATTATTAATACGCTTCCCTTTTGCAAAAGAAAAATGAATATGCTGAAAGTTACATCAGTTCTCTAAATAATTAAAACTCTGGTAACTGCACGGTAACCACTCAATTATGAGAAAATCCTTACTAATTAACTGGGCCAATCGGAACTAAAGGTAGTTCATTTTTGTACCCGTAAGCTCACTTAACGAGGGGTTGGAAATGCAATTGGCGGTAATCAAAATTACCACCCTGCCTCGCACTACCAGTTATGTGGGGCAAGCATTACCGCCACCAGCACAAAATCTTGGGCTCAGCTGAACCATCTCTTGTACGCAACACAATGCTCGTGTAATTCTGGCATCAAAGAAATAAATTGAAAAGTGGAGGGTTTACCTCAAGATCAATCTACCTCCCCCCCTCCCCCCACCTCTCTAGCTGCCACGACGCCTAAGCCCAAACGGCCTCATACCTCCAACATCCCACGATTATCCCTCCATAATCTAGGTCGTGACTACTTGAAGTACCTCCTCGATCAATGCTTATCCACCATCCCTCAACACCACCAGGTTAGCAAGCTCCTCGGCTATTATTTCTTCATTGAATTTCGCATGGGCAAGCTAAACATTGTGGTTGATGCCTTACACTCTTGGAAGGAGCACCAAGGATTGTTGACAACACTGTGTAACCCATCCTTCATGCTCTTGTCACCTTGCGCACATATATGGGCACATAGCCGACACGTGGATTTGCAACAACAGCAAAAGTCAGGTAACCTCGGGGCAGTTTAGGGTTGCACGGACGGCCTTCCAAGATTTGGTGGACGCATCTACATCTTGCCATCCTCTCCGCCATTCCCACCATACATTCCTTGGCTCATGACACGGCCATGAGGGGATTCAAAGGACATTGCACTGTCTATGTATTGACTTCCATGTGCCAAGTGCTCAATATGTGTTGTGAATGACTTTGTGGGTATTTGCCCATTTCCCAACAGATTAAGTTTCAGTATATGCACCCAAGAAGCCTCTTGCAATCCATGGCACTCCCATCCCATATTTGGGTAGATATTGGCGCCTTTCATGAGTGCGTGGAAAACCAGTCGTTCTTTTATTGATGGGTCTTTTCTCATTGATGGCACACTTCATTTTGCTTGTTCATCCTCTTCCTAATAGTAATAGTCACCCATGCTTTCTTCACCTACATTGTATGGCTTCATGGTCTACTAGAGACGATAGTGTATGATTTAGATCCTGTCTTTACAAGTAAGCTAGAACTCTTCAGCCTCTCTAGCTAGGCACATGAACTCTGCTTTCCATCCTCGGTCTGAAGACCAAACAAAGTTTGGCAATCATGTAATTGCAATGTATCTATGATGTATATAATAAGCGGTCATCGCCGCACTTGGCTCCGATGGTTTCCTTGGGTAGAATTATGCTATAATACACCCTTTCATACTGCAATAAGGCGTACTCCATTCAATGTTGTTTTGGGCATGCCCCTGGCTCTATGGTTCTATGATACTGGTGCGATAGTTGATCCCTTACTTTAAGACCTAGATGAGTTCATTACTGATGCTCAAGATCTTCTTCAGGCCAAGTAATATTATGATGCCAAGCATTGTGAACTCTCCTTGAATACTGATCAACGGGTTAACTCGGCCTACACACCATTCAATGGCTTCTTTGATAAATCATGGAAAGTTTGTGCCACGTCCACGCGGTAGGTCACCAGGACATGTAGCTTGCGTACCCCGGCGAGGGTTACACGACAAAAGTGCCCAAGTCCATGCTCCATTCGTTGTACATGAGCACCACCTACAACATCACAATCCCTTTCATTGCCAAACTCGCGCCTCCATCTCCCATATTGTCGCAGACGGCTCAATGTCGTGCTCGCCAAAGACAGAGGTTGGCACAACCATGGCACCCGCCAATACCAAGATGTCGCCGCTTCCAGGCATGTGAGGTCGCTGGTGTTGACATCTGTAACGCCCCCAGACTGGCTATCGGGTATAAGACCGCTACACCTGGCTATCACCTGGGATCTAGACTGACCTGACAGATCAACACTAGCCTTTCCTATGCACTTTGTCTTCACTCGTGCGCACTCAGGATCTCAACTTCTCAGTCGGTCATCCATCCTCAAATTACCTAAGGCCAAACATTCTTAACTTGTATGTTATTTGAAGAAGAGCTTCCAGACAAGAAGGTGCACCTTGTTGATGTGAGTAGTCTATCAATCATATTAACCCAGATGTTCTATAACAAATTGCGCTTCTGGTTGTAAAGTACCGCCATATTGTGCGTGCAGAGGTGCAGATCTGACTCCAATCCGGAGCAATGCCTTGTAGTTGGTACTGACGTGGCTGCGACGAGAGGGGGGGGGGATGTCTCTTGGTCATGTAGTCGTGGGCAGTGGTTGGCACCATGGTTGGCGTGTGTAGGTCTTGGCAGCAACGCCCCAGTGCGGGCACTTTCTAAATCTAACAAGTGATGGGGTCCATGATAGAGGATGCAAGGGTGGTGTACCGAAGATACAAAGGACGTATTGAATAGATTGATTTGGATACAAAAGACTATATACTCTTTTTGATTGAAGGAGTATCTTCTAATCGCCACCTTTAGTGGCTGTTTGGATATACATAATAAACCATGAGTTTATAGAAAACTAGTTTTTAGCTGGCTTTTAGTCAAATGAGTTTTACTAGTAGCTTTGTGAACAATCAGTGTAGGAAAATTAGTGTTTGGGATTAGGAAAGTGTAGGCTGGACTCCTGATTTACATGTTTGGATAACAATCCATATTCCCCTCTCCGTGAGTTGTGGAAGTAGGATCGCATGAAAAAAGTGTGGGGCGTGAGGAAGTTAGTTAGGATCCAGTATTGCTAAATCACGTTTTTGGAAAAACAACAAATAGTCGTTTTTCTACAATCATGAAATTCTGAGTTTCCTAGAAACAAGTTCTTCGTATAAACAGATTAGTTAGAATAGCTAGACAAATTTTATTCGGTTAGACAGTTTTTCTAGTTTATAGGAATTGCGTTTTGCATATATATATATATATATATATATATATATATATATATATATATATATATATATACACACTACCTATACAAACAAACCCTTAATCTACATCAAAATCTGTAAACTTTTCTAGGGGGGTGTACCTTAGCAAAGTTAAAGAAGGATAGTTTAAGCCAGATGTTACATTCTTTAGAATCTCATTTCTGACCTTATTTTTTTCTTGAAAACTAAATATCATTTCCAATAATATTTGTATATTTTGATGTTGCATTATTGGCACTTTATATTCAATATCTCATTATTGATTTTATTTGTCCTTAAAAATATTTACCATTTCCGACATTGTTTCTTTATCTTGATCTCCATAATCTCTGTGGCAAAATATGCATTCTTGGTGCTCAATCATAATATGCTTAAAATCTTTATTTCTTTTGACAGAAAGTAATTATTAATTTCTAACTTTAGTTTTTTTTATTGTATGTGCGATTCAGCTTGCAGAAATCGATTGACCGCTATAAGGCTTATACAAAGGATACTGTTAATAACAAGATAGTGCAGCCAGATATACAGGTGAAGATCCTAATATATGAACTTCCTGGTTGGTTAAGACTTGAATCATCCTTTACAATTATGTGAATAATATCTGACAAGTGATATCAAAGTTATAGTACACCTCCATTTTGTATATATTGAGGCGGCCTTGTTGTTCAGAATATAGCCATAACACAATATAGCAGTGACGCAATTTGCTGTCTCTTACAGCAGTATATTAATTTGTCAGTGACCGGCATGACAACTATACATATTGATCCACGCCACTGTAAATTCAATTGATATATAATAGCTAAAAGGGAAACTTTCACCTGCACAACCCTTATAATGTAGTACTTAATGTAGGAATATGATCACAATATGCTCTCTTTAGTACTGTATTTACCATGTTGACTAATGACTGGATGCACTTCTACACCTTCAATGAATACAGCAAAACAAATGTTAATATTGACATGGTCGTGCATCTAAAGTTCAAAACCGTCAAGGATTATGCCATTCTTCATTTAACCAATTAAAAATCAGGAGCCATCAATGTTGTTGCAACTAATTTATGCCAGCTCACTATTGCAATGTCACATGGACGCATGTTACGAGCAAAAACATGATATATACTGCCCTTTAGTATTTTGTATGTATAATAAGGACTTAAATTTTTGCTCTGGGCATTATAGTATGGAATGTGACGTGACGACACACATTCTTACGCTGAATCATCTGGATTCTGAACTGCAGCAAGTCAAAGCTGATGCTCTAAGCTTGGCAAAGAAACTTGAAGCTCTTGAAGATACGAAGCGGTAAGCAATCTTGTCACTTCTGAAGCCTAATTATACTTAGACAGCCGAAAATAATGCTGTGTTATATGAGGTGCAGAAAGATCTTGGGCGAAAATTTAGGAGGATGCTCTACTGAAGAACTGCATTTTCTGGAAGGAAAAATTGAGAAGAGTCTCCGTGTCATCAGAGGAAAGAAGGTTGGCTAGTTCAAAACTCTTGAATTCCACAAAACAGCTGAGCTGCTCAATTTGACACGAACTAACATGAATCTGTGTATGTGTTCACTGCACTGCCGTCAGACCCAGCTGCTCGAACAGCAGATAGCTAACCTGAAAGAGAAGGTATATCCCCAACTGATGCATAACCCCGAAGGCCAGAGTAACGTCTGGCGTGTTTTTTTTTAATAAAAATCTTACAGCAGCCTATATACTTAACTCACAGTACACAAGCCAGCTAATTCTTCATGCTTCTTGTATCTCTATGTTCAGGAGAGGACGCTTCTCAAAGACAACGAAGACTTGCGTGGAAAGGTGATGACTTTGAACAAACTACTACTCCCTCCGTCCCATCATATAAAAGCCTTTTTGACACTAATTAGTGTCAAAAACACTCTTATATTATAGGACATATCATTCAGTCTCGCAGTGCAAACTCCGAACTGCTCGCCTCTTATCCTCGACCCTCCAGCCTTGCTTTGAGAGTACGAATCTCAAAGCAAGGCTGGAGGGTCGAGAATAAGAGGTTCCATGTAGCCTGAGCTACAAAGAAACTTTGTGCAAGTAGAACTGCAGAGCACTTGATACTATCTTATATGCAAGAGACAGAGAGAGCATAGCCAATTAATCTCTCACCCATCATGTAATATGTATGGAATTCCAATCAGCCACTGACGTCGATCTTGTCGCTGCAGCAGCGCAACCTTGAGGCGCCGCTGTTTCTTCCTGCCCCGAACTGCGTTGCACCCCTGCAGCCACGTGGCGAGCCGGCGCCAGAGCATCAGCCGGTACCGAGAGACGATGACGTGGAGACGGAGCTCTACATTGGGTTACCCGGGGTTCGCTGCTCCAGCCAGCGATCAGGTCAAGCCAAATAGCTAACCCGCCGGAAGGATGAGCCCACGCGAATAAACTCTCTACAGATGCATCAAGTGCCCAAGCAGTAGTCGACCGTTTCTATTATTCTCTATATTTAGACGAATCTGTAATCTCTTGCAAAGCTAAATTAGCGGCTGCGACGATGACAAACCTGCAGAGAACCTCTGACGACTCAACTCAAGTTGAAATGCCCAGCACACCAATTGTTTCTTGGCCTGGCTGTATATATAGAAATTACGAAGTTGCTGTCTCTCATGTCCCTATTGTTTCTTCGTTTCCGGGCATTGTCGTTGTAAATTAGCGGTGATCATGGTTTGTTCTCCTTGTAGCCGCGCCCCTCTGTGGCGCCGGATCCCCTGAACTGTTTGCTATTTCTACTTCTATAATAATATCGACCTGTGAAGCTTGTGCAAAATGAACTGATCGATATCTATAGTAAGGGTAAAAAAAACATTAAAAGACATCTAAAATGTTGCTGCTTTCGATTCTATTGGACTGTTGCTTGTTTGAGTTGGATTATATCGAACTCTCAGGATTCGCGACACCGGGTATCAACGTCGTGCCCCTTCAGATACCGAGTTGGTGCGACAAGTCCGGGATTGTTTCTCTTGGACAGGGAGTGTTTTTGTTCGCTGGGAAACCATTGCAAGACAAAAAAAGGCCCCAAAATGCTATTGTGTATTTGGCAAAAAAAAAATGCTATTGTGAGCTCGAGCTCACGTGCTCTCAGATGAACAGTAAAATCCGAAAAAATATTTAAAAATTCTGATTTTTTTTTGTCAAGAAACATTAAAGATCTTTCTACACGCGTGCAAATTTTTGCAATGGAATCACATTTGCAGATGTGTCAGCAAAAGAAAAAGTCAATGCTTTGAAATGCTTCCAAAAACACACTGTTTGGAGCATCGATTTTGTTGTTTTTGCCGGTACCATCGTGTTAGACTGTATATATACGAGGACTCTCGTATACATCTGTAATTGTATTGTATCCTTTGGTACTCCTATATAATAAGATAGCCACACCCCGTTTAGGGTGTCTGAGCAGTTTCCCAAACTATATGTTTTACATGGTATCAGTTTAGGGTTTCGATGTCTTCCACTGCCCTTGTCGCCGCCGCCGCCGCCTCGGCTTCTTCCAACATCGCCGTCCCTGCCTCGGCCCAAGCACCGGCCTCCACAGCCGCTCCCTCGTCGCCCTTCATGGTGTCCCGCCCGCTGGCCACGGCCTGGTGGCAGGCTCAGCCGCCCGGCGGGACTCCCGCGGGTCAGATCGGATCGAGCGGGTCAGGCGGCCTGCCCCCGCCGGCTTCTTCCGGCGCTCCGTCCTCGACCATCGCCCCTGTGCTGCCGGGTCCTCGTGACCCTGCACCCGCGCCTGTCGCGGCCCCTCCGTCATTCTACGGCCCGCCCTGGTATGGCGCCATGCTGCCGTCCTCGTCGGCCTGGCCGGCGCCCTACGGCGCGCCGCCGGTGCCGCCGTATGCTGGGCAGTCGCACCCCCAGCCCTACATGGTGCCGCCGCCGTCCTCGCTGCCCTATGGGGCTGCACCTCCTGTGCCTTCTGGAGCCTCAACTGGCCCGGGTGATGGCTCTGTGGCTCCTGGCGCCTACCCGGCCCCTGGCGCCTATCCTTCGTCGCCGTACGCGGGCGCGTCACTGGCGATCGCCCCTCATCACGACACGGATCCTCTGTTGGCTTGCTATGCACCACCGGCGCCGACTCATATGGACCATGCGGTGGCGCCGACACCGTTCTACTTCTCGCACCTTCTTCCGGTGAAGCTTACGCCGGATAATTATTTGTCATGGTGGGCTCAGGTGTTGCCTCTCCTTCGCAGCCGTTACCTGGAGGGTTACGTCGATGGCTCCATCCCGTGTCCGCCGCCGTACCATCCGACGCATCACGTGTGGGTGGCCCAGGACCAGGCGATCCTCTCCGCTATTCAGTCATCGCTTTCTCCGAGCGTGTCGTCGCTGGTCATCTTCGCTGCGACGTCGCGAGATGCTTGGTCGGCTCTTCACAGCAGCTTCGCCTCCCAATCTCAGGCGCGTGCTCATGCTATCCGCACCGAGTTGGGGGAGACTAAGCTCGGCGGTCTCACCATCACCGAGTACTTCACCAAGATGTCTGGCCTCGCCGACACCTTGGGCTCGATTGGACAGCCGCTTGGAGATGAGGATTTCAGCACCCACGTGCTCAACGGCCTTGATGACGACTATGACAATCTCATCGAGAACATTCATGGCCGTGAGGCGCCCCTTCCGCCGCGAGAGCTCTATGCGCGTCTTCTTGGTCGTGAACAGCGCATCAAAGCGCGTCGGGCCTCTCCGAGTTTCGTCTCCGCCAACGCCACGACCCGCGGTAAGCCACAGAAGCCGTCGCCGCTCGGTGGGAAGCCGGCACCCTCAACCCCGCAGGCTCCGCGGGGCGTCGTGCCCTCCATCACTGGCGGTACCAGGCCGGTGGCTTGTTGTCCCAGCTGCGGTGCTCAACAGGCCTGTCAGCTGTGTGGCCTTGAGCGTCACATCACCTCTCGCTGTCATCGACGCTACAAGCAAGATTTTCTCGGCCTGGACAATAATGGCAAAGGGAATGAGAAACAGACTGCTGTGGTGACGAGCCATGAACATGGGCACACTCCGTCTTACTCCATTGATCCTACATGGTACATGGACACGGGATCCACGAACCACCTCACCAACGAGATGGGTAAGCTTTCCACTCATGACCGTATCGCGGTCATGATCAGGTGCACACCGCCAATGGAGCAGGTATGCGCATCTCCCATGTTGGTCAGGCTTCACTTCTTGCATATAATTGTTGAAAACTGCATCTTTCCAATGTTCTTCATGTTCCCACTGCTACACGTAGTTTGTTGTCTATTCCTCAACTTACTCGTGATAATAATGTCCTTGCTGAGTTTCACCCTAAACGTTTCTTTATCAAGGATCGGGACACGAGGGCCGTTCTGCTTAGTGGTCATCTTCGCCATGGCTTATATGCTCTTGACGCGCCGCCCACATCTCCTATGCAGTCTTCTCCTTAGGCGTTCAACGGTGTTCGTGTGTCTCCCACACATTGGCAGATGTCCTCTTGCAAGGACTTAGTCGTGGAGCCATCGCAACTAGGAAGCTTAAAGGGGTTAATCGGGACAAAGGACACGAGAGGTTTATACTAGTTCAGCCCCTTACGGTGAAGGAAGGCCTACGTCTAGTTGGGTTGGTATTGCTTGAGGTTTCGATGACTAGGGAGCGAGATACGCTATGCCTGGCTCTCGATGAGTTGTTTTCTGCCCTAAGCCGCCGGCGGGTTGTCCCCTTATATACACGGGTTGACACCCTGCGGCCTACAGAGTCCCGGCCGACTCATAGACAGTCTCCGGCTCGGTGACTAGTTAATTCTACCTTATGATACAAGTCATGCCATCATGGCGGTTTACCACTATGGGCCTTAAGTTGCTTATGGGCTTTAGACCCTTTATTGAACCGCCATCTTCATGCTTGATCTTGGGATTCTTCTGATGAGTCCTTCTTTGCGTAACCCGGCCCCTCCTGGGCGGCTTACAAAATAGTTATATCCCCAACATTAGGCCCCAGATTGATTTGAACCGGTTCATGTCAATCTTAAAATACCTTAAGAAACAAGCCTTCAGTCTTCTTATCTGCACAAAGGTTTTAACCCGCCATGACGTCATCTTCTGGATCCGCGTTAACCCGTCGTGACATCATCTTCAATTAAATTCATATTTTACTCCATCATATCTTCCAACGGATCTTTGCCTTTACTGACCATTCCGAAAAACGAGGCGTCGGGGTCGCTGGATAATGATGTTCGGTCCCCTCATTTCTCGCGCTGTCTCAGTCGGCCCTTCCTTATAAATAGGTGCGACCTAGGTCTTTCCCATTCTCCTTCCTCGGTCGTCTTCCTCCTCGCACTGTTTCTCTGCCGCTCGAGCTCTGCCGCCGCCGCCGCAGATTTCCTCGTCTTCTCCAACTCAGGCCGCTGCATCAACCTGACTTGACCAGAGAAACACGACGGAACCCTGCAACAGCTCTGCATCTGTAAGTCCTTTTCCTTCCCTGCTTTTAGATCTGCATTGCGGCCTCCCGAGTTCGTCAGTGTTCATCGCCGCCCGTTGCAAACCCTTGATAGTTTTCCTCTTCTGTGCTCCTTTTTGATCTTTAGACAGTTAGAACTACTGCGGTGGCTGTTCCGCACCCATCTCGAATAGAAATAGATCTCATTTCCCTTGTTTAAAGGCCTCTTTCGAGTGTATGAACTTCTCTGCACTGGTTTTAGGTCTAGAAATTTTTCTTTTCAGAACGATCGTTTGATCCAAAATAATAGCTGCAACTTGTGAAACCTGTTTGTTCCACACTTAGCCAAAAAACGCCATCTGTCGACTCTGTTTCAGCCATAGTAGTTCATGTGACCGGTTTAAGAAAATACTGACTGTCAGCACTGCCTGCTTTTGGCGACTTAAGACAATTTTCATCATCTTTAATACTTGCAGCTGTTTAAACATTATCACACAACCACCTGTATGTCATTATGCCCCTACTTAAGCCGCCATCTCAGACAACCCAATAATACTTATTCTCCGGGTTATAATAAACCGGAAAATTTCCTTTATCTTGTTGTAGGCTTCAATTTACTCAATGGCACCCAAAGCTGTTAAACCTCCGATTACCTGCAACTGGGTCCCATCCATTGTTACGGAGAGCAAACTGTCAGAGTTTGTGAAGTCCGGCCATCTGCCCAAGAAGGACGTCATGTCTTATCGTGCTCCTGACCCGTTTGAAGAGAAACCTCAACCCAAGGAAGGGGAGGTGATCATTTTTACCGATCACATGAGTCGGGGATTTGCTCCTCCCGGTTCAAAATTCTTTAGAGACGTTTTGCACTTCTTTGACTTAAGACCTCAAGACATCGGGCCCAACTCCGTGTCAAATATCTGCAACTTTCAAGTTTTCTGTGAGGTTTACCTTGGAGAAGAACCCAGCCTACTCCTGTTCAGGGAATTGTTCTATTTGAACCGGCAGAATGAACGGGCCAACGGGCCCAGTCTGGAGCTTGGTGGCATATCAATTCAAAGGCGGAGAGACTGCCTGTTCCCTTATGCTGAATTGCCGAGTCATCCAAAGGACTGGAACCAGACATGGTTCTACTGCCAAGATACTTCTCTGGCTGGCGAAAATCCACTGCCCGGCTTCCGCGCATTGCGCCTTGAACCTACTCACCCGCTGCCGGATAAGTTGACAGCTATTGAACGCCTGCCACTCACCCCCAAAATCAAGAGGATTAAAGCTCTTTTAGGGAACGGCTTAGATGGCATTGACTTGGTCCGAGTCTGGATTGCTTGGAGAATAATTCCGTTAAGCCGCCGCCCCGGCTTAATGTGTAATTATTCAGGCAAGAAGAATGACCCTCAACGTCATAACCCTGACGACTTACCAGATGACGTAGTGGAAGCTACAACTCAGTCCTTGTTGAAAGAGGGCACAGTGAATAGTAATGCCTTCGGCTTACTACCTTTTTGCCAGAAGAACCCGGCCCCTGCAGTAAGTTTCCAGCCATCGGGTTATGTTTTATCATGTTAGGCTATATTCTTACGCATAACCAGTTATAACCTTTTACAGGCAAATGATAGCTTCTGGAACACGCAATATGATCATGAGGCGGCCAAGAAAGCCAGGGCGGCCAAGAGAGCCGAAAAGAGAACCACCAAGCCCACCACCTCAAGGAAAAGGAAGCCAAGCGCCTCTGAGCTATTTCAGCTTGATGATACTGATGATAATGAGGAAGAGGTAACCTTTGAAATTCCCTTTCTCCTTTATTTCTACCTTACTGATGCTAACCTTCTTTCAGGAAGACACGGGCAACAGCCAACCCGTCGAGGAAGAGGTAATTGTAATCTCCTCCGACTCCGAGCTTCAGCCGCGTCAGAAAATTTGAAGAGTAACCCGGAAAGTAAGATTTTCACATCCTTTGGCTTACCAAGATCCTGACTTTCTTTTGAAGCGACAGAATTATGAGAGCCGGAGGCAGACCCGGACTAGCAAAGACGCGTAACTCTCCTTCGGCTTACCTGATGAGACCAGGAAACGCCAGACTGAGGTTATCTCCGATTTACACCTTCTTTTTCCTTTGGCAGGCTTCATTTGTTAGCCTCTCAATTATTCTGACTCCAACTATCAGGATATTTCACCTTCCTCCGGTGAGTCTATGCAGTCCAACATGCCAGCCTTCAAAACTGCTCCCGGGTAATATAAACTTGTTGTACCTTATGCTTTATTTTACTCATATTTGCTGTATTTAACTTGTCTACCTTTTCCACAGTGTGCAAGTAAAGCCCAGCAAAAGGGCAAAAAAGAATAAGCCGCCCCAAGAGCCGGTTGTGACTGAACCAGAGTTGGGCACAGCTACTCCTGATGCCTCTGCTCACGAGCCGCCGCCTCAACCGTCTCATGATGTTCCTATATCTTCCTCTGACCTGCCTACTGAACAAACCCTCAACGATTCTGGTAACTCGGAGGCTCCTAGCCCCGCCAAGGCAAATGATCAGGAAGTTGAAATTATCAAGACTCAGTTTGTTGAGCCGGCACAGCCATCTGCACTTGCCAAGTGTTCTAAAAAGGAATTGGTGGAATGCCGGAAGGCCAAGCTGGATGTCGCTGACTATACTCATTTGAGTATTGGAGAGATTGTCTCCGGCTATATCAATCAAGTACAAAGCAGACGTGACCTGGAAATTGACATGGTGAAGCAGATACAGCAAAAATCTGAGGTATGACTTATGCTAGCTTACTTTCAATCACACTTACTGTACCAGCCCCCAAGTCTATTGCTTATGAATAAATATGCTGTAGACTTAGAAAAATTATTAGAGCTACTTACCCGGCTTAAAGAAAAAATAATTGAACCGGATGTAACACAATACCTTTAACTTGCGATATACATTAGCCCCCAAGTGCCAAAAATCTTTGCTTGCAAGGTATTTGGGACTTAATATTCAGGACCGGCTTAATAATTTAGAAAGCTTCGGTATACATTAGCCCCCAAGTGTCAAGTATCTTTGCTTGCAAAGTGCTTGGGACTTAATAGTACTTACCGTAACTTTTATTACTATCTGGTGCAATGCAGGCCACCATAAGTAAATTTGAATCGGAGATTGCTGATTTGAAGAATCGCCTGGCAACCCAAGAAAGTGAAATTGAAAAGGCCAACTCCAAATTTGAATTCAGCGTCTCTGAACAAGAGAAGTTGAAGCAAAATTTTCAATCAGAGAAGAAAACTTGGGCTGATGAAAAGGCCGCACTGGTGACCCGGGCCGAGACAGCAGAGGCATCGCTTGCGGAAGCAACGGCCGAACTGTCCGACTTAAAGCGCCAGATATCTCGAATGGTTTCAGCAATCTTCGGTGAGTGACTTATCCAAACCTTAAACACTGCAAAACTCCTTGAATGACCATTTCAGTTGTCTCCTCTGACTCACCTTATGCTTAATAACGTAGGCCCCAGGAGCACAAATCTTAAGCAGAACATGGTGATCAAGCTGAAGGCGGTTTATACTCTGGTGGAGCAACTCTACACCGGGTCGCAACGTGCTCTGGCCGTTGTGGCTTTATCAAACGATGTTCCTTATCTCCTGCAAGATGTGCTGAAGCGGCTTGCTGTGCTACCTCAGCGAATCCAAGAGTTAAGACGAGCATCTGCAAGAGCCGGAGTTATAGCCGCATTGAGCCGGGCCAAGGCGTGGCTTCCAGAACTAGACCCCGCTGACATTGCTCTTGGGTATCCAAGTTTAAAGGAAGATGGCACCATGTTTAATGATAAGGATTTCACCGCCTGTGTGAAGGATATACATCCGGTGGCTACTCTTATTGGGAACGATACTGTCCTCACCAAGTGTCAGCCGGGTTATGACAAGGAGAACCGGAGAATCCCCATGCCACATTACGACGATGTCAGCTTGATCCCTCCAACCCGTAAGCACACCTTTGCTCCTGAAGTCGACCCAACCGGTTTAATAGATGATGAAGCTGAGTTTGAAGCCTTGAGTGGCATTGACTGGGCCTCATCATCCTTCCAGGACAAAGCAGTCGGCGGAGAGACAGAGAAGGATAACCCGGGGGCTTCAAGTCAACCCCAAGAGTAGCTTGTCAGGCACCACCTGCTTATGTCATCGTAGAAAACAATGCATCATTCAGACTCGGGGAGTCTTGTAACAAAGTAAAAGATACCTTGAGTTTTGCTATGCCTTTGCGCATGCTTATGGCCCTTAATACTTGCATAAGCCGCCGCCATTATTCTCTTTGTAGTTTGTATGAATCTGTTATGTCCTTTGCAAAAATACCTTGCATTGCCCTGTAGTGCTCACAGCCGTTTTTTCCGGCTTATATAAACCAACCCCTGAGGGTAAACTTAACTCCTGAAAATTGGCACATATAAGTTCACCTGGTTCTTAACAACCTGATGTAACTAACATTAATTCTGGAAGATTGTAATGTATTCCATTGTATCTTCAAGAGGGTCACAAGATACCTAATGTTGGCACTTGTAAAATATGATGAACAAAATTCAAGGGTTTCTGATTTGAATACGATCGGTGACCCGTTCCAAAGGGGTTGAGCTAAGATTCGGATACGATCTGTTAGCCCCTAGTGGCTGTGGCGATGCCAATCAAGTGGGTATCGACAGTTATGTTCTCTTTGGTTCGAATACGACCTATGTTTGAACAGGAAGCCCCCAAGTGACCATAAGAGTTTTTTAATGACGCTGATTCGAATACGATCCACGTCAGACCCAAAAGGAGTTAAGCTATGATTCAGATATGATCAAGAAGCCCCCAAGTGGGTTTGGCAGTATGCCGATCAAGCGGGTATCGACAGCTATGTTCTCTTTGGTTCGAATACGACCTATGTTTGAACAGGAAGCCCCCAAGTGATCAACGGCTAGATTCAGATATGATCATAAGCCGGACCAAAGGAAAGCCGGATTCAGATATGATCCGCTTCTCCTTGGTTATCTCCACCACCTGTCAAGGAAAAACACATAAACCTTTTTTGGGAGTGGAAAAAAGGACAGAGGTCCTGCTTTATTGCTTTATATAATATACATAGTATAAGTATATACACATTAGAGCTGACGGCTCAAGTATAATAAGGCCGAAGATGGGCGATATTCCACGGCCGACGGGTCTCGTCCTCCGACTTACGTGAGTCTTTGTGCTCTCAAACGTCGATAAGGTAGTATGATCCATTGTTCAGATTCTTGCTGACCACAAAGGGTCCTTCCCAAGGAGGGGATAGCTTGTGTATGTTAGATTGATCTTGTATGAGTCGGAGCACTAAGTCGCCTTCCTGAAAGGTTCTGGACTTAACCCGGCGGCTGTGGTAGCGACACAGGTCTTGCTAGTAAATCGCCGAGCAGGCTATTGCCAAGTCTCGCTCTTCATCCAACAGGTCAAGTGCATCTTGCCGAGCTTTTTCATTGTCTTCCTCAACATAAGCCGCCACA
This sequence comes from Triticum urartu, assembly GCF_056163025.1. Lineage (NCBI taxonomy): Eukaryota > Viridiplantae > Streptophyta > Magnoliopsida > Poales > Poaceae > Triticum > Triticum urartu. Next base: position 364,583,222 of record NC_141873.1, on the reverse strand, counting down.
CGGGGTGAATCGTGACGGATGTCACTTGGCAGGACCGCCTCTGCTCCATACACCATAAAGAAAGGCGTGTAACCCGTAGATCTGTTAGGGGTAGTATTGATGCTCCAGAGTACAGAAGGTAACTCCTCCACCCAACAACCCGGCGTCCGCTGTAAAGGGACCAAGAGCCGGGGCTTGATACCCTTCAAGATTTCTTGATTGGCTCGTTCTTCTTGGCCATTTGATTGAGGGTGAGCTACAGCTGAAACGTCAAGCCGGATATGCTCTCGTTGACAGAACTCTTCCATAGCTCCTTTGGAAAGGTTAGTACCATTATCAGTTATGATGCTGTGTGGAAAACCAAAGCGAAAAATCACCTTTTTCATAAACTGGACTGCTGTGGCTGCATCACACTTACTGACTGGCTCCGCCTCCACCCACTTTGTGAACTTGTCAACTGCCACCAAGAGGTGAGTCTTTTTATCCTTAGATCTCTTGAAAGGCCCGACCATATCAAGCCCCCAGATTGCAAACGGCCAGGTAATTGGAATCATCCTTAACTCTTGAGCCGGCACATGGGCTCGTCGTGAGAATTTCTGACATCCGTCACATTTACTGACCAGGTCTTCCGCATCAGCATGAGCCGTCAGCCAATAGAACCCATGACGGAAGGCTTTGGCCACAAGAGATTTTGAGCCGGCGTGATGACCACAATCACCTTCATGAATTTCACGAAGGATCTACTGACCCTCTGCAGGTGACACGCAACGTTGAATCACTCCAGTGACGCTGTAATGATGTAACTCTCCATTGACAATTGTCATGGACTTGGACCGTCGGACGATTTGTCTTGCCAAGGTCTCGTCCTCTGGCAACTCTCCCCGGGTCATGTAAGCCAAATAAGGCACTGTCCAATCCGGGGTAACGTGGAGAGCCGCCACCAGCTGTGCCTCCGGGTCTGGTATTGCCAGATCTTCTTCTGTAGGTAACTTAACAGAAGGATTATGCAAAACATCAAGAAAGGTGTTAGGCGGCACCGGCTTACGCTGAGACCCCAACCGACTTAAGGCATCCGCCGCCTCATTCTTCCTTCGATCAATGTGTTCCACTACGTAACCCTTGAAATATCCAGCCACAGCATCGACTTCACGACGGTAAGCCGCCATGAGGGGATCTTTAGAGTCCCACTTTCCTGACACCTGTTGAGCCACAAGGTCTGAGTCTCTTAAGCATCTTACCCGGCTCAAGTTCATCTCTTTGGCCATCCGGAGACCATGGACCAGGGCCTCATACTCAGCTGCATTGTTAGTGCAAGGAAACATAAGCCGGAGCACATAACAAAATTTGTCACCCCGAGGGGAAGTTAATACAACTCCAGCCCCCGAGCCTTCCAACTGTTTGGACCCATCAAAGTGAATAATCCAATAAGTGTTATCGGGGTTCTCCTCAGGTGCCTGTAGCTCTTTCCAGTCGTTGATGAAATCCATCAAAGCTTGGGACTTAATGGCAGTGCGCAGCGCGTACTTCAGACCATGAGGCCCGAGCTCGATGGCCCATTTGGCAACTCGTCCTCTAGCCTCTCTGTTCTGAATAATGTCTCCCAAGGGGGCAGAACTTACCACAGTGATAGGGTGACCTTGGAAGTATTGCTTCAGCTTCCGGCTTGCCATGAACACCCCATAAACAAGTTTCTGCCAATGAGGATATCTTTGCTTTGACTCGATGAGTACCTCACTGACATAATAAACCGGCCGTTGAACCGGGTGTTCCTTACCAGCCTCCTTGCGCTCTACCACAATCTCCACACTGACGGCTCATGAATTAGCAGCCACATATAACAGCAAAGGCTCTTTGTCAATGGGAGCCGCGAGAACTGGCGGTTCAGATAACTGCCTCTTCAAATCCTCAAAAGCAGCATTAGCGGCATCACTCCAGACAAAGGTGTCTGCCTTCTTCATTAATTGGTACAGCGGTAGGGCCTTCTCACCTAACCGGCTTATGAATCGGCTCAAAGCGGCAACACGACCCGCCAATCGCTGAACATCATTAATACATGCTGGTTTAGCCAAAGAAGTGATTGCCTTAATCTTCTCCAGATTAGCCTCGATGCCCCTGTTTGAGACCAAGAATCCCAAAAGCTTGCCTGCAGGCACACCAAATACACACTTCTCCGAGTTAAGCATCATTTTGTAAACCCGGAGATTGTCAAAGGTTTCTCTGAGATCAGATATCAAGGTTTCCGCCTCTCTGGATTTCACTACTATGTCATCCACATAAGCATGAACATTGCGCCCAATCTGATCATGAAGACAATTCTGTACACATCGTTGATAAGTCGCCTGGGCACTCTTGAGCCCAAACGGCATAGACACATAGCAGAAGGCTCCGAACGAGGTGATGAAAGCCGTTTTCTCCTGGTCCTTAACTGCCATCTTGATCTGATGATAGCCAGAATAGGCATCCAAAAAACTCAAACGCGCACAACCTGCCGTAGCATCAATGATTTGATCAATACGGGGGAGAGCAAAATGATCAGCCGGACAAGCCTTATTTAGGTCCATGTAATCCACACACATCCGGCAGGTGCCATTTTTCTTGAGTACGAGCACCGGGTTAGCCAACCATTCTGGGTGAAAAACTTCAACAATAAACCCAGCCGCCAAGAGCCGGGCGACCTCTTCTCCTATAGCTTTTCGCCGCTCTTCATTGAATCGCCGCAGAAATTGCCTGACCGGCTTATACTTCGGATCAATATTAAGAGTGTGCTCAGCGAGTTCTCTTGGTACACCCGGCATGTCAGAAGGTTTCCATGCAAAGATGTCCCGGTTCTCACGGATGAACTTGATGAGCGCGCTTTCCTATTTAGGATCCAAGTTGGCACTGATGCTGAATTGCTTAGATGAATCGCCTGGAGTGAAATCAACAAGCTTAGTCTCTGCAGCCGATTTAAACTTCATGGTCGGGTCATGCTCCGTAGTCGGCTTCTTGAGAGAAGTCATATCTGCCGGGTCAACGTTATCTTGATAAAATTTGAGCTCCTCTGCTGCACAGACAGACTCGGCGTAAGCCGCATCGCCCTCTTCAGACTCCAAGGCCACCTTTCGGCTTCCATGCACAATGATGGTACCCTTGTAACCCGGCATCTTGAGCTGTAGATACACATAACACGGCCGTGCCATGAATTTGGCATAGGCTGGCCGCCCGAACAAAGCGTGATATGGACTCTTGATTTTGACCACCTCAAAAGTTAACTTTTCCGCCCTAGAATCATGCTCGTCTCCGAAGGCCACCTCTAGCTCAATCTTCCCCACAGGATACGCCGACTTACCGGGCACCACTCCATGGAAGACGGTGTTGGAAGTCTTTAAATTCTTGTCAGTTAAGCCCATGCGCCGAAAGGTCTCGTAATAGAGGATGTTGATGCTGCTACCTCCATGCATGAGCACTTTAGTAAACTTATAACCACCAACTTGCGGTGCCACCACTAGGGCCAGTTGACCCGGGTTATCAACCCGGGGAGGGTGATCCTCCCTGCTCCAGACAATAGGCTGTTCCGGCCACCTCAAGTAACGAGGGACTGCTGGTTCAACAGAATTCATAGCCCTCTTATGAACTTTCTGATCACGTTTAGACAAACTTGTAGTGAACACGTGATACTGCCCACTGCTTAACTGTTTCGGATGGCTCTGATAACCCGACTGCTGCTGCTGCTGACCTCCTTGACCAGACTGCTGTTGATTATAACCACCCTGGTTTCCCTGAAAACCGGATCCTAAACCACCGCCCGGGCCATGAAAGCCGCCGGCTCCTGAACCGCCGCCTGGGCCTTGATTTCCATCAAATGTGTGAGAATTCTTGAAAGCTTTCATGATTGCGCAATCCTTCCATAAATGAGTCCTTGGTCGTTCCCGGGTACCGTGTTTTGGGCAGGGTTCATTGAGTAGTTTCTCGAGAGACGGACCTGACCCACCAAACCGGGGTGGCTTTCCCTTGCGCTTCTGATTGTTACCCTGTGCATTGGCCACAAATTCTGGGTTACTGTCCGCCTTACGCTTATTGCCTCCTTAACTCACCGGGTTATGCTGCTGACCCTTTCCATTGCCGTTCTTCTTTCCCTTCCCTGTCTTTTCCTCATCAGACGCGGGATCCTTGGTACTATCAGAATCGTCATACTTGACTAAAGCCGCCATCAGCGTCCCCATATCGTTGCAATCACGCTTAAGGCGCCCCAGCTTCTGTCTCAGAGGCTCAAAGCGGCAATTCTTCTCCAGCATGAGAACTGCTGAGCCAGCATCCATCTTGTCAGACGAATGTATTATATCCTTGACCCGGCGCACCCAATGAGTCGTAGATTCACCTTCTTCCTGCTTACAATTTGTCAGATCCACAATTGACATAGACTGCTTGCAAATATCTTTGAAGTTCTGGATGAAACGGGCTTTTAGCTCCGCCCATGAACTAATGGAGTTGGGTGGCAAACCCTTTAACCAAGAACGGGCCGTTCCGTCCAGCATCATGGTGAAATATTTAGCCATCGCCTCATCACTAACCTCTAGCAGCTCCATAGCCATCTCATAACTTTCAATCCATGGCCCAGGCTGTAAATCGGCCGTATAATTCGGCACCTTCCGAGGCCCCTTGAAATCCTTGGGCAGACGTACATTACGTAAAGCCGGTACCAGACAAGGAACTCCTCCGGTTCTAGTAGCAACCCCCGCTTCAACGGAAGTCGTCGGGTAAGCCGGTGAGTTCTCTTGGGCTGCTAGCTGAGCCGCTAACTGAGCCGCCCGCTCGTCCTCCTGACGTATCCGATCCTGAACCGGGTTATGCCCGCCGGGCTGGTTCTGGCGCTGAGCGTTACTTGACAAGGCCTCTGATTCCATGTGCCTACTGTAACTCGGGCTCCGATTTTGATGAGGCGGAGCTAACCAGGGCGGAGGAGTCGAGTGAATCCTATCCCGGCTGTAGGAGTAGGTCTCTTGCTGAGCCAGGGCTGTTTGGACAAGTTCTCTAATCTTCCGGGTTTCCACCGCTGTCGGATCATCCCCATCTACTGGGAGAGCCGCCAAACATGCCGATGCTGCAATTAAGTTCTCCATGGGGTTGGAGAAGTGACCCTGCAGTATTGGCATGTAATTGGGCGGTGCCATATTGCCATGAGGCGGTGCCATCCCCTGAGGCCGGACTGGACCTCCTGCTCCGGATGTAATAAGCTGATTCGCACCTGGCGGGTTACTTGGGCCGGCCCCGAGTGTAGCAAAGAGATTCCGAGGATCATAATTCTGAGGTAAACAGTACTAAGTTTTCTGATGTCTCCTCCTCATTACCTCACTAGATGCGTTCAGGCTCAACGTGAGCTGCAAGGCCTCTGCCTGAAGTTGCTGCGCCCGTACGTCCAAATCCGCCCGCTCTGCTGCTAATCTAGCGTCCTCAGCTGCTAAGGTTTCTTTGACCCGGGCGATCTCGTCGCGAACCTGTGCCACCTCTGCCTCATGCTCAGATTGGTTCGCAGGGATGACTGTAATAGTTAACAAAGCCGTAAGCTTATCCATGAGATCCATCAGCACCTGAGCCGATGAGCGCACAGTGCCTCCTGCCCCGGCTGCTCCTAACCCGGACGTTATCGCTGCTGAAGCCGTAGAATTTTGGTCGGGTTGAGTACCAGCCATGAAGACTCCTCCCCGGTTTGGCGACTCTGAGAGGTCCGGAATAGTGCTGCCATCGAAACAGCCCCCAAGCACGCCATCTTGAACTTGATACAGCGAATCTGTTGAGCCGGCGGATGAATTATCGTCAGAGAGGACGGCTGGCTCACCATCACCTTTTGATCCTTCAGGAAGTTCACTTCCATGGATGCAACCCACAAAGGCACGCTTCACGATGGGTTCAGCTCGGGCGGGTTTCGCACGCTGAGTCGTCTCGACGAGGTCGGTGCAGCTGTCCGGCTCAGGGCCCGGCTCACCAATCCGGCCGATGAAGACGTGAATTCCGCCAAAGGGGACCCGGTAGCCGTACTCAATTGAACCGGTGTCAGGGCCCCAGCCTTCGTCGTCGATGTAGATCTTGCCGCGACGACTCTAGGTCATCCGGCCAACTGCGTATCCCTTGAGCCCTTCGAAGCTGCCCTTCAAGAACTCGAATCCACCGTGCGCTGGCCCCACGGTGGGCGCCAACTATCGTGGAATTGTCATGGCAGATGTCCTCTTGCAAGGACTTAGTCGTGGAGCCATCGCAACTGGGAAGCTTAAAGGGGTTAATCGGGACAAAGGACACGAGAGGTTTATACTAGTTCAGCCCCTTACGGTGAAGGAAGGCCTATGTCTAGTTGGGTTGGTATTGCTTGAGGTTTCGATGACCAGGGAGCGAGATACGCTATGCCTGGCTCTCGATGAGTTGTTTTCTGCCCTAAGCCGCCAGCGGGTCGTCCCCTTATATACACGGGTTGACACCCTGCGGCCTACAGAGTCCCAGCCGGCTCATAGACAGTCTCCGGCTCGGTGACTAGTTAATTCTACCTTATGATACAAGTCATGCCATCATGGCGGTTTACCACTATGGGCCTTAAGTCGCTTGTGGGCTTTAGACCCTTTATTGAACCGCCATCTTCATGCTTGATCTTGGGTTTCTTCTGATGAGTCCTTCTTTGCGTAACCCGGCCCCTCCTGGGCGGCTTACACAAATAGTTATATCCCCAACACCGAGCGTGTCGTCGCTGGTCATCTTCGCTGCGACGTCGCGAGATGCTTGGTCGGCTCTTCACAGCAGCTTCGCCTCCCAATCTCAGGCGCGTGCTCATGCTATCCGCACCGAGTTGGGGGAGACTAAGCTCGGCGGTCTCACCATCACCGAGTACTTCACCAAGATGTCTGGCCTCGCCGACACCTTGGGCTCGATTGGACAGCCGCTTGGAGATGAGGATTTCAGCACCCACGTGCTCAACGGCCTTGATGACGACTATGACAATCTCATCGAGAACATTCATGGCCGTGAGGCGCCCCTTCCGCCGCGAGAGCTCTATGCGCATCTTCTTGGTTGTGAACAGCGCATCAAAGCACGTCGGGCCTCTCCGAGTTTCGTCTCCACCAACGCCGCGACCCGCGGTAAGCCACAGAAGCCGTCGCCGCTCGGTGGGAAGCCGGCACCCTCAACCCCGCAGGCTCCACGGGGCGCCGTGCCCTCCATCACTGGCGGTACCAGGCCGGTGGCTTGTTGTCCCAGCTGCGACGCTCAACAGGCCTGTCAGCTGTGTGGCCTTGAGCGTCGCATCACCTCTCGCTGTCATCGATGCTACAAGCAAGATTTTCTCGGCTGGACAATAATGGCAAAGGGAATGAGAAAACAGGCTGCTGTGGTGACGAGCCATGAACATGGGCACACTCCGTCTTACTCCATTGATCCTACATGGTACATGGACACGGGAGCCACGAACCACCTCACCAACGAGATGGGTAAGCTTTCCACTCATGAGCCGTATCGCAGTCATGATCAGGTGCACACCGCCAATGGAGCAGGTATGCGCATCTCCCATGTTGGTCAGGCTTCCCTTCTTGCACATAATTGTCAAAAACTGCATCTTTCCAATGTTCTTCATGTTCCCACTGCTACACGTAGTTTGTTGTCTGTTCCTCAACTTACTCGTGATAATAATGTCCTTGCTGAGTTTCACCCTAAATGTTTCTTTATCAAGGATCGGGACACGAGGGCCGTTCTGCTTAGTGGTCGTCTTCGCCATGGCTTATATGCTCTTGACGCGCCGCCCACATCTCCTATGCAGTCTTCTCCTTAGGCGTTCAGTGGTGTTCGTGTGTCTCCCACACATTGGCATGAGCGCCTTGGTCACCCTGCTGCTCCTATAGCTCGTCATGTGCTACATCGTCATGAACTACCAGTTGTGTCCAATAAAACTGCTGAAACTATTTGTGATGCCTGTCAGCAGGGCAAGAGTCATCAACTTTCATTTTCAGAGTCTAGTCGTGTTGTGAAACATCCTCTTGAGCTTGTGTTTTCTGATGTATGGGGTCATGCCCAAACGTTTGTTAGTGGTCACAATTATTATGTCAGTTTCATTGATGCTTATAGCCGGTTTACTTGACTTTATCTTATTAAGTGAAAGTCTGATGTGTTTGATGTTTTTATTCAGTTTCAAGCACACATTGAGCGTCTCCTTAAGCAGAAAATTATCCATGTTCAATCCGACTGGGGGGGTGAATACCACAACCTCAACACATTCTTCAACAAGCTTGGGATTTCACACCGTGTGTCTTGTCCTCATACACATCAGCAGAATGGAACCGCTGAACGTAAGCATCGACATCTTGTAGAAACTGGTCTTACTTTGCTAGCTCATGCCTCCGTTTCGTTTAGGTTCTGGAGTGATGCTTTCTCCACCGATTGTTTTTTGATCAATAGGCTTCCCTCACGACTCATGAATATGAAAACCCCGCTTGAACTCTTGCTCCATGAAATTCCAGATTACACATTCCTCAAAGTGTTTGGGTGCGCATGTTGGCCCCATTTGCGTCCGTACAACAAACGTAAGCTAGAGTTTCGGTCTAAAAAGTGTGTCTTTCTTGGGTATAGTTCCCTTCACAAAGGGTACAAATGCCTGCATGTTCCCACCAATCGTGTCTTCATATCTCGTGATGTCATATTTGATGAGAATGTGTTTCCCTTTCATGCACTTCCGACCGACTCTGACACTCTTATGCCACCTGTTCACTCTACCACACCCTCGCCTGATCAATTTGTGGATGTTACAAATACTCCTGTGTTGCTTCCTAATCATGCTACAGGTATTGGACGTGGTGCTCGTCTTGAGCTGCTTGAGGAATAGGCGCCGGATGATGTTTTGGAACGGGATGTGGGTCGTATGCATGGGACATGCATAGCGGGTGGCGCCTGCCAGCCCGTGGAGGCTGCAGCCGCAGTCAACCCGCGGGCGTTGCTCTCGCCTGTGGCCACCCCGCGAGCGTCGCTCCCACTGGCCTGGTGGCTGCCTCACCGGGCCCATCGCCCAGCCAAGTGGCTGGGTCTCCTGCTCCAACTGCCGCCTCGCCCGGCCCAGCCACTGGGTCCCCTGCGCCAGCTGACCCGGCTCTGGATGAGCCGGCAGCACGTGGCCCGACACCACCTGCATCCCCGCTGGCAGGTGGCTCTGGCACCAGCTCGCCGGGTGCTTCGGCCTCGCATCAGCTGATGCCTTCCTCTACACCGACTCCGGCATCGTCAACACAATCCACTGCTGTTGCCCTTCGTCCTCGAACACGCAGCCAAACGGGTGTTTTTCAGCCAAAGAAACGCACTGACGGGACTGTCGTGTGGCTCGCTGCTTGCATGGCTCTTAGTGCTGCAGATCCTACTGCCGAGCCTCGCCATTTTCAGGCTGCATTGGGTATTCCTCACTGGCGTGCCGGGATGGAACAAGAGTTTCAGGCCCTGCTAAAGAATGACACTTGGCATCTTGTTCCTCCAGTGACTGGTGTTAATGTTATTGACTCTAAGTGGGTTTTCAAAGTCAAGAGACATGATGATGGATCTATTGAGCTCTACAAGGCCAGGCTAGTTGCCAAAGGTTTCAAACAGAGGTATGGCCTTGATTATGAAGACACATTCAGTCCAGTTATCAAGCCCACTACTATCTGTTTGCTGCTATCTCTTGCTGTCACTCGCGGATGGTTTCTTCGTCAGCTTGATGTGCAGAATGCTTTCTTGCATGGAGTCTTGGAGGAAGAGGTTTATATGCGTCAGCCGCCGGGTTTTGTGGATCCTGCACATCCTCATCATCTCTGTCGTCTTGTTAAGGCGCTATATGGACTTAAACAGGCTCCCCGTGCGTGGCATACTCATCTTGGCTCTGTTCTTCGTGCGTTGGGGTTTCTTCCCTCCACAGCTGACACGTCCTTGTTTCTTCTTCAGCGTCCCGAGGTTACGATGTATCTACTGGTTTATGTTGATGATATCATCCTCAGCAGTTCTTCCGATGCTGCTGCTGATCGTCTTGTGGCTGCCTTGAGTGGTGACTTTGCTGTCAAGGACTTAGGTGCTCTGCACTTTTTCCTTGGTCTGGAGGTTTCGCGGTCTTCTGCTGGGTCGACTCTTACTCAGAAGAAGCATTCTCTGGACTTGTTGCGTCGTGCTAGCATGCTGAAGTGTAAACATGCGATCACTCCGATGTCTGCTACTGGTTGGCTGTCTGCCCTTGATGGAGATCTTCTTCCACCTGATGATGCTACTGAGTATCGCAGTCTCATTGGTGGTCTGCAGTATCTTACTATCACCAGACCCGATGTTTCCTATGCAGTCAAGCATGTCTGTCAGTACCTCCATGCACCCATGACGTCTCATTGGTCAGCTGTGAAGCGTATCCTCTGTTATATATGCCTCACTGCTTCCTATGGTTTGCTTCTCTAGCATGCACCATCTTGTGAGATCTCAGCATTTTCAGATGCAGATTGGGCTGGCAGTCCTGATGACAGGCGATCCATGGGGGGATATGCAGTGTTTCTTGGTCCTAACTTAATCGCCTGGAATGCTCACAAGTAAGCCACGGTGTCTCGCAACAATACTGAAGCTGAGTACAAAGCAGTTGCTGATGCGACTGCTGAGATCATATGGGTTCAGTCCTTATTGAGAGAATTGAGAGTATCTTCTGCTCATCCTCTAGTGCTTTGGTGTGACAACATTGGTGCTACTTATCTGTCGTCCAATCCGGTGTTTCATGCTCGAACGAAACACATTGAGGTAGACTATCACTTTGTTCGGGAATGCGTTGCACAGAAGCTCCTCAGTATCAAGTTCATCTCGTCAAAGGATCAACTTGCTGACATCTTCACGAAGCCTCTTCCACAACCCCACTTTGTAGGCTGTAGGCGCAATCTTAACTTACTTTGTACCTCAGGCCATAGTTAAGATTGAGGGAGGGTGTTAGACTGCATATATACGAGGACTCTTGTATACACCTGTAATTGTATTGTACCCTTTGGTACTCCTATATAATGAGATAGCCACACCCCGTTTAGGGTGTCGAGCAGTTTCCCAAACTATATGTTTTACACACCTCAAATGTTGTTTTTGCTTAGCTTTAGTAACAAAAAAAGAGGCCTTAACCATTGTAAAAAAAGCCCTTAAAAGGCTAAAAATAATTCACAGACAAATTAATCAACCAAAAACATACAAAGGTGCCATCCTTTTTATAATAAAAGGAACTGCATAGGCAGTAATTCAAAATAATAATAAATATATTGTATGTATTTTCATGTGTAGAGATGAAAAACTTTGAATTATCACTAGATCATGGTTTCAAGCACCTAACACGTTGCCATGATTTTACTCTAAATAATTGCCACTCCAAGAAACAAAATTTGGCTCTACAAAAAAATTGCAAGTGACATACTTGAATAAAAAAGAGTTTATGAATTTTTCCGTGAAAATGTTTCATGTCATGTCACTGAGAAAAATCCACCATGTTTACAAGAACATCGTTTCTTTATTTTTTTACATGGAACAATACAGACATGTGTCAGTACAAAATTTCTAAAAGTTTGCCATGTTAGCATTACATATTCCACAAAAGAAAAGTTTTCCATGAATTAGAAAAAAATCATCAATTTTCCATGTGACGTTGTAATTTCATAATATAATTGACACCACTTTGCAGGAGGAAAAAAATGAATTTTCCATGTGAGCATAAACATTTCTTTTTAAAAATACCATGAGTTAGTACACAAAAAAATTCCATGTGAAATGAACTAAAATTATGTATGTTTGCCATGTAGTAGGAAGCAAAATTGTCATGGCGTGTAAAAAATGCCATTCTACCTACAATAAAGTTACTATGAGCTAATTAATAAATTTGGCAGGGTCTAAACAATGAAAATTGCCATGGTACCTTCGAAAAACAACCATGGTATAATTAATAGAATTGCCATAGTCTAAATAATGTGTTTGCCATGCTACATGTAATAACATGGCTATTTGAAATTATTTACATTTTGCCATGTAGTGGGAAGACAAAATGCCACGGTTTGTAAAATAAAATTGCAATGGACTAATTACTAATTAAAAAACTTGCCATGCTCTAGATAATGAAATTGTCATGGTACCTGCAAAAAATACATTGGTGTAGATCGTTTGGTATTAGGATTTGAGATCCTCTTCGTATATTTATGTTAATAGTCTTCTGAATGTTGGGTGAAGTCCACCATCTAACATATGCCAATTTTGGACGGATGGTTATTACTATTGTCATGATGGCTAGTTGCAGAGGTAGGTTTGTGACAGGGTCTATCTCCCTTCGTCCCCGATCGTTACAACAGGGGGTAAACGAAGACCGCGTTTAAGCCGCATCCACGGGGGAAGACCCCTTAATTATCATTCAGTAACCGGAGTGGGGATGAATGGTAGTGGCGTATGTGAGGTCGCCGTGTGCACGCACTTATCTGTACTTGGCTCCGCCCATAGATAAAAACATATAAAGTGGCTTAGGAATCCGATGTAGCATTATGCTTAGGCATCAGTCATGTAGACGCATACTAGTGGGAAATCCAAAATCCCTAAGAACGCTTTAGTCCTATTGATTTCAACAAGCTTCACTTACGCCCTGCGTCACTTTATTTTACTTTTGCAAGTTTATTTTTCTGTTCACCACAATCACACAATGTTTTTATCCTGTTCCACTTTGCTTCGGATCACATCTAACTTGTAGGCTTTAAAACCCTTCGAGAGACTGAGACCAATTCATGTGCTACCTATGGGATTGAACTCTTAATTCGAAAAGGCTACAACTAAACCTTTCACACTTGTAGGCCATCAGCAAGGCCGCCCAGGCAAGGGTGACTGATGTCGAGGTGGACCTCGGTAATCACATGAAAGAATGTAAATTGCTGAGGTCCAAGAGGGACACCATGCAAGCCAGTGTTAGGCACCTTGGTCTGGACCTGAAGGAAGCCCATTTCTAGGCATCGCCTTCCAAGGACCTGAAGCAAGCCTTGGAAATCGCATCCGATAAGCCATATCTTTTGTAGTGCATCTTCGAGAGTCATGCTTTTTCTGAGCTAACTCAAGCATGTCATTCTCCAACAACCTTCTCCGACCTGACCCCCAGTGCCATGTAGGCATGCCTTTTTTATAGTTGTAGCCAAGATGAAGATCATAAGTAGGCTAGGCGATTCTGGCTTCTGTTCCAGGACTTGACATGGTGCATGGTCCTCAAAGATTAGATGAAGCAGCTCGAGGAGCTGCACAAGCTGGCTCAACTGTCGATGGAGAAGGTATTCAAGGCGCTGTGGCCCGAGAAGGAAATTCCGTCCACTCTCTTTGAACTTTCCCGACGTCTACAAGAGGTGCGTGCTCGGATCGAGTGTGGAAGGCATCGGTTGCTCGGGAGGTTGCTCGTCAAGCCTGGGTGATGCTACATACACACTATCTGACCCTGGATATCGGCAAGGTTGCCGATGTCGGTCCCGAGGGAGCTGATGGTAAGGAGATCAAGCCAAATGCCAATTTGAAGCGGGTGTTGCCATATGCTGGGCTTACCGAGTAGGATTGTCGCTTGAAGAAAATTATAAGTTAAATTCATTAGCTATAAGCCCTTGGTATGCCAAGGAGAAGAATGTCAAACATTAAAATTCGACAAGCTACTTTCTTTATATTATTTTAATGGGCAAAGCGAGATTGTATTTTTAATTAGTTGATTCCTGTGATCGTGAAGTTAGGTGCTTAGTTAGCCAATGTTTGACTTCATCCGAGCCGCTTTGTAGGACCTCGGTTAGGTCTTCGGTGTTAGCGACAAGATGGGTGATGGTTGGGATGAAAACCTGGCCTTACTAGGTGACTCCTATTTCCCATCATAAGATGAGACCTGGTCATCTGGTATTACGAGCTTCCGAGTCCGATCTAACACCTCAGTCAATAGAGCTTCGTTGCATTCTTCCTTGGCTTGATCTAACATCGGTGCAAGAAGAAGCCTTCCCAGGATCCGATCTGACATCAATCTGGATCCTCGCGTGGGACCAGATCTGTTACCTGGCTCCCAGGTTGCATCATCGGATCTGAGCCTATGGTTGTGTCCGACGAGAGGTTTTAATTCTCGTCCTGAGTCGGATCGAACATTGGCGTTGGGACGGGTGTATCTTGCTGTTCCTCGACCTGGTTTGACACCCATTTCGAGAAATCTAGATCTACGGTGGTGTACCCAAGTTGCCGAGTCGACTCAGCTAGGAGTGAAGGTCTCGACCTGGCCTAGGTGGCCGATTGAGTCAGCGAAGAGGGTGATGCTGCCGAAAATGAAGAGTTCGCATGGAACAAAGGTCAAGTATTCACTATATTTAGACGAACCTATAAGTCTTGCAAAGCTGAATGTTGACGCCCCCAATTCAATCGTGCATTAATCATACACGTAAACATGCACGATCAAGATCAGAGACTCACGGGAAGACATCACAACACAACTCTACGACACAAAGGATAAACATAAAACTATATATTACAAGCCAGGGGCCACTAGGATCCGAATATATAAGTCATCAAAACAATTTTTTTCTGAGTACAAACATAGTTAAATAAATTTGCCTTAATGTAACACCCATGTACTGATGAGCTACAGTAACCCCTGGGGTTAAGCTAATTATTTTGCTAAACGGTGCATGATCACTCTTGATTCAATCTCCTTCCAAATTCTTTTTAAATTCAAATCCAAAATTAAAGTGAAATTCAAAAATTCCCAAACATGAAAACTAAAATGTTCAAAGTGTGGAAAATAATCCATAACTTATTCTGGTGGTGGAACCAACTTTTTACAATGTGTTTAAATGCCCTAAACTATTTTAAAACTATGGTTAAAACAATATTTTAATGCCTTTTAAAATTATAAAAATGCTAAGCTAATTTCTTTAAATGTTGAACTTATTGTGGGTGTGGCCTAAATTTATTAAACTAAATTAGGTGCAAGTTTTATAAATTATAAAACTAATTTGTTTTTAAAAAGATTTGGAAAGCAGAAGTTAAAAAAAAAACAAAAGAAAAAGAAGGAGAGCACCCCCTGTCCCCGGGCCTCGGCCCAGCCGCGCCAGCCCAGTGACCCAACCCCACCCGGTCGCCGTCCTGTTCCTCAGGCGCACCGCTACAGGGGCGGGGCTCCCACTGAGCCACCTCGCCGGCGACGCCCTGGTGAGGGGATAAGGCCACGCCTCCCCCTCCGGCTCCTCGAGTCCTCCCCGTGCCACCCACTCACCTCACCCCTCTTCCCCCATCTCCACCTCTCCCTCTTTGTCGATCTTGAGGAAGGGCCGGCGCGCCCGTCGCCGACAACCTCGCTCCACCGCGGCCATCGGTCGGCCCTCACCTCGCCGTCGAGCCCCCAGTCCCCACCTCTACCTGCTCGTCCTATCCGCCAAGTCGCGCGAGCTGGATTGCCCCCACGATGCCTCCCCGAGCCGTGTCTCTCCTCTGATGCTGCCGCCCTCGTCATCGTCTCTAGCCACCCCGACCCCCCTGGAGCCCGCTGCCAGGCCCATACCAGGCACATGTGCAGCGTGTGCGCCTGCATAGGGCCCCCAAGTCAGCGGGGCCCCCAAATCAACAAGTATTAGTTAATTAGTGGAGTTATTTTGAGTAGTATATATAAGCATCAATAGTTGAATAATCAAAGCAGGAACGTACCAGTACAGTACTGCTCTGGCGGTGAATTAACTCAGCCAACCAATACTATACTACTACATGGGAACCTACACGAAGTAATTATCCATCCCCTCCTCACGCATAGCTCCTTTTCCCAAAAAATTGAGATTCCTGTGGCTCTCTATCTCTTCCTACTTCTCATTAATCTTCACTCCTTGATCCTTAGTTTACTCCTAAACCCCATCAACATTCTTTCCTTGCTATGGTTCCACTCTGAATCCCCCATCTATTTTTGTTGGCAATTACCCAAGATAATCCATTGTGATGAACTTGCAATAGGCAACGTTCCACTCCCAATCCCCGTGTACTAATGATGTGCAATTTTCCCAATAATCCATTGCGTCGAACATCGAATAGGCAATGTTCCACTCTCAATCCCTCATTTATTTATTTGCTGTTCTATTCTTCTCAAATCTCAAATCGGTAGGGATGAATATCAGCGTTTCTCTCGACCGCTTCACTGCCTGTTGCCGGCCCTGCGACTTGTGTGCATCAACATCAAAATGAGTTTGACTGCAATTGAAGGCTAAGGTCGCTTCATTCCTTTTTTATGTCCATGTGCAATTTTTAACATTTGATGTTTGTCTCTTAGTTTTACTTTCTGCAATGTCTTCAAAACTAGGAAGTTTTTTTAGAACTTCAGAATTAGGATGAGTCATGACATGGAAAACATAAGAAAAGGAAAAATGCAAAGGGTCCATAATTTCATTTCGCACCAGGCCTCCCTTTTCTCAAGTACGGCCCTGCTCACTGCCACCTCCCTACGGCTCTCAGTGAGCCCCTCCTCCTTCCCTCTTCCATTCTTCCCCGCCGTAGCCGCCATCGCGCCGGAGAGCTCTGCTCACCACGCCCGTTGTCGCCCCCATGCCCATGATCTCGTGCACCGCGTGCTGCTGCTCACGCGCGAACGCAACCCCGCACGCATTGCCCCGCACCCGCGCCGCTTCTGCCCCTGCCCGTGTACGCCTTCCCTGGCCGCGCCCCTTCACCGGTGTGTGCAACTGCCGCCGCTTGCCTGCTCTCCGCATGCCTGCAGCTGCCCATGGACGTCGTGGCCCCCCTGCTACTCTGGCCGCCCCGCTCGCCGAGCCCCCAGCTCGCGCCCGCGCGCGCCCGCTATGCTCTGCCCCCACCTGCCCCGCCGTTGTAGACGCTCAGCCCTCGCCGCAGCCGTCACTCCGGCCACTCCTGCTAGCACCGCCATGCCATGCTCGTTCGATAGATGGCCGTTACCGCTTGTCGGCCGCCAAAGTGCATCTCTAGTAGACCTCCGCCGTGCCTAGACATCACCGACGGTTAACTCCGGCCAGCTGACGTGTCTTGTTAGTTCAGCCACTAATCCCTCTGTTTAACTGCCTCTGTTAGTATGGCAAGTGGGCCCCTTGAGTTAATAACCCAAGGTTAATTTCCTACTCCCTCTGTAAACTAATATAAGAGCATTTAGATCACTAAAATAGTAATCTAAACATTCTTATATTAGTTTACGGAGGGAGTATTTTTGTTAGTACTAATTCTAGTGGGCCCCTTGACCAGTCAACATAGTCAAACTTGACTACTGAGTCAGCTTTGACCCGGCCCCACTTGTCATCCACTACAGCTAGCCCACAGTGGGTGTAAAAAGGTATTTGGCTATTTTCAAATTAATATAAATCCAGAGAATTAGAAATCATTTAAAAACTTAAAAAAATCATAGAAAGTTAACGTAAGTCAGATGAAAATAATTTATATATGAAAATTGCTCGGAAAAATCCAATGAATCCGATTATGCCATCCGTTCATATGTCACATGCCTCTAGCATGCTGAACATGGAACCGTCCCTCTCTTTCATCTGTTCGAAAAATGCCAAACGCCGGGAAAATCCCTCCGGATGTTTTCCCTCTTCGTCTGCAACATGTAGTACCATGTTAGAACACCCCTAGCCCTGCATATTGTCATGTCATGCATAATGGTGCACTTGTTTACTTTAGATTTACTGTTTCTTCTGCCTCTTCTCTCCCGTAGACCCTGAGACTGATGTTGTCCCTTTGATCGACTACGTCACCGATGACCATTCTCCCTTTTCATCAGAGCTTACAGGGAAGAAAAACCCCTTGATCATTCTAATATCGCCCATTTCTCTTCTCTCTTATGCTTGCATTAGAACTGCTACCACTTTTGTATGATCCTATTCTAATGCATAGCCTTATTCTTGTAACCTGCTTTGTACCTTACCTGCTTATCCTAAACTGCTTAGTATAGGTTTGTTAGTGATCCACCAATGACCCCTCTGTTAGGACCGCGATCCTAAGTCACACCGATCTAGCATTTAACACATCATATCACTTTGCGGCCTCACGCACGGTATCCCCACGGGTGCCACCTTACCTGGCCCGGGACCGTTTGCGCCTTTTGGCTCACGTATATGATAGTGTCGCTAGCATCCATATGATAGAGAACACGGGCCGACATGACTAGTTGTAAAACCAAGGTGGCACTAACTTACAGGGACATGCATACATGACCCAACAATGCACGTGTCGGTCATCAACGTATGAACCCAAGTCGTAGCAAGATACAAGGACTTAAAGGAACAACGCGTGACATTTCCCCAAAGGGACAGACATAGGAGCAAAGAAGGACACATGCCGATCATGAAAGAAATATGCCCTAGAGGCAATAATAAAGTTATTATTTATTTCCTTATATCATGATAAATGTTTATTATTCATGATAGAATTGTATTAACCGGAAACTTAGTACATGTGTGAATACATAGACAAACAGAGTGTCACTAGTATGCCTCTACTTGACTAGCTCGTTGAATCAAAGATGGTTAAGTTTCCTAGCCATAGACATGAGTTGTCATTTGATTAACGGGATCACATCATTAGAGATGATGTGATTGACTTGACCCATTCCGTTAGCTTAGCACGACGATAGTTTAGTTTGTTGCTACTGCTTTCTTCATGACTTATACATGTTCCTATGACTATGAGATTATGCAACTCCCGAGTACCGGAGGAACACTTTGTGTGCTACCAAACGTCACAATGTAACTGGGTGATTATAAAGGTGCTCTACAGGTGTCACCGATGGTTCTTGTTGAGTTGGCATAGATCAAGAATAGGATTTTTCACTGTTAGAGTTGTGTCGAATATTATTGTACAAGTTAGGTTATAGTTGGACTTGGGGTCGTACGGTGTGTAGACAGGATATGGAGTCGTGTCCAAGTAGGACACTTGTATCCTAGACCTCTCATATATAGCGGGGGTGGACACACGATGTAACCTATGCCAACATAATAGCACAGGCACGCGGGGGAGCCGGCGGCTGTGCCGGCGCCCGGGCGGCCGGGGTGCGGTATTGTGACGGTGTCATGGGGAGGAGCGCCCGTAGTCAGGCCCCGGGGATGTAGCCATGATGGTGAACCTCATTAACAGATCTCGGTGTCGTGCCTCGTGTGATTGCTTGGTCCTCGGTAGATCGACGGTGGCCTCGGATTTATTCTAACAAGTGGTATCATGAGCAAGGTTACGAGGAGGTCGTGGTTTTGTTGATCTAGAGGAGGAAGATTTGATTTCATGATCATCGTTAGCGTGAAGTCGCAGCGGACGGGAGTGATCTGGAGACGTCGTCAGATCCACGGATCACATGGCAGCAGCGTACAACTTGATGCTAAAGCCGGTTCGGTGAGATCGGAGGGCAGAGCGGCGGCGTATCGCGTAAACAGCAACAGGCGGATTGCTCAGGGAGCACATGGCTGGCCAGGCTGTGTTGGGCTCAACTGAGCAGTGGGGGCGTAGGCCAGGCTTGGCGTCCCCGTACGCCTAGGCGGAGGTATGCAGAGACGCGCTGTGGCTCGGATGCTGGTACGTGTTGCAGGAGCTGAACGAGATTTGTTAAAGGAAAAAAGCGATCTCGACAAGATTGTACAGAGACATGCCGCAGCAGGAGTCTTCGGGGTGGCGGCCGAGTGCGGCAGGAGGCCAGGCAGAGGATCGTGTGAGCTACTTGCGTGCAGTGGTGCAAGCCGGGATGCGCGTGTGGCCCAACTGAAGCCCAATGGCGGAGCACAGGCCAGTGGAACGCGATAGCCCAGATGTTGCCTGGACACTGGCGTGGCAGGTGTAGCCATGAGGCTGATGCGGTGCGGGATGCAGCGATGTGTGCACACGACCAGGCACTGTGGGCGTGTGGCCTAATCTTTCATCAATCTAAGCATGGACAGAAAAGAAAAGGTTCAGTCTAGTAACGTGTTTTGTAGTGGACGGAGTGCAGTTGTTGAATGATCAACTTGTTTGGGCTCTGTGATATACACGCGTGAAGAAGGAAGGCTAGGAAGGAACTTTTTGGGTGTTTCTTTCGTACTCGGATGGTGATGGAAGCATGTACACACACAAGGCTATGAAGGCGCACAGATAGGCAAGCGAGGTGCAGACCCTGAGCCGCGCGGAGATAAGCTGCGGAAGCACATCGGGACAACATGCGCATAAGGCTCGGAGGAGTTTGGAGTGTGGCGTGACAGGATCATGCAAACACAGGGCGTCAAGCAACACACGGTGATGTGCGGGCGGACACGACGTAGGGTGGAGCATGGTTGCAGTCGGATAATTCGACAGGGTCGGACTGGACAGTCGGATGGATCGACGGGGATGTCGGTCAAAGCAGAAGACGGCAGTGATTTGAGCGACGACGACATAGGAGCGTGATGCTAATGGTGGCCGACTTCTAGGGCGTGGAAACACGTGGTGCTGGCCCGAGGGCTTGTGCGGCTTCGACAAGACTATGGCGCAGGGTTGATTCAAGGCAGTGCACACATGAGAGAGTTTGAAGTCAACGGGGCGCGAGGGTGGACTGATCATCTACCATGGAGTCATGTTGAAGGTGGAGCTAGAGTCTGATGGACGACTTCACTCTGAGCTGATGGAGGGGCTACGACGTAAGTTAACGGAGAGTCGAAGCCTATTTCAGCGGGAAGGCGAGAGACACATGGTTCAGACTGGGTACCAGTGGTCTGATGGAGACGTGATACTTGGCATCGGTCGGTGATGATCGGTGGTTCTCTGCAGTAGGGGTTTGAGTGGTGTGGGTTCACGGCCCAGGAGACTCGACCGGTACAGCAGAGGATCGATGCGGTGATCGCGGCGAGGCGTGCGGTAAGCACGGGACACAGCGACAGGCCAAGGCACTGGTGGTCAGACATATGGTCAGATAAATTGTGCAGAGGGTGCTGAAGCTGTGTTGACGAGTACCAGATTCAAGTTGGTGACTGGGTCTATCGGTGCCGGTTGATGGACATGAGTTAACCATGGAGAATCTATGAAAGTGATGGAAAGTCTGAAATTGTCAAAAGCGGAGAGAGTACATGGCCGTATATTCTGTGGTGTTCGGTTGACATGGCAAAGTGCGGGTGACAAGTACAGAAGGAGGTGGAGTGCTATAGCTGTGGGACATGTCAGAGACTATCCAGGAAAAAGGATGAGACAACTGTGAATTTGACTCAGGGTGACACAGGGCGACGGTGAAATTCCTTCAAGTTTCAGACAGACGGTCAAGAAAGAGCGGTGATGTTGAGTTCAGGTAACTCTTGAATGTGACATCCAATATGTGAGTTGTTCATTTTCACGCAGATAAGTTATCGGTGTGTGATGGCGTTGAACGGAAACTCCGGAAGTTGGGAGCACAAAGTAGAGTAATGAGAAACTTAATTTTGCTCGAGTGTTGACTGTGAAGAAGACGAGAAGGGACTACAGTTGCAGGTGGAGCCATATGGAGTCTGGGAGTAGCAGCGATGCTCATGGCGTACTGATATGTCTCCATCATATCTACTTTTCCAAACACTTTTGCCCTTGTTTTGGACTCTAACTTGCATGATTTGAATGGAACTAACCCGGACTAACGCTGTTTTCAGCAGAGTTGCCATGATGTTATTTATGTGCAGAAACAAAAGTTCTCGGAATGACCTAAAACTTCATGAAACAAATTTTTGGAAATAATAAAAAATCCTTGCA
Source organism: Triticum urartu (assembly GCF_056163025.1). NCBI lineage: Eukaryota > Viridiplantae > Streptophyta > Magnoliopsida > Poales > Poaceae > Triticum > Triticum urartu. The sequence continues at coordinate 364,561,577 of NC_141873.1, read as the reverse complement.
AAAGATGAAGACCAGGGGGCCCACACCCTAGCCATGAGGGTGGGGGGCACGCCTGCCCCCCTGGGCACGCCCCCTACCTCGTGGGCCCCCTGGAGCTCCTCCGACCTCAACTCCAACTCTATATATTTGCTTTCGGGGAGAAAAAAATAGAGAGAAGGATTCATCGCGTTTTACGATACGGAGATGCTGCCAAGCCCTAAAACCTCTCGGGAGGGCTGATCTGGAGTCCGTTCGGGGCTCCGAAGAGGGGAATCCGTCGCCATCGTCATCATCAACCTTCCTCCATCACCAATTTCATGATGCTCATCGCCGTGCGTGAGTAATTCCATCGTAGGCTTGCTGGACAGTGATGGGTTGGATGATATTTATCATGTAATCGAGTTAGTTTTGTTAGGGTTTGATCCCTAGTATCCACTATGTTCTGAGATTGATGTTGCTATGACTTTGCTATGCTTAATGCTTGTCACTAGGGCCCGAGTGCCATGATTTCAGATCTGAACCTATTATGTTTTCATCAATATATGAGAGTTCTTGATCCTATCTTGCAAGTCTATAGTCACCTACTATGTGTTATGATCCGGCAACCCCGAAGTGACAATAATCGGGACCACTCCCGGTGATGACCGTAGTTTGAGGAGTTCATGTATTCACTATGTGTTAATGCTTTGGTCCAGTACTCTATTAAAAGGAGGCCTTAATATCCCTTAGTTTCCACTAGGACCCCGCTGCCATGGGAGGGTAGGACAAAAGATGTCATGCAAGTTCTTTTCCATAAGCACGTATGACTATATTCGGAATACATGCCTACATTACATTGATGAATTGGAGCTAGTTCTTTGTCACCCTAGTTTATGACTGTTACATGATGAACTGCATCCGGCATAATTCTCTATCACCGATCCATTGCCTACAAGCTTTCCATATTTTGTTCTTCGCTTATTTACTTTTCCGTTGCTGTTGTTACAATCACTACAAAATACCAAAAACATTATTTTTGCTACCGTTCTTTTGCTATCGTTACCACTACTATCATATTACTTTGCTACTAAATACTTTGCTGCAGATATTAAGTTTCCAGGTGTGGTTGAATTGACAACTCAGCTGCTAATACTTGAGAATATTCTTTGGCTCCCCTTGTGTCGAATCAATAAATTTGGGTTGAATACTCTACCCTCGAAAACTGTTGCAATCCCCTATACTTGTGGGTCATCAAGACTATTTTCTGGCACCGTTGCCGGGGGGCATAGCTCTATTCTTTGAGTCACTTGGGATTTATATCTGCTTATCATTATGAAGAACTTGAGAGATCCAAAAACCAATATTTATCCCTCAACTACGAGGGGAGGTAAGGAACTGCCATCTAGCTCTGCACTCGATTCACCTTCTGTTTTGAGTAAGCTTGCGACACCTAAACTTGCTTCTGCTATTGATTCTGATATATCACATGTTATTGATGATGCCACTTCTACTATGCATGATACTTATGATGAAACTGCTTCTATGCTTGATACTACCATGCACTTGGTGAATTTCTTGATGAACAACTTGCTAGGGTTAGAGAGAATGAAATTATTGAAACTGATAATATTGATGAAAGTGATGATGAAGACTCTCCCCCTAATAAATATGAATTGCCTGTTGTTCCTGAGGGTTATGTTATGGATGAAGAAGCTACTAGAGCTATTTTAGCTTGCAATGATAGATATGATCTAAAGAGGTTATTAGATAAATGGAAGCAGCAATCCCTTAAGGCTAGAATGAAACCTGACCCTGCTTTTGCTACTTCACCTATCTGTGTTACTGATAAGGATTATGAATTCTCAATTGATCCTGATATAATTACTTTGGTTGAATCTGATCCTTTTTATGGCTATGAATCTGAAACTGTTGTGGCACATCTTACTAAATTAAATGATATAGCCACCCTGTTCACTAATGATGAGAGAACTCGCTACTTTTATATCCTTAAAATATTTACGTTCTCATGAAATGGTGATGCTAAGATATGGTTTAATTCTCTTGATCCTGGTTGTGTGCGTAGTCCCCAGGATATGATTTATTACTTCTCTGCTAAATATTTCCCTGCTCATAAGAAAACAAGCTGCTTTAAGGGATATATATATATATATATAATTTTGTGCAAATTGAAGAAGAGAGTCTCCCACAAGCTTGGGGGAGGCTTCTCCAATTACATGCTTTGCCTGATCATCCTCTTAAGAAAAATGAAATACTTGATATCTTTTATAATGGACTAACCGATGCTTCCAGAGATTACCTGGATAGTTGTGCTGGTTCTGTTTTCAGGGAAAGAACACCGGATGAAGCTGAAATTCTATTAAATAATATGTTGGCTAATGAAAATAATTGGGCACTTCCTCAGCCTATTCCTAAACCAACTCCGAAGAAGAGAGGTGTTCTATTTCTCAGCCCTGAAGATATGCAAGAGGCAAAGAAATCAATGAAAGAAAAGGGTATTAAAGCTGAAGATATTAAGAATTTACCTCCTATTGAAGAAATACATGGTCTTAATTTACCGCCTGTCGAAGAAATGCATAATTTTAACCCACCTCCTATTGAAGAAATACATATGGTCTTGATAACCCGACACAGGTAGTAAAGGTAAATTCTCTCTATAGATATGATAAAGCTGAAGTCCCATTTACTAAGTTTGCTACCCCATGCTTAGATGAGTTTGATAAATTTATGGTTAACCAAGAAGACTTCAATGCTTATTTTCGTAGAGAATTAAACCGCAGTGCTGATATGCTTGAACACTTGGGTGATTATATGGCTAATGTCAAAGGTGAACTTAAACTTATTAGTAAACATGCTTCTATGGTTACCACTCAAGTAGAACAAGTACTTAAAGCTCAAAATGATTTTCTCAATGAATTGAATAGTAAGAATAATGATTATGCTATTAGAGTGGCTACTAGAACTGGTAGGATGACTCATGAACCTTTGTATCCTGAAGGCCACCCTAAGAGAATTGAGCAAGATTCTCAGAGAAATAATATAGATGCACCTAGTCCTTCTAAAAGGAAGAAACAGAAAAATGATAGGAATCTGCATGCTTCTAGTGAACCTATTACTGAAACACCTGAGAATCCAAATGATATTTCTATTTCTGATGCTGAAACACAATCTGGTAATGAACCTGAAACTAGTGATAATGTTAATGATAATGTTCATGTTGATGTTGATGCTCAACCTAGCAATGATAATGATATAGAAATTGAACTTGCTGTTGATCTTGATAACCCACAATCAAAGAATCAATGTTATGATAAGAAAGACTTTGTTGCTAGGAAACATGGTAAAGAAAGAGAACCCTGGGTTCACAAAACCTTGCCTTTCCCTCCCAAACCATCCAAGAAAAAGGATGATGAGGATTTTGAGCGCTTTGCTAAAATGATTAGACCTATATTTTTGCGTATGCGGTTAACTGATATGCTTAAAATGAATCCTTATTATAAGTACATGAAAGAAATTGTTACTAATAAAAGAAAGATACCGGAAACTGAAATTTCCACCATGCTTGCTAATTATACTTTTAAGGGTGGAATACCAAAGAAACTTGCAGATCCATGAGTACCCACTATACCATGCTCCATTAAAAGAAACTATGTTAAAACTGCGTTATGTGATCTTGGAGCCGATGTTAGTGTTATGCCTCTCTCTTTATATCGTAGACTTGATTTGAATAAGTTGACACCTACTGAAATATCTTTGCAAATGGCTGATAAATCAACTGCTATACATGTCGGTATTTGTGAGGATGTGCCTGTTGTGGTTGCAAACGTTACTATTTTAACGGACTTTGTTATTCTTGATATTGCCGAGGAGGATAGTATGTCTATTATTCTTGGAAGACCCTTTTTGAATACTGCAGGGGCTGTTATTGATTGCAACAAAGGCAATGTCACTTTTCATGTTAATGGTAATGAGCATACGGTACACTTTCCAAGGAAACAACCTCAAGTCCACAGCATCAATTCTATTGGAAAAATTCCATCGATTATTTTTGGAGGTTTTGAATTTCCTCTTCCTACTGTCAAGAAATCTGATATTCTTATTGTTGGGGATGTGCATATCCCCGTTGAGGTAACCTAGTGTTATTCGAAAATTCTCCGGTTCCATGTTATTCGGAATGAGTTTGTTAACAAGACTTGATCAACCTTGTTAATGGATTTCTTTTGATGATCATGAGATGGATGAATTTAGAAAACACAACTCTCTATACCCTCCTTTTACTTCCTGTTATTTATATTAAATAAAATAAAAATAGTATTTTCTGTCTGTTATCTGAATTATCCGTGCAATATAAAATACCCCGAAAATAAAAGTTCTCCAAATGCCCTGAAATTTAAATATGATTTTTTTATAGAATATTTGAGAATATTTGGCACTAAGAACACAACAGGGGGGCATCCACCTGGCCACGAGGGTGGAGGGCGTGCCCCCTGCCTCGTGGGCCCACGGTGGCCCTCCCCCACTTATTCCTGCACCCACACACTCCTTCTTCCTCCCACAAACACGATTATCCAGTTCAAACCTGAGTCCAAGCTCATTTTACTGCCATTTTCGATCTCCTTGCTCAAAGCACCTCTCAAAAAACTGCTTGGGGGGATTGTTCCTTTGTATGTGACTCCTCCATTGGTCCAATTAGTTTTTGTTCTAGTGCTTTATTCATTGCAAATTTGTGCTTCCTAGGTGACCAGGTTCTTGAGCTTGCATGTCAAATTTATATGGTTCCAAGTAGTTTTGATGCATGATATAGGCTCTATGCACTTGTAGGAGTAGTTGCTATCAATATTGTTGAGTTTGGTTCACTTTTATTTTAAGTTACTAAAAAATTCAGAAATTTTTTAGAGGAAGAAATATGTTTAGGGAAATGTACCAAGGTGGCTCTTCAAGGAAGCTAGAACCCAGGCTTGCAATGCGTGATGCTGATGATGAGCCACCAAGGGACGCTTCAGTGCGGCCCTGTGAATGGCCTTCAAAGGACTTTATGGATCAAGCGGAAATCAAGGAAGAATTTAACGCATATTTGCGTAACGCTGATCTTGTGAGCTTCGAGGAGGAAAAGTGCCACCAGTACCACTATCTAACTAGTTCCTTTGTGAGGAGGTTTGAATTTTCATCTTCACGCAATTCTCCAACTGTCCTGTTTGATCTTTATGAAAAATCTTATATGATGGACTTAGAGGATTTTACCACTGCTTGCAAACTTCCACAATGGGGTAGTGTTAGGGAACCTCAAAAATCTTAATTTAGAGATTTTCTTGCTAGTATAACTATGGGGGAATTTAGAGATATAACACAAGCTACCATAGGGAGCATTCACTTTCCCGCTATACATTATTTTTCTCTCTTCATAGGTAGATGCATTAGTGGTAAAGATGAGGCATGTCACATGTGTGTCCGTGACCTCAGTATTCTTAGGAGTGCCGTGTTTGGAGATAAATCTTATAATATAGGAGGCATTGTTGCACATAGGTTGCATCTTAATAGATTTAATGGAGATTTCTTTGGTGGAATTTATGCAACCCACATAGCTAATTTTCTTGGTATAACCATACGTGAAGATGATATTGAGTTGGCCCCTGCTTATTTGGACTATGAGGCTATGGTTCGTCATCAGTTTGTTGAGAGGAACGATTAGTTCCTCCAGTACTGACTAATCTTTGACAGACGACGCACCTATCACGTCGCTCTCCCTACTTCTACTTTCTTTGACTTTCAGGCAAAAAGGAGATATTTTATAACCAGAGAGGAGGCGGAAGAGTATAAGAGGAGATCTGAGATAGCTCGCCTCCAAGCTGCAGCCCATGATGCAATGACTGCTGCATCGCAGTACGACCCTAGTTACAACTTTGGATATCCGCCAGGCCAGCCGTGGCCATAGACCAACTTAGGGCAAAAGCCTAAGCTTGGGGGAGTACGTATTTCTCACCGACATTACATTTAGGGACAATTCCATTTCTCCCCCTAACTTGAGCCACCACCTGGCATTTGCCCCTAATTTTCAGGTATGCTCAAAAATACCCCTCTTCTGTTAAGTCACCTTACAGAAATGCCCTTTTCTGCCGTTACCGTCCGGTCAAAGGGGTTTGACTGTCCGATGAACAGTAACATGGTGAATAGTAAATTTGAAAAATAGCAAAAAAATCAAAAAAAATCTGAAATTTTGTGGGATCGAAGATACTCAAGGGAGCAAGGTGCGTACAAATTTTGGCATAGTTTGGACATTACAAGAGCTCGTGTCAAAGGAAAAACTTTAAAATGTACGCTGTAAATAGTAAATTCAAAAAAAATAGTAAGAAAAATAAAAAAAAATATGAAAATTTTTGGCATCAAAGAGGCTGGGGTGCGCAAGGTGCGTGCAAATTTTTGTTGTGTTTTGACACTATAGGAGCTCGTGGAGAAAAAAACTATATTTGGCGCAGAAAAAACTCTGAAAAAATGCACTATTTCATTTTTTTGCTAGAGCACCTCGCATGTCATTTGATCAAAAAAATTGCAAGCGCCTTGCGCACCCAAGCCTCTTTGATGCCAGAAAATTCATACTTTTTAAATTTTTCTTGCTATTTTCTGAATTTACTATTCACAGCGTATAGATTTACATTTTTTCCTTTCCCACGAGTTCCTGGAATGTCCAAATAGCGTGAAAATTTGCACGCACCTTGCGCCCTTGAGTATCTTCGAGCCGACAAAATTTCAGATTTTTTTTGATTTTTTTGCTATTTTTTCAAATTTAATGTTCACCATGTTACTATTCACTAGACGGTCAAAGCCCTTTGACCGGATGGCAAGGGCATTTCTGTAAGGTGACTTAACAAAAGAGGGGTATTTTTGAGCATACCTGAACATTAGGGGCAAATGCCAGGTGGTTGCTCAAGTTAGGGGGAGAAATGGAATTGTCCCTTATATTTATGTTCACACACTCATTGTTAGATGCCGATGCTCATACTTTTTCATTGTATCATCCATGCCAGTTTATTTTCTTTTTATGCTTTCTTCTTGTGTGTTTAATAAACCTTAAGAAAAAACCCCAAAAAATTTAGTTGTAGCTTTTAGCTAGTTTTAATTTCTATGCTTGTAGTAGTAATTAAAAAGAAAATCCAAAAAGATTTCTTGTTCTTCTTTTTGCTTGTAGGGAGCTTTCCCGTGTATATAGTTTTATTTCTTTTCTTTTCTTTGGGGGTCGATAAGAGAAGACCTTAATTAAATTGTTGAAGTGGCTCTTATATGCATTATTGTTGATTTGACAAAAGAGCTCATATTGCCTTGTCTTCTCCTGTTTATTGAATGCTTGCAGATTCGAGCTTAGTCCAATGCACGCGCACTATTATTATTATTATTATTATTATTATTATTATTATTATTATTATTATTATTATTCACATCATTCGGTCGTGCAAGTGAAAGGTAATTATGACGATATATGATGGACTGATTGAGATGAGAAAAGCTGGTGTGAACTCGACCTCTCTTGTTTTTGTAAATATGATTAGTTCATCGTTCCTGATTCAGCCTATTATGAATAAACATGTTTGCAATGAGAACTTAGAGATTATAGTTGCTTATGCCATGCTTAATTAGCTAGGAGCTTATAATGGTTTACCTTGTGTGCCAACATGCTATTAAAATGGTTGTGATGTGGTATTGATAGGGTGGTATCCTCTTTTGAACGATTCGAGTGGCTTGACTTGGCACATCTTCACGCATGTAGTTGAAACAAACTCAACATAGCCTCTACGATATTTAAGTTCATGGTGCATTATATCCTACTCATGCTTGCATTCGATGTTGATTAATTTTAATGCATGTTCATGACTGTTGTCGCTCTCTAGCTGGTCGCTTCCCAGTCTTTTGCTAGCCTTTACTTGTACTAAGCGGGAATACTGCTTGTGCATCCAATTCCATAAACCCCAAAGTTGTTCCATATGAGTCCACCATACCTACCTATATACGGTATCTACCTGCCATTCCAAGTAAATTTGTATGTGCCAAACTCTAAACCTTCAAATAATTATCATGTTTTGTATGCTCGAATAGCTCATGTATCAACTAGGGCTGTCCGTATCTTCCATGTTAGGCGGGTTATTCTCAAGAGGAGTGGACTCCGCTCCTCACTCACGAGAATGTGGCTGGTCACCGGGATGCCCAGTCCCATGCTTTATGCAAACTAAATCAAAATAATTGCAAACAAAACTCCCCCTGGGACTCTTGTTAGTTGGAGGCACTCGTTGTTTCGAGCAAGCCATGGATTGATGCTTGTTGGTGGAGGGGGAGTATAAACTTTACCATTCTGTTTGGGAACCGCCTATAATGTGTGTATCATGGAAGATATCGCCATCTATTGGTTGTTATGTTGACAATGAAAGTATACCACTCAAAATATTATTCATCTCTATTTCAAAACCAAGCTCTGGCACCTCTACAAATCCCTGCTTCCCTCTGCGAAGGGTCTATCTATTTACTTTTATGTTGAGTCATCATCCTCTTATTAAAAAGCACCAGTTGGAGAGCACCATTGTCATTTGCATTCATTACTGTTAGTTTACATTGAGTATGACTTGACTGGATCTCTTTTACCATGAATTACAATGTCTAGTCAGTCCTTGATCTTTAAAGGTGCTCTGCATTTATGTTTTGCGGTCTCAGAAAGGGCTAGTGAGATACCATCTTGTTATATCATATTATGATTGTTTTGAGAAAGTGTTGTCATCCGAGATTTATTATTATTGCTCGCTAGTTGATTATGCCATTGATTTGAGTAAACATGAGACCTAAGCGTTATTGTGAATATGGTTAGTTTATAATATTTGCTAAAAACTTGAATGTTGGCTTTACATATTTGTAACAACAAGAGAAAACAGAGTTTGTAAAAGTTTTTCTTTATCACTTTCAGTTTGTCAACTGAATTGCTTGAGGAGAAGCAAAGGTTTAAGCTTGGGGGAGTTGATACGTCTCCGCCGTATCTACTTTTCAAAACACTTTTGCCCTTGTTTTGGACTCTAACTTGCATGATTTGAATGAAACTAACCCGGACTGACGCTGTTTTCAGTAGAATTGCCATGGTGTTATTTATGTGCAGAAACAAAAGTTCTCGGAATGACCTGAAACTTCACAGAACGTCTTTTTGGAAATAATAAAAAATCCTTGCAAAATATGAAGACCAGGGGTCCCACACCCTAGCCACGAGGGTGGGGGGCACGCCTGCCCCCCTGGGCGCGCCCCCTACCTCGTGGGCTCCCTGGAGCTCCTCCGACCTCAAATCCAACTCTATATATTTGCTTTCGGCGAGAAAAAAATATAGAGAAGGATTCATCGCGTTTTACGATACGGAGCCGCCGCCAAGCCCTAAAACCTCTCGAGAGGGCTGATCTGGAGTCCGTTCGGGGCTCCGGAGAGGGAAATCCGTCGCCATCATCATCATCAACCTTCCTCCATCACTAATTTCATGATGCTCACCGCCGTGCGTGAGTAATTCCATCGTAGGCTTGCTGGACGGTGATGGGTTGGATGAGATTTATCATGTAATCGAGTTAGTTTTGTTAGGGTTTGATCCCTAGTATCCACTATGTTCTGAGATTGATGTTGCTATGTCTTTGCTATGCTTAATGCTTTTCACTAGGGCCCGAGTGCCATGATTTCAGATCTGAACCTATTATGTTTTCATCAATATATGAGAGTTCTTGATCCTATCTTGCAATTCTATAGTCACCTACTATGTGTTATGATCCAGCAACCCCGAAGTGACAATAATCGGGACCACTCCCGGTGATGACCGTAGTTTGAGGAGTTCATGTATTAACTATGTGTTAAGGCTTTGGTCCGGTACTTCATTAAAAGGAGGCCTTAATATCCCTTAGTTTCCACTAGGACCCCGCTGCCACGGGATGGTAGGACAAAAGATGTCATGCAAGTTCTTTTCCATCAGCACATATGACTATATTCGGAATACATGCCTACATTACATTGATGAATTGGAGCTAGTTCTTTGTCACCCTAGTTTATGTCTGTTACATGATGAACCGCATTTGGCATAATTCTCTATCACCGATCCATTGCCTACGAGCTTTCCATATATTGTTCTCCGCTTATTTACTTTTCCATTGCTATTGTTACAATCACTACAAAATACCAAAAACATTACTTTTTCTACCGTTACCTTTTGATGTCGTTACCACTACTATCATATTACTTTGCTACTAAATACTTTGCTGCAGATATTAAGTTTCCAGGTGTGGTTGAATTGACAACTCAGCTGCTAATACTTGAGAATATTCTTTGGCTCCTCTTGTGTCGAATCAATAAATTTGGGTTGAATACTCTACCCTCGAAAACTGTTGCGATCCCCTATACTTGTGGGTTATCACGTATCTCAAGTCCAATGTACATGGAGGTTCAACGCACGGACAAATTCAAGGTGGTGGAGAATATTCGCCAAGGTGGAGTATGTTAGAGTTGTGTCGAATATTATTGTACAAGTTAGTTTACAGTTGGACTTGGAGTCGTATGGTGTGTACACAGGATATGGAGTCGTTCTCAAGTAGGACACTTGTGTCCTAGACCTCTCATATATAGCAGGGGTGGACACACGATGTAACCTATGCCAAGATAATAGCATAGGCATGCGGAGGAGCCGGCGGCTGTGCCGGCGCCCGGGCGGCCGGATTGCTGTATTGTGACGGTGTCATGGGGAGGAGCGCCCGTAGTCAGGCCCCGGGGATGTAGCCATGCTGGTGAAACTCGTTAACAAATCTCGGTGTCGTGCCTCGTGTGATTGCTTGGTCCTCGGTAGATCGACGGTGGCCTCAGATTTATTCTAACAGTCACTCCGATTGTCGGAGATGTATCTTTGGGCCCTCTCGGTAATGCACATCACTATAAGCCTTGCAAGCAATGTGACTAATGAGTTAGTTGCGGGATGATGCATTACAGAACGAGTAAAGAGACTTGCCGGTAACGAGATTGAACTAGGTATTGAGATACCGACAATCGAATCTCGGACAAGTAATATAACGATGACAAAGGGAACAACGTATGTTGTTATGCGGTTTGACCGATAAAGATATTCGTAGAATACGTGAGAGCCAATATGAGCATCCAGGTTCCGCTATTGGTTATTGATCGGAGACATGTCTCGGTCATGTCTACATAATTCTCGAACCCGTAGGGTCCGCACGCTTAAAGTTCGGTGACGATCGTTATTATGAGTTTATGTGATTTGATGTACCGAAGGTACTTCTGAGTCCCGGATGAGATCGGGGACATGACGAGGAGTCTCGAAATGGTCGAGACGTAAAGATTGATATATTGGACGACTATATTCGGACATCGGAAAGGTTCCGAGTGATTCGGGTATTTTTCGGAGTACCACGGAGTTACGGGAATACGGGGAAGAAGTATTGGGCCTCATGGGCCAAGTGGTGGAACAGAAGAGGCAGAGCGCGCGCCCCCTAGCCCAAACCGATTTGGACTAGGGGGCCGGCCCCCCTTTCCTCCTTTTCTCCCTCTCCTTCCTTCTCCCCTTCCCCCTTCCTTTCCTCCTCCTAGTAGGAGTAGGAAAGGGGAGTCCTACTCCTACTAGGAGGAGGACTCCTCCTCTTGGTGCGCCCTAGGAGGGCCGACCGGCCTCCCTCTTGCTCTTTATATACGGGGGCAGGGGGCACCCTAGAACACACAAGTTGATCTGTTGATCTCTCCCAGCCGTGTGCGGTGCCCCCCTCCACCATAATCCACCTTGATCATATCGTAGCGGTGCTTAGGCGAAGCCCTGCATCGGTAGCATCATCATCACCGTCATCACGCCGTCGTGCTGACGGAACTCTCCCGTGAAGCTCTGCTGGATCGGAGTTCATGGGACGTCATCGAGCTGAACGTGTGCAGAACTCGGAGGTGCCGTGCGTTCGGTACTTGGATCGGTTGGATCGTGAAGACGTATGACTACATCAACAGTGTTGTGCTAACGCTTCCACATTCGGTCTACGAGGGTACGTGGACACACTCTCCCCTCTTGTTGCTATGCATCACCATGATCTTGTGTGTGCATAGGGAACTTTTTTGAAATTACTACGTTCCCCAACAGTGGCATCCGAGCCAGGTTTTATGCGTAGATGTTATATGCACGAATAGAACACAAATGAGTTGTGGGCAATACAAGTCATACTACTTACCAGCATGTCACACTTTGGTTCGGTGGTATTGTTGGATGAAGCGGCCCGGACCGACATTACGCATACGCTTACGCGAGACTGGTTCTACCGATGTGCTTTGCACATAGGTGGCTGGCGGGTGTCAGTTTCTCCAACTTTAGTTGAACCGAGTGTGGCTATGCCCGGTCCTTGAGAAGGTTAAAACAACACTAACTTGAGAAACTATCGTTGTGGTTTTGATGCGTAGGTAAGAACGGTTCTTGCTCAGCCCGTAGCAGCCACGTAAAACTTGCAACAACAAAGTAGAGGACGCCTAACTTGGTTTTGGAGGGCTTGTTGTGATGTGATATGGTCAACATGTGATGAGATATAAGTTGTTGTATGAGATGATCATGTTTTGTTGAAGTTATCGGCAACTGGCAGAAGCCTTATGGTTGTCTCTTTATTGCATAAGATGCAAGTGCCATGTAATTGCTTTACTTTATCGCTATGCGATAGCAATAGTTGCAAAAACAATAGCTGGTGAGACGACCATGTGACGACACGTTGATAAAAGATTAAGATGATGAAGATCATGGTGTCATACTGGTAACAATGGAGATCATGACAGTACTTTGGAGATGGAGATCAAAAGCACAAGATGATGATGGCCATATCATGTCACATATTTGGATTACATGTGATGTTTATCTTTTATACATCTTATTTTTGCTTAGTTCGGCGGTAGCATTATAATATGATCTCTCACTAAATTTCAAGGTAAAAGTGTTCTCCCTGAGTATGCACTGTTGCCAAAGTTCGTCGTGCCGAGACACCACGTGATGATCGGGTGTGATAAGCTCAACATTCATCCACAACGGGTGTAAGACAGTTTTGCACACGCAGAAATACTCGGGTTAAACTTGACGAGCCTAGCATATGCAGATATGGCCTCGGAACACTGGAGACCGAAAGGTCAAGCGTGAATCATATAGTAGATATGATCAACATAGTGATGTTCACCATTGAAAACTACTCCATCTCACGTGATGATCGGACATGGTTTAGTTGATTTGGATCACGTGATCATTTAGATGACTAGAGGGATGTCTATCTAAGTGGGAGTTCTTAAGTAATATGATTAATTGAACTTTAATTTATCATGAACTTAGTCCTTATAGTATTTGCATAACTATGTTGTAGATCAATAGCTCACGATGTTGCTCCCTGTTTATTTTGATATGTTCCTAGAGAAAAACTATGTTGAAAAATGTTAGTAGCGATGATGCAGACTAGCTCCGTAATCTGAGGTTTATCCTCATTGCTGCATAGAAGAATTATGTCCTTGATGCACCGCTAGATGACAGACCGATTGCAGGAGCAAAAGCATATGTTATGAACGTTTGGCAAGCTCGATATGATGACTACTTGATAGTTTAGTGCACCATGCTTTACAGCTTAGAATCGGGGCTTGAAAGACATTTTTGAAATGCCCCGGAGAATATGAGATGTTCCAAGAGTTGAAATTAGTATTTCAGACTCATGCCCATGTCGAAAGGCATAAGACCTTTGACAAGTACTTTGCCTACAAGATGGAGGAGAATAGCTCAACTAGTGAGCATGTGTTCAGAATGACTGAGTACTGCAATCACTTGAATCAAGTGGGAGTTAATCTTCCAGATAAGATAGTGATTGACAAAGTTCTCTAGTCACTATCACCAAGTTACTAGAACTTTGTGATGAACTATAATATGCAAGGGATAACGGAAACGATTCCCAAGCTCTTCGTGATGCTGAAATCGACGAAGGTAGAAATCAAGAAAGAGCATCAAATGCTGATGGTTAACAAGACCACTAGTTTTAAGAAAAGGGAAAAGGGATAGAAGGGGAACTTCAAGAAGAACGGCAAGCAAGTTGCTGCTCAACTGAAGAAACCCAAGTCTGGACCTAAGCCTGAGACTGAGTGCTTCTACTGCAAAGGGACTGGCCACTGGGAGCGGAACTGCCCCAAGTATTTGGTGGATAAGAAGGATGGCAAGGTGAACAAAGGTATATTGGATATACATGTTATTGATGTGTACTTTACTAGTGTTTATAGCAACCCCTCGGTATTTGATACTAGTTCAGTTGCTAAGAGTAGTAACTTGAAACGAGAGTTGCAGAATGAACAGAGACTAGTTAAGGGTGAAGTAACGATGTGTGTTGGAAGTAGTTCCAAGAATGATATGATCATCATCGCACACTCCCTATACTTTCGGGATTAGTGTTGAACCTAAATAAGTGTTATTTGGTGTTTGCGTTGAGCATGAATATGATTTGATCATGTTTATTGCAATACGGTTATTCATTTAAGTTAGAAAATAATTGTTATTCTTTTTACATGAATAAAACCTTCTATGGATATACACCCAATGAAAATGGTTTGTTAATCTCGATCGTAGTGATACACATATTCAAAATATTGAAGCCAAAAGATGCAAAGTTAATAATGATAGTGCAACTTATTTGTGGCACTGCCGTTTAGGTCATATTGGTGTAAAGTGCATGAAGAAAATCCATGCTGATGGGCTTTTGGAATCACTAGATTATGAATCAGTTGATGCTTGCGAACCATGCCTCATGGGCAAAGATGAAGAAGACTCCGTTCTCCAGAACAATGGAGCGAGCGACTGACTTATTGGATATAATACATATTGATGTATGAGGTCCGACGAGTGTTGAGGCTCATAGCGGGTATCGTTATTTTTTGCCCTTCACAGATGATTTGAGAAGATATGGGTATATCTACTTGAAGAAACATAAGTCTAAAACATTTGAAAAGTTCAAAGAATTTCAGAGTGAAGTGGAAAATCATCGTAATAAGAAAATAAAGTTTCTAAGATCTGACCGCACAGGCGAATATTTGAGTTACGAGTTTGGCCTTCAATTAAAACAATGTGGAATAGTTTCACAAACTCATGCCGCCTGGAACACCACAGCGTAATGGTGTGTCCGAATGTCATAACCGTACTTTATTTGATATAGTGCAATCTATGATGTCTCTTACCGATTTACCCCTATCGTTTTGGGGTTATGCATTAGAGACAGCTGCATTCACATTAAAAAGGACACCATCTAAATCCGTTGAAACGACACTGTATGAACTGTGGTTTAGCAAGAAACCTAAGATGTCGTTTCTTAAAGTTTGGGGTTGTGATTCTTATGTGAAAAAGTTTCATCTTGATATGCTCAAACCCAAGTCGGAGAAGTGCGTCTTCATAGGATACCCAAAATTAACTGTTGGGTACACCTTCTATCACAGATCCGAAGGCAAGATATTTGTTGCTGAGAATGGATCCTTTCTAGAGGAGTTTCTCTCGAAAGAAGTGAGTGGGAGGAAAGTAGAACTTGATGAGGTAACTGTACCTAATCCCTTATTGGAAAGTAGTTCATCACAGAAATATGTTTCTGTGACTCCTACACCAATTAGTGAGGAAGCTAATGATGATGATCACGTAACTTCAGATCAAGTTACTACCGAACCTCGTAGGTTAACCAGAGTGAGATCCGCACCAGAGAGGTACGGTAATCCTATTCTGGAAGTCATGTTAATTAACCATGACGAACCTACGAACTATGAGGATGCGATGATGAGCCCAGATTCCGTGAAATGGCTTGAGGCCATGAAATCTAAGATGGGATTCATGTATGAGAACAAAGTGTGGACTTTGATTGACTTGCCCGATGATCGGTGAGTCATTAAAAATAAATGGATCTTCAAGAGGAAGACAGACACTGATAGTAGTGTTACTATCTACAAAGCTCGAATTGTTGCAAAAGGTTTTCGACAAGTTCAAGATGTTGACTACGATGAGATTTTCTCACTCGTAGCGATGCTTAAGTCTGTCTGAATCATGTTAGCAATTGCCACATTTTATGAAATCTGGCAAATGGATGTCAAAACTGCATTCCTTAATGAATCTCTTAAAGAAGAGTTGTATATGATGCAACAAGAAGGTTTTGTCGATCCTAAAAGTGCAAACAAAGTGAGCAAGCTCCAGCAATCTATCTATGGCTGGTGCAAGCATCTCGGAGTTGGAATATATACTTTGATAAAGTGATCAAAGCATATGGTTTTATACAGACTTGCGGTAAAGCCTGTATTGACAAGAAAGTGAGTGGGAGCACTACAACATTTCTGATAAGTATATGTGAATGACATATTGTTGATCGGAAATAATGTAGAATTTTCTGGAAAGCATAAAGGAGTGTTTGAAAAGAGTTTTTCAAAGAAAGACCTCGATGAAGCTATTTACATATTGAGCATCAAGATCTACAGAGATAGATCAAGACGCTTGATATATTTTCAATGAGTACATACCTTGACAAGATTTTGAAGCAGTTCAAAATGGAAAAGTAAAAGGAGTTCTTGCCTGTGTTACAAGGTGTGAAGTTGAGTAAAGACTCAAAACCTGACTATGGCAGAAAATAGAAAGAGAATGAAAATTCATTCCCTATGCCTCAGTCATAGGTTCTATAAGTATGCCACGCTGTGTACTAGTCCTATTGTGTACCTCACCATAAGTTTGGCAAGAGGGTACAATAGTGATCTAGGAGTGGATCACTGGACAGCGGTCAAAAATATCCTTAGTGGAATAAGGAAATATTTCTCGGTTATGGAGGTGATAAAAGAGTTCGTCGTAAAGAGTTACGTCGATGCAAGCTTTTTACATCGATCTAGATGACTCTAAGTCTCAATCTGGATACATATTGAAAGTGGGAGCAATTAGCTAGAGTAGCTCCGTGCAGAGCATTGTAGACATAGAAATTTGCGAAATACATACGGATTTGAATGTTGCAGACCTGTAGACTAAACTTCTCTCACAAGCAAAACATGATCTCTCTTTGGGTGTCAATCACATAGCGATGTGAACTAGATTATTGACTCTAGTAAACCCTTTGGGTATTAGTCACATGGAGATATGAACTAATCACATAAAGATGTGAACTAGATTATTGACTAGTGCAAGTGGGAGACTGAAGGAAATATGCCCTAGAGGCAATAATAAAGTTATTATTTATTTCCTTATATCATGATAAATATTTATTATTCATGCTAGAATTGTATTAACCGGAAACTTAGTACATGTGTGAATGCATAGACAAACAGAGTGTCACTAGTATGCCTCTACTTGACTAGCTCGTTGAATCAAAGATGGTTAAGTTTCCTAGCCATAGACATGAGTTGTCATTTGATTAACGGGATCACATCATTAGAGAATGATGTGATTGACTTGACCCATTTCGTTAGCTTAGCACGATAATCGTTTAGTTTGTTGCTACTGCTTTCTTCATGACTTATACATGTTCCTATGACTATGAGATTATGCAACTCCCGAGTACCGGAGGAACACTTTGTGTGCTACCAAACATCACAACGTAACTAGGTGATTATAAAGGTGCTCTACAGGTGTCTCCGATGGTGCTTGTTGAGTTGGTATAGATCAAGAATAGGATTTGTCACTCCGATTGTCGGAGAGGTATCTCTGGGCCCTCTCGGAAATGCA
This sequence comes from Triticum urartu, assembly GCF_056163025.1. NCBI lineage: Eukaryota > Viridiplantae > Streptophyta > Magnoliopsida > Poales > Poaceae > Triticum > Triticum urartu. The sequence continues at coordinate 364,543,885 of NC_141873.1, read as the reverse complement.
CATCACTATAAGCCTTGCAAGCAATGTGACTAATGAGTTAGTTGCGGGATGATGCATTACAAAACGAGTAAAGAGACTTGCCGGTAACGAGATTGAACTAGGTATTGAGATACAGACGATCGAATCTCGGACAAGTAACATACCGATGACAAAGGGAACAACGTATGTTGTTATGCGGTTTGACCGATAAATATCTTCATAGAATATGTGGGAGCCAATATGAGAATCTAGGTTCCGCTATTGGTTATTGATCGGAGACATGTCTCGGTCATGTCTACATAGTTCTCGAACCCGTAGGGTCCACACGCTTAAAGTTCGGTGACGATCCGTATTATGAGTTTCTGTGATTTGATGTACCGAAGGTAGATCGGAGTCCCTGATGAGATCGGGGATATGACGAGGAGTCTCGAAATGGTCGAGACGTAAAGATCGATATATTGGACGACTATATTCGGACATCGGAAAGGTTCCGAGTGATTCGGGTATTTTTCGGAGTACCGGGGAGTTACGGGAATACGGGGAAGAAGTATTGGGCCTCATGGGCCAAGTGGTGGAAGAGAAGAGGCAGGGCGCGCGGCCCCCTAGCCCAAACCGAATTGGACTTGGGGGCCGGGCCCCCTTTCCTCCTTTTATCCCTCTCCTTCCTTCTCCCCTTCCCCCTTCCTTTCCTCCTCCTAGTAGGAGTAGGAAAGGGGAGTCCTACTCCTACTAGGAGGAGGACTCCTCCTCCTGGCGCGCCCTAGGAGGGCCGGCCGGCCTCCCCCCTTGCTCCTTTATATACGGGGACAGGGGGGCACCCTAGAACACACAAGTTGATCTGTTGATCTCTCCCAGCCGTGTGCGGTGCCCCCCTCCACCATAATCCACCTCGATCATATCGTAGCGATGATTAGACGAAGCCCTGCGTCGGTAGCATCATCATCACCATCATCACGCCGTCGTGCTGACGGAACTCTCCCGTGAAGCTCTGCTGGATCGGAGTTCGTGGGACGCCATCGAGCTGAACGTGTGCAGAACTCGGAGGTGCCGTGCGTTCGGTACTTGGATCCGTCGGATCGTGAAGACGTACGACTACATCAACCACATTGTGCTAAGGCTTCCACATTCGGTCTACGAGGGTACGTGGACACACTCTCCCCTCTCGTTGCTATGCATCACCATGATCCTGTGTGTGTAGGGATATTTTTTGAAATTACTACGTTCCCCAACAGATCATCCCATGTGTTCCGGAGCAGTAGCAAGCTACCATGGCTCAGTGGAAGCACTAGGAGACATTTCCCTATAAGAGACTCTACCAAGAATAAACAACTAGATTGTCAGATCCCACACATACCAAGCATTTCAAAACCATACACACAATATGCTCGATATGTGCAAATACAACATGGCATCACAACAAAACTCTATGACTCAAAGTATTTATTCAGAGGGCTCCGAAGAGTCATACATAGAAAGAATTACAATCATGGGTCACATGACCCAGCATATAGAGCATACAGGCAACAGAAGCATAACATGTCTAAGTATAGAAAACTACAAATGAAAAAGGCCGAGAAGCCTGACGATCTACATGACCTTCCCAAGGGTACAAGATCGTAGCTGAGGTAACAAGCTAAACATCAAAGTCCACGCGGAACTACTAGTGAAACTGAAGTCTCCCATGCAAAACATAAATTAATAAAACGTGAGTACAAATGTACCCAGCAAGACTTACATCAGAAGTAGCTACATATGCATCAGTATCAACAAAGGGGTGGTGGAGTTTAACTACAACAAGCCAGCTTTGACTCAGTGGCTATCCTGTACTACGACTACTGGTAACTCTTTTGAGGTGGTGCACATGAGTACACATATTCACCATATCAATACACCACTATGGATCCGCTCCTGTCTCCCTACGAGAAGGCCATCCATAGCACTGACGCTTATCTTGCACATTTTAGAGTATCCACTCCCAGTTATCTATGAACAATGTAAGCGTTCCAAGTGGTCCACATCCGCGGACGCGACTATTCGAATAGATCATTTATAACCCTGCAGGGGTGTACTTCTTCACACACGCTCTTACCACTTATCGCCGTTTACACGACATGTACTCGGCAAACTTCAAGAGGAAGCCTAGAGAGGGTGTCGGCCGTGACCTGACTAACCACACAAGTCTCTAGTCCAGGTTTATCGCCTATTCAGGTTCCATCTGCAGGGAGTCCGGCCAAGGTTTCCACTACGGCCCCGAACGATGTGCGCAGGGTTCCCGAGGCACCAAACGGGCGTCTCGGTACACCGTGCCATGTGCCTACCGCATCGCAGCCCACCCCTAGGGTCAGCGCTGCGCACGACCTCCAGCATACTACAAATATCAGAAACTACTTGCAACTCCGGGACAGAGGAAAAGGCGATTAATAAGCCGAGAGGGTCCATTGGTTTCAGGCCCAACGCGTGGTAGTAACTGTTCTTGGATCACAAGCACAGAACTCGGTTCCTAAGGACGGTTTCAATGAGACAACCCACCATGTACTCCTACATGGCCTCTCATCGCTACCATTACCAAATTGTGTTCACACACTTAGCTCTCGACAGTAGGACATGTTCACACCATTCCAATCCATCCTAGATGAATCAGACCTGACACAACTCTAAGCATAGCAGGCATAACAAGCAAACATAAATGAGTAGGCACATCATGGCTCAAACAACTCCAACTCATTCTAGTGGGTTTCAACTATTTACTGTGGCCTGCAGCCTTCTCTTTTCACTGCCCATAATGAGTTGTTAGACAACAATGTCTGAATCTTTTTCATACACTGAAAGGCTCTCCACCCACCCACCCACCCCTCCCACCCCTCCCACCTCCGGCCTAGGTTTTTTGGTGATCTCCTCTTCTAGCCAGTGATTTGTGTTTCCCATCCGCCCATCTACTCCGGCGGCTTCTGATCTACACGTCTATACCCATTTCATATGGGTCCTTCTGGTGGATCGACGTTGGACTTGGATTTCTCGGCGGGCGCCATCTTTGCGGACAAGGTTTTCAATCATTGTGGGAGATCTATTCATTCAACGGATGACACGGGCCATTTCATTGTGGTGGTGTCTTTCAGCAGACATATATTCCATCTTAATGATGATTCTGTGGCGGCTGCTTTGGAATCAGCGATTGGGGGTTCGGCAATTGAATTTTTGGTTCAACTCATCCGAGACAAGGTATTCTCCTTTTTTGTATCATGCAAGCAAGTTGGCCTCTGCATTCTCCAGTTGAGATCGTTTGCGTGTCCACAATTCAAATGCTATTTTCATCTTTGGGGGAATGGTGGCCCTAATTAGATTCGTGAATTGAAGATCTGGAAAAAGGAATGTGACGCTGAGTGGATTCTTGTGAGTCCCTCTAAGAAGCGTGCCACTTTGGCGTTGCTAGCCATGGATAAACCCCTGGCTAAATATTCTGTTAGATCAAGTTCGTTATTGAGGAAGAATCTTTCTTTTGCCACGTTCCAGCAATATCCTGCTTGCAAGGGTTATAGGTACCCTGCTACACAGCCACTTGTTGATGCGGTCTTGGAGGCCGGCTACGTCGTGAATCCTCAAGAGAAAGTGATCTTGCCCCCACCGCCGGTGATCGACCTTTAGTGGACGGTGGCGACACCGTCCATCTCTTTCGGGATGATCAACGTCCCTGCCAGGAACACCGCCGTCATATCCGGATCTGCACCCACCCAGTTAATTCAAACTGAGCATGTTCCACATGTTTTAGTCACACGTGATCTTGTTGCATCGGACTCTTCAGCCCAACATGGATGCATGGCCCAGCTTGGGTCCCCAGCCCAACATGGCTTAATAGCCCACAATGGCTCTCCAGCCTTGGGCGGGGTTGTCACGACCCAGTCTGTTATGGCCGAACCATCTCAGGGTATTTTGGATTTTTCCGTTGCCACAGTTGGAATATCTGCTCAGGCTGTTATGGATGACCAACTACCGGATCTTTCTGAGGATGCTGCTCAACCTAATGATCTCATTGATGATATTGTTTTCAAGGTTTGGAAATGTCAGAATTGTTTATCTATGCTGCATTACTCCAATTCGTGCACCAATCCGATTCGCTGCCGTAGATGCTTTTGACTGGGCCACCGAGCCAAAGGATGCTCCGACGCTACGCATTCCCCGACTTACAAGTGGGTCCCGCGGGTTAATCCTACTTCCCCGGGCCGGTCAGCTGAGATTTCCTCGCCCGACGCCTCGGTTTCCCTCGCAGCTAACCAAGTTGGGTCTTTGCCTAGTCCCATCACGCCTGCAACACCATCTCTTCCGCCATTGCCTGCCAAGCCACCGCCCATCATGCCAGCACCACCTACCTCGCCACCATCGCCCAGCCTAGCCGTGCCATTATCCACCGCGGCTCCTACGCTACCATCAACTTCTCCACCGCACCCAACAATGGCTACCTTCGCCCTCGACCCCACGCCTCTCGTCCCGCCGGGCTTCGAGATCATCGACGGTGGGCCGCGGCGGCTTCCGCGCACCTTCTACTCTCCTGCAGTGTCTCCTGATCGTCAGCATGAGGAATACGCCATTGCCATCGTCGAGCCTACACCCCAGCCTGAAGAAATTGCTATCTTCAGAAATATGGTCAGTGATTTTATTGTCAACAATCTTGGGCGCGCCGTTCTTGATGCTCAGCCTTGGATCCAAGGAGTTGGAATCTTCCATTTCCGTAGTCCGGTTGCTAGGCAGGCTCTGGTAGATCATCCTCCGTTTCAGCTCGACATTGATAGATTTGTTAGATTTGTGCCACATGATGAGGGTATCAATTTCAGAGCTATCAAGGGTTTTCGCAGGGGTTGGATTATGATTGTTGGAATACCCCTGGATTATAGGTGTACACAGTATATTGCAGATGCAATCAGTACCTTTGGTCGTTTCCATCACTGGCACCAGTATGACCCGCTGCTTGTGCGAACCTTGGCGTATGTTTCTTTTCCGGCAACTACATTAGTGCCGCGCGATGTGGTCTATCGGGAGTTTGCAGACTTTGGAGGTTCTAGCTTTTCTTGGTCTGCTCCAATATACATTTTCTCTGCTGATTTTGCTGATATATTGCCACCTGATGAGGATCCGATGCCCTTCGATGGCAACCCTCACCCACTCCCTGGGCATCTGTAGTTTCATAACCACAATTGGGTTATGCCTGAATTTCCTAAGATTGGTTGGGATGAGCTGCCACCTCCAGCACAGGAGAATGAACCAAACCACCAGGAGGCTCCTCATGATGATCTCAATATGCAGCAGGAGATTGTGGAGGAAAATCAGGTTGATGTGAACCAGTCCCAGGAATCTATCATTCTGCAAGTTTCGGATGACTCTGTTAATGCTCAGCCAGTGGAGGATTTAGTGATTTTGCAGCAACCAGCTGTCCAGATGCAGCCGCCTCTTCATGTTGGCCAAGTTCTCACTGTTTTTGGCCCTGTTCTGCCACCTGTGATGCAATGGCAGCAAACTTTCCAGAAGTTAATGCCGGCTATTTTCTCTGCTGATATCCCAAAGTGCGTGTTCAAGATTGATTTTGGTTCTCTGCTACTGTCTAAGAGCTCTTGGGATGTTTGTTTTAATGGGGCAGATGTCAGCTTCTCTTTGCAGCATGTGTCAGAGCCCTCACTCTGCCTTCCACGCCAGGTTTCTCCAGTTAGGAGACCACTTGCAAGGGCACTCTGCTTTGATGATCTCTCTGAACCTGTCAGTGAGTCATTTCAGTTCTCTGCTATACTTGAGGTTACTACCAAGCATGGCCGGAAACCAAGAGCTTCTAAGATTTTGGTTGATACTGAGGTGCGCTGCAGTGCACGTCTAAGTGCGCTACGCGATGGCTATCATAGATCTCCAAGAAGAGGCCCCCAGCAGGCCAAGACCCAGCGTTCTTTCAAGAGGCATCGAACCAGCTCATCTCAGCCGGAGGAGAATCCATCAGTGCCTCCGCCAACGCCTGTTTCTGATCTTCAGCGTATCGGGGCATGTTTGCGCATTGCTCCTGAGTTGATCTCCAAGGAAAAGCTTGAGGCTGATCCTTCTACCTCCACCAGCAGCAAGGGTTCTGATGATTAGTTGCACCAGACGGCTTTATGGTTCATGGCGTACCGATTTAAACGCCATCTATCTGTTCTTATGTTTTCTGTTGGGGTTCTATCTCCCCTGTTTAGTTCGTCAGTGTAGGTCATTACATGATCTACTTTTGTTGCTTTCTATTATGGTTTGTAATGAATCATTCCGGGTTTAGAGACTGGAAGGTTTTATGTTGGAATGTGCGCGGCCTTAATTCCGAAGCACGTCAATTAGCGGTTAAGCAAAAGATTGATGAAAGTGGTTGTTCAGTTGTCTGTGTGCAAGAAACAAAGTGCATGCATATTGATCATAGGTTTATTAGGAAATTATGTCCACGACGTTTTGATAATTTTTCCTACGTGCCTTCGGTGGGGGCCTCAGCTGGTATGATCATCATTTGGAATTCTTCTTTCTTTGAAGGAAAACTAATTGAGGCAAGACATTTTGGTATTATTATGGAATTCCACTCTAAGCATACTTCTGAAGTTTGGACTCTAGTGTCAGTCTATGGTCCATGCCAGGGTCCGGCCCGGGATGATTTTGTTCAATGGTTATATAACCTTGATATCAACTATGGTGATAATTGGCTGCTTTTGGGTGACTTCAATTTTATGCTGTCGTTGGAAAATTGAAACCTACCTGGGGGTAATGTCAGCGATATCTTTCTGTTTAATAAAGTGATTGGCCATTTGGGTCTTGTTGAGCTACCAATTAAGGGACGACAATTCACTTGGTCGAATATGCAAACTGAACCTTTACTTGAACAGATCGATTGGTTCTTTACCTCAGTTGCATGGACCACGGATCATCCAAACACGTTAGTTTTGCCCCTTGCACGCACGGCCTCCGATCATGTTCTGTGTGTGGTCTCGATTGCTACTGCTATCCCTAAGGCTAAAATCTTCTGTTTTGAAAATTATTGGATTGACTTGCCTGGCTTTTATGACTGTGTGGCCGATGTTTGGAACAAATCAGTGGCCAGACCCTTGGCTGCCCTAACTATTTCCTCTAAATTCAAGGCGCTACGGTATGCACTCAAGAAATGGCACATGAATTTGTCCACAATTAAATCGCTCATTTCTGATTGCAACAAAGTGATTCTCTTCTTCGATGGTCTGGAGGAGATTAGGCCTTGGTCTAGGCCGGAGTTTAATTTCAGGCGAATTGTGAAATCGCATCTGGAGGATATTTTAATTGGCAATTTGTATATTGGAAGCAACATTGTACTATACGCAACATTAAAGTTGGTGAGGAAAACTGGAAGTTTTTCCATGCCATGGCCACGGAAAGGTATAGGAGAAACACAATTTCTTCAATTAAGAATGCTGATGGTGATGTGGTCTTGGATCACCAACAACTTGCGGGCATGTTTTGGTCTGATTTTAATCAAAGAATGGGCAATGCAAAGGAATTCACACGGGTTTTGATTTGGACACATTAATTCCGAGAGTTGATGGCCTTGAGGATCTTTCCCAGCCTTTCACTGATTCCGAGGTTGAGGCTGTCATTAAGCACATGCCACCGGACCGTGCCCCTGGTCCCGATGGTTTTTCTGGTCTGTTCTTAAAGAGGTGCTGGCCAATCCTGAAAGAGGATTTCATGCAACTCGTGAAGGAGTTTTATGAGGGAAGGTGCAACCTAGAATGTCTTAATACTTCCTTAATTACCCTTATACCTAAAAAGCTGAGCCCTGAAGTTGTTGGAGATTTTCGGCCCATCTCATTAACCAACATGTGCTTGAAATTTTTGACTAAGATGCTTGCTAACCGCCTTTAGAAAGTGATCCTAAGATGCATCCACCGCAATCAATATGGTTTTCTTCGGTCTCGTTCTATTCAAGATTGCCTAGCCTGGTGTTTTGAGTATATACACCAGTGCAAGGCCTCGAAGCGCCCCATTGTCCTCCTAAAGCTGGATTTCATGAAGGCCTTTGACACAATTGAACATGACTTAATTCTCAGAATTTTGCAATGCAAGGGTTTTGACTCCCGGTGGACTGGATGGATCAATAGTATTTTGTCTACAGGATCTTCTTCCGTGCTTCTCAACGGTATGCCAGGTAATCACTTTGTCTGCAGAACGGGCGTGTGTCAGGGGGATCCTCTCTCACTGTTGCTCTTTGTGATTGCGGTGGATTTATTGCAATCTGTAGTCAATGAGATGTGCTCTAGGAATATTCTATCTCTGCCAATCCCAACCAACTCCAATGATTACCTGATCGTAATATGCTGACGACACTTTAATTGTTCTGCCTGCGATCGATGAGCAGCTCATTGCTTTCAAGGAGATGCTGGTCACTTCTGCTGAGTCAACTGGTTTGCGTGTTAAGTTTAGTAAGTCCTCTCTCATTCCTATAAACATGTCTGATGAGGAAGGTGCTAAAGTGGCCTCTCTGCTTGGATGCGATGTTGGGACGATGCCTTTCACATATCTAGGTTTGCCAATGGGAACTTCTAGGCCTACAATCTATGATCTGCTGCCTCTGGTTGATCGAGTCGAGCACTGCTTATCTGCCTCCTCAAGCTTACTAAACCAAGGGAGCCGACTGCAACTTCTTCAGTCGGTGTTGTGCTCCATGCCAATATACTTTTTGTGCACATTATCTCTCCCAAAGGGCATTTTACAATAGTTAGAGCGAATCATGAGACAATGTTTGTGGAGAGGCAACACGGATAATCCACGTCAATCACTGGCTGCTTGGGATTTAGTGTGTCGCCCTAAGAGTTTTGGTGGTTTGGGTGTTCTTAACTTGGCCATCCAAAATGAGGCTTTGCTACTAAAGCATCTCTTCAAGTTCTTCAATAAAGTGGACGTGCCTTGGGTATCTTTAATTTGGGACACTTATTATGCATCGTCACCACCCCAAAGCACCCAGATCTGTGGTTCATTTTGGTGGCGTGATATCATGCGCTTATATCCCAAATTCTGCAAGCTTGCTGTTCCACAAGTTAATGCTGGTGACACGGTGCTTATTTGGCTTGACCGTTGGCGGCTGGGAAATCGTGTCGTTCTTTTGCATGACTATTTCCCGAGGCTACATTCTTTGTTGTGGATGATGCAATCATAGTCAAGGACTTCATGGAGCAGCCTGATATCTTGGATCATTTCCATTTGCCTCTATCATAGGAGGCCTTCTCATAATTCACACAATTAGAGGCCCTCCTACCTTTGATCTATCTGGATGGTGAGAGCAAGGACATTTGGAAGTGGCCTTCAAAGTCTGGAGTCTTTATGTCAAAGATATATTATGACTCTTGCTTCTCACACCTAGTGGTTGATCCCATATTCCAGTGGATCTGGAAGTGTGCATGCACGCTAAAGCTAAAAGTTTTTGGTTGGCTACTGTTAATGGATCGCTTGAACACTAGGGATATGATGCAACATCGACAGTGGATCATCCAGGATGACCCTTGTGTGCTATGCAACCTTGCACAACATGAGGATCGGGCTCATCTTTTCTTTGCTTGCAATTTTAGCCAAAGGGTTTGGAACTATCTTGGGATTTCTTGGACAGTTCAAACGAACCAAACCACATATGAAATGGCTCAAGCAGTTAGGAAGGATTTTGGTCACCCTTTTTTCTCTGAGGTTGTCTTCACTGCTACCTAGAATATTTGGATACAACGGAATGGGAAGATCTTCAGAAATGAACAACCCTCATTTCGAGCTTGGAGAAGAAACTTTATTCATGACATCTCTCTTCTGTCTCACAGGATTAGATGTAAATATAAAGATAGTTTTCTGACTTGGATAGCTAATCTTTCTTAGCCTTTTTTCTTGTAAGTATATTTTCTTTCTTCTGTATATTTGTAAACTTGTAACCTTTTCCCTTATTTTTATTAATAAAGGACTGTGAGGCTGTTGCCTTGCAGTAAATAGTCAAAAAAAACTATTTACTATGGCAAAGACAGGTCATGCAGAGGAAAGGGGTTCAACTACCGCAACATATAGCAGTTGAATCGTTGTTGCCCTAATGCAATAAAAGAGAGAAGGAGCGAGAGAGTGGGATTGTATCAGAATGCTCAAAGGGTTTTTTGCTTCCCTGGCACTTCTGAAGATAGCAAAGCTCTTCATCGGTGTCATCAAACTCATCGTCAAAACAACTTCCATTGAGAGGGAACAAACACCGACAATAGAGAAGAAACACAATCAATGCAATGCAACAATATGATGCATGATCATGACATGGCAACATGTTATGATTGAGATAATGTAGCTATCAACAATTTAAATGAAGTTAGTTTGAACACAAGATTCAAATTTAAACTCCACATAAGGCATTTCAAATGCCATTAATTCAAATTGTCTAATAGAGCAACTTTAAGTTGGTCAAACATGCATGAAACTAGCATAAATGGATAGATTGGATTTTTCTGATAACTTTTCATATGTAATTTATTTAATTTGGAGTTACAGATTATTTTCTATGATTTTTAGAAGTTTAAAACATTTTTTGAAATTTTTTGAATTATTTTTAATCCAGAAAATTGTTAACTGCATCAGCATGATGTAGGTGTGACGTCAGCAAGTCAACATGGGCAGTCCAGGTCAAACTGACCAGTGGGTCCTGCTTGTCAGCGACTAAACTAACTAACCTAATTAATTAGCACTAACCTAGGTTAATTAGCAGGGTGCCCCCACATGTTAGTGACCTAGGGGAGGTCAAACCCCTAGTCAACTGGGTCAAACTCGCCGGCGGCTCGACGCCGATGACGGCAGAGGCGACAGACTGGTGCGGGCTTCATACTCCAGCGGCAAAATCGAAGGCCGAGGCCATCTACGTGATGAGGAGGCTCCGCCGCATCGACTAGTGCCATTGGTTTCGTCGGAGGTGGCCTAGAACGACGTCAGCGTCCACTCCCATAGCAGCCGGAGTTTCGGCGAGTTTGGGAAAGGTGTTGTGGGGCATGACGCAACAAACGGCCGGGTGCTACGACCTCCTGGTGATGTGTTGAGCACGGTGATATGCTCGGTTTTGAGCTTACTGCTACCTCTTGAGCACTGCGTTGGTTTTCCCTTGAAGAGGAAAGGGTGATGCACCAAAGTAGTGTAAGTATTTCCCTTAGTTTGAGAACCAGGGTATCAATCCAGTAGGAGACTACACGCAAGTCCCTTGTACCTACACAAACAAATAAGAACCTCGCAACCAATGCGATAAAGGGGTTGTCAATCCCTTCACGGTCACTTACGAGAGTGAGATCTGATAGAGATAATAATAATAAGATAACTATTTTTGGTATTTTTATGATATAGATTGAAAGTAAAGATTGTGAAACTTATATGATAAAAGATAGAACGGTGGGCCATAGGTTTCACTAGCGGCTTCTCTCAAGATAGCATAAGTATTACGGTGGGTGAACAAATTACTGTCGAGCAATTGATACAAAAGTGCATAATTATGAGAATATCTAGGTATGATCATGTATATAGGCATCACGTCCGCGACAAGTAGACAGAAACGATTCTGCATCTACTACTATTACTCCACACATCGACCGCTATCCAGCATGCATCTAGAGTATTAAGTTCATAAGAACAGAGTAACGCATTAAGCAAGATGACATGATGTAGAGGGATAAACTCAAGCAATATGATATAACCCCCATATTTTTATCCTCGATGGCAACAATACAATATGTGCCTTGCTGCCCATGCTTTCACTGGGAAAGGACACCGCAAGATTGAACCCAACGCTAAGCACTTCTCCCATTGCAAGAAAGATCAATCTAGTAGGCCAAACCAAACTGATAATTCGAAGAGACTTGCAAAGATAACAATCATACATATAAGAATTCAGGGAAGAACCAAATATTGTTCATAGATAATCTTGATCATAAACCCACAATTCATCGGATCTTGATAAACACACTGCAAAAAGAGTTACATCGAATAGATCTCCAAGAAAATCGAGGAGAACTTTGTATTGAGATCCAAAGAGAGAGAATAAGCCATCTAGCTAATAACTATGGACCCGAAGGTTTGAGGTAAACTACTCACACATCATTGGAGAGGCTATGGTGTTGATGTAGAAGCCCTCTGTGATTGATTCCCCCTCCGGCGGAGCTCCGGAAAAGGCTCCAAGATGGGATCTTTTGGGTACAGAAGGTTGCGGCGGTGGAAATAGGGTTTCGTGGTGCTCCTGGATGTTTTCGGGGTATATGGACAGATATAGGAGGAAGAAGTAGGTCGGTGGAGCCACGAGGGGCCCACAAGGGTGGGGGCGCGCCCAGGGGGCAGGCGTGCCTCCCTGCCTCGTGGCCTCCTCGTTGATTTCTTGACGTCCACTCCAAGTCCTCCGGATCACGTTTGTTCCAAAAATAACTCTCCCGAAGGTTTCAATCCGTTTGGATTCCGTTTGATATTCCTTTTCTCTGAAACACTGAAATAGGCAAAAAAACAGCAATTTGCAGTAGGCCTTGGGTTAGTAGGTTAGCCCCAAAAATAAAATAGAAGTGTATAAATAAGCCCATTAACATCCAAAACAGATAATATAATAGCATGGAACAATCAAAAATTATAGATACGTTGGAGACGTATCACTTACGCATCTGTGGCCACGGCGGCGACATGGCCGGCGGAGCCGAGCTCTCGAGCTTGATGGAAGCAACAACTACGGGTGAAATCGAGCACAGGGATAAAGGGGAGAAGAAGAGGACCTCACTATGGTTCGTTCGGTGGTCTCAGCAAGCTCCGGGAGGCATCGGAGCGGGCGCATGGTTGCCGGTGATCTCCGGTGGTTGACGAGGAATACGAAGATAATGTCGATGTTTCAGGCATCCTGCTGGCGCATGCTTCGTCTTGGTGCTCCATGGCATCGAGGCGGAGCCGTTGGACAAGGCAGAGGGATAAGGGAATCTCGGTGGACGTGGTGTAGCAACGGCGACGACGACGGGGGTGGCACTCAGGCACAAGGCGAAGAGCGGCGAGGAGGGGAGGGAGGACGGGAGTGAGCGGGTTGGGTTCAGGGACGTGCGTGGCAACATCCAGGGGGTCGGGGCACATGCAGGGAGGGTGGAGGTGGCCGGCGCATGTGCGCGCGTGGCGAGCACATGCTCGGCGTCCTTCTGGGGCGGTGGAGACGACAACTGGCGTCGGCGAGCTGGGCTGGGCCAGCCAGGTGAGCGCCAGGTAAAATCCCTCTCTCTCTCTCTTTTATTAATTGTTTCTGTTTTCTAATTTTGCAGTTTGTTTCGGATTTAGTTTTAATACCAAACCCATTCTATAAATCCTGAAAATATTTGTGGGCAGTAACTGAATTATTTTAGAGGCCCTTAGCTATTTTCAAAATTGTTGGAGAATTTAAAATTATTTATAGCATTTAAATGCACCAATTTAAGTACATATGATTTAACTCAGAAATCCAGGATGGCCTAGAAAAATGTGCACCATTTTTGGAAGAGGTTCTAGACCAATTCAAAAATGATGAACTGTTGTGAAGGGCATTTTGGGTTCATTGAAATGTTTTTCAGACCTGGTATCTTTCAGGGGGGGTGCTGGGGTTTGTTCATGCCCATCTCAAGTTTAAAGAAAATTTAAACATGATGTGCAAGCAAAGTCAAACAAGGGCTGATCTAGGGCTGTGACACCCTCACCTTTCGAGTTGCCCCCGCTGGATTACCTGATGACTCGATCAACGTGATCGACATCCAGGCCCCGACACAGCACATCACACCCCCTTAGTTGTACGACACTGCAGGGTTACTATCGAGTGCCGAGGGTGATACCTCGTATAATACTTCTGATGTTCACTCTGTAGTGCAGCTAATCGGTTGTGATCATCGAGGGTGATTCATCCTTCACCACTCCCGATAATGACTCTGTCATGCAACCCCTCAAGTGTGGACCATCAAGGGTGATTCCTCCAAGTCCACCTTGATGGTTACATCAAGTGGGAGTCCATCAAGGGTGATTCCTCGGGTTTCCCCTTTGCTGTTTTGGACACATTGCTACTTTGACTTTACCCCAGAACCATGATTGAAGTCCGGTCGGCCCTGAGGGGTACCTGCGAAAGAAATGTGAAGTCGGGTTGACCGTGAGTGTACTGGTTAGTTGAGGTGTAGTCGGGTTGACCTAGAGGGTACCCGCGAGATAATTACATGGCATGGCCAGTATTGTGGAATTGTCACGACAGATGTCCTAGTGGAAGGACTTAGTCGTGGAGCCATCGCAACTAGGTTAGCTTAAAGGGGTTAAACGGGACAAAGGACACAGGGAGTTTATAGTGGTTCGGCCCCTTGCGGTGAAGGTAAAGGCCTAGTCCAGTTTGAGGTGGTATTTCTTAAGTTTCGATTACCAGGGAGCGAATACGCTTGACCTAGTTCTCGATCTCTTGTTTCTTACCCTAAACCGCCGCCGGGTCGTCCCTTTATATACACAGGTTGACGCCCAGCGGCTCATAGAGTCCCGGCTGGCTCATACATAATGTGTCCGGCTCGGTGACTAACTACGCATGCCTTACAATACAAGTCGTCCATATATGGCGGTTTACACATGTGGGCTTTAAGTCACCTTTGGGTTTCGGGCCTTCAGTAAGCCTGCTTCGTGAACCGCCATCTTCAGCATCTTCATGGGCTTTATTTTTTATGAACCTGCAGCGGTATGACCTGGCCCCTCCTGGGCGGGTCATACCTAATAGTTATATCCCCAACATTAGGCCCCAGGTTGATGTGAACTTGTTCATATCAATCTTTCAACACTTAGAAAAAATCCTTCTTCGTTTGCTCTTGCCAGATCTTGTAACCCACCATGACGTCATCTCCTAGGATTGCGATAACCTTCCATGACGTCACCTGTCATTAATATTACGCAAAGCCCAAATCTCAATATATATATATATATATCCTATTTTTTAATAAGTTCCTGAAAATCGAGGCGTCTGTGCTGTCGCATATCTTTTTTTGGCCTCCTTGATTCCCGCGCATATCACTTATCCTTTTAACGTTATAAATAGGGCCATGGGTCTCTTTCACTCCCCCTTGCCTTCTCGTCTCCATCTTCTTCCTCGTGTCGCTTCAGCACCCGAGCTCTGCCGCCGCCGTCGACTTTCACCACCGCCTCGACAACGGCCGCTGCATCAACCTAATTTGACTAGAGTTCGTCCGTGTGCCTCCGCTATTCAATGGCTCTGGTGAGTTTTCCTCCTTCCTTTTCCCATAGACCCCATTAGGGTTTCTACAATTTCGTCGGAGTTCATCTTCACTCTTCCCTGTAGCTTGTGACTTTTGATTCAAACTTAGTACCCCTCCTGCGCGGCGGTAGTCGTGGTACTCATTTTTGCTATTTAGAACATCTCCCTTGCGTAAGAAAACCAATCTAGACACATGAACTGCTCAAGTGCTGCAACTTAGGTCTAAATATTCTCCATTATCTGAAGTGCCGTAGATCCAAAATTGTAGCATCAATATGTGATTTTTTTCCAACACTTAGCAATTTCCCATTCTCAGATCCGTAAATCAATATTTGTGTGGGCGGCTTAACTCAGAAACCGTAACCCGCCAGGTACCATTAGTCCCCTCTTAAGCTACCAATAGCTTATCTTTAAACTTCAATGCCATCCTCCGGTTTAACATCTATGCATGCTTCATTATTTTTTGTCTTTAAACCAGCAGCCGGCTTGACCATCTAACCTTAAACCGGCATAGTCTTCCTTTCAAATCATCGAAAAATGGCTAAGACATATACCTCTTGCAACTGGGTCCAATCCCAGGTCACTGAAGAAGACCTGAACAATTTTTTGCAACTGGACCCTAGCCAAGAAAGAAGATATCCACTGGAGGGTCCCTGGTGAAGAAAATCCTCCTGCATGCAAGGACGGAGAAGTAATTGTCTTCACTGACCACCTTGATAACCCACAAGTATAGGGGATCGCAATAGTTTTCGAGGGTAATGTATTCAACCCAAATTTATTGATTCGACACAAGGGGAGCCAAAGAATATTCTCAAGTATTAGCAGCTGAGTTGTCAATTCAACCACACCTGGAAACTTAGTATCTGCAGGAAAGTATTCAGTAGCAAAGTAATATGATAGTAGTGGTAACGGTAACAAAAGGTAATGATAGCAAAAGTAATGTTTTTGGTATTTTGTAGTGATGATAACAATAGCAACGGAAAAGTAAATAAGCGAAGAACAATATATGGAAAGCTCATAGGCAATGGATCGGTGATAGAGAATTATGCCGGATGCGGTTCATCATGTAACAGTCATAACCTAGGGTGACACAGAACTAGCTCCAATTCATTGATATAATGTAGGCATGTATTGCGAATATAGTCATACGTGCTTATGGAAAAGAACTTGCATGACATCTTTTGTCCTACCCTCTCGTGGCAGCGGGGTCCTTACGGAAACTAAGGGATATTAAGGCCTCCTTTTAATAGAGTACTGGAACAAAGCATTAACACATAGTGAATACATGAACTCCTCAAACTACGGTCATTGCTACCTCTTGAGCTTGCGTTGTATTTGCCCGAAGAGGAAGGGATGATGCAGCAGAGCAGCGTAAGTATTTCCCTCAGTTTTTGAGAACCAAGGTATCAATCCAGTAGGAGGCCATGCTCAAGTCCCTCGTACCTGCACAAAACGATAGCTACTCACAACCAACGTGATTAGGGGTTGTCAATCTCTTCACGATCACTTACGAGAGTGAGATCTGATAGATATAATATTTTTGGTATAGAGATGCAAAGTGAAAAGCAAAAGGCAAAGTAAAAAGCAAAGCAAGATTAAAGTGATGGAGATTGATATGATGAGAATAGACCCAGGGGCCATAGGTTTCACTAGTGGCTTCTCTCAAGAGCATAAGTATTCTACGGTGGGTGAACAAATTACTGTTGAGCAATTGATAGAATTGAGCATAGTTATGAGAATATCTAGGCATGATCATGTATATAGGCATCACGTCCGTGACAAGTAGACCGAAACGATTCTGCATCTACTACTATTACTCCACTCATCGACCGCTATCCAGCATGCATCTAGAGTATTAAGTTAAAAATAGAGTATCGCCTTAAGCAAGATGACATGATGTAGAGAGATAAATTCATGCAATATGAAATAAACCCAATCTTGTTATCCTCGATGGCAACGATGCAATACGTGCCTTGCTGCCCCTTCTGTCACTGGGAAAGGACACCGCAAGATCGAACCCAAAGCTAAGCACTTCTCCCATGGCAAGAGCTACCAATTTAGTTGGCCAAACCAAACGGATAATTCGAAGAGACTTGCAAAGATAACCAATCATACATAAAAGAATTCAGAGAAGATTCAAATATTATTCATAGATAGACTTGATCATAAACCCACAATTCATCGGTCTCAACAAACACACCACAAAAAGAAGATTACGTCGAATAGATCACCACAAGAGAGGGGAGAACTTTGTATTGAGATCCAAAAAGAGAGAAGAAGCCATCTAGCTACTAACTATGGACCCGAAGGTATGAGGTAAACTACTCACACTTCATCGGAGGGGCTATGGTGATGATGTAGAAGCCCTCCGTGATCGATGCCCCCTCCGGCGGAGCTCCGGAACAGGCCCCAAGATGGGATCTCATGGATACAGAAAGTTGCGGCGGTGGAATTAGGTTTTTGGCTCCTGTTCTGATCGTTTGGGGGTACGTATGTATATATAGGAGGAAGAAGTATGTCGGTGGAGCACCGAGGGGCCCACGAGGCAGGCGGCACCCCCCTCCCTCGTGACCGCCTCTCTAATGCCTTGGCGTAGGGTCCAAGTCTCCTGGATCACGTTCGGTGAGAAAATCACGTTCCTGAAGGTTTCATTCCGTTTGGACTCCGTTTGATATTCCGTTTCTTCGAAACACTGAAATAGGTAAAAAAACAATTCTGGGCTGGGCCTCCGGTTAATAGGTTAGTCCCAAAAATAATATAAAAGTGGAAAATAAAGCCCAATATAGTCCAAAACAGTAGATAACATAGCATGGAGCAATCAAAAATTATAGATACGTTGGAGACGTATCAGGCATCCACAAGCTTAATTCCTGCTCGTCCTCGAGTAGGTAAATGATAAAAAGAGAATTTTTGATGCGGAGTGCTACTTGGCATAATTTCAATGCAAATCTTCTTAATTGTGATATGAATATTCAGATTCGAAAGATTCAAGACAAAAGTTTATATTGACATAAAAATAATAATACTTCAAGAATACTAACAAAGCAATTATGTCTTCTCAAAATAACATGGCCAAAGAAAGTTATCCCTACAAAATCATATAGTCTGGCTATGCTCTATCTTCACCACACAAAGTATTTAAATCATGCACAACCCCAATGACAAGCCAAGCAATTGTTTCATACTCTAACTTTTTCAAAACTTTTTCAATCTTCACGCAATACATGAGCGTCAGCCATGGATATTGCACTATAGGTGGAATAGAATGGTGGTTGTGGAGAAGACAAAAAGGAGAAGATAGTCCCACATCAACTAGGCGTATCAACGGGCTATGGAGATGCCCATCAATAGATATCAATGTGAGTGAGTAGGGATTGCCATGCAACGGATGCACTAGAGCTATAAGTATATGAAAGCTCAAAAAGAAACTAAGTGGGTGTGCATCCAACTTTCTTGCTCATGAAGACCTAGGGCAATTTTTGAGGAAGCCCATCATTGGAATATAAGAGCCAAGTTCTATAATGAAAAATTCCCACTAGTATATGAAACTGATAACATGAGATACTATCTACTATGAAGATCATGGTGCTACTTTGAAGCACAAGTGTGGTAAAAGGATAGTAACACTGTCCCTTCTCTCCTTTTCTATAATTCATTTTTTTATTTGGGCCTTTTCTCCCTTTTTGGGCTTCTTTGGCCTCTTTTATTTATTTTTCGTCCAGAGTCTCATCCCGACTTGTGGGGGAATCATAGTCTCCATCATCCTTTCCTCACTGGGACAATGCTCTAATAATGATGATCATCACACTTCTATTTTTGTCACAACTCAACAGTTACAACTCAATACTTAGAACAAAATATGACTCTATATGAATGCATCCGGCGGTGTACCGGGATATGCAATATGACAATGATGGAGTGTGTCATAATAAATGGAACGGTGGAAAGTTGCATGGCAATATATCTCGGAATGGCTATGGAAATGCCATAATAGGTAGGTATGGTGGCTGTTTTGAGGAAGGTATATGGTAGGTGTATGATACCGGCGAAAAGTGCGCGGTATTAGAGAGGCTAGCAAAGGTGGAAGGGTGAGAGTGTGTATAATCCATGGACTAAACATTAGTCATAAAGAACTCATATACTTATTGCAAAAATCTAGAAGTTATCAAAGCAAAGCATTGCGCGCATGCTCCTAGGGGGATAGATTGGTAGGAGAAGACCATCGCTCGTCCCCGACCTCCACTCATAAGGAAGACAATCAATAAATAAATCATGCTCCGACTTCATCACATAACGGTTCACCATACGTGCATGCTACGGGAATCACAAACTTTAACACAAGTATTCTTTAAATTCACAACTAGTCAACTAGCATGACTCTAATATTATCACCTCCATATCTCAAAACAATTATCATGCTTCAATCTTTTCTTAGTATTCAACACACTCAAAAGAAAGTTTCACAAATCTTTAATACCAAGCATATTATTATTAAGCAAATTACCATGCTATTAAGAGACTCTCAAAATAATTTAAGTGAAGCATGAGAGATCAATAGTTTCTTTAAAACAAATCCACCACCGTGCTCTAAAAGATCTAAGTGAAGCACATAGAGCAAAATTATAATGCTCAAAAGATATAAGTGAAGCACATAGAGCAAAACTACATAGCTCAAAAAGATATAAGTGAAGCACATAGAGTATTCTATCAAATTTTAATTTATGTATGGCTCTCTCAAAAGGTGTGTACAGAAAGGATGATTGTGGCATACTGAAACAGAAAGACAAAAATAATACAAGACGCTCCAAGCAAAACACATATCATGTTGGTGAATAAAAATATAGCTCCAAGTAAATTACCGATGGAAGTGGACGAAAGAGGGGATGCCTTCCGGGGCATCCCCAAGCTTTGACTTTTTGGTGTCCTTGGATTATCTTGGGGGTGCCATGGGCATCCCCAAGCTTAGGCTCTTGCCACTGCTTGTTCCATAATCCATCAAAAGAATTCACCCAAAACTTGAAAACTTCACAACACAAAACTTAAAGTAGAAAACTCGTGAGCTCCGTTAGCGAAAGAAAACAAAAGACCACTTCAAGGTACTGTAATGAAATCATTCTTTATTTATATTGGTGTTAAACCTACTGTATTACAACTTCTCTATGGATTATAAACTATTTTACTAGCCATAGATTCATCAAAATAAGCAAACAACACACGAAAAACAGAATCTGTCAAAAACAGAACAGTCTGTAGTAATCTGTATCTAGTGCAAGATCTGGAACCCCAAAAATTCTAAAATAAATTTATGGACGTGAGTAATTTATCTATTAATCATCTGAAAAAATAATTAACTAAATATCACTCTTCAAATAAAAATGACAGCAGTTCTCGTGAGCGTTAAAGTTTCTGTTTTTTACAGCAAGTTCAACAAGACTTTCCCCAAGTCTTCCCAACGGTTCTACTTGGCACAAACACTAATTAAACACAAAAAACACAACCAAAACAGAGTCTAAATAAATTATTTATTACTAAACAGGAGCAAAAAGCAAGGAATAAAAATAAAATTGGGTTGCCTCCCAACAAACGCTATCGTTTAATGCCCCTAGCTAGGCATAAAAGCGAGGATAGATCTAGGTATTTCCATCTTTGGTAGGCAATCCATAAGTGGCTCTCATGATAGTTTCACATGGCAATTTTATTTTATTTCTTGGAAAGTTTTCCATGCCCTTTTTAATGGAAATTGAAATCTAATATTCCCTTCCTTCATATCAATAATCGCACCAACCGTTCTAAGGAAAGGTCTACCAAGAATAATAGGGCAAGAAGGATTGCAATCTATATCAATAACAATGAAATCTACGGGCACATAATTCCTATTTGCAACAATAAGAACATCATTAATCCTTCCCATAGGTTTCTTAATAGTTGAATCCGCTAGATGCAAGTTTAGAGAGCAATCATCAAAATTACGGAAATCTAGCAAATCACACAAAGTCTTGGGAATAGTAGAGACACTAGCACCCAAATCACACAAAGCATAAAACTCATGATCTTTAATTTTAATTTTAATAGTTGGTTCCCACTCATCATAGAGTTCTCTAGGGATATAAACTTTCAACTCAAGTTTTTCTTTGTAAGATTGCATCAAGGCATCAACAATATGTTCGGTGAAGGCTTTCTTTTGACTATAAGCATGTGGACAATTTAGCACGGATTGCAACAAGGAAATACAATCAATTAAAGAGCAACTTTCATAATTAAATTCCTTGAAATCCAATATAGTGGGTTTAGCAACATCTAGATTTTTATTTCTTTCAATCCCACTTTCATCAATTTCATCATAAAGATCTAAATACTCCAAATTTTTAGAACGCCTTCTAGGTAAAGGAAGATCATATTCAGATTCATCAAGATTCATATTGCAAAACAAAGATTTAATAGGAGACACAACAATAACTTTTAGATTTTCATCTTGATTTTCATAGGAATTGGAAGAACACGCTTTAATAAAGGCATCTTTGGAAGCACGCATCCTAGCGGTTCTTTCCTTACACTCATCAATGGAAATTCTCATGGCTTTGAGAGACTCATTGATATCATGCTTAGGAGGAATAGATCTAAGCTTTAAAGATCAACCTCAAGAGAAATTCTATCAACGTTCCCAGCCAAATCATCAACTTTAAGCAATTTCTCTTCTAGCAAAGCATTAAAATTCTTTTGTGAATTCATAAACTCTTTAACACTGTTCTCAAATTCAGAGGGCATCTTATTATAATTTCCATAAGAGTTGTTGTAGGAATTCCCATAATTATTAGAAGGATTACTAGGATATGGCCTAGGATTAAAATTCCCTCTATAAGCGTTGTTACCAAAATTATTCCTACCAACAAAATTCACATCCATAGATTCATTGTTATTCTCAATCAACGTAGACAAAGGCATATCATTAGGATCAGAAGAAACACTCTTAGTAGCAAATAATTTCATAAGTTCATCCATCTTTCCACTCGAAACATTGATTTCTTCTATCGCATGTAGTTTTTTATTAGAAGATCTTTCAGTATGCCATTGAGAATAATTAACCATAATATTATCTAGGAGTTTAGTAGCATCTCCTAAAGTGATTTCCATAAAAGTGCCTCCCGCGGCCGAATCTAAAAGATTTCTAGAAGCAAAATTCAATCCGGCATAAATTTTTTGTATAATCATCGACAAATTCAAACCATGAGTAGGGCAATTATGTATCATTAATTTCATTCTCTCCCAAGCTTGTGCAACATGTTCATGATCAAGTTGCTTAAAGTTCATAATATCATTTCTAAGAGAGATGATCTTAGCGGGAGGGAAATACTTAGAGATAAAAGCATCTTTGCACTTGTTCCAAGAATCAATACTATTTTTAGGCAAAGACGAAAACCAGGCTTTAGCACGATCTCTAAGCGAAAAAGGAAATAGCTTCAATTTAACGACATCATTATCGACATCTTTTTTCTTTTGCATATCACATAAATCAACGAAGCTATTCAGATGAGTAGCGACATCTTCACTAGGAAGGCCGACGAATTTATCTTTCATAACAAGATTCAACAAAGCAGTATTGATTTCACAAGATTCAGTATTAGCAAGAGGAGCAATCGGAGTGCTAAGGAAATCATTATTATTAGTATTGGTGAAGTCACACAATTTGGTAGTATCTTGAGCCATCACGACAAACAAGCAATCCAACACACGAGCAAACAAAAGGCAAGCGGGCAAAAAGAGGCAAATAGAGAGGGAGGATAGAGGGAGAGAGGGTGAATAAAACGGCAAGGGTGAAGTGGAGGAGAGGAAAACGAGAGGCAAATGGCAAATAATGTAATGCGAGAGATAGGGATTGTGATGGGTACTTGGTATGTTGACTTTCTGCGTAGACTCCCCGGCAACGGCGCTAGAAATCCTTCTTGCTACCTCTTGAGCTTGCGTTGGATTTCCCCGAAGAGGAAGGGATGATCCAGCATAGTAGCGTAAGTATTTCCCTCATTTTTTGAGAACCAAGGTATCAATCCAGTAGGAGTCCACGCTCAAGTCCCTCGTACCTGCACAAAACGATAGCTACTCGCAACCAACGCGATTAGGGGTTGTCAATCCCTTCACGGTCACTTACGAGAGTGAGATCTGATAGATATAATATTTTTGGTATTTTTGGTATAGAGATGCAAAGTGAAAAGAAAAAGGCAAAGTAAAAAGCAAAGCAAGATTAAAGTGATGTAGATTGATATGATGAGAATAGACCCGGGGGACATAGGTTTCACTAGTGGATTCTCTCAAGAGCATAAGTATTCTATGGTGGGTCAACAAATTACTGTTGAGCAATTGACAGAATTGAGCATAGTTATGAGAATATCTAGGCATGATCATGTATATAGGCATCACGTCCGTGACAAGTAGGCCGAAACGATTCTGCATCTACTACTATTACTCCACTCATCGACCGCTATCCAGCATGCATCTAGAGTATTAAGTTAAAAACAGAGTAACGCCTTAAGCAAGATGACATGATGTAGAGAGATAAATTCATGCAATATGAAATAAACCCCATCTTGTTATCCTCGATGGCAATGATGCAATACGTGCCTTGCTGCCCCTTCTGTCACTGGGAAAGGACACCGCAAGATCGAACCCAAAGCTAAGCACTTCTCCCATGGCAAGAACTACCAATCTAGTTGGCCAAACCAAACGGATAATTCAAAGAGACTTGCAAAGATAACCAATCATACATAAAAGAATTCAGATAAGATTCAAATATTATTCATAGATAGACTTGATCATAAACCCACAATTCATAGGTCTCAACAAACACACCGCAAAAAGAAGATTACATCGAATAGATCTCCACAAGAGAGGGGGAGAACTTTGTATTGAGATCCAAAAAGAGAGAAGAAGCCATCTAGCTACTAACTATGGACCCGAAGGTCTGAGGTAAACTACTCACACTTCATCGGAGAGGCTATGATGATGTAGAAGCCCTCCGTGATGACGGCCCTCTCCGGCGGAGCTCCGGAACAGGCCCCAAGATGGGATCTCGTGGATACAGAAAGTTGCGGCGGTGGAATTAGGTTTCTGGCTCTTGTTCTGATCGTTTGGGGGTATGTATGTATATATAGGAGGAAGAAGTACGTCGGTGGAGCACCGAGGGGCCCACGAGGTAGGGGGCGCGCCCTAGGGGGCACCCCCCACCCTCGTGACCGCCTCTCTGATGCTTTGGCGTAGGGTCCAAGTCTCCTGGATCACGTTCGGTGGGAAAATCACATTCCTGAAGGTTTCATTCCGTTTGGACTCCGTTTGATATTCCGTTTCTTCGAAACACTGAAATAGGTAAAAAAACAATTCTGGGCTGGGCCTCCGGTTAATAGGTTAGTCCCAAAAATAATATAAAAGTGGAAAATAAAGCCCAATATAGTCCAAAACAGTAGATAATATAGCATGGAGCAATCAAAAATTATAGATACGTTGGAGACGTATCAGTCATCTCCGGTAAGTATCCCGATTATTGTCACTTCGGGGTTAACGGATCATAACACATAATAGGTGACTATAGACTTGCAAGATAGGATCAAGAACTCACATATATTGATGAAAACATAATAGGTTCAGATCTGAAATCATGGCACTCGGGCCCTAGTGACAAGCATTAAGCATAGCAAAGTCATAGCAACATCAATCTCAGAACATAGTGGATACTAGGGATCAAACCCTAACAAAACTAACTCAATTACATGATACATCCCTTCCAACCCATCACCGTCCAGCATGCCTACGATGGAATTACTCACGCACGGCGGTGAGCATCATGAAATTGGTGATGGAGGATGGTTGATGATGACGATGGCGACGGATTCCCCTCTCTGGAGCCCCGAATGGACTCCAGATCAGCCCTCCCGAGAGGTTTTAGGGCTTGGCGGCGGCTCCGTATCGTAAAACGCGATGAATTTTTCTCTCTGATATTTTTCTCCCCATAACACAATATATAGAGTTGGAGTTGGAGTCGGAGAGGCACCAAGGGGCCCATGAGGTAGGGGGCGCGCCCTAGGGGGGTAGGCGCGCCCCCACCCTCGTGGAGAGGTGGTGGGCCCCCTGGCCTTCATCTTTTGTAGGTATTTTTTATATTTTCCAAAAAGTTGCTCCGTGAAGTTTCAGGTCATTCCGAGAACGTTTGTTTCTGCACATAGATAACACCATGGTAATTCTGCTGAAAACATCATTAGTCCCGGTTAGTTCCATTCAAGTCATGCAAGTTAGAGTCCAAAACAAGGGCAAAAGTGTTTGGAAAAGTAGATACGACGGAGACGTATCACACCTGAGCCGGGGGTTCAGCCCACCCGGCTCAAAATTTGTCCGCGACGTGCTTCATTTCTTCCAACATAACCCTCAAGATATTGGGCCCAACTCTGTATCCAATATATATTTGCAATTTCCAAGTTTCGTATGAAGCTTATCTTCAGGAGGAGCCCACAGTTGAAGTGTTCAGATGATTTTACTACTTAAACCGTCAAACAGAGTTTACTGATGGGCCCAGCTTGGAACTCGGTGGGATTTCAATTCAGAAGAGGAAAGAAGTCAACTTTCCCTATGCCAAGCCGCCGAGTCACCCCAAAGATTGGAACCAAACTTGGTTCTATTGTCAAGACACTTCTCCATCAGACGAGAATCCTCTGCCGAGTTACCGCGACCACCAGCTTAGCAACACACATCCACTTCCCCCATGAATGAACGCAAAGGAGCAGGCCAAATATGCAACAGCCTTTTCAAAGCTTAGAGCCTTCATTGCTAATGGCCTAACAGGCAGTGACTTTGTTCGGTGCTGGGTGTCATGGAGCATCTTGCCATTAAGCCGTCGCCCCATCTTAACGTGTGAATACACTGGCGACTTACAAGATCCCCAACGCACTGCGACATTCAACTAACTGACGCAGAAATTACAGAAGCCACCAAGAAATTGCTGAACGAACCTACAAAGGCATGCAGTAAAACAGGACTTAGTCCTTTATGTACCTTCAACAAGCCGCAAGCCGTAAGTGTTGCACACCTTTCACTCAACCATGTTTGCAATAGTTTTGCCTACTTATAATATTTTTTGACCTCCACAGGCTGATTCTCCATTTTGGAAGAAGAAACAACAAGATAAGCCAGCCAAAGTGGCTCGTACAAAAACCAAGGTCACCAAAAGGCCTGCCAAGAAGAAGACCACCGAGACAGCCGGCTTAAAAATTGATGATGACGCTGATGACGATGAGTCAGAGGGAGAACTTGTCTCAGTTGGATCATTTTTTATACATCTCATTGACAATGATTGTTATCACAACGACGCAGAAGCCAGCCGTGCAGACGACGCAGAGGTAATTATTTTTTCCTTCGGCTCAGAACCTCCACCAACACAGAAAACCCGACAAGCAAGCCGGAAAGTAAGCTTTTCTCACCCTCTAACTCACTTGGATCCCAACTTTCTTTTGAAGAAACAGCAACACGAAGCTCGCCGCACCACCCGGCATAGCGGTGGTGTGATTACTTCTTCCGGCTTACCAAACACGCCGGTTCACAAACACCGCCCAGAGGTCGTACATATTTCTGATATACTTTATCCCGAGGTGGGTTATTTTTGACAACCTCTTAACCCGTCTGATTCCAACTATCAGGGGACTTCTCATTCCTCCTCAAGTCAACGGGAACTCAAATCCCAGCTTTCAAGACTGTACCTGGGTAAGAGTATATTCAATTATTGAAACCTTATGCCTGATTATTATACTGACCTCTTTATGCTTCTTATTTTCAGGGGCCAGGCCAAACCCAGGAAGAAGGCAAAGCTGAATAAGCCGGTCGACGATGTCAATTCGTCTGAGCCGGAGCAACAACAAC
This sequence comes from Triticum urartu, assembly GCF_056163025.1. Classification (NCBI taxonomy): domain Eukaryota; kingdom Viridiplantae; phylum Streptophyta; class Magnoliopsida; order Poales; family Poaceae; genus Triticum; species Triticum urartu. The sequence continues at coordinate 364,516,782 of NC_141873.1, read as the reverse complement.
CAGAACTCTCTCACCCAATTGCTGAAGATATAATTAATGACCCGGCACCTCAAGACCATGAAGTCTCCACAGATCGTATGGATGCTGAGCCGGCCATCTCTAAGCCGCCAAGCCGAGTTAAGCCTCTTGAGGAAAAATCTGACGATGTAGTCGTCACCGGGTTTGGTTTCACAGCTCCGGGACACCCCATTGTCTTGTCCAAGCATAGCGCCAAAGAAGAAATTTCTGCTGAAGATAAAGGCAAGTGGAAGGTAGACTTAGAGAGCTACGCTCACTTCAACGCCCAAGACATCCACTTTGGTTATTTGAACCGTCTATACACCAGCCGTGACTTTGAAGCCGGCTTGGTTAATTTGATGAAGGAACGCTATGAGGTAATTTCATCACCATTCAGTTTCATAATTACCTGTCTATCAGATGCCAAGTCTATAGGACATGATAGAATTTTGAATATGTTGTAGACTTTCCAGTTGCCATAAAGAATCGCGCAGCATCACTAGTAGCCCCCAAGGGTCGGCTTAAATCATCATGTTAAGCCGGGTCTTTAAATAGTAGTAATGAACTTTGCATCTGTAGCCCCCAAGGGTCGGCTTATCTCATCATGTTAAGCCGGAACTTTAAGTAACAAAAATCAACTTTGCCTTGGTAGCCCCCAAGGGCCGGCTTGATTAGTGATGAATAAGTCGAGACTAATCATCCTGTTTGAAATCAAAAACCCAACCTGTTGCCTTTATAAATCGGATCACATCATTTGCCCTGGTCAGCCAATATTTCTATCTTAATAAAGAGCAATATGCATTAGCCCCCAAGTGCCAAGTATAATACTTGTATTGTGCTTGGGACTTCAAAAAATACTTAAGAGCAAGATACATTAGCCCCCAAGTGCCAAGGAAAATACTTGTATTATGCTTGGGACTTCAACAATAATCATACTCATGAAATCTGTCCATGCTTATACCACAGGCTGAACTTTCTAAGAAGGACTCACAACTCAATGATCTGAAGGCCAATATAAAAACTCAACAATCTGAAACATCCAAGGCCAAATCAGAATTGAAGACTGCTTTGGCAAACATTGAGCAGCTCAAGAAAAACTTCAATACTGACAAAGATGGTTGGGAAACTAAAAAGGCGGCTCTATTGAAAAGAGCAGAAGAAGCTGAAGCCGTTCTTAAGCTGGCGACTGATGAACTGTCTGGCTTAAAGCAACAAATCAATAACATGTCATTGACTATCTTCGGTAAGTATTAATCACGATTCCATTCATCCCAATGAATCTGCTACAAACTGTGCCAACTTATCAATAAATAAACTGACACAGGCTCTTGAAGCGACAATTTGGGATCAGACATGCCCATCCGGTTGAAAGTTGTCTACACCCTTGTAGAACAATTATATAATGGCGTTCAACGGACCATTGCTGCCGCTCTACACAAAAAACAACCACCTACTTTTATCAAGGAGACATTGGAAAGGTTGTAAGTAGTGCCCCAGAGGATTGAAGAGCTGAAACGAGCCTCTGCCAGAGCCGACGCTTTAACTGCCCTAAGTCGGGCTAAAGCATGACAAGCAGATCTTGATCCGAAAGACCTGGTCAATGGTTGCCCAAGTGTAAAGGAAGATGGGACGCCCTTCAGTGCAGACGACTTTGCAGATATAGTAAGATCAATACCTCTGCTGGCAACCCGGCTAGCTGAAGAGACCAAGCTATCGCAATATCAGGCGACTTATGATGTTGATAACAAGAAGGTGAAGGCGCTGATTCATCAGGAGACAGATCTCATCCCGCCAACTCGTAAGCACACCTTCGCTCCCGACATTGATCCATCAAACCTTATTAATGACGAAGTTGTGTTTAGAGCGTTGACCGGTATCAACTAGGTTGTGCCTAACTTCAAGCTGATGGATAATCAAGGAGCTGAAGAAGAAAAAAAACGCAAGATGACCCAGAAGCTTCAACCCATCAAGAGTCATGAACCGACTTATGCACCATAAGGCTTTGATACTTGCATCGTGAAAACACTTATAATTCTTGGGCCATTGTATGCCTTGTAATAGGCTAGTTAAACGTTTGATCTATTGTGCCATCGTGCACATTTTGTATTGCATGACACTGTTGATCTGTTGATTGAGAATCTGCCACTTGTGCTCATGATTTCATCAACTATGTTTACCAGATTTATTATTTTACCTGCACACAAACAGATCACAAGTACCCTGGCGGTTTACCCCAGGGTGGATCATAATGCCCTATGAAAACCACTGGTGACTAAAAGCAGTCCATAACTAGGGCCGGTTCAATCATAACCTTATATAGACATAACAAAATATCATACCTGTGATATTTGCTCACACTGTCGGCTTATCATACCTGTGCATTAAGGGTTACAACCCAAAATATGGAGCACAATGCCTTGTTCAATTGACATATACCGTCGGCTTACAACACCATATGCAACAGAGGATATTATTCCTGGCGACTTATAGTCTAAAACGAGACTGGGTATAATAAAAAAACCCAGAGAAGATTTTAATATGAACCATAAGGCATGATAGCCGTCATTAGTCTCCAATTATATCAATGTGTCGCAAAAATCAAACCTCAACAAAGAAACTTCAAATCAAACAAAAAACCAGAAAAACATGGCTTTCATAGGCGGCCAGGCCTAAAACCCAAGTGCTTTTCATGGGCTTGCACAACCACTAGCTGAATCATCAACCCTTGTACGTGCACCTCACATAAGCAACTGCCATGTTAACCTTGATAAGTTCAGGGTCTTTAATAAGATTGACTTCAAGAGTTCGACGGGTTAGCCCAAGATTACCTGGGCGGAGTGGCAGACGTACAAGGTAGGATCAACTGAAATTGTTTGGTGCTATGCACCTGGCGTTTCAAACCAAGAGGGGTTAAAGCTATGTTCTTTTAACAGGGAGCCCCCAAGGGATATATATTGAGATGTGCTCATTGGGTACCTATGTTTGAGTTGTGCTGTGCAGCAGACTCTCTTTGGTCCCTTTAAACCATGTATTAAACTTCGGATTGACCATATGGAATGACAATAGGACTCATTATTCTCATAATGAAATGAGGCCCTGAATTATCAGGGCTACCGGCTTTATTATATTCATCATAATATATACATCGTCAGAGTATGTACATCAAAAAAGTCATCGGATTCAGGTGTAGTAAGGCCGAAGATGAGCAATATTCCACGGCCGGCGGGTCTCCTCCTCCGACGTGCGTGAGTCCTTGTGGTCCCGAACATCGATAATGTAGTACAACCCGTTGTTCAGATTTTTGCTGACCACAAAAGGCCCTTCCCAAGGTGGGGATAATTTATGCATATCAGTTTGATCTTGGATAAGCCGAAGCACCAAATCGCCTTCTTGAAAGGTTCTGGTTTTAACCCAACGGGTGTGATAACGGTGCAAATGTTGTTGGTAAACCGCCGAATGAGCCGCTGCAAGGTCATGCTCTTCATCCAACAGGTCAAGTGCATCCTGACGTGCTTTTTCATTATCAGATTCAACATAAGCTGCCACATGGGGCGAGTCGTGATGGATGTCACAAGGGAGAACCGCCTCTGCTCCGTAAACCATGAAGAAAGGCGTGTAACCCATAGATCTGTTGGGGGTAGTATTGATACTCCATAACACTAAGGGTAACTCCACCACCCAACAACCCGGCGTCCTCTACAAAGGGACCATAAGCCAGGGCTTGATGCCTCTCAAAATCTCTTGATTGACTCTCTTAGCTTGACCATTGGACTGGGGTGAGCCACTGATGAAACATCAAGTCGGATATGCTCACGTTGACAAAACTCTTTCATAGCACCCTTGGACAGATTACTACCATTATCACTTATAGTGCTATGGGGAAAGCCAAAACGGAAAATCACATTTTTGATGAATTGAACTGTCGTTGCCGCGTCACACTTATTAACTGGCTCTGCTTCACCCCACTTTGTAAATTTGTCAACCGCCACCAAAAGGTGGGTCTTTTTATCTTTGGACCTTTTGAAAGGCCCAACCATATCAAGCCCCCAGACTGCAAATGGCCAAGAAATTGGAATCATCCTCAATTCTTGAGCCGGCACTTGAGCTCGTCATGAAAATTTCTGACAACCATCACATTTACTGACCAAATCTTCTGCATTAGCATGAGCCGTCAGCCAATAAAATCTGTGACGGAAAGCCTTGGCTACGAGAGACTTAGAGCCGGCATGATGACCACAATATCCTTCATGAATTTCTGTAAAATCTCACAGCCTTCCTCAAGAGAAACGCAACGTTGAAACACCCTAGTGACACTGCGATGATGCAACTCTCCGTTGACAATAGTCATGGACTTAGACCGCCGGGTTATTTGCCTGGCCAAAGTTTCATCCGCGGATAACTTGCCCCGGGTCATATAAGCTAAATATGGAACTGTCCAATCAGGAATAACACGAAGAGCCACCACTAATTGTGCTTCCGGGTCAGGAATAGCTAGATCTTCCTCCGTAGGCAATTTGACTAAAGGGTTATGCAGAATATCTAGGAAAGTGTTAGGTGGCACCGACTTACATTGGGACCCTAACTGGCTTAAAGCATCAGCTACCTCATTTTTTCTGCGATCAACATGTTCAACTTGATAACCCTTGAAATGACCAGCGATAGCATCAACCGCTCGGCGATAAGCCGCCATGAGCGGATCCTTGGAATCCCAAGTGCCAGAAACTTGCTGCGCTACTAGATCTAAATCACTGAAGACCATGGAGCAATGCCTCATACTCAGCTGCATTGTTAGTACAAGGGAACATCAACCGGAGAACGTAAGAAAATTTACCACCTCATGGGGAAGTCAAAACAACTCCAACCTCGAGCCTTCCAACTGTCTGGATCCATGAAAGTGAATAGTCCAATATGTGTTATCATGCTTATCCTCATGCATCTGCAGCTCTGTCCAATCGTTGATGAAATATACAAGTGCTTGAGACTTTATGGTCGTGCGAGGCATATGCTTCAAACCATGAGGTCCAAGCTAAATGGCCCACTTGGCTACCTGACCTGTGGCTTCTCTGTTTTGAATAATATCCCCTAAACGAGCAGAACTAACCACAGTGATGGGATGACCTAGAAAATATTGCTTAAGCTTTCGACTAGCCATGAACACCCCATATACAAGTTTCTGCCAATGCGGATACCTCTGCTTGGACTCAATAAGCACCTCACTGATGTAGTAAACTGGCCACTGAACCGGATGCTCTTTGCCTGATTCCTTCCTTTCCACCACAATGGCTACACTAACAGCTCGGCTATTGGTAGCCACATATAACAACAAAGGCTCTTTATCAATGGGAGCAGCAAGAAACTAGCGGCTCATCCAATTGTTTCTTCAAGGCCTGAAATGCTTGATCAGCGGCATCACTCCGGACAAAGTGATATGTCTTCTTCATCATCTAGTATACAGCGATAACCTTCTCTCCCAATCGGCTTATGAACCGGCTTAAGGCCGCAATACGACCCGCCAAACGCTGAACATCATTGATACATGTCAGTTTAGCCAGAGAGGTGATAGCCTTTATTTTCTCCGGGTTAGCTTCAATACCCCGTTCCGGAACCAGAAAACCCAAGAGTTTGCCTGTCGGCACACCAAAAACACACTTGGCCAGGTTAAGCATCATCTTGTAGACCCAGAGATTGTCAAAGGTCTCCTTCAAATCATCTATCAGGGTCTCCTTCTTCCTGGACTTTACCACAATATCATCCACATAAGCATGAACATTGCGCCCAATTTGATCATGAAGGCAATTTTACACACACCGCAGGTAAGTCGCCTAGGCACTCTTGAGCCCAAAAGGCATAGACACATAACAGAAGCCTCCAAAGGGAGTAATAAAGGTTGTCTTCTCCTGGTCCTTAACTGCCATCTTGATCTGATGATAACCAGAATAAGCATCCAAAAAGCTCAAACACTCACAACCCGCCATAGCATCAATAATCTGATCGATACGGGGGAGAGCAAAGGGATCAGCCGGACAAGCCTTGTTTAAGTCCGTATAATCCACACACATGCGCTAGATGCCATTTTTCTTAAGTACCAGCACCCGGTTAGCCAACCACTCAGGATGAAAAACTTGAACGATAAACCTAGCCTCCAAGAGCTGGGCCACTTCTTCACCAATAGCCTTGTGTCTCTCTTTATTGAAACGGTGAAGGAATTTCTTGACCGGTTTAAACTTCAGATCAATATTGAGTGTGCTCAGCGAGTTTCCTCGGTACACCTGGCATGTCTGAAGGCTTCCATGCAAAGATGTCCCGGTTCTCACGGATGAACTCGATGAGCGCGCTTTCCTATTTTGGATCCAGATTAGCACTAAGCTGAACTGCTTGGATGAATCGCCAGGAACAAAATCCACTAGCTTGGTGTCATTTGCCGACTTAAACTTCAACAGGGGGTCGTGCTCTATGGTTGGCTTATTCAAGGATGTCATATTTGCCGGGTCAACATTATCTTTGTAAAATTTCAATTCCTCTGTTGCACAAACAGACTCAGCGTAAGCAGCATCGCCTTCTTCACACTCCAAGGCTATCTTGCGATTTCCATGCACTGTGATAGTGCCCTTATGACCCAGCATTTTAAGTTGCAGATAAACATAACAAGGCCTTGCCATGAACTTAGCGTAAGCCAGCCGCCCAAACAGAGCATGATAAGGGCTCTAGATTTTAACCACTTCGAAGGTCAGCGTCTCTGCTCTAGAGTCATGTTCATCCCCAAAGGCTACTTCCAAAGCGATCTTTCCCACTGGATACACCGACTTATCAGGTACCACTCCATGGAAAATAGTACTGGACGGTTTAAGATTTTTGTCGGTCAATCCCATGCGACGGAAAGTATCATAGTAAAGGATATTGATGCTGCTGCCTCCATCCATGAGTACTTTAGTGAACTTGTACGCTCCAACCTGAGGCGCCACACCAGCGCCAAGTGACCCGGATTATCAACTCAGGGCGGGAGATCCTCATGGCTCCAGAGAATAGGATGCTCTAACCATCGCAGGTAACGAGGAATCGCCGGTCAACTGCGTTCACTGCCCTTTTATGGAGCTTCTGATCTCGCTTGCATAAACTCGTGGTGAAAACATGGTACTGACCACTGTTCAATTGCTTTGGGTTACTCTGATAACCAGATTGCTGCTGCTGATTCCCTTGCCCAGACTGCTGATTATGACCACCTTGATTGCCCTAGACCTGGAAACCGGTATTAGAACCGCCACCACCATAACCCGGATCGTGAGAACATGACCCTAAACTGCCATTTGGGGCATGGTTGTTGTGAAAAAGGCCGGAAGCCTTGAACTCCTTCATGATATAACAATCCTTCCATAGATGAGTGGCCGGCTTGTTGCGTGTACCGTGCTTCGGACAAGGCTGATTCATCACTACTTCGAGGTTGAATTTCGATCTTCCAGTCGGTGCTAGCCTTCCTTTGCGCTACTGAGTATTATTCTGCGCATTGGTGTTAGCCACAAAGTCTGAACTGCCATCAGCCTTATGCTTACCGTTACCACCTTGGCTCGTCGGGTTATACTGCTGCCATTTCACACCGTCACTCTTCTTTCCCTTTCTTGGCTTATCCTCATCAGACTCGGGGTCCTTGGTGCTGTAGGAGTCGTCATACTTGACAAGAGCCGCCATGAGCTGCCCCATGTCATTGCAGTGGCGCTTAAGTCGTCCAGGCTTCTTCTTGACGGGGGTAAAACAACAATTTTTCTCCAACATCAAAATCGCTGAACCAACATTGATGCTTTCTGATGAATGTATAATGGTTGATATCCGGCGCACCCAGTGGGTTGTTGACTCGCCCTCACCTTGAACACAAGAAACCAAATCCAGGATTGACATGGGCTGCTTGCACGTGTATTTGAAAGTTTGAATAAAACGGGCCTTCAGCTCCACCCACGACCCAATGGAGTTGACGGGCAGTCCCTTCAGCCAAGTACGAGCCGGCCCATCCAACATCATGGTGAAATACTTAGCGCATGCAGCATCGCTGACATCCAGCATCTCCATGGCCATCTCATAACTTTCAACCCAAGCCTCCGGGGGTTGATCCGCTGTGTAATTAGGCACCTTGCGAGGACCATTGAAATCTTTGGGCAGACGCTCATTATGCAGAGCCGGCACTAAACATGGCACACCGAAGGTTCTAGAGGTCACGCCTGCCTCCACCGAAGCTACTGGATAAGCCAGACAATGTTGATGAGCCTCTTGCTTAGCCGCCAGCTCGACCTCCCGACGCGCTCTGCCCTGATCCACTAAAGCCTGAGCATCGGCACCATCATGCGCCGGGTCATGCCTACGGCGCTATTCATTACTTGAAACTGCTGGTGAGTCATTGAGCCTACTATAACTTCGGCTTGGGTGTGGGGTTGAATGAATCCGCTCGCGGCTATAAGAATAAGCCGCCTGCTGAGCCACAACCGTCTGAAGAAGCTCGCTGGCCCGCCGTGTCTCTATCGCCGTTGGAGACTCGCCTTCCACCGGTAGAGCCGCCAATCGTGTTGCCACAACAATCATATTATCCAAAGGGTTAGAATAATGGCCCGGTGGCGTCGAAACATGTTAAGGCAGGGTATTATTTACATGTGGAGAGCCCATCGTGCACGGCTGAACCGACGCTCCAGCCCCAGGCGCTTCAACCGTCCGGTTTACCACCGGTGGGTTACTGGTCCTTGCTCCAAGCATGTTGAAGAGGTTCCTCGGCTCGTAAACTGGGGGTAGGTGAATCTGGTGTCTTCTCCTCATGACCTCATTTGAAGCGTTCAGATCCAACGTGAGCTGGAAGGAATCCGCCTGAATCCGCTGTGCCTGAGCATCCAAAACAACCCGTTCCGCAGTCATCCTAGCATTTTCAGCCGCTAACTCTTCCTTGGCTTGAGACATCTCATCTCGCAGCTTAGCCACATCTTGCTTGTGCTGTTCCTGATTATCCGGGGTTACCTCTACCCCCATTAGAGTCGCCAGAGCCTCTACCAATTCTGCGAGAACTTGAGCCGGCGGGCGCGCAGAGCCGCTAGCACCAGCCACCGTTGTAACCATTGAACTAGAGCTCATAGCTGCAGCTGTTGTCGAGCCAAGCGCCGGTTATGTGCCGACCATGAAGATTGCAACCCTGTTCGGCAGCTCGTAGGGATCCGGAATACTGTCACCATCAGAATAGCCCCCAAGCCGCCCGTCTGGCAACTAATACAATGAATTGGTCTCGCACGTGGACGACTCACCATCAGAATAGATGGCCGTCTCACTGCCAGATACTGATCCGTCTTCAAATTCCACCCCATGCATAAATCCAACAAAAGCGTGCTTCACAACGGGTTGAACCCGGACGGGCCATGCACGCTGAGCCGTCTCGATGACGTCGGTGCAGGTGTTCGGCTCAGGGCCCGGTTCGCCGATCTTGCCGATGAAGACATGGATTCCGCCGAAGGGGACCCAGTACCTATACTCAATTGAGCCGGCCTCGGGGCCCCAGCCTGCATCGTCGATGTAGAGATTGCCGCGATGACTTCTGGTCATCCGGCCCACGGCGTATCCCTTGATCCCTTCGAAGCTGCCCTTCAAGAACTCAAAACCACCATGTGTTGGCCCCATGGTGGGCGCCAACTGTCGTGCAATTGTCACGGCAGATGTCCTAGTGGAAGGACTTAGTCGTGGAGCCATCGTAACTAGGTTAGCTTAAAACGGGACAAAGGACACATGGAGTTTGTACTGGTTCGGCCCCTTGCGGTGAAGGTAAAGGCCTAGTCCAGTTTGAGGTGGTATTCCTTAAGTTTCGATTACCAGAGAGCGAATATGCTTGACCTAGTTCTCTATATCTTGTTTCTTACCCTAAACCGCCATCGGATCGTCCCTTTATATACACAGGTAGACGCCGAGCAGCTCACGGAGTCCTGACCGGCTCATACACAATGTGTCCGGCTCGGTGACTAACTACACATGCCTTACAATACAAGTCATACATATATGGCAGTTTACACATGTGGGCTTTAAGTCGCCTTTGGGTTTTGGGCCTTCAGTAAGCCTGCTTCGTGAACTACCATCTTCAGCATCTTCATGGGCTTTGTTTTTTATGAACCGCCAGCGGTATGACCCGGCCCCTCTTGGGCGGGTCATACCCAATAGTTATATCCCCAATAGCCGGGCATTCTTAGCCCTTGTCGTAAGTCCAAGAGATGGGGCGACGAGATCACATGATCATGAGTCACTGCTCATTACTGCGTGCTACCAAGACACTAACAGTTTGGATATGTGATATGAGTAGGCCTTTGGCCTTTTTCACACTAACCACCACGCAGGAATAAGTATGGGCAGTCTACATCATATGCATCAGTCGAAAGCTCTTCAGACATCAGTGATTGAGTGGCATGCGCTCGGGTGGCCCGCGTAAGCACGTGCCTTGTATAAGGAGGTTGTCAGGACTGATCCAGGCCATCCATGCAATGTGCATGAGTGCAAAGGGCGATGGACCCAAGACCCCTGCGCGCTTAGGACGTAGACCAACGTGCTGGCCTCTCTATTGAGCCTAGGTAGGACTGTGGTGTGCTGATTGGCTGAGGCCGGTTATGACCCGATGGTGTGTTCGACCGGAGTTGACCGAGCGTGTTGGGTAAGTTTGTGCACCCATGCAGGGAAGATTGATCTATTCGAATAGTTGTGTTCACGGTAACGAACGCTCGGAGTTGTATATCGATCGATACAACTAGAACTGGATGTTGAGGCATGAATTGGATATGATTGCTCCGGGATTGTTTTCTCGCAGGGAGTCCAGGAAGAATCTTTGGGTGTGTTTACTACAACATAGTAATAATTTATACTCCCTCCATCCAAAAAAGCTTGTCCCAAGCTTGTTTCTCAAATGGATGTATATAGTACTAACTTGATGCTAGATACATCGGACAATCTTTTTTGGACGGAGGGAGTAATATGCTAATCTACGCTCTTCTAATGCTGCAAGATGCTAGTCTTCGATATGCTAGGCTTTCCCTTCTCTTCTGGCATTCTGCAGTTTAGTCCAAAGATATAGCCCCATTCCTTTGATACTGATGCATACTTAGCATAGTTGTGATGTAAGTCTTGCGAGTACGTTGGATGAGTACTCGTAGTTGCTTTGCTACCCCTTTTCCCCCATATTCGATTGCTGCGATTAAAGGACGGATCCCAGGAGCCAGACGACACCACCGACGACTACTACTACTACTACCTCAAGGGTGCTTACTAGTACGTGGAGGTCGACGACGACCAGGAGTAGTTAGGAGGCTCCCGGGTAGGATACCTTGCCTTTTCGATCGTTGTTACTTTTGTGCTAGCTTCGTAAGGAAAACTTGTTTAACGTATCTCTGTACTCAGATATTGTTGCTTTCGCTAACTCATCTATATTCGAGCCCTCGAGGCCCCTGGCTTGTAATATGAAGCTTGTATGACTTTAATTCGTGTCTAGAGTTGTGTTGTGATATCTTCCCGTGAGTCCCTGATCTCGATCGTAAATGTCTGCATGTATGATTAGTGTACGGTTGAATTGGGGGCGTCACACTTAGGAAGGCTAAGCAAAACAATGCCATTAGAGCGAAAGGAGAGGCCTCCTACGTGGGACCTCTGAACTATTCCTGGTCGTCGGTCTCCACGTAGTACACTCCGCTAGGGGACCTCCATCTACGGCACCATCATCTATTGCGAACATCCGGATCGAAGGAAAAAGGGGTAGCAAAGCAACCGTGAGTACTCATCCAAAGAACTTGCAAGACTTATATCAGATCTACACTACATATGCATCAGTATCAAAGAAAGGGGTAGTATCTATGGACTAAACTGCAGAATGCCAGAATAAGGGGGATAAGCTCATCCTAACTAATGCTATGTCTTCTGGCAACCACCATGTTGAAGGAGTAGAAGAGAGTAGCTGGTATGGTAACAAGTATCATCGTATAGCATTAATCCTACCCGGAGATCCTCCTCGTCTCTCTGTGAGAGAGCGATCACCGGGTTGTATCTGTCACTTATCTGGGTGTATTTTATAAGTGTCCAATTTTAGTTGTATGAGGTTGGAATACAACTCCAAGTCAGCCTATTACCGTGGACATGGCTATTCAAATTGATTACTTGCCTGCAGAGGTGCACCACATTACCCGATACGCTCAATCATCTCTGGCCGAGCACACTTTCCTGGGTAATGCCTGGCCTCGGAAGATCAACACGCAGTAGAACTACCTAGGCTCTCTAGAGAGGTCAGCATGCCAGTCTAAATCGTAAGTTCTCAGGGGCCTTGGGCCCATCCCCCTTTGCACTCCTGCATGTTTCGTGGACGGTCAGGCCTAGTCCTGGCTACCTCTTTATATGAAGCAGCTGCTTACGCGGACCACCCGAACGCGTCCCGCTCATATGTGATGTTTGAAAAGGTTTCGAGAGAAAACATACGACACCGGGTGCCTATAACTTGTCCCACGTGGCGGTTAGTGCGTATAGATCAGCGGCCAACTTAGATCAAATACCCAATCTCGTTAAGCGTGTTATTATTACATAACCACAGACACTGATCAGGGACCAGGCTCACCTCTCTCCTAGGTGGTCTCAACCTGCCCTATCGCTCTGCCACAAAGAATCACTCAAGAGATCGTCGGGAGAAATGTCCTTTCCGCCCCCAGTTAGTGAATCACTAGCGGGTACTCAACGAGCTGACCCGACTTTAATCATATCATGTAACATGTATAGTATATGCACTATAATAAAAATACACTTCCGTGATGATACATGTTTGTCATAGTAGGTCAGGATTTTTCTCATGCATGCACATCCATGACGATTTTATGACAGAATCAAGATAGTCATACATGTGCTGTCGTAGAAGTGTTCCATGACAATACCAAAATTACAATCACAGAAGTGTTCACTTCCATGACGATAAATGACGCATCCTGGAAGTGCTTTCGTCAAGGGTAACTGACACGTGGCATCCACCGTAATGGGTCGCTGTTAAGCTCTCGGGTTCTGGTTTGGATCCGATAACCCGTTAACAACCCGGACCAATGGGGATTTTCCACGTGTAAAATCATCATTGGCTGGAGGAAACACGTGTCGGCTCCTCGGTGGGCCAGATGTCGTCAGTCCAATGGAGGAGGCATGCCTATGATACGTCAACACGTGGCAGGGCCCAACCGAGGCCCATATAGGTTAAAAAGGCCGGCCCAGTCAAAGGCCCATGGTATTTACTTAGGTACTAGTGGGCCAGCCCAATAACGACCTGTTTAAACATGGCCCATTTACGGCCCAAAGACAGATCTGGATCGTTAATTGTTCGCTCAATATTTGGGCCCAATTACGGCCCAGTGAAATTTTGGCCTGTTAGAGGCCCGATGTACACATGGGCCCATTTCAGCCTGATGTGTCTTTCAGCGTAGGAATGGCCCGTGCTGCCCATGGGCCATATATGGTCCGACATGACATCCGACCTTCTAAGGGATCATGACAAAGGTGACAATAGTTCAGCCCAACGTGACTTTGGGCCTATTAAAGGCCTGTCGTATAATTCGGCCCGTTGCTGCCTCTACAAAGCTTTCGGCCTCTTAAAGGCCCATGATATTAGTGGGCCAACTAAGGCCCAAGATATGTTTCGGCCTGGTAATGGCCCGTCATATAACTGGGCCAATAATGGCCTGGTCTACATTTCAGCCTGTTGAAGGCCCGTCGATGACTAGTGAAATGAGGCCCAACATGCATTTCAGCCTGCTAAACGCCCATGGTTTCTTCTGGGTCATAATAGGCCAGCAGAATATTCAGCCTATTAATGGCCCAAAGCTACACGGGCCCAACTAAGCATTGGGTCCACTGAAGGCCCAACTAAACTTTGGGTCGAATATAGGCCCGTGTTAGTTGTGGGCCTGGCGCAAAGTGTGAAGCCCCAATGGCCTTTTGTGCCCAAGAAAGTTGTAGGCCGGCCCAATTGTGGCCCGCTAAAATGTAAGCCCGTTAGAGGCGAATATTTCGACACGGTCGACTACATCAGATTTTCTCCGTCTTTTTTTCAGATAGTGAATGATGGCAGTAACTAGTAGGAATTAAGAACAAACCTACTCTATACAATAAAGAAATTACGACATAGTAACTTGAATAAACCTACACTATACAATAAAGGATTTATGTTATATTACATCCACTGGGCATCGAAGTTGCCCACCAGTGATCATAAAGCGCAACGAAGAAGCCAATTACAAAAACTGGGCGCCATTGCAGCGTAACAAAATAGTACTGGACCAAGACCACTTCCAAGACAGTTCAAGAAAGGTTAGCCTTGCGCGGGAACTGCTGCGCAAGGTGCTAAGCAAGGCTATGAGGCCGGCCTAGCATGTCGGTCATAGCTTCCAGGTGTAGCTGTTTAGCAATTAGTTTCTCATTGGTGTTCTCCGCAATCTTTCTTAGAAATAGGACTTCAAGTCAAAGTTGAGTTGCAGAATGCCTTTCTATTAGAACTTGGGGTTGAAGAAATCGAACTGAGTCAAACAGCGAATTCTGTGAGCTTGTCTGACTGCTAGTCTCAAGTAACTTGAACACTGCATCAAGACAAGACTTTGGGGTTGTCTCGCTATCTTCAAGATGTTTTGCCTTCTTTGCTGCAATATATGTTGGGTTTGTCTCACAGCCTTCAGCAGGCTTGTGCATGCCGTCAGGCATATCACCCTGAAACAAGCAGAGAGATGACAGGTTTTGCACGTGTATAAACAAAGATGACAACGATGTTGTCAATTCCATCCAATTTCTAATTAGAAAATAAAGAGTAAGTTCAAAATAGCAATAGCATAACTTTGCATTGTTCATAATGCGGGGAGCTTCACAATACTACTAGATTACCATGTCAACAAAAGAAGCATAGATGAAGGGCAAAGAAAATCATTGTATCTATTTTGGTTAATGTGCATGGCATGTTGTCCATATCATCAGCCACATCAGTAAGATAAAACAGGTGATGACAAGGTGCAAACGTGGGCTGCTTCACAACACACTGGATTATAGATCCACAAAAACAAGCACACATATAGGGAGTATTAAGTAATGTGCATGGTATGAATAAGCAATTTGGTTTTACAAGTAAAACTTAGAACTTACGGTTCTTACGAACATGCATTTTGGTAGAAACAGCAAACTAAACAACAGTAAACGATAGGGAGTATGAGCAAATTAAACAGCAGTTGAGGATAAAGGCTTTAGAAGGATTGACTTACATTAACAGTTAACACCGGCTTTATAATGCCCTTATCCATGTCAAGGGAAGGAAACTCAAGAATTTCAGCACATAATCTTCTTCATAAGCATTGCATGTACTCTACATTGTAGAGAGTAATTATAGATATGATAATACTGGAAGGGATAGAGGATAATGAAGATAAGGTGCAGATTGATGCTACATAATCAACTACCAATCCTTGGAAGTACAAGCATTATAGGACAAAATGTACTGACAAGAGCAATGGGCTACACTTCTGCATTAGCATTGTCTGTGTATTCAACTTTTTGGTAAGCTTAAATATAGATCTGATATTTTTTAGTAAATGGTGGGTGAGGGATATAAGATGCAGAATGCTACACAATGAACCAATCCCTCTTCCCATAATATAAGAGTGTTTTGAACACTGGTGTACTGTACACAATGTTATTATATTATGGGACGGAGGGAGTAGCTGTTAATGTAAGTACAGTGATAGACGATGTTCAATCCTTACAAGAGGACCGAAGAGCTAAACCTCTTCGAAAGCATTGGGTTGATTGTAATTTATGTTAAGAGTCCATACGGATCTTATAATGTCCACCAAATGGATGATAACAAGGCTAACATGTGCAGTGATGCTACATAATCAACCAGCTAGGAAAGTAAGTATGGTCATACAGGGCAAGAGGTACTCACAAGAGCAATGTAGTGTGCAGTATAGTTGTGAGATTCTGTGTTCCCTTGAGAATGAATGTTCTTCTGCAAACAGTTTTCGTACAAGTGAAACGTTAAGGCACATGCAGAAATGTTGTTCAAATTGTGATGTGATATCATAGACAGTACCTTACACTGCAGACGAGACCAATGTGTAACAAGATTATTCTAGTCACTGTCCGATAAATGTAGCACTGGAGACTTTACAGAAATTTCGTTTAGAGGTCTGCCATCGAAGTGCGCTTGCCTTAGGTGGGAACGATATTTCATCAATGAGTGCTTGAAAAGCACAACCAACCCTTGCTTGTCTTGACTATCCAGTTTGGTCCTTGCCTATTTAAAAGAATGAAATCTTGTGTCTTCCATCAACAGAAACATATGAAGTAATTACCATGAATAACATTAATACATTACTTACGCTTAAGTTGCAAAGGAAGATTGCTAATTGTTTTTGTCTGTGGTATAATCTTTCCATGAAGGAAAGATGCGCACAAAGTTCCTGATGACAATATGAGCTTCGTCTTGTAAACTAGGAAGAAGTGGAACATGAGTCCTATTTGCTGCAATTGGGGCTCTCTCTCGTTCGAAAAAGGATTTGGCAATTGGATTTGGTGTAGTCTTTGCTAGAATGGGGGGTTTTGCGTCGTAGAGATGGTGCTATGTCAACTGGCATCATCATACTGTTTGCGGCAGTTGGGGTTTGCTGAGTTGGGGCATTAGAGATGGCCAGTGTAGTAGGGCTAGAGTCTGCTAGAGTTGTGGCCGTGTTTTCTAGGTCTGGTGATATTGCAACTACACCTAATGGGCTATTTGATTTATCAGGTGTCACTACCTTTTCCAAATACTTTGTTTCATGCTCCTCCGTGATCAGCAATCGCCCTCTTCCATTTGAATGCCTGATACACAAGAACAACATTTGAATGGATAAATATGGTATGATGACTGATGGAATATGTACTGAAAATGGATAGACAGGGCGTATTCACATACACAATGTATATACTAAGCTAATGGCAGTGCAACAAAGTGGAAGCAATGCAAAGCATCAGTTGCAAGATATGTGTGACCAATATAACCTTGGAAAGTTAGAGCAAGCACCTTGATGGGTGAATAAGATAGGGCATCTGCCTCTGACTACTCCACTAGGGAGCTACATTGACTTAGGTTTCCCTCTAGCTTAGAATCACTGTTAGGATCATATTTTGAGCATGAATCTGTAGGTGGAGAACATTTGCATTGCATTACATCCAAACTTGATTTTAGTCCCTTAATGCCAAGTTAGATAGCCATGGCATTGTTCTGCTTTATTCTTTTCATGTGCGCAAGCACATAACCATTATGCTGCTATTCAGTATCTAAGATTCCTGAAAACATAAAAAGTAGTCAAATTGTCCATGGAATGCATTGCAGATTCAACTCGAAGAGTGTCTCCCTATAAACCCTTGCGTATGCAAAGTTGACCCCCAAACCATGCTGACCAGACCACACACAGATATACAAACCTCTTATGTCTCTATAACAGGAAGACACACATTTCAAAACTGAAGTAGGAACATTAGAATCATATCAAATTCGTATTTGAACAAATAAACTAAGGAATTATGAGTGGCATAATGTTTAGCTTCAAGGGTGGAGTGCTGGTAGTGCGACAAAAAGCAAGTAGGTAGATTGTATTCCATGTAAAAGATCGTAGTCAATGTAAAAGGTGGAAATGGCACTTTCTTTCTATACAATGCAGTGTTTGTTGCCCACACATGATGGAAGAGATCACACAGAGAAATACTATTCACTCATGTCTGCGGTTCCAGTATTTTGAAACAGGGTGGTCCACCCTAAAATAATATTGACAACTAATATGACAAGGCAAGCATAGAGGTAGTGAATCAATCATTACTTGTGAGCTTACTAGGAAAAGTATGCAGAATTGTAACTGCAGAGAGACCGTACAAAATCTGAATCAAGAAGTTGGTCTAGCACTTATTGTTTGCAACTAATCGGCGTGAATAATTGGATATCATATCGAATGATTAAGAAAGACAAGTAAAATTGTCAACAAACCTGGCCTGTAGTAGTAATCTGGTGTCACTATGACCAACAATCCAAAATGACTAGTGTCTGTTCCTAGGGCCGGAATTTTGAAACCATGTGAACTTTACACGTACTAAAGATTACTGAAATACATCTAAACCATTAAGTGTAGGTGATACGTCTCCAATGTATCTATAATTTTTCATTGTTCCATGTTGTTATATTATCAATCTTGGATGTTTTATAATCATTTTATAGTCATTTTATATCATTTTTTGGTACTAACCTATTGACATAGTGCCAAGTGCTAGTTGCTGTTTTTTCCATCTTTTTTACATCATAGAAAATCAATATCAGACAGAGTCCAAATGCCACGAAACTTCACGGAGAATTTTTATGGGCCAAAAGGAACACAACGGGCCCTGGCTGCGCATGGGGGGGGGTGCCCCGAGGGAGGCACAATCCACCAGGCGCGCCCTGGTGGGTTGTGCCCTCCTCGGGTTCCCCTCAGACCGCCTCTTTGCTCTATAAATACCCCAATATTCCCAAAACCCAAGGGGAGTCGACGAAATATTCATCCAGCCGCCGTAGAGTCTAGAACCACCAGATCCAATCTAGACACCATCTCGAATGGGGTTCACCACCTCCATTGGTGCCTCTCCGATGATGCGTGAGTTGTTCTTTGTAGACCTTCGGGTCCGTAGTTTAGTAGCTAGATGGCTTCATCTCTCTCTCTCTCTTGATTCTCAATAGAATGTTCTCTTGGAGATCCATATGATGTAACTCTTTTGTGGTGTGTTTGTTGGGATCGATGAACTTTGAGTTTATGATCAGATCTATCTTTTTATATCCATGAAAGTATTTGAGTTTCTTTGATCTTTTTTATGCATGATCACTTATAGACTCGTATTTATTCTCCGATATTTGGGTTTTGTTTGGCCAAATTGATCTATTCATCTTGCAATGGGAAGAGGTGCTTTATAGTGGGTTCTATATTACGGTGCTTGATCCTAGTGACAGAAGGGGAACCGACACGTATGTATCGTTGCTACTAAGGATAAAACGATGGGGTCTATCTCTACATAGATAGATCTTGTCTACATCATGTCATCGTTCTTATTGCATTACTCTGTTTCTCCATGAACTTAATACACTAGATGCATGCTGGATAGTGGTCGATGTGTGGAGTAATAGTAGTAGATGCAGGCAGGAGTTGGTCTACTAATCTTGGACGCGGTGCATATGTAATGATCAGTGCCTGAATATCGTCATTTTTATTTGAAGTTCTATCAATTGCCCAACAGTAATTTGTTCACCCACTATTTGCTATTTTTCTAGAGAGAAGCCACTAGTGAAACCTATGGCCCCGGGGTCTCCTTCTCGTATTATTT
Organism: Triticum urartu; assembly: GCF_056163025.1. Taxonomy (NCBI): domain Eukaryota; kingdom Viridiplantae; phylum Streptophyta; class Magnoliopsida; order Poales; family Poaceae; genus Triticum; species Triticum urartu. Next base: position 364,497,411 of record NC_141873.1, on the reverse strand, counting down.
GCCTTTGTGATCTACTTTTATTTGCTTTTTCCAGATCTATTAATCCAAAAACCCAAAAATACTTTGCTGCACTTTATTTTATTTGCAATCTATTTATTCAATCTATTACAACTTTCTCCCATCCCGCACCAATTTCTGGCACCATTACCCGAAAGGGATTGACAACCCCTTTAACATGTCGGGTTGCGAGGATTTGTTATCTGTGTGTAGCGGCTGTTTACGTTTAGTTGCTTGGTTCCCCTACTGGTTCGATAACCTTGGTTTCATATCTAAGGGAAATACCAACCGCCGCTGTGCTGCATCATCCCATCCTGTTTGGGGAAATACCGTCGTAGCTTCAAGCGACATCAAAAGTATTTCTGGTGCCGTTGCCGGGGAGGATCTTTAACATATACCAGGTTCCTAATCAAAAATCTCATCTCCTCGCAATTTACATTATTTTCCATTTGCCTCTCGTTTTCCTCTCCCCCACTTCACAAAATTTTTCCATTTTATTCGCCCCTCTTTTTCGTTCCCCGTTTTCTTGCCGGGTCCGTTTTTGAGTGCAATTTTGTTGTGTGGTCATCATACTCAAGAGAACATCAAGTTATGTGATTTCTCAAATACCAACAACAATGATTTTATCGGCACTCCACTTGCTCCTCCCGCCACTAGTGCGGAGACTTGTGATATTAATACTCCTTTGGTTAATCTTGTTATGAAAGACAAATTTTTCGGTACTCCTAACGAAGATGCCGCATCCCATCTTAATAACTTTGTGGAATTATGCGATATTAAAAAAAAGGATGTGGACAATGACGTGGTCAAGATGAAATTATTTCCATTTTCCTTGCGTGATTCTGCAAAAATTTGGTTCTCTTCTTTGCCTCGAAATAGTATCAATTCTTGGAATAAGTGCGAAGATGCTTTTATCACTAAGTATTTTCCGCCCGCAAAAGTTATTTCCCTTAGAACCCAGATCATGAATTTCAAGCAACTTGAGCATGAGCATGTTGCACAATCTTGGGAAAGGATGAAAATGATGCTTAGGAATTGCCCAACTCATGGGTTAAATCTTTGATGATCATACAAATTTTTTATGCGAGGTTGAATTTTGTTTCTCGTAATCTTTTAGATTCCACCGCGAGTGGTACTTTTATGGAAATTACTTTGGATGAAGCCACCAAATTGCTTGATAATATTATGGCAAATTATTCGCAATGGCATACCGAAAGGGCTCCTACTAGTAAAAAAGTTAATCGGTTGAAGAAATCTCTTCTTTGAGTGAAAAAGTTAATGCTCTTGTGAAATTGGTTGCTAGTAGAAGTGCTCCTATTGATCTTAATGATATGCCTTTGTCTACTTTTATTGAGAAAAATAGTGATGCCATAGATGTGAATTTTATCTCTCGAAATAATTTCAACAACAATGCTTATAGAGGTAATTTTAATCCTAGGCCTTTTCCTAGTAATTCCTATAATAATTATGGTAATTCCTATGTAAATCAATCTTATAATAATAATAATAATACCTCTTCTCTTGAGAACAATATTAATGAATTTATCAATACACAAAAAGTTTTCAACACTTCCATAGAAGAAAACTTGAGTAAGATTGATGATTTGTCTAGAAGTGTTGATAGAATTGCTCATGATGTGGAAAATCTCAAGATGAAATTTTTTGTGCCTAAGGCTGATGAATCAATTATAGCTCTTTATGTTTCTATGGATGAAAGTAAGAAAAGAACCGCTATGCTTAGAGCTAAAAGAGAATTTTTAGAAAAAGCATTTTCTAGTGATTTCTTTCGCAAAAGTGATGAAGATCTTAAAATGATTGTTGTTTCTTCTATTAATTCCTTGTTTAGTAAAGATAATATTGATGAAAAAGGGACTGGATAAGAGTCAACTTTAGGTAGAAGGCGTCCGAATATTTCGGAGGGTTAAAATCCTGTTGAGAAAGTTGATAAAAGTGTGTTTGAAGAGGTCCAAAGTTTAGCTAGTGATGTGCCCACTCTTTTGGATTTCTAAGACTTTAATTATGATAGTTGCTCTTTGATTGATTGTATTTGTTTGTTGCAATCCATGATAAATTCACCCCATGCTTATGAACAAAATAAAGCTTTTACTAAACATATTATTGATGCTATGATGAAAGCTTTTGAAGAAAAGTTGGAATTAGAAGTTTCAATTCCTAGAAAATTGCATGATGAATGGGAACCTACTATCAAAGTCAAGATTAAAAATTATGAGTGTTTTGCTTTGTGTGACTTGGGTGCTAGTGTTTTTACTATTCCAAAATCTTTATGTGATGTGTTTGGTCTTACCGATCTTGAATCGTGTTCTTTGAATTTGCACTTGGTGGATTCTACTATTAAAAAGTCTATGGGAAGAATTAATGATGTTCTTATTCTTGCAAATAGAAATTATGTGCCCATAGATTTTATTGTTCTTGATATTGATTGCAATCTTTCTTTTTCCAATTATTCTTGGTGGAACATTTTTACGCACTATTGGTGTCGTGATTGATATGAAAGAAGGCAATATTAAGTTCCAATTTCATTTGAGGAAGGGTATGGAACACTTTCCTATAACAAGAATTATGCCACCATATGAATCAATCATGAGGGCATCTTATGGATCTCGAACCAAAGATGACAAAACTTAGATCCTTGCTTTATGCCTAGCTAAGGGCGGAAAACTATAGCGCTTGTTGCGAGGCAACCCAATGAATAAAATTTATTTTTACCTTTTGCTTCCTGTTTTTGAGTGTTAGCACAATTATTCTACTGTAATGATTGTGTTTTTTATGTTTTAATTAGTGTTTGTGCCAAGTAAAGCCTTTAGGATCTTCTTGGGTGATAGTTGTTTGATCTTGCTGAAAAAACAGAAACTTTTCCGCTCAGGAACATAATTTTAGTTTTTTACCAGAGAGCGATAAAATACCCATTCCACTTGAAGTAGATCAATATAAAATTTTCTCAGGCCGTCCTAATTTTTCAGAAGTTTTGGAGTTACGGAAGTATTCGAAATAGTCATGTTTGTACAGGCTGTTCTGTTTTGACAGATTCTATTTTCTTTATGTTGTGTGCTTATTTTGATGGCTCTTTGGTTTTCTTTGATGAGTTCCTGCCATAGAAAAGTTGGAACAAAGTAGATATAATGCAAGATCAAAATATGAATTGGCTTGATACAACACTTATGGTAGTGATTTATTATTCTTATACTAACGGATCTCACGAAGGTTTTGTTGAGTTTTGTGTGATTGAAGTTTTCAAGTTTTGGGTTATCTTACGATGGTTGAAGGAATAAGGAGTAGAAGAACCTAAGCTTGGGGATGCCCCGGCATCCCAAGCTATTATCCAAAAATGATCAACCAACTAATCTTGGGGATGCCCCTGAGTGGCATCCCCTCTTTCTTCTAACGACCATCGGTATTTTAGTCGAAGCTATATTTTTATTCGTCACATACTATGTGTTTTGCTTGGAGCGTCTTGTATGATATGAGTCTTTTCTTGTTTTATTTTGTGTTTTAAGTCTTGATCCCTTGCTGGACACACCTATTTGAGAGAGCCAAAATTATGTCTTGACTTGTTAAAATTGCTCTCTATGCTTCACTTAAATTTTTATGAGCGGACTTGCTCTGTTGCTTCACTTATATCTTTTTGGGCACGGTGTGCTTATTATTTTTGAAGAAATGCTCTCTTGATTCACTTAGATTTGTTTGAGAGTGAATAAAATTTTCAAGAAATTCTCTCTTGCTTCACTTAAATTAATTTGAGAGAAAGAAATATTATGCTCATGATCTTCACTTATATTTGTTTGAGCTTGTCAAAAGCAACACATGAAAATTAGTCCCAAAGAGATATCCAAGAAGGATATAACAAAAACTTTCATGAAGATCATTGGAGAAAATAAACTTGATTCTTAGTAATAGTTTTGAGATATGATGATGTGATATGTGAGTCATCTTGATGAGTAATTATGCTTTAGTAAGAATATTGGTTGTTGGGGATATTACTACTGGACGTAAACCGGCCAGGAGCAGCCGGATTAACTTTAAGAAGATTAGAAGCCCATGAAGATGTAAGAATGATGACGCTTTATGAAGGCCCAAGGCCCAGAGGCGAATTAAGGCCTGTAGATGTAAACCGACCTTATTGTGTAACTTGCATTGTAAGATAGGGAGAATAGAGACCGAACCGGACACGTTTATGATCCGGCTTCGGGACTCTGTAAACCGGCGGGCGTCAACCTATGTATATAAAGGGACGACCCGGCAGCGGTTTAGGGAGGAGGGACAACAACTCGAGGGCCAGTCAAAGCGGATTCGCTCCCTGGTCATCAAAATCCTAGCAATACCAATCACAACTAGACATAGGCTTTTACCTTCATCGAAGGGGCCAAACTAGTATAAAACTCCCCGTGTCCCCTTGTCCGGTTTAACCCCTTTAAGCTAACTCGTTGCGATGGCTCCATGACTAAGTACTTTCACAAGGACATCTGCCGTGGCAAACCCATGACAGTTGGCGCCCACCGTGGTGCTATCGCACGATGGTTTTGAGTTCTTAAAGGGAAGCTTTGATGGACTAAAGGGATATGCTGTGGGCCGGATGATGAAGAGTCGTCGTGGCAAGCTCTACATCGACAATGCAGGATGGGGCCCCAAGGCCGATTCAATCGAATACGGGTACCGGGTCCCCTTTGGGGGGATTCATGTCTTCATCGGCAAGATTGGCGAACCGGGCCCTGAGCCGGAGACCTACACCGACATCATCGAGACGGCTCAGCGTGCAAGCCCTTCCCCGGTTCAGCCCCTGGCCAAGCATGTTTTCGTAGGTGTCATCCACGGAGCAGAATATGAGGACGAAACGGCATCTGATGGAGAAACCGTTGTCTGCTCCGACGATGAGTCTTCTGGAGAGACCGAATCGCTTTATCAGTTGCAGGACGGCCGGATTTGTGGAGGTTCTGAGGGCAACAGTATTCCGGACTCCCCTAATCTGCCAAACCGGGCAGCTATCTTCATGGCCGGTACACAGTCAACGCCCCACTCATCGACCGCCGCAGCAATGCTCTCCAGTTCAGCAACAGCCACGCCGGCGGGGGCAGGGGGCTCTGCGCCACCTCCGGCTCAAGTTCTGTCTGACTTGTTCGACGCTTTGGCAACATTGATGGCCACAGAGGTGGATGCAACAGCCTTGGATCAGCACAACGCAAAGATCGCAAAGGTAAAGGATCAGATAACTCAGGCTAAAGCGGACCTAGCAGCAGAGAACGGTAGGATGGCAACAGAACGGGCCGAGTTGGAAGCTCAGGCCTACCTGCTTAGGCTAGATCAGAATGCTTCAGAGGAAGTCATGAGAAGAAGATACCGATCGCATCTCCCGCCGAGTTATGAACCAAGAAATCTCTTCAATACGCCAGGAGCAGGAACAAGTAACCAGCCGATAGTAAACCGGACGGACGCACCAGGAACAGGAGCGCCGGTTCAGCCGCGCACGATGAACCCGCCTCGTCAGAACAACATTGTGCCACAATACGTTCCAACACCTCCCGGGCATTACTCCAACCCATTGGACAACATTGTGGCCGCCGCTTCACAATTGGCAGCCCTCCCAACCGACAGCGAATCACCAGTTGCGATTGAGGCACGACGGGCCAAAGATCTCCTTCAAATAGCTCTAAACCAGCAGCAGGCATATTCACACAGTCGTGAGAGGATTCATTCCACCCCCGTCCAAGCAGGAGCTACAGCAGGCATGTTGAGGATGAACCGGCCATGTCAAGCAGTGCACATCACCATAATTCGCCGCGAGGGCAAAACCCGGCAGCGGGAGGTGCTAATGCGTAGGATGTGGTGGATCATGGTCACGCACGTCGAGAGGATGAGTTAGCAGCTCTGCACGGAGCCCGTCAACATACTCCAGTTCACCCCAACGATTCAGTAGAGCCAGGTGTGGTTTTCAGTTCCTTAGGGGTGTCGTGTCTCACCCCCGCTTTGCGTAATGTGAGACTGCCCAAGGACTTCAAAGGACCTCGTAAGGTACCCAATTACACCGCCGATCTACAACCAGAGGCATGGGTTGAAAGCTACGAGATGGCAATGGAGATGTTAGATGTGGATGAAGCAGTATGTGCTAAATACTTCACCATGATGTTGGAAGGAACAACTCCTACTTGGTTGAAGAGCTTACCAACTAACTCTGTCGGATCGTGGGCCGAATTGAAGCACCGGTTTATCCAGAACTTCAAAGATACTTGTAAGCAACCCATGTCAATTGTGGATCTGGCCGCTTGTGTCCAAGAGGATGGGGAGTCCACAACCCATTGGGTAAAGTGGGTCTCCGCTATTTTGCATTCATCCGATCGTATCAATTGAAAGTGCGTTATATCGACTAGAGGGGGGGGTGAATAGGCGATTTTTATGAAAGTCTTCAAAACGTGGAAGTTTCGAAGACAAACGATAGAAATAAACCTATTACCACGCAGCGGAAGGTAGACTACACTAGGCAAACCGTAGTCAAGTATTCAATGAAGTGAAAGCACAATGACTAATAGCAGCAATGTAGTGAGGATCAGGTAGGAAGATATTATGAAGCCAAACAGAACACGCAGTCACTCAGTGAAGACAAAAGATAGTGCAATCATACAATGACTTCACAAGGACCAACAGTAAGTAAAGGGAAGGGAAGGATGAAACCAGTGACTCGTTGAAGACAATGATTTGTTGGACCAGTTCCAGTTGCTGTGACAACTGTACGTCTGGTTAGGGCGGCTAGGTATTTAAACCTAAGGACACATAGTCCCGGACACCCAGTCCTGAACACGCAACTCAGGACACCCAGTCCTCACCGTATTCCCCTTGAGCTAAGGTCACACAGACCTCGCCCAATCACTCTGGTAAGTCTTCAAGGTAGACTCCCAAACCTTCACAGACTTCGTTCACCGGCGATCCACAATGTCTCTTGGATGCTCAGAACGCGACGCCTAACCGGCTGGAGGATTCACAGTCCTCAAGTGTAATAAGTCTTCAGATCACACAGACAAGAAGACTTAAGTGATGCCTAACACTCTTTGGCTCTGGGTGGTTAGGGCTTTATCCTCGCAAGGAATTCTCTCTCAAAGGCTTCGAGGTGGGTTGCCCTCAAATGACAAAAGCTGTACTCTAACTCTGAGCAGCCAACCGTTTATGGTTGTAGGGGGTGGGCTATTTATAGCCACTAGGCAACCCGACCTGATTTGTCCGAAATGACCCTGGGTCACTAAGGAACTGACACGTGTTCCAACGGTCAGATTTCAAACTCACACGACAACTTTACTTGGGCTACAGGCAAAGCTGACTTGTCCGACTCTGGACAAGATTCGCTCTCATAGTCTTCACTCGAAGACATAGGTTTTGGTTACGCATCACTTCAGTCATTCTGACTGGTTCTCTTGGACCCCACTTAACAGTACGGTGGTTCCTATGACTCAACAAAGAAGAAAAAGAAGTACGAAAGATCTAAGTCTTCGAGCTCCATAGGCTTCATGCGATGTCTTCTCTTGTCATAGTCTTCAATGTGAATATCTTCATATACCACCTTTGACATCAATGTCTTCATGCATTTTTAGGGGTCATCTCTGGTAGGAAAACCGAATCAATGAGGGACTTCTACCTGTGTTATCCTGCAATTCTCACAAACACATTAGTCCCTCAACTAGGTTTGTCGTCAATACTCCAAAACCAACTAGGGGTGGCACTAGATGCACTTACAATCTCCCCCTTTTTGGTGATTGATGACAAACTAGTTGAAGTTTTCAACGGGGATTATAATATGTGAAATTGTAAAGGAATTGTCTTCATTAGTTGCAAGGGCTCCCCCTAAAGATGTGCATACAAGTAATTTTCTTTTGCAATGCAAATGCACATGGCAGGTTGTACTCGTGGAGATCCTCTTCAACTTATGATGACAATTCATTATGCATGAGAAGGTATGTGAAGATAATGACATGCATAATGGAAAATGGACGTCTGCAAAATGATCTAAGTACGTAATTTATCGTCGCACATGCGGGATTTATCGTCGCATCACGAAGTAGCAAATAAGTAGCAGACGACCATTGAGTTTAGGTGTTACAACTCAAAGAACCAAATGTATCAAAACGAGAGTTGTAAACACGAGGCAAAATATAAAGCAACCGCCCATATGGACCCGCTTGAAGACTATCGAACTCTTATGCTTCTCCCCCTTTTGTCAGTAAGGACCAAAAAGGTTTGAAGACATAGAGCATCTACTCGTTCCCATGAAGAGTAGGTGAAGCAGCAGGGTCGTCGGTGGTGTTCGGCGGTGCAGAAGAACTTGGAGCAGTCTCGAAGCATGCTGAAGGAGGTGGTGGTGAAGTAGCATCGTCTTCATCCTCGATCACTCTGGCATTCACAGTTGCAGCAGAGGACGAGAACTCAGAGTCTTCAAGAGATGGAGTTCGTCGTAGCACTGCCCTTCGAGGAGGTGTGGAGTCAAACTTGAAGCGTCCAGAGAAGCCATCCTCTTGAAGATCATCTTCAGAGCACATCAGCGTCAGCCCTTTCCATGTGCGTCGAGAGGTTTCATGGGCAACAAAGGCATTCTTGGTGGCAAGATTGCAAATGCGGTTGACATCCACCAAGAGGCTTTGCATTTGGCGCTTCAGCCAGTCATGATGCCTATCCTATTTCTGATGAAGAGCCACCAGAAGCTCTCGGTCATTGAGAACACGAGTGCGCTTCTTGGGTCGTTGGGCAATGGTGCTATCGGAGGCTTCAGTAAGGGCAGGGTGTGGTGCACGTGTAGTTCCAGCCAAAGGATACACACGAGTGACTGCTTCAACTCCTTCAATGTTCTGAGAAAAACTTTGATGCTCCGCATTTTGAAGACTTAGAGGTTCCTTGGCAGGCTCAGGATAAATGGCTTCAACAGACATATCCACATCAGGCAGAAAGATCCGATGATTGTGAGCAAATGGCTGATATGAGATAGCGGAGTGGAGTTTAATCAGCCGCATTATCCATGGAGCGTAGAACTTCAAGCCAAAAAGATCAGAGCCTGATGCACCAAGTTGGCGGATGAAGAAATCCTGTGCATTGAAGCATTTTCCATGAAGAATATAGAAGACCAAAGTCTTCATTGCACCTTCCAGCTTGGCATGTGGAGAATGTCCTTTGATAGGCCAGAGAGTTCCTCTTATGATGTGATAAATAGTCCTTGGCAGATACTCAAGGTCTTCAACGAGGAACTCCTTAGGATAGGCAGCATCTTGTGGCAATGACTTCATCATGCTGAGCATCTAACTCATGTTTGGTTCAGGCTTCCGAAAGATGCTCTCCATAGCTTCACTGTGAAGCTGACAGCCAGGTTCGTAGAGATCGCCAGGAGTGGGCAGACTAGTGAGCTCACTGATATCAAAGGCTTTGGCTTCGTGATGAACATTTCCTGTCATCCACTCCAGGACCCAAGTCTTCGGATCTCTGTTGTATCCACGAATGTGAAGTGTGGCATAGAATTGGAGCAGCAACTCTTCATTCCAGTGCTCTTGGTCGGTGACAAATGGCAGCAATCCAACCTCTTTGAAGCAATCCAGAGCTTCTTCCAGATAGGGCAGACCAGCTATTGCTTCGATGTCAAGACGCTTATGTGGGAAGATGCGACCTTGATTGTATAGAATGCAGGAGTAATAGCTTCGCTGCGGATAGCTTCAGAACCGATCAGATGATATTCTTTCCCTTGAGTAGGGGTTCCTGGAGCTATTGAAGAAAGTGTTGTCTGCTTTGAAACCATTGACATTGAAGGATCCAGGTGCTGATGCAGGACCTGGAAACCTGGGCAATCTTGGGATTGGCTTCTGCACCTGAGGCATGTGCTCAACATGATAGTCGAACTGAGGACCAGCAGCAGGCACAGGAACAGAAGCAGCGGGATCAGTGGCTTCGCTGACTTCTGGTGCTTGGGTTGGTGAAGGCTCCACATTGGCTTCAGTCATGACAGCGTCAGTGGCGTCGGTGGCAGCCTTAGAATTCTCAACCTCCACTTGATGAGCTGGAGGGTTGGTCACAGTCACGCTCTCCTCGAGAATAGCTTCTTGGTGAGACGGGGGTGTAGCAGCGCTTGGAGTTTCTTCTTCATCGGCTGATGCAGCGGAATGTCTTCAGCAGCTTTAGCTTCAGACTCAGAGACTGGAGGCCTTGGTCCTTTGCGAAGCCTGCGTAACACTGGCGACGCCTGTGGAGTTGGAGTTGGCTGGGCCTCAAAGTCTTCTTCCTCTTGTGCTTGTGGGTGATCAGCCCATGATGCATCCTGAGCAATTGGCGTCAGAGGACGACCAATGCTGATGAGCTCGCTGTGTGTTAGCACAGGCGATGATACCTGTTGGTGCTCGAGCTGAGGAAGAACTGCATCATCTTCAACATGGTCATGGTGACCAATGTCTTCAGCAGCGATGGGATCAGCTGCTGGAAAGTCTTCAGCTTCATGAGCCTCTGTGAAAGCAGGCTTATGGACAGTCAGTTGGCACTCCTGAGGTTCAGCGTCAGGGCGAACCATGGAGATGGGTTCAACAATCAAGGGCTCTGTGGGAGCAGCCCGTTCCTTCTTGGTCTTCCGCTTCTTCTTGGAGGGGGCAGTAGCAGAGGCTTCAGGATGTTTCCTCTTCCTGGCTTCAGCCTCAGCAGTCCTCGTCTTCTTCAGCTCTGAAGCGGTTGACCAGGCCTTTGGCTTCGAGCCAGTCATGCTAGTTGGGAAGACAATGGGATCTGCTTCCTGCCTTGGTGCGTCGGGTTCGGCCATAGCGGGCTTCTTCTTCTTCTTTGGAGCCATCTTGGGGTCGATGCCAGGACGCCCAAGGGCCTTGCACTTCTCAGCCTCATTGTAGGCTTGCACACACTTGTCAGCCAGGCTCTTCATGCGCTCACGAGAACCTTGAGCTTCTTCACGCTTCTTGAGAAAGGCTTCTTTAAGCTCGTGCAACATGAGCTTGAAGTTCTTGACCTCTTGTACGCTGAGCTTGGCCATATGCTTCTTGAACTGAGCTTTCTCGAACTCAATCTTCTGCTTCAGTTCGACGATGCGTTGAGCTAGAGCTAGCTCTGAAGCAATGGCGCCATGGAAGGCGACACTGAGACCAATGGGAAGTTGCAGGTCTTCGAAGCTGAGGTTGGGCGTTTCAAACCACTCATCAATGAAGTCGTGGATGATTGCCACGTCAAAGAGAGGCAAATTGTTGAAGATTTCTGCTTCTTCTTTGCTCTTGATCAGTTGCTCAAGAGCGTCATCTGCAAGATCTTCATCACTGGACAGATCAATGGCATCATTGCGCGGAATAGCAGCAGCTGTTAGTTCTTGGCCGGAGTGTGGCAGAGGCATCTTGACCTTCTGGGGCTTGGAGATGCGTGACAAATCTTCAGACTGCACACTGTCTTCAGGAGGTGCAGTGGCCAGTGGCGTCGCCCGTGAGATTTTTGGTGCAGAGGCAGGCTTTGAAGCTTTTGGCTGTTTCAGTTTCTTTGGCTTCGGTGCTGCAGGCGCTTCATCTGATTCAGCGTCATCTGCAGGCTCATTCACGGCTGTCCCTTGAACCACGATATGAGTGATGAGACCTTCCAAGTTGTAGAAGGGCCCAAGAAGATTGGGTTTAGCTTTGCGAGTTCCATCTGCACGGGGAGCAGAGGGACCAGGGTTGAAGTCTAATCCCAAAGACTTCTTGTTCTGCTTCGCTGAGTTCTTGGCAAACTGGAAGTTTCGCTTGAACAGATTGTCGTCACGGCACCATAGTAGTGACGATGGGTGTGCATCTGCAGGCTGTGGCCCACGGACCATGCAGGGATAGAAGCCTTGTTCAATGGCTTCTTCTCTGGACCTGGGTTGAAGATTCTTGTATAGGATGTCTCCCCACGGTTGCTTGATGGCATTTTTCTCAGCATATTCTTGGGTCACAAACCGGTATTTGAACCATTGTTCTGCCCAATATCTTCGAATCCACTGGATTCGGGTCTTGCGCTGATTATAATCCTCTTCAGGATCTGTCCTGTAAAGTTCTGAGAGGTCATCAGGCAGATCTCTTGATGTTCCCCCACGACGCTGTCTGCCTCCCTTCCTTGCAGATTTCTCTGAAGCCATGAATTTTAAACTAAAAGGCTTCAATACGTTCAAAGGCTTCAAAGGTTTTCGCTTGCTGGACAAACAGGAACTGGCTTCGGGAGAATTTATATGATGCTGTAAGAATTCTGCAAATGAATGCAGACTATGAGAACCAAGGGATTCTCCCACGGACATGTACCTGTGACAGCATTAAGGTGCGAGGGAAGGGGAAGAGGTCATATGCATTCTCAGAAGATTTTGAAGATAAATCAGTTTAGAAGACATTGACCTCATCGTGCGAAGACATTCACTCATAGATAAGGAGTTCGTTCCAGATTTGTACAAATCCAGAGATCAGTACAAGTGAGGAATCTAACTACTTTGTGAAGCATAAGTGAATATACTAGGCATGTTATGAGATGCAGTATGAAAGAGATCCAACTTGTGTGAGTAGAAACTGCTTGTGGTAGAAAGTGACGAAGCTATAGGACCAAAGGGGCCGTAAAAAGGAAGTTTTATTTACCACACGAAGAACTGCTAGACGGAGTGGAAGAGGAGGCTGAGCAGTTCGATCGTCCGTCCCCTAACTTGGCGACGGAGGACACCTATGGCAACGGCGGAGAGGATGATGTCCGCGGTCGGGGTGAAGACGACGTCGGAGAGGTTGCGGCAGCGAAGCGCTTCGTCGCCGGCGTCGTCGAGGGCTAGCGGTGGCGCTAGGGTTCATCCAAGAGTGGAAGAAGAGATAATGACTGCGGTGAGGCGTGTATTTATAGGTACAGGGGCGGCTCAGTGTTATTACACAGGTGCCCCTGGTGATTCACATCTGAGGAACACGTGGCCATCATGCAGCATGTCGGAGGTTGTTCCACATCCCACGCACGCCTGGTTGTCGGGTGGTCATTCCCATTTCTCCGGGTTTCAGGTGAAGGAATGAGCATTGAAAACGGACTTAATGTTTGTCTCTGTATCTTCTGCTGACAAGGACGCAGAGAAGACATTCAACAGTTTCAATAGAATGCATATGATTTGGAGAGATAGAGTTTGAGATAGAAAGCATAGAGAGGTTAGGGTCCGATCACATTCACTTAGTTCAAAAGATTCAACAAGAAGACATAGCTATAAGTGAATGCTGTAGAGGACAAAACACTAGTATATATATAAAATCAATATAGTGAAGATAATGATGAAGACATGTTGAGATTCAAGTCAAACCAAATGTGAAGACATAGCAAATGTAACGCCATGAGTGAAACACTTCAAATAGAACCTTTGGTGGTGGCGTTACCCACCGTATAGGAAGTATTATACCCAGACACGGCGCACAATTATCATGGCGCTCCGAAGTCAAATTCCACATTAATGTATTCACACTTAGAATGTATGTCTTCATTGATTGAATATATACTTTACTTCGTGTGTTGCACATCTAAGTCATCAATATGCATAAGGGTTAGGATGTGTGCCTGATCACAGGACATTTGAGGATTCCAAGATATTTAGCTCACACCGTAACCTGCAAAATCTCTTCTCATCCAAGGGCTTGGTGAAGATATCTGCCAATTGCTCTTCAGTGTTGACGTGTATGATATCAATATCTTCCTTCACAACATGATCTCTGAGAAAGTGATGACGAATTTCAATGTGCTTTGTCTTCGAGTGCTGAACTGGATTGTTGGCAATCTTGATGGCGCTTTCGTTGTCGCAGTAGAGTGGCACTTGCTTCAGATGAATGCCATAGTCTTTAAGTGTTTGCTTCATCCATAGAAGCTGAGCGCAGAAAGATCCAGTAGCAATGTATTCAGATTCAGCAGTGGAGAGAGATACATAGTTCTGCTTCTTTGAAGACCAACATACAAGTGATCGTCCCAGAAAATGACATGTGCCTGATGTAGACTTGCGATCCACCTTGTCACCAGCATAATCAGCATCCGAGAATCCAACCAGATCAAACACTGAGCCCTTAGGATACCATAATCCTAGAGTTGGGGTATGAGCCAAATATCGAAGAATTCACTTCACAGCTAAGTGATGCGACTCCTTTGGTGCCGCTTGGAATTGAGCACACATGCAAACACTAAGCATAATATCTGGCCTAGATGCACATAGATACAGTAAAGAACCAATCATGGAGCGGTATACCTTTTGATCGAACTCTTTACCATTGTTGTCGGGATCCAGATGATGTTTGGCTGGCATTGGCGTCGTGAAGCCTTTGCAATCTTGCATACCGAACTTCTTCAGGCAATCTTTGAGATACTTCTCTTGAGATATGAAGATGCCATTGCGTTGCTGTCGTATTTGAAGACCGAGGAAGAACTTCAGCTCTCCCATCATGGACATCTGATATTGCTCTTGCATCATATATCCAAACTCTTCACTGTACTTCTGATTGGTGCAGCCGAAGATGATGTCATCCACATATATTTGGCACACAAATAGTTCACCATCATATGTCTTCATGAAGAGAGTGGGGTCGAGGGAACCAGGTATGAAGCCTTTGCTCTTCAGGAAGTATTTGAGTGTGTCATACCAAGCTCGAGGGGCTTGTTTGAGGCCATACAGTGCCTTGTTGAGCTTGTATACCATGTCAGGTTGTTTTGGATCTTCAAAGCCAGGCGGTTGTGCAACATACACTTCTTCTTCAATCTTGCCATTGAGAAAAGCGCTCTTCACATCCATTTGATATAGAATTATGTTATGATGATTTGCATAGGCCAGGAGTATGCGTATGGCTTCAAGTCGAGCCACAGGAGCAAATGTTTCATCGAAGTCAATTCCTTCCACTTGAGTATATCCTTGAGCAACGAGACAAGCTTTGTTTCTGACAACTTGACCATGCTCATCTTGCTTGTTGCGGTATATCCATTTGGTGCCTATTATATTGTGCTTCCGAGGATCAGGACGCTGAACCAGTTCCCATACATTATTCAGCTCAAACTGTTGGAGCTCTTCTTGCATAGCTTGAATCCATTCAGATTCCATGAAGGCTTCTTAAACTTTCTTGGGTTCTGTTATTGAGACGAATGCAAAATGCCCACAGAAATTTGCTAGCTGTGTTGCCCTTGAACGAGTGAGCGGACCAGGTGCATTGATGCTATCAATTATTCTCTCAATCTGCACTTCATTGGCAACACGAGGATGTACAGGGCGATGATTTTGCTCTTGTCGATCATTGTGATTGTTAGTGGGATTGTCTTCAGGCTGAGCATTGTCTTCAGGTTGATCAGGTGCGGAGATGATAAGTTCCTCTTCAAGTTGAGCTTCAGAGGGTATGATTTCTCCAGTTCCCATTAGTTTGATTGATTTGCTGGATGGAACTTCATCTAGCACATTTGGCAGGTGCTCTGTTTGTGAACTGTTAGTCTCATCGAACCGCACATCCACTGTTTCAACCACTTTATAATGAAAGAGATTGAAGACTCTGTAGGAGTGCGAATCCTTTCCATATCCAAGCATAAAACCCTCATGTGCTTTTGGTGTAAATTTTGAAGTGTGATGTGGATCCTTGATCCAGCACCTAGCTCCAAATACTCTGAAGTAACTGACAATTGGCTTCTTGCCAGTAAGGAGCTCATAGGATGTCTTGTTCAGAAGCTTGTGAAGATAAACACGATTCATTGTATGACATGCAGTGTCAATGGCTTCAGGCCAGAATTTTCTTGGAGTCTTGTATTCATCAAGCATCGTTCGGGCCATCTCAATGAGTGTTCTGTTCTTGCGTTCGACGACACCATTCTGCTGTGGCGTGTACGGAGCTGAGAATTCATGTGTGATGCCCAAAGTATCAAGATATGTATCAAGGCCAGTGTTCTTGAATTCAGTGCCATTGTCACTTCTGATATGCTTTATCTTGGCACCATAGTTGTTCATTGCTCGATTGGCGAAGCGTCTGAAGACATCCTGCACCTCAGTCTTGTAGAGGATTATGTGCACCCAAGTATATCTAGAATAATCATCAACAATGACAAAGCCATAGAGACAAGCAGTAGTAGTAAGAGTTGAGTAATGAGTGGGACCGAAAAGATCCATGTGGAGCAGTTCGAAGGGTCAAGTAGTTGTCATGATTGTCTTCAAGGGATGTTTGGCCCTCATCATCTTTCCTGCTTCACAGGCACCGCATAAGTGATCTTTCTTGAACTTGACGCCCTCGATGCCTATGACATGCTTCTTCTTTGCAAGGGTGTGGAGGTTCCTCATGCCAGCATGCCCTCGCCTCCGATGCCAGAGCCAGCATTCTAAGGCTTTTGCTAGAAGACATACGGCAAGCTGTGGTCCTGCTGAGAAATCTACCACGTACAAATCATCTTTCCGATACCCTTCAAACACTAGACACTTGTCAGATTCCATTAGAACAAGGCAATGATATTTTCCAAACATTACGATCATGTTCAAGTCGCAAAGCATTGAGACAGACATTAAGTTGAAGCCAAGGGATTCAACAAGCATGACTTTATCCATGTGTTGATCCTTTGAGATTGCAACTCTACCTAGACCCAATACCTTACTTTTACCAGTGTCAGCAAATGTGATGTGACTCTTGTCGGATGGACATAAGGTTGAGTCCATTAGAAGGCTTCTCTTGCCAGTCATGTGATTGGTACACCCACTATCAATAATCCATTCTGAAGACGCTGGTGTCGTACCCTACAGTGTAGTTAGGGGGATAGGCTTCACGAAGAGAATTGTGAAGCAAAAACATTTGACGAACCAGTGGGTTATGAAAGCTTAGATCTAGATTAGGACTGATAGGGAGAGTAGCAAGCGATTCAGGAACGAAGTACATAATAAGACCATTCGGGCATTTGATCTTGCGCCCTACAAGATGTTTAAGGTCCCCAACAATAGCGTCAAACGATTTTGGTTTTTTGCTAGAGACCCTTCCCTGCAAAAGAGAGTTAAGCTTTCTTAGCCACCCACATCTTCAAGGGTGGCTTAGAAGCAATAAGTCTAAGTGCAGCATCTGAGAACTTTGGCTTTGGAGCCCTAGCAAACAGTCTTGCAGGTGGACAATAGTACTCATAAGAATAAGCAGAATAGTTCTTGGTCTTATGAACATGGCGGTTTGATGAACCGCGCTCATATTCATAGGCCTGAGTATGGGTTCCCTGCAAAACATTTGCGTTAGTGCGACTCAGGTGAGTCCTCTGTCTGTATGAAGCCTTTGGACCATATGAAGCCTGTGGTCTGGGGTTTGTCTTCTTCACCTGTGGTGTCATGATCACATTCACAGGAAGATTCTCCACACACTTTTTCGCTACCCAGATCTTCTTCATAGGCGGTCCATTCCTGCAGTTAGGACCAATGTACCTGGCAAACACTTCACCATTCTGATTCTTAAACAGTTTATAGTTTGCATCAAAGGATTCATCAATGACAATGGGTTAGCACAAGTGAAGCCAGATAGAGTGGATGGATCTGCTGAAGATTTCTTTGCAGCAACCCATGTGGTTTTGGGGTACTGCTCAGGTTTCTAGTAAGAGCCATCAGCATTCATTTTCCTTACGAACCAAACACCCTCTTTCCTCGGGTTTTGGTTCAGGATCTGCCTTTTGAGGACATCACATAGTGTCTGATGCCCTTTAAGACTTTTGTACATCCCTGTTTCAAGCAATGTCTTCAACCTAGCATTCTCATCAGCAATAGCAGTGGTATCCTCAGCAGAGGGGTTAGTTCCCACATCAACAGTTGAAGATATTGCAACAGTAGCAGCACTAGAACATTCAGCAACAGAAGTAGCATTATCACGCTCAATGCATTTAAGACATGGTGGTTCAAATCCTTCCTGGTCGGAACTGATCGATTCGGCGCGAAGTGACTCGTTTTCCTTTTGAAGATCTTCATGAGCCGCTCTCAATTTCTCAAGATCTTGCTTCCTTTGAAGATAATCATAGGAAAGCTTTTGATGAGTTGTTGAGAGCGTTCCATGACGACTTTCAAGTTCCTCATACTTAACGTGAAGATTTTTTATGTCTTCAATTAAGGACTCAGATCGAGTCATTTCAGCGCCTAACAGATCATCGCTTTTGTCTAACAGTTTTTGAATATGTTCCATAGCTTTCTGTTGTTCAGTTTCAATTTTAGCAAGTGTTTTGTAGCTGGGTCTTGAACCATAATCAGAGTCATCTTCACTAGATTTTTGATAGTGAGTAGTGCGTGTGTTTACCTTGGCACCGCGTGCCATGAAGTAGTAGGTAGGAGCGGAGTAGTCCTTGTCATTTGCATCGATGTCGGTGATGAAGTCATTGTCTTCAGTGTTGAAGATGGACTTGGCAACGTATGTTGTAGCCAGACTTGCAACGCCAGAATCGGACTCCTCCTCAGACTCCACCTCCGCCTCCTCAGAAGCGGACTCCTCCTCTAAATCCATTTCCTTGCCAACAAACGCACATGCCTTGCCAGATGAGCTCTTCTTGTGTGATGAAGACTTTGAGGAAGACTTGGAAGAAGACTTTGAGTATTTCTTCTTCTTCTTCTTGTCGTCAGAGTCATATTCCTTGCTCTTCTTCTTCTTTTTGTTCTCATTGTCCCACTGCGGACACTCAGAGATGAAGTGCCCAGGTTTCTTGCACTTGTGACATGTTTTCTTCTTGTAGTCATGAGCAGAAGCTTCATCATTCCTTGAGCTTGATCGTGAAGACTTTCTGAAACCTTTCTTCTTGGTGAATTTTTGGAACTTCTTCACAAGCACAGCAAGTTCCTTTCCATTGTCTTCAGGCTCATCAGAACTGCTGTCAGATTCTTCTTCAGATGAGGAGACAGCTTTTGCCTTCAAGGCATGAGTTTGCCCATAGTTTGGACCGTAGATATCTCTTTTCTCAGAAAGCTGAAACTCATGTGTGTTGAGCCTCTCAAGTATGTCAGACGGATCGAGTGTCTTCAAATCAGGACGTTCTTGAATCATCAGGGCTAGGGTGTCAAACGAACTATCAAGTGATCTCAGTAGTGTCTTGACGACTTCATGCTTGGTGATATCAGTAGCTCCGAGGGCTTGAAGCTCATTTGTGATGTCAGTGAGTCGATCAAACATGAGCTGGACATTCTCATTGTCATTTCACTTGAAGCGGTTGAAGAGGTTGCGAAGGACACTGATTCTCTGATCTCTCTGGGTTGAGACGCCTTCGTTGACCTTGGAGAGCCAGTCCCAGACTAGCTTAGATGTTTCCAAAGCACTCACACGGCCATACTGTCCTTTGGTCAGGTGACCACAGATGATATTCTTGGCAGTAGAGTCCAGTTGAACGAACTTCTTGACGTCAGCAGCAGTGACACCTTCTCCAGCCTTGGGAACACCGTTCTTGACGACATACCATAGGTCGACGTCAATGGCTTCAAGATGCATGCGCATCTTATTCTTCCAGTAGGGATATTCAGTTCCATCAAAGATGGGGCACGCAGCGGAGACTTTAATTATCCCTGCAGTCGACATAGCTAAAACTCCAGGTGGTTAAACCAAATCACACAGAACAAGGGAGTACCTTGCTCTGATACCAATTGAAAGTGCGTTATATCGACTAGAGGGGGGTGAATAGGCGATTTTTATGAAAGTCTTCAAAACGTGGAAGTTTTGAAGACAAACGATAGAAATAAACCTATTACCACGCAGCGGAAGGTAGACTACACTAGGCAAACCATAGTCAAGTATTCAATGAAGTGAAAGCACAATGACTAATAGCAGCTAGGTAGTAAGGATCAGGTAGGAAGATATTATGAAGCCGATCAGAACAAGCAGTCACTCAGTGAAGACAGAAGATAGTGCAATCATACAATGACTTCACAAGGACCAACAGTAAGTAATGGGAAGGGAAGGCTGAAACCAGTGACTCGTTGAAGACAATGATTTGTTGGACCAGTTCCAGTTGCTGTGACAACTATACGTCTGGTTAGGGCGGCTAGGTATTTAAAACTGAGGACACCGAGTCCTGAACACGCAGCTCAGGACACCCAGTCCTCACCGTATTCCCCTTGAGCTAAGGTCACACAGACCTCGCCCAATCACTCTGGTAAGTCTTCAAGGTAGACTCCCAAACCTTCACAGACTTCGTTCACCGGCGATCCACAATGTCTCTTGGATGCTCAGAACGCGACGCCTAACCGGCTGGAGGATTCACAGTCCTCAAGTGTAATAAGTCTTCAGATCACACAGACAAGAAGACTTAAGTGATGCCTAACACTCTTTGGCTCTGGGTGGTTAGGGCTTTATCCTCGCAAGGAATTCTCTCTCAAAGGCTTCGAGGTGGGTTGCCCTCAAATGACAAAAGCTGTACTCTAACTCTGAGCAGCCAACCGTTTATGGTTGTAGGGGGTGGGCTATTTATAGCCACTAGGCAACCCGACCTGATTTGTCCGAAATGACCCTGGGTCACTAAGGAACTGACACGTGTTCCAACGGTCAGATTTCAAACTCACACGACAACTTTACTTGGGCTACAGGCAAAGCTGACTTGTCCGACTCTGGACAAGATTCGCTCTCATAGTCTTCACTCGAAGACATAGGTTTTGGTTACGCATCACTTCAGTCATTCTGACTGGTTCTCTTGGACCCCACTTAACAGTACGGTGGTTCCTATGACTCAACAAAGAAGAAAAAGAAGTACGAAAGATCTAAGTCTTCGAGCTCCATAGGCTTCATGCGATGTCTTCTCTTGTCATAGTCTTCAATGTGAATATCTTCATATACCACCTTTGACATCAATGTCTTCATGCATTTTTAGGGGTCATCTCTGGTAGGAAAACCGAATCAATGAGGGACTTCTACCTGTGTTATCCTGCAATTCTCACAAACACATTAGTCCCTCAACTAGGTTTGTCGTCAATACTCCAAAACCAACTAGGGGTGGCACTAGATGCACTTACATCAATGCAGATACCGCGGTGCTGACATTGGAGGGAAATTGTCGTTTCCTGCCGCTCAAACAGAAGTTAGGAAGGCTCAAACGTCACTGCAATGATATGTCAACGCTTATGGCCGCTTTGGTTAAATACACTGATTCAGATAATACCAAAGACCCTGACTCAGAGGAGGACAAACCAGGGAAAGGGAAAAAGAATGGCAACACCAAGGGTCAGCAGCATAATCCGGCAGGCCATGGGAACAATGTTAAACGCAAGTCCGACAACAGTTTGGACTTTGTGGCTAACACCAATGCTCAAGAGAATGGTCAGCGTCGTAAGGGTAAGCAGCCCCAGAGGGGTGGAGGTTCAGGCCCCAATTTGGAGCGCCTATTA
Organism: Triticum urartu; assembly: GCF_056163025.1. Taxonomy (NCBI): domain Eukaryota; kingdom Viridiplantae; phylum Streptophyta; class Magnoliopsida; order Poales; family Poaceae; genus Triticum; species Triticum urartu. The sequence goes on along the minus strand of NC_141873.1, from coordinate 364,476,116 downwards.
TATCAACCCTGTCCAAAGCATGGATCAAAGGAGAAGCCAGCATCACATCTTTGGAAGGATTGCTACATCATGCGGGATTTCAAGAACTCCAATATGTTTCATTACGATAATGGCCCGCCCGGCGGTTCAGGAGGTGGTTTCCACGGGCCGGGTTACGGAGGCGGCAACTCCGGTTCAGGATTTCAGGGCAATCAAACTGGACACAACAATCAAGGGAACCATGGCAATCAGGGAGGTTACAACCATCAGGGGAACCACCACCAGCAGCAGCAGTCGGGTTATCAGAGCAATCCTAAGCAGCTAAATAGTGGGCAATATCACGTCTTCACCACTAGCTTGTGTAAGCATGATCAGAAGCTTCACAAGAGGGCAGTAAACTCTGTTTAACCGGCGGTGCCTCGGTATTTGCGCTGATCTGAGCAACATATTTTGTGGAGTAGAGAGGATCACCCGCCCCGGGTTGACAATCCGGGTCACCTGGCCTTAGTGGTGGCCCCTCAAGTTGGGGGATATAAGTTCACTAAGGTACTCATGCATGGGGGGAAGTAGTATCAACATTCTATATTATGATACCTTCCGTCGCATGGGGTTGATAGATAAGAGTCTTAAACCATCAAACACTGTTTTCTATGGTGTGGTGCCTGGTAAGTCTGAATATCCAGTGGGCAAGATAGCCTTAGAAGTGGCTTTTGGAGATGATCATGATTCCAGATCAGAAACATTGACTTTTGAGGTGGTAAAAATCAAAAGTCTGTATCACGCTTTGTTTGGGCGACCGGCTTACGCTAAGTTCATGGCAAGGCCATCTTATGTTTATCTGCAGCTCAAAATGCCAGGTCATAAGGGGACCATCACAGTACACGGGAGCAGGAAGATCGCTTTGGAATGTGAGGAAGGTGATGCGGCTTATGCTGAGTCGGTTTGTGCCACGGAGGAGCTGAAGTTTTATAAAGGCCAAGTTGATCCGACAGATATGACTTCTTTGAAAAAGCCAACTACGGAACACAATCCGGCGTTGAAGTTTAAATCAGCCACATATACTAAGATGGTTGATTTTGTTCCCGGTGATTCATCCAAGCAGTTCAACATCAGCGCTAACCTGGATCCCAAATAGGAAAGCGCGCTGATTGAGTTCATCCGTGAGAACCGTGACATCTTTGCATGGAAACCTTCTGACATGCTAGGTGTACCGAGGGAACTCGCTGAGCACATACTTAACATTGATCCTAAGTTTAAACTGGTCCGACAGTTTCTCTGCCGCTTCAATGAAGAAAGGCGCAAAGCTATTGGTGAGGAGGTAGCTCGGTTGTTGGCCGCAGGGTTTATCGTGGAAGTCATTCACCCAGAGTGGTTGGCTAATCCGGTGCTGGTTCTTAAGAAAAATGGCACTTGGCATATGTGTGTGGATTACACAGATCTGAACAAGGCTTGTCCCGCAGACCCCTTTGCCCTCCCTTGTACTGATCAGATCATCGATGCTATGGCGGGTTGTGACCGTTTGTGTTTTCTGGACGCTTATTCTGGTTATCATCAGATCAAAATGGCAGTTAAGGACCAGGAGAAGACATCTTTCATAACTCCCTTTGGAGCCTTCTGCTATGTCTCCATGCCCTTTGGGCTCAAGAGTGTCCAGGCGACTTATCAACGCTATGTTCAGAATTGTCTTCATAAGAAGATTGGGCGCCATGTTCATGCATATGTGGATGATATTGTGATAAAGTCCAGGAAGGAGGAAACATTGATAGATGATTTGAGAGAAACCTTTGACAACCTCCGGGTTTACAAGATGATGCTCAATCCGGAAAAGTGTGTCTTTGGTGTCCCGGCAGGCAAACTCTTGGGTTTTCTGGTGTCAAACAGAGGCATTGAGGCTAATCCGGAAAAAGTTCAGCAATTACATCTTTGGCTAAACCAGCGTGTATCAATGACGTTCAACATTTGGCCGGCTGGATTGCGGCTTTGAGATGGTTTATCAGTCGTCTTGGGGATAAGGCTATCCCTTTATATCAGATGCTAAAGAAAACAGATGATTTTGTCTGGAGCGAGGTGGCTGATAAAGCGTTTGAGGATCTGAAGAGGCAGTTAGCTGAACCGCCTGTGCTTGCAGGCCCGATCAATAAAGAGCCTTTTATTGCTGTATGTGGCTGCTAATGCCCGAGCTGTTAGCGTGGCTATTGTGGTGGAGCGCAAGGAAGCTGGCAAGGAATATCTGGTTCAACGACCGGTTTATTATATCAGTGAGGTGCTCATTGAATCAAAGCAGAGATATCCACATTGGTAGAAGCTGGTGTATGGAGTGTTTATGGAAAGCCGGAAGCTTGAACATTATTTTCAGGGTCATCCTATCACAGTGGTCAGTTCAGCCCCTCTGGGAGATATCATTCAAAACAGAGAAGCAACTGGCCGGATTGCCAAGTGGGCTATGAGCTTGGACCTCACGGGCTCAAATACATACCTCGCATAGCAATTAAATCCCAAGCACTCATGGACTTCATCAATGATTAGACAGAATTGTAGGCACCAGAGGAAAAGCCAGATAACACGTATTGGACTATTCATTTTGATGGATCCAGAAAGTTGGAGGGCTCGGGGGCTGGAGTCATACTAACTTCCCCACGAGGTGACAAGTTTTGTTATGTCCTCCGTTTAATGTTCCCATGTACTAACAATGCTGCTGAGTACGAGGCCTTACTCCACGGTCATCGGATGGCTAAGGAGATGAACTTAAGTCGGGTTAAGTGCTTTGGGGATTCAGATCTGGTGGCTCAACAGGTGTCTGGCACTTGGGATTCTAAAGACCCACTCATGGCTGCATATCGACGAGAGGTGGACACAGTGGCTGGTCACTTCGAGGGTTATCAGGTGGATCATATAGACCGGCGAAAGAATGAAGCGGCGGACACTTTAAGTCACCTTGGTTCTCAGCGTAAACCCATCCCACCAAATGTCTTTCTTGACGTGCTTCATAATCCGTCGGTCAAGGTACCAACAGAGGAGGAGTTGGCCATTCCTGATCAGGAGGCTCAATTGGTGGCAGCTTTGCATGTCATACCAGATTGGACAATCCCATACCTGGCTTACATGAACCTGGGCGAGTTACCAGAGGATGAAACTTTGGCCCGACAGATAATCCGGCATTCCAAATCGATGACCATACTCAACGGAGAGTTGCATAGTTACAGCGTCTCAGGGGCAATTCAACGTTGTGTTTCTCTTCAAGAGGGTTGTGAGATTTTGCAAGAAATCCATGAAGGGGATTGTGGTCACCACGCCGGTTCAAAGTCTTTGGTGGCTAAAGCTTTTCGCCACGGTTTCTATTGGTTAACAGCTCATGCTGATGCTGATGATTTAGTCAAACGATGTGACGGTTGTCAAAAACTTGCACGCCGTGCTCATATTCCGGCTCAAGAGTTGAGGATGATTCCAATAGCATGGCCGTTTGCGACTTGGGGGCTTGATATGGTTGGACCCTTTAAGCGCTCCAAGGACAAAAAGACCCACTTATTAGTGGCAGTTGACAAGTTCACCAAATGGGTGGAAGTAGAGCTAGTTAGTAAGTGTGATGCAGCCACGGCGGTTCAGTTCATCAAAAAGGTGATATTCCGGTTTGGCTTTCCACACAGTATCATAACTGATAATGGTACTAATCTGTCAAAGGGAGAGATGGAGGATTGCCAATGTGAGCACATCCGTCTTGATATAGCATCGGTGGCTCACCCCCAATCTAATGGTCAAGCGGAGAGGGCAAATCAAGAAATTTTGAGAGGTATTAAACCCCGGCTTATGGTTCCTTTGAGGCGTACACCGGGTTGTTGGGTGGAGAAATTACCTTCTGTGTTATGGAGCATCAACACCACACCCAACAGATCCACGAGTTACACACCTTTCTTCATGGTTTATGGAGCGGAGGCAGTTCTTCCTAGTGACATACATCATGACTCGCCCATGTGGCAGCTTATGTTGAAGCTGATAATGAGACAACATGTCAGGACTCACTGGACTTGTTAGATGAGGAGCGTGATCTTGCAGAAGCACGTTCGGCGATTTATCAACAAGATCTCCGACGTTATCACAGCTGCCGTGTTAAGACTAGAACCTTTCAAGAGGGCGATTTGGTGCTCCGGCTCATCCAGGATCAGACTGATATGCACAAGTTATCCCCACCTTGGGAAGGAACCTTCATGGTCAGCAAGAATCTGCACAACGGGTCATACAACCTCACTAATGTTCGGGAGCACAAAGACTCACGTAAATCGGAGGAGGAGACCAAGTGGCCGTGGAATATAGCTCTTCTTCGGCCTTACTATACTTTAGCCACAGGCTCTTCATATGTACATATTTATGACAATGTATATATTATATAATAAACCGGAGCCTCGAATAAAGTGGGGTCTCTGTTCTTTTTACATCATGTGTGTGCTTACAAGAGTTTCTACTGATAGAGCGGAGTTTGTTAAACCGGTCTCTGCAGCCGCACGGATTTAAAGAAAATCACTAGGGGGCTTGGTCATATCTGAACCATAGCTACACTTCTTGATCGGTTTGAAACCACAAAGGGATATCACTAGGGGGCTTGGTTGTTGTCACACCATATCTACACCTCTTGATTGGTTTAACACCATAAAGGGATGTCACTAGGGGGCTTGGTTGTTATCACACCATAGCTACATCTTTTGATAGGCGTTAAGCCAAAAAGGAAATCATGTGGAACCAAAGAGAGTCTGTTGCATTAAGCACATCTCAAACATAGGTAACCACCAAGCATAGCTCATATGTTACCAGGGGGCTCTTTGCTTCTCAAAGAACAATGACTTTTGAACCCTTGTAATAGGCTATCAAGCCAGGCTTGGAAGCCAGGTGTATTCACCTAAAACCCCGGGTTATCCTGCCTCTTTAAGTAAGTCACTCCATCTAGGTAAACCTGGTATGACCCATCGAACGTTTGACAAGTCAATCCCATGGACCCTGAACTTGTCAAAGTTAAATTGGTGATTGGTTAAAGATTGAGGTCCATCTTAAAAAGGCTTTGCAAAATGGTTTAACTCAGCGGCCTGGCAGCCCATGAAAAGCCTCGATTTGGAGCCTGGCAGCTCGTAAAAAGCCTCGCATATTCTTTTTTACTGTTATTTGTCAATCTTTTCGCCTTCGTTGAGGTTCATAATATCTTCTGATAAACCGGCATCCTTGACCCGGCTTGGCTTTCAACTACAAGTTGTCAGTACATGATCAGTTATCATCCGGCATTCATTAAACTGGTCTGGTTTTGACTAACAAGTCGCGAGTGTTATAAGGAAAACCCGGTGTTTATTATATCGCGGTATGGTTTATTATCATAATCCGGCAAATTAAGGACGGAGTTATCAATGCTCTGGATTGGTGTTTACACCTTTCCCATACAAGCAGTTGGTCAGCCAACGAGGTATGTTGCACATGTTATTTTTTATACAAACTTTGATTATCCATCCTAGTATTGTCTATTCTTGGGCAACATGACCCGTCCAGTGGTAAGCCACTAGGACACTTTCAAGTTCTTATATCCAGGAACACAAATCATCATGGGCTATGTATAAATAGATCCCAAAAAGTGGAGCAAGTTTTCACAATATCAAAGCATCACAAAACATGCTCGATGGCATGATAGATAAAGGAGTTTTTGCTATCCTATTACAAGAAGCTTCAAACCGGCTCCAATCGAATAATTGTTTTTAAGCATTGGCACACAATAGCTGGTAAAACGGCTGTCGGTTTAAGATGCTTCGTCTGGACGGTTTGACGGTTGAGGGTCATTTGGTGCAATCACTTCTTCTTCATCCCTCCCCAGACGCTAGAAATCAACCGTTGACCAATCGATTCCGGTTAAAGCTTGAAACACGGCTTCTTCATGGATAAGGCTGGAGGGGTTAATGTCAGGAGCGTAAGTATGCTTACGGATTGGAGGCACAAGTTCTTCGACTTCATGGATTTCGGCAGGCTGTCTCGTCCCTTCACCATCGTAAGCCGGTTGGAAATGAGATAAGTCTGTGTCCTCTGCCAGTTTGCTGGCTATTGGCCGCATTTCTTTGGTCAGCCGTCGGAGATCATCATTGTTGAAGTTTGAACATCCTCCTTTACACATGGATATCCTTTAATGATGTCGTCCGCTTCAAGATCTGGAATCCATGCTTTGGCCCGGATTAGTGCGGTCAGCGCTCCTGCTCTTGCGGCTGCCTTCTTCAGTTCGGTAATCCGGGCTGGTAACATGGCCAGCTTCTCAAGAGTTTCTTTTATCAGTGATGGCGCCGGTTTGTGGTAAGCTGCAGCACAAATAGCACGCTGGGATCCAGAGTACAGCTGTTCAATCAAGGTATAAGCCGCTTTAAGCTTCATCCACATATCCGTGCCCAGATGAGCAATACGAGTGCCTGTCACGGTTTAAAATCAGCCAACTGGTAAATAATAAAGTCTCATGAATTGGACAAACAGCGTAAGGAGATACTTACCAAATATAGTAGACGTCATAGCGTTGATTTGCCGCTTCAAACCAGTTAGTTCATCTACGACTGGCTTCAGGGCTGCTTCGGCATCCTCAGCTCTTTTGGCTAAACCAGCCTTCTCGGTTTCCCAGTCAGCACGTTCTTTTTAAAAGACTCATTTAGCTTTTCCATAGCTGTCAGGGCTTTGGTCAGCTCCTCTTTGGCTTTCACAGCCTCTGCTTGTGGGGACTTCACATTTTCTTGCAAATCAGCGGTTCGGGCATCTCTATTGCTTAGCTCGGTCTGTAACAGTGAAGATATGTCAACAACAGGATATGTATTTTCTAAGTACAAAGCGTATACCAAATTGTGCACTTCGTACTTGGGGGCTAATGCCTATTTTCTCTGATTCACTACATCTTTTATAAGTCTCCAGCACAATGCAAGCATTATCCTTGACACTTGGGGGTTGATGTACATCTATTCAAAATGTACGTATGGATTTCAAGACCCGGATTACCTTGCAAAGCTAAATCGGCCCTTGGGGGCTACACTGAGGAAAGCTACATAATTGCATTGGTAAAGTATCAGTTTTGTTTTCACTAAGGACCTGACATTTTGAGGGTCAGCAGGAGCAGATTAAAGTGTTATAAAGTCTCAGTTTAAGATTAACATCATAAAGCGGCCCTTGGGGGCTACTTGGGCTAGTATTTCAACTTTGGAATCGAGAGGTAAAGGGAGATGAAAATACCTCATAGCGTTCCTTCATCAGATTCACCAAACCGGCTTCATAGTCACGGTTTGAGTGCAGACGGTTTAAAAAACCGGAGTGAAGTTCTTCAGCACTGAGATGAGCATAGCTTGATAAGTCAGTGCTCCATTTACCCTTTTCCCTAGCAGCACGATCCTCTTTGGCACTATGTTGGGCCAAGATTACAGGATGGCCAGGAGAGCTGTGGCCCATGCTAGTAATGACAACATCATCTCCTTGGCCTTCAGTAGTATCAGTGCCTCTCACCGGATTAGCCCGGTTTGGAGCTGCCGGTTCAGTGTCAGGCACAACAGGATCAGCTTCTGGTTGTTCATCAACATTCTGGTCTGGAAGGGGCAGTTCATCAAAGGTAGCTTCAGGATGAGGACCCTCCGGTTCACGAGTTTGGTCCGGTTCACCTATTTTCTCTTCTACAAAAACAGCCTGGTCTTCTGACGGATTGTTGACCCGAGCTTTCTTGCTGGGTCTAGCTTTGGCTCTGCAAACAAAACTAAAAGAAGGTTTAGCATCTTATTCAAGATTTGCAACACATTTGAAGAAAGGGTTTGAATGCTTACCCAGCTACAGTTTTAAGAGGTGGGAGTTGGGTTGCTGTTGATTCGCCAAAGGATGAGGGAGGTGTCACCTGATAATTTGAATCGGACGGATTAAGAGGTCGTCTGAAATAACCTGCCTTGGGATAAGAATTGTCAAAAGTGGGAGAGACCTCAGATCGGCGCTTCCGAACCGGGGTATCAGGTAAACCGGCCGAAGTGACCTGTTGGCCACTGTGCCAGGTTCTCTGGTGAGCTTCATGCTGTTGCGTCTTCAAAATAAATGTTGGATCCAGGTAAGCAAGAGGATGAGAAAAGCTTACTTTCCGGACTGCTTGACGGGTATTTTGTGTTGGCATAGAGTCTGAACCGGAGGAAAGGGTAATTACCTCTGCATCATTAGCCTGGATGCCTTCTACGTCCTCCTGATAAAGATTATTGTTAATGAGGTGCATGAAAAGGGAGCCAAGTGAGTCAAGTTCTACCTCAACTTCCGGATCATCTGCATCTTCATCAAGTTCCATGTTGATCCGGTCAGCCGTTTTCCGCCTTGAGGTACGCTTGACGGCTTTGGTTTTGGGACGGGATGGCTTGGTGGTATGTCTCCAACGTATCTATAATTTTTGATTGCTCCATGCTATGTTATCTACTGTTTTGGGCAATATTGGGCTTTATTATCCACTTTTATATTATTTTTGGGACTAACCTATTAACCGGAGGCCCAGCCCAGATTTGCTGTTTTTTTTGCCTATTTCAGTGTTTTGAAGAAAAGGAATATTAAACGGAGTCGAAACGGAACGGGATCAACTAGAGAAGTTATTTTTGGAAGGAAAGCTACCGGAAAAGCTTGGAGTGCACGTCAGGAGAGAAGGGAGGAGTTCATGAGGGTGGGGACACGCCCCCTGCCTCCTGGCCCCCCTTCGGTCTCATGACGTATCTCTTTCACCCATATATACCTACGTATCCTAAAACTTCCAAAAGAGACGATAGATCGGGAGTTCCGCCACCAGAAGCCTCCGTACCCACCGAAAACCAATCTAGACCCGTTCCGGCACCCTGCCGAAGGGGGCAATCCTTCCCCGGTGGCCATCTTCATCATCCCGGTACTCTCTTGTAATGAATTGAGTTTTCCCCTTGAAGTAATCTTATCGGATTGAGTCTTTAAAGATTTGAGAACACTTGATGTATGTCTTGCCATGCATATCTGTGTTGACAATGGGATACCACGTGATTCACTTGATGTATGTTGTGGTGATCAACTTGCGGGTTCTGCCCATGAACCTATGCATAGGGGATGGCACACGTTTTCGTCGTGATTCTTCGGTAGAACTTTGGGGCACTCTTTGAGGTCCTTTGTGTTGGTTGAATAGATGAATCTGAGATTGTGTGATGCATATCATATAATCATACCCACGGATACTTGAGGTGACATTGGAGTATCTAGGTGACATTAGGGTTTTGGTTGATTTGTGTCTTAAGGTGTTATTCTAGTACGAACTCTAGGGCTGTTTGTGACACTTATAGGAATAGCCCAACGGATTGATTGGAAAGAATAACTTTGAGGTGGTTTCATACCCTACCATAATCTCATCGCTCGTTCTCCGCTTTTAGTGACTTTGGAGTGACTCTTTGTTGCATGTTGAGAGATAGTTATGTGATCCAATTATGTTATCATTGTTGAGAGGACTTGCACTAGTGAAAGTATGAACCCTAGGCCTTATTTCCTTGCATTGCTATACCATTTACGCTCACTTTTACCATTATTTACCTTGCTATTTTTATAATTTCAGATTACAAATACCTTTATCTACTATCCATATACCACTTGTATCACCATCTCTTCGCCGAACTAGTGCACCTATACAATTTATCATTGTATTGGGTGTGTTGGGGACACAAGAGACCCTTTGTTATTTGGTTGCAGGGTTGCTTGAGAGAGACCATCTTCATCCTACGCCTCCTACGGATTGATAAACCTTAGGTCATCCACTTGAGGGAAATTTGCTACTGTCCTACAAACCTCTGCACTTGGAGGCCCAACTACGTCTACAAGAAGAAGGTTGTGTATTAGACATCAAGCTCTTTTCTGGCGCCGTTGCCGGGGAGGTTAGCGCTTGAAGGTATATCTTTAGATCTTGCAATCGAGTCTTTTAGTTTCTTGTTTTATCACTACTTTAGTTTATAAAAGAAAACTATAAAAAATGGAAATTGAGTTTGTCTCATACGCTTCATCTTTTTAATATCTTTCGTGAGTATAATGGAAAGGATAATTGTGCTCAAGTGCTAGAAGAAGAAATCTATAAAATGTTTGGCACTAAATATTTGAATGATGAGCATGATTGCAATGTTGTTAGTACGAATTATTTGAATATCCATGATGCTAATGATATGCAAAGCCACAAGCTTGGGGAAGCTATGTTTGATGAAGATGATATTTTTTGTCCCCCAAGTTTTGATGAGAAAATTTATTATGATGAAAGCATGCCTCCTATCTATGATGATTATTGTGATGACACGTATGCTTTAAATAATAATAATAACAATGAACCTTGTCATATTGATCTTAATTTTCAATCACATGATAGTTATTTTGTTGAGTTTGCTCCCACTATTATTCATGAGAAGAATTTTTCTTATGTGGAGAGTAGTAAATTTTCTATGCTTGTAGATCATGAAAAGAATGCTTTAAGTGCTGGTTATATTGTTGAATTCATTCATGATGCTACTCAAAAATATTATGAGGGAGGAACTTATGCTTGTAGGAATTGCAATAATATCAAGTTTCCTCTCTATGTGCTTAAAGTTTTGAAGTTATGCTTGTTTTGCCTTCCTATGCTAGTTGATTATTGTTCCCATAAGTTGTTTGCTCAAAAAATCCCTATGAATAGGAAGTGGGTTAGACTTAAATGTGCTAGTCATATTCTTCATGATGCTCTCTTTATGTTTCAATTCTTATCTTTTATGTGAGCATCGTTGAAATCATCATGCCTAGCTAGGGGCGTTAAACGATAGCGCTTGTTGGGAGGCAACCCAACTTTATTTTTTTGTTACTTACTTTTTGCTCCAGTTTAGTAATAAATAATTCATCTAGCCTCTGTTTAGATGTGGTTTTAGTTGTTTAATTAGTGTTTGTGCCAAGTAGAACCGTTCAGAAGACTTGGGGAAAGTCTTGTTGAACTTGCTGTAAAAAACAGAAACTTTAGCACTCACGAGAACTGCTGCCATTTTTATTTGGAAAGCGCTATTTAGTTAATTATTTTTGCAGATGATTAAGAGATAAATTCCTCACGTCCAGAAATTTATTTTAGAATTTTTGGGGTTCCAGATCTTGCGCTAGCTACAGATTACTACAGACTGTTCTGTTTTTGACAGATTCTGTTTTTCGTGTGTTGTTTGCTTATTTTGATGAATCTATGGCTAGTAAAATAGTTTATAAACCATATAGAAGTTGGAATAAAGTAGGTATAACACCCGTATAAATAAAGAATGAGTTCATTACAGTACCTTGAAGTGGTCTTTTGTTTTCTTTCAGGAACGGAGCTCACGAGTTTTCTACTTTAAGTTTTGTGTTGTGAAGTTTTCAAGTTTTGGGTAAGGATTCGATGGACTATGGAATAAAGAGTGGCAAAAGCCTAATCTTGGGGATTCCCAAGGCACCCCAAGGTAATATTCAAGGATAGCCAAGAGCCTAAGCTTGGGGATGCCCCGGAAGGCATCCCCTCTTTCGTCTTCGTTCATCGTTAACTTTACTTGGAGCTATATTTTTATTCGCCACATGATATGTATTTTGCTTGGAGATTAAATTTATTTTTCAGTATTTGCTTGATGTTATTTAAAACAATGTTTTTCATCTTTATTTCAATAAAAGTGTCATTGATGATCTTTACTATGCCTATTTTAGAAGTCCACATGTTGCTGTTTGAAAACAGAAAGTTTACCGCTGTTGCAATAACTCCCTAGAAAATTCAGAATGTTATAAAATGTTGAAACCTTTTGCGTATTAAGATCTGATAAATTTACTAAAGTGGGAATTTTCTTTCATAATTTTTGGAGCTAGGGAAGTATGGATGTTGCTGCATTCTTTACAGACTGTCCTGTTTAGGCAGATTGCTGTTATGTTTGCATTGTTTGCATATGTTTGCTTCTTTAATGATTCTATTTGAGGATAGGACTATTAAATATGCATAGGAATTTAGTATTCAATTTTGAATAATAATTTTAGTGATTTTCTACAGTAGAGCATGATAAGGTTTTTACAATGATTTATACTAACTTATCTCATGAGTCCTTGTTGAGTTTTGTGTGGATGAAGCTTTCGAGATTTAGGGAGACCGTGATATGAGAGGAATTAAGGAGACACAAAAGCTCAAGCTTGGGGATGCCCAAGGCATCCCAAGATAATATTTCAAGAAGTCACAAGCATCTAAGCTTGGGGATACCCCGGTTGGCATCCCACCTTTCTTCTTCAACAACTATCGGTTAGTATCGGTTGATCCTAGGTTTTTGCTTCTTCACATGATGTTTGCTATTCTTAGATGTCATTTTATTTTGTTTTTCTTGCTGTTTTAATAAAGTATCAAGATCTGAAATTCTTAAATGTTAGAGAGTCTTCACATAGTTGCATAATTATTCAACTACTCATTGATCTTCACTTATATCTTTCGGAGTAGTTTGTTATTTGCTCTAGTGCTTCACTTATATCCTTTTAGAGCATGGTGGTAGTTATATTTTGAAGAAATAGATGAACTCTCATGATTCACTTATATCAGTTTGAGAGTCTTAAGTAGCATGGTAATTTGCTTAAATAATCCTAATATGCTAGGCATTCAAGATTAGTAAAAACTTTCATATAGAGTATTGAATACTAAGAGAAGTTTGATGATTGATGATTGTTTTGAGATATGGAGGTAATAATATAAAAGTCGTGCTAGTTGAGTAGTTGTGAATTTGAGAAATGCTTGTGTTGAAGTTTGCAAGTCCCGTAGCATGCACATATGGTAAACGTTGTGTAACAAATTTGAAACATGAGGTGTTATTTGATTGTCTTCCTTATGAGTGGCGGTCGGGGACGAGCGATGGTCTTTTCCTACCAATCTATCCCCCTAGGAGCATGCGCGTCGTACCGAGGTTTTTGATGACTTGTAGATTTTTTCAATAAGTATGTGAGTTCTTTATGACTAATGTTGAGTCCATGGATTATACGCACTCTCACCCTTCCATCCTTGCTAGCCTCTTCGGTACCGTGCATTGCCCTTTCTCACATTGAGAGTTGGTGCAAACTTCGCCGGTGCATCCAAACCCCGTGATATGATACGCTTTTTCACATATAAACCTCCTTATATCTTCCTCAAAACAGCCACCATACCTACCTATTATGGCATTTCCATGTCAGGACCGGATTTTCGGGATATTAATTTCCTAGAAAATGGCCCTTATGCTCACCAGCCCCAGGATTACTGTTAGCTGATGAGACACCACTTGATATAGAAACTCCAAGCAAAATACAAAATGTGAAGTACAAGACCATTCTGGCCTATGAGTACAACAAATGGTTTCTAGTGGTTGATGGCGGAAGCGGTTTGCGGATCATTAGCGTCTATGGGACTCCATTTCCCACAAGAACAACTGACCTGGATAACTCCTATCTTCACGAGGCTGCTATCACCATTGCATAGGTTCTGGGGTTGTCATCGCGACACTCCTCTCCACGCAAGAAATCTGGCCAAGACAATAGCCAGGGGCAAGCCAGTGAGTACTTTTTAATGTACTCGCAAACATTATGAACACAGGTATAATATAACAAATGATAATCATGCTCTGAAATATTTCATGATCACAACGTTAATCACAAAATGAAAATCCATGATGCACGCAAGCAGGTTATTTACAACATGGATCTGCAATAAGAGAGTGGAAATAGAATGCACCAATCGGGTGTCTGAAGCGACGCCTCGAAGGGATAATAATATAAAGCATGCCTCAGTAGGGCGTCTGAGCAACACCACATAAAGGGCTTATAAATAAAAGATATAACAAGCATGCCACAGTCGGGCGTCTCTGCGACACCACATAAAGGGCTTATAAAGTAAATTAATAACAAGCATGCCACAGTCGGGCGTCTATGCAACACCACATAAAGGGCTTATAAAGTAACTGAATAACAAGCATGCCACAGTCGGGCATCTCTGCGACACCACATAAAGGGATTATATGAGAATTAATCACAGTGAATATCCAGGAGGTAGAACCGTCCCAAGGACACTCAATAATTCAAATAATGTAAAACATTAGTCCATATAACAGTAATCATAATCATCATGAGTCACAAGACATGATCCATGTTCTGGTTTAGCAATCTTTTCCTCCGAAGACCGACACTAAGACCGACACTTGACCCATCCCGGACTATAGTCCTTAACCATGGACACGGCTATTCGAATAGATATAATCTCTGTAGAGGGTGTACTCTTTACCCACGAGTAACGGATTCCTTTAGTCCGTCGGGACTAATTCCGTCTACGGTCTTTTAATTGAAAACGCACCTGACTGCACACACACTAGCCTAACTTACTGGTGTCTGGAATCACCCACGACACCCATTAAGTGAAACTCTAAGTGGGGAGGCTACAACCTTGACTAGAATGGGATCACAAAATTTATAACACGCGCAAACTAGGGGAGCTACCCTCTTCGGCTCCAACCGAAACACCGATGCCCCCGGACCAGGTGGCATGCCTACCGGATGCAGCCGATATCTTCCACCATGGCCTCTCTGCACGGTGTGTGCTAGGAAGGGGTTGACAACTGACTGAACCGTACCCTACCTATGGCAGGGACAAGTGGTAGTACGAGACAAGTATGGGAGTTACTTTAACAAGACTCGATCTATGGTCGACTCAGGAGGTTGAAGCATTACCTGCATGATAAGAATAAGAAGTATATTTCATACCAATCAGACAGAATCACCGCTCATCGTACCCCACCATGCCTTACCGGACATAACCATCTCGACGAAGAAACAGGGACAAGCTCGTGTCTACCCAAGACAGAGGCTTTCCCGGATTCCTTACGGTGGGCATGAAAGGCATAAGAGGGTGATTACTATCACAAGCATATCAAATTTTAACCGCAAGAAATCTTCACTTGAGAACTCATGAGTATAATCATATCGTCACATAAAATAACGAATACTTCGTGTCAAGATGGTGTTGTGACCGTATCAAACAACACACAAAAAATATTATGCCAGGGTTCAGAATGCTTGCCTTCAAGATTATGCAAGTGGGGGTGCACTTTTTGAAAGTTGTTTCCCTCTCCAAAATCCTATTTAAGAGAAATTCAAATTAACATATAGTTTAAAAACAGTATAAAAAAGTTGTTTGAATATTTTTCAAATAAATATGAAAATAAACTAGACAAAATTTGAGAAACAACAGAAAAAGAATAAAATCAATTGGACTTATATTTGAAAAGTTATAGCCAGTCAAAGTTTAGTCAAAACTCTGTTTTTAAATAAAACAGAAAAAGAAAACGTTTTGAATAAGGATACGTTTTCGAGACGGAGGAGATGTACTTCTGGGTTTACGCCTCCACTTAAACCAGCGCGGGCCAGCTCGGGGTCACTGACAGTGGGTCCATGGGGCCCACTGGTCAGGTTTGACCAGTCGCCCGTGCCTCCCTCTCGTCTGGCCGAGCAGATTGGGGCTCCGACGATCACCGTCGACGAACGGCGGCTTCCCACGGCATTTCCAATGCAGGGATAGATCCGCCAGTCCAGGGCGGTCCTCTCGGTGGTCGACAGGCTAGCGGGGACGAAGGGAGTTGCCGGCGGCGAGCTCTGCGGCGGACGGCGTCTCGGGAGGATTTGGGGTTTCGAGCTACGGTGGTTCTTGATCGTGTTTGGGAGGTGGGGTGGCTCCGCAAGGTTCAGGGGAGTTGAACGGTGGCACCAGATGGACGGGGAAGGTCCTGCTTGCGACGAATTGAACCGGAGCATGACGGCGGCCGAACTAGCCGGAGATGAGGAAGACGGCCTCCCTCCGTCTATGGCTGGCTATGGGAGCGCTAGGGGGATGGTACGAGGTTTCCTGAGGGTCTGGACGAGCTCGAGGCTCCTTTTTATAGAGTGACTAGGTCGGTTCCGCGGCGATCGTGGATAGGATCGACGGCGGCAGTGGATAGGAACGGCGAACCACCGTTCTGTAGCTTGCAGCGCGACATGTCGAGGCTGGGGATGGCGGCAGAGGCTAGCTGACGAACGAGCACTGCTTCAGGGGCCAGCTGGCGAGCGAGAGTGGCTTGGGCGGCGCCATCCATGGCAGGAGCCTGCTGTGGCCGGCCGCTAGCTGCCATGGCCGACCTGACGACGGCGCTGTGGGGCTCCAGGGGCGGCCTGGAGGGTTCTGGTGAGCGGGCGAGGCCGGGGCGCGGCCCTGCGGGCGAGCAAAGGCCAGGGGCGTGACACGGCGGCTCGGCTGCGCGCGCGTGCAATACGTGCGCTCTAGGCGCGCCCAGAGCACGCACGCTACGTGTTCGACAAAATGCCAAGACATGCCAGGGGGCTCCAATCCACATGAGGTTTAGCAGGGTGGGGCTATAGACTAAGGTAGAGCCATGAGACATGCTGGTTAGGTAAAGCAAGCAGGTCCAATGTGCAAACTAAAAAAACTATGTCAAAACTGACCATGCACACAAGGTGCTTGACAGAAAGCTATGGCCATCTAAGCATCTCTTGGGGTGGCCAAAAACTCCAGATCATAGTCTCTTTAGATGACAAAGAGGGTGGCAAGGTTAGTTTGTCAAGAACAAAAACTTGTTAGTGCAAGTTTTTGAGAAAACCAAATCTGGACAGAATGAAAAGGGCATTATTGCATGGACCAAAAATACTCCAATGGGTCCAATCTCCTGGACTTAAGGGTTCGGTAGGGTGGACTATATGAAGGAAAAAGCTCATGGGCACTAGAGCAAAATAGACTAGGGTTGCAATAGAAAATGCCAAACTGGACCAGAGAGCAAAAGAGGATGTTTTGCTCAAAATTTTCAAAGAACATTAAAGGGTTTTTGCATAAAGTTGAATTATACACTACTACTAACATCCCCTAATTTTGGTGGAAGCTTTAAAGAAATATTTAAATAGGCTGTAGTGCAATTTTACAAACTGGATCAGGTTTGAAAATTTGGGGTAGAGCTCAAAATTTTCAAATGACTAAAAGAGATTTTTGCATAAAAGTGATGTGGGAGCATCCCATGACATCTCCAAATTTTGGTGAAACTTATAACTAATTTTACCCAAGGGTTGTAGTGCAAAAGAGGCTCCAAAACTTATGAAAAATCATTTCTAAAGAGATAAAGCTGAGGGAAAATAATTATGCAAATAAATCCACTCATAAAAGAAATGTTTTTCTTGAGAGGGTAAAAAAGTCCAACAATATTTTTGAAAGGTTTTCACTTGGGGTGAACACTCCACAATATCAAGGAAAATAGTGGTTCTAAAATCAAAAGATAATTCCACAAAAAAAATTTAATTTCTTGACAAAATTTTAATAAACAAATCGTGGTTAAATTTTTTGCTCTGTTACAACACTACCCACCTTAAGAAAAATCTCGTCCTCGAGATTGGCTAAGGGATGCTTTGAAAAAGAATTCCCCCCACTATCTCAAAGTAATATCACAAAAATAACCATCCTACTCATGCAATAAAATGTTGCTACAGTGAATGGGCAAATAAGTGGTTCAAAACTACAGTGTGGAATACTGGCGTTGCGTGGAAAAATCCACGGTTGGGGGAAACGAGAAATTTCTACTTTTGGTTACAGAAAATTTAGAATTAAATTCTAAATTTCAAAAATACGTTGGTCGCACCCGAGAGCACAGTGCTCTCTCTGACTAACGGGTGGACCCGGGGCCCACTGTCAGTGTAACGCCCCGAGACCGATGTGCCAGGTGTCCTCTAGTTATTCGCTGTTTTTGCCTTGTCATTGCTTGCGTGTCATGCATTGCATATCATGTCATCATGTGCATTTCATTTGCATACGTGTTCGTCTCATGCATCCGAGCATTTTTCCCGTTGTTCGTTTTGCATTCCGGCGCTCCGTTCTCCTCCGATGGTCATTTCTACCTTCTTCTCGTGTGTGGGGGTTAAACATTTCCGGATTGGACCGAGACTTGCCAAGCGGCCTTGGTTTACTATCGGTAGACCGCCTGTCAAGTTTAGTACCATTTGGACTTCGTTTGATGCTCCAACGGTTAACCGAGGGACCGAAAAGGCCTCGTGTGTGTTGCAGCCCAACACCCCTCCATTTTGGCCCCAAACCCACCTAAACCCTCTCCATCATCTAGAGCGTTCGATCACGATCGCGTGGCCGAAAACCGCACCTCATTTGGACTCTCCTAGCTCCCTCTACCTATAAATATGTGGCCTTCCCCGAAATTTTCGCGGATGAAACCCTAGCCTTCCTCTACCTCGCGCCCGGACGAAATCGCCACCGCGCCCGGACATGTCCGGCCTCTCCTGCGCCAATCCGGAGCCGCCAAGTGGCGCCGCCGCCTCCCGCCGCCGCCGGCCCACGGGGCCCGCGTTAGGCCCGCGCGGGCCCAGTTCCCGCCGCCGCCCGGCGCACCTTACCCTACCGCGCGCCGCCCGAGTGCCCCGCCGCCTTCGCCGCCCATCCCCAAAGCCGGCGAGCTCTGCCGCGGCGAGCTCCCTCGCCATTCGCGCCGCCCGAGCTGGCCCCGCTCTCCCCGCCGCCTCGTCGACCTCGCCCAACGCCGGCGCCGCCCCTTCTCCGACGGGCCTCTCCTTCCTCTTCCTCGGAGCAGCTCCGGCCACCACGGGCACGACGAACTCCGGTGAACTCGAGAAGCTCTGGCCGTCCTCGGATTCTGCGCCTGATCTGGATCCAGATCCAGATCCACCTCGCGGTTGACTTTTCTCCTCTAACCCTAATTATTTTTGCATACTTTGGCATGTCGTAACTCCGCATCCATAGCTCTGTTTTGAGCGTGTAGCATATCAAAATGTTCGTCTCAGAGAGTACATCGTTTCATCTCAATGCATCATTTTCATTTGAGTTCATCTTGATGCCCAAAATGATGTTGGAAGAATGCTATTTGAGATAATTGTCAGATCTGCTGCTCCAATTAGATATTTGTCATTTTTGCCATGATTATTGTGTGCATGATATGCCCTGGAGCTCTACATGTGTTTTGTTATATGTTTTGCCATCTATCCAGAGGTGCAACCCATGTATTTTTGTGATGTGTGTGGTGACTAGCACAAGCTTGCAAAGTGGAGCATTCGTTAATGCTGATTTCAGGGACTTAGTATTTCCACCAAGTCCTTGGACTGTTTATCTCATTATGCCATATGTTCATGTTGTTTCCTAATTCTCCGTGCCTCTTTTGAGGATGATTAGTAAGGATGTTTTGTTAATCTTGTAGTTGTCTATCCATCCATGCCTTTGTTTGCAATTATTGAGCACCCTAGCTTGAGTCAATCGAGCCCTACTTTTGTCACTTCGTGAATCTGGGCAGATTGTCTACTTAGAGATTTTGCCGAGGATGTTGTAGTTGATCCGTCCATGCTATGTTATTGTTCTTGCCATGTCTAGCTTGTATTTTGTGTATTCTGGATGGTTGTATGCTTAGTTTGTCATGACTTGCTCTGTAGTGAGTGCATCGAGCTCGTAAACATGCCTACCTGATATCTGTTTCAGCATGCTCCAGTTTTCACTAAGTCTGTGATCTGATTATGTTTTTGCCATGTTCACATGCTTGCAAATGTGTTTTCTGATCTCTTTTGGCTCAAGGTCACTAAGGGACTTTTGTTAACCTATTTGAGTAGCTCCATGCCATGCTTTACTTGGCCATGTTCAGGTCCTGTAGCATATAGTTTTCATGCTCCAAAGTGTGCTACCTGATCTGAAATTCCAGACAAGTGTTAATTTCACTAAGTCTGAGATCTGTTTACCAATTGCATTTTTGCCATGCTTGTTTGAACCTGTTAATGGATGAATTGTCCGTAGCTCAGTGCTAGACTTTTGTTAAGCTTCATGAATGGATTCCTGCCATGTATTTTTATGCCATGTTTGAGTGCTGTAGCATGTTCATCTTGTTGCATTTAGATGGCTACTTGCTGTATATCGCAGACCGGTGCCATATTTGTTTTGCTTGCCATTTCCAAACCGTAACTCCGATTCCGGCGTTCTTTATATCGTTTCAAGCGATTTCATCTCATCTTTCCAGGGGCACACTTGGATTTCAAATTCGAGGCCAGGTTCATTCATTCCCTTGCAAATCATGCATATGCATCGCATTCCGCATCTCGCATATCATACCAAGTTCGTCTGTTGGTTGTTTACTATGTTGTGTGCTTCTTTCCGGTGTTTGCTTCTTCGGGTTGGTTCTGGTTATGTCGCATTTGTGAGGACCCGTTCGTCTACTTCCGTTTGTCTTCTTCATGGACTCGTTCTTCTTCCTTGCGGAATTTCAGGCAAGATGATCATACCCTCAAAATCACTTCTATCTTTGCTTGCTAGTTGCTCGCTCTTTTTCTATGCCTATGCTACGATGCCTACCACTTGCTTATTATGCCTCCCATATTGTGAACCAAGCCTCTAACCCACCTAGTCCTAGCAAACCGTTGTTTGGCTATGTTACCGCTTTGCTCAGCCCCTCTTATAGTGTTGTTAGTTGCAGGTGAAGATTGAAGTTTGTTCCTTGTTGGAACATGGAGATGTTGTTCCTTGTTGGAACATGTTTACTTGTTGGGATATCACAATATATCTTATTTAATTAATGCATCTATATACTTGGTAAAGGGTGGAAGGCTCGGCCTTATGCCTGGTGTTTTGTTCCACTCTTGCCGCCCTAGTTTCCGTAATATCGGTGTTATGTTCCCGGATTTTGCGTTCCTTACGCGGTTGGGTGATAATGGGAATCCCTTGACAGTTTGCCTTGAATAAAACTCCTCCAGCAATGCCCAACATTGGTTTTACCATTCGCCACCTAGCCTTTTTTTCCCTTGGGTTCCGCGGACTCAAGGGTCATCTTTATTTAAACCCCCCCGGGCCAGTGCTCCTCTAAGTGTTGGTCCAAACTGGAGTCCTGTGCAGCGCCCCCTCGGGGAAACTCGAGGTTTGGTTTTAGTTGTATGGAGAGCTCATCTGAGTGTGCCCTGAGAATGAGATATGTGCAGCTCCTATCGGGATTTGTCGGCACATTCGAGCGGTGTTGCTGGTTTAGTTTTACCTTGTCGAAATGTCTTGTAACCGGGATTCCGAGTCTGATCGGGTCTTCCCGCTAGAAGGAATATCCTTCGTTGACCGTGAGAGCTTGTCATGGGCTAAGTTGGGACCCCCTGTAGGGATTTGAACTTTCGAAAGCCGTGCCCGCGGTTATGGGCAGATGGGAATTTGTTAACGTCCGGTTGGAGAAAACCTGAAGTTGACCTTAATTAAAATACATCAACCGCGTGTGTAACCGTGATGGTCTCTTTCCGGCGAAGTCCGGGAAGTGAACACGGTGTTGGAGTTATGTTTGACGTAGGTTGTTTTAGGATCACTTCTTGATCATACTTTTATCGACCGTGCTTTGCCTTCTCTTCTCGCTCTCATTTGCGTATATTAGCCACCATATATGCTAGTCGCTTGCTGCAGCTCCACCTCATACCTTTACCTTACCCATAAGCTTAAATAGTCTTGATCACGAGGGTGCGAGATTGCTGAGTCCCCGTGGCTCACAGATACTTCCAAAACCAACTTGCAGGTGCCGATGAGACCGTGCAGATGACGCAACCAAGCTCAGGAGGAGCTCGATGAAGATCTTGTCCATTGTGTTGTTTCGTTCTAGTTGATCAGTAGTGGAGCCTAGTTGGGGTTGATCGGGGACCTTTGTCGCATTTGGGGTTCTTCTTTTATTTTGGTTCCGTAGTCGGACCTTGATTGTATTTGGATGTTGTAATGCTTTATTCATTTATTGTGTGAAGTGGCGATTGTAAGCCAACTATGTATCTCTTTCCCTTATGTATTACATGGGTTGTGTGAACATTACCTCACTTGCGACATTTCTTTCAATGCGGTTATGCCTCTAAGTCGTGCTTCGACACGTGGGAGATATAGCCGCATCGAGGGTGTTACAGTCAGTCTCTTCTTCTACCTCTGGCTCTCTCTTCTTCCTCTCTCTCGCGCGCTTTCCCGCGCTTTCTCCACCGGCTACATCTAGCGCGTAGGGCATCTAGGCCGTACCGCGGTAGTGCGCGGCGTGCTGGCTGCCGGTGCAGCGTGCACTCACCTCACTGATACGTCTCCAACGTATCTATAATTTTTTATTGCCCCATGCTATATTATCTACTGTTTTGGACTATATTGGCCATTATTTTCCACTTTTATATTATTTTTGGGACTAACCTATTAACCGGAGGCCCAGCCCAGAATTGCTGTTTTTTGCCTATTTCTGTGTTTCGGATAAACGGAATATCAAACGGAGTCCAAACGGAATAAAATCTTCAGGAACGTGATTTTCTCACCGAACGTGATCCAGGAGACTTGGACCCTGCTCCAAGGAACAAAAGAGGCGGTCACGAGGGTGGGGGGCGCCCCCTGCCTCATGGGCCCCTCGTTGCTCCTCCGGCGTTATTCTTCCTCCTATATATACACACGTACCCCCAAACGATCAGAACAGGAGCGAAAACCTAATTCCACCGCCGCAACTTTCTGTATCCAAGAGATCCCATCTTGGGGCCTGTTCCGGAGCTCCGCCGAAAGAGGGCCGTCATCACGGAGGGCTTCTACATCATCATAGCCTCTCCGATGAAGTGTGAGTAGTTTACCTCAGACCTTCGGGTCCATAGTTAGTAGCTAGATGGCTTCTTCTCTCTCTCTTTGAATCTCAATACAAAGTTCTCCCCCTCTTTTGTGGAGATCTATTCGATGTAATCTTCTTTTTGCGGTGTGTTTGTTGAGACCGACGAATTATGGGTTTATGATCAAGTCTATCTATGAATAATATTTGAATCTTCTCTGAATTCTTTTATGTATGATTGGTTATCTTTGCAAGTCTCTTCGAATTATCCGTTTGGTTTGGCCAACTAGATTGGTAATTCTTGCCATGGGAGAAGTGCTTAGCTTTGGGTTCGATCTTGTAGTGTCCTTACCCAGTGACAGAACGGGCAGCAAGGCACGTATTGTATCGTTGCCATCGAGGATAACAAGATGAAGTTTATTTCATATTGCATGAATTTATCTCTCTACATCATGTCGTCTTGCTTAAGGCGTTACTTTGTTTTTAACTTAATACTCTAGATGCATGCTGGATAGCGGGCGATGAGTGGAGTAATAGTAGTAGATGCAGAATCGTTTCGATCTACTTGTCACGGACGTGATGCCTATATACATGATCATGCCTAGATATTCTGATAACTATGCTCAATTCTATCAATTTCTCAACAGTAATTTGTTCACCCACCGTTGAATACTTATGCTCTTGAGAGAAGCCACTAGTGAAACCTATGGCCCCCGGGTCTATTCTCATCATATCAATCTCCATTACTTTAATCTTGCTTTGCTTTTTTACTTTGCTTTTACTTTTTACTTTGCATATTTATACCAAAAATACCAAAAATATTATATCTATCAGATCTCACTCTCGTAAGTGACTGTGAAGGGCTTGACAACCCCTAATCGCGTTGGTTGCGAGTAGCTATCGCTTTGTGCAGGTACGATGGACTTGAGCGTGGGCTCCTACTGGATTGATACCTTGGTTCTCAAAAACTGAGGGAAATACTTACGCTACTCCGCTGCATCATCCCTTCCTCTTCGGGGAAAACCAACGCAAGCTCAAGACGTAGCAAGAAGGATTTCTGGCGCCGTTGCCGGGGAGTCTACGTAAAAACTCAACATACCAAGTACCCATCACAATCCCTATCTCTCGCATTACATTATTTGCCATTTGCCTCTCCCCCACTTCACCCTTGCCGTTTTATTCGCCCTTTCTCTCTCTCTATCCTCCCTCTCTATTTGCCTCTTTTGCCCGCTTGCCTTTTTGTTTGCTCGTATGGTTGGAATAGTCATTTATTTATTACTAAACAGAGAACCTAAGATTTATGGATCCTCATCCGCTTGCTAATCTTTTTAAGAGATCCAGTTATGTTGAACCAATTGCTAGTGAGTTTTGTGCACTAGATTATCTTTATGAAGTTTTGCTTGAAATTCGTGAATCTGAAAATTGCGATGAAGTATGTTATGAAGTGATTCACGATAGATCTTTGAATAAAAAGCATGATTGCAATGATGTTATTATAAATTCTATTAATGACAATTGTGCTAATAATATGCAAAACCCTAAGCTTGGGGATGCTAGTTTTGTTATGTCCTCTACTTGTTGCAATGATCATGATTGGGGTGATTCTTCTTTTGATCTTGAAAATTTATTTAAACCCCATGATGAATATGAGATTGATTATAATGTTTGAAATAATATTTAAAGTGGGTTTGGAAGAATGTCAACTTTAGATCCCACATATTTAGAGAATGTTCAATCTTATGAAGTTTTTGATAAAAGTGCGTTTGGGAAGGTCATAACTTTAGTTAATGTTAATCCCACTATTTTAGAAAAGTGCCAACTTTGCATGCATATGGATCATGTTGAGAATATTTTATGTGATAGCTATATTGTAGAATTTGCTTATGATCCTACATGTAATTACTATGAGAGAGGAAAATATGGTTGTAGAAATTTTCATGCTACTAAATTACCTCTCGTTATGTTGAGACTGCTATTGTTTCTTTCCTCTTCCTTGCATATGCTAGTTTTTGCTTGCCTTGATAATTTGTTTTCCTATAAGATGCCTATGCATAGGAAGTATGTTAGACTTAGATGTGTTTGTCACATGCTTTATGATGCTCCTTTTGTGCTTCAATTCTTGTCTTTCATGTGAGCATCATTAAAATTATCAATACCTAGCTATAAGGCTTTAAAGAAAAGCGCTTCTTGGGAGACATCCCAATTTTTTTCATTGCTGTTATTTAATAAATAAATTATTTAGCCTCTGTTTTGGTTGTGTTTTTTGTGTTTAATTAGTGTTTGTGCCAAGTAGAACCGTTGGGAGACTTGGGGAAAGTCTTGTTGAACTTCCTGTAAAAAACAGAAACTTTAGCGCTCACGAGAACTGCTGTCATTTTTATTTTAAGAGTGATATTTAGTTAATTCTTTCTGAATATGATTAATAGATAAATTTCTCACGTCCAGAAATTTATTTTAGAATTTTTGGGGTTCCAGATCTTGCGCTAGCTACATATTACTACAGACTGTTCTGTTTTTGACAGATTCTGTTTTTCGTGTGTTGTTTGCTTATTTTGATGAATCTATGGCTAGTAAAATAGTTTATAATCCATAGAGAAGTTGGAATACAGTAGGTTTAACACCAATATAAATAAATAATGAGTTAATTACAGTACCTTGAAGTGGTCTTTTGTTTTCTTTCGCTAATGGAGCTCACAAGTTTTCTATTTTGAGTTTTGTGTTGTGAAGTTTTCAAGTTTTGGGTGAATTCTTTTGATGGATCATGGAACAAGGAGTCGCAAGAGACTAAGCTTGGGGATTCCCATGGCACCCCCAAGATAATCCAAGGACACCAAGAAGTCAAAGCTTGGGGATGCCCCGGAAGGCATCCCCTCTTTCGTCCACTTCCATCGGTAATTTACTTGGAACTATATTTTTATTCACCAACATGATATGTGTTTTGCTTGGAGCATCTTGTATTATTTGTGTCTTTGTGTCTTAGTATGCCACAATCATCCTTGCTGTACACACCTTTTGAGAGAGCCATACATGAATTAAAATTTGATGGAATACTCTATGTGCTTCACTTATATCTTTTGAGCTAAGTAATTTTGCTCTATGTGCTTCACTTATATCTTTTGAGCGTTATAATTTTGCTCTATGTGCTTCACTTAGATCTTTTAGAGCATTATGGTGGATTTGTTTTAAAGAAACTATTGATCTCTCATGCTTCACTTAAATTATTTTGAGAGTCTCTTAATAGCATGGTAATTTGCTTAATAATAATATGCTTGGTATTCAAGATTTGTGAAACTTTCTTTTGAGTGTGTTGAATACTAATAAAAGATTGAAGCATGATAATTGTTTTGAGATATGGAGGTGATAATATTAAAGTCATGCTAGTTGAGTAGTTGTGAATTTAAAGAATACTTGTGTTAAAGTTTGTGATTCCCGTAGCATGCACGTATGGTGAACCGTTATGTGATGAAGTCGGAGCATGATTTATTTATTGATTGTCTTCCTTATGAGTGGCGGTCGGGGACGAGCGATGGTCTTTTCCTACCAATCTATCCCCCTAGGAGCATGCGCGTAATACTTTGCTTTCATAACTTCTAGATTTTTGCAATAAGTATATGAGTTCTTTATGACTAATGTTGAGTCCATGGATTATACGCACTCTCACCCTTCCACCTTTGCTAGCCTCCCTAATACCGCACACCTTTCGCCGGTATCATACACCTACCATATACCTTCCTCAAAACAGCCACCATACCTACCTATTATGGCATTTCCATAGCCATTCCGAGATATATTGCCATGCAACTTTCCACCATTCTGTTCATGACACACTCCATCATTGTCATATTGCATATCCCACTACACCGCTGGATGCATTCACATAGAGTCATATTTTGTTCTAAGTATCGAGTTGTAATTGTTGAGTTATAAGAAAAATAAAAGTGTGATGATCATCATTATTAGAGCATTGTCCCAGTGTGGAAACAATGATGGAGACTATGATTCCCCCATAAGTCGGGATGAGACTCCGGACGAAAAATAAAAAAGAGGCCAAAGAAGCCCAAATATAAAAAAAGAGGCCATAAAAAAAGAGAAAAGGCCCAAATAAAAAAATAAAAAATGAGAGAAAAAGAGAGAAGGGACAATGTTACTATCCTTTTACCACACTTGTGCTTCAAAGTAGCACCATGATCTTCATAGTAGATAGTATCTCATGTTATCAGTTTCATATACTAGTGGGAATTTTTCATTATACAACTTGGCTCTTATATTCCAATGATGGGCTTCCTAAAAAATTGCCCTAGGTCTTCATGAGCAAGAAAGTTGGATGCACACCCACTTAGTTTCTTTTTGAGCTTTCATATACTTATAGCTCTAGTGCATCCGTTGCATGGCAATCCCTACTCACTCACATTGATATCTATTGATAGGCATCTCCATAGCCCGTTGATACGCCTAGTTGATGTGAGACCATCTTCTCCTTTTTGTCTTCTGCACAACCACCATTCTATTCCACCTATAGTGCTATATCCATGGCTCACGCTCATGTATTGCGTGAAGATTGAAAAAGTTAGAGTATGAAACAATTGCTTGGCTTGTCATCGGGGTTGTGCATGATTTAAATACTTTGTGTGGTGAAGATGGAGCATAGCCAGACTATATGATTTTGTAGGGATAACTTTCTTTGGCCATGTTATTTTGAGAAGACATAATTGCTTTATTAGTATGCTTGAAGTATTATTATTTTTATGTCAATATAAACTTTTGTCTTGAATCTTTATAATCTGAATATTCATACCACAACTAAGAATATTTGCACTGAAATTATGCCAAGTAGCACTCCGCATCAAAAATTCTCTTTTTATCATTTACCTACTCGAGGACGAGCAGGAATTAAGCTTGGGGATGCCTGATACGTCTCCAATGTATCTATAATTTTTGATTGCTCCATGCTATATTATCTACTATTTTGGACTATATTGGGCTTTATTTTCCACTTTTATATTATTTTTGGGACTAACCTATTAATCGAAGGCCCAGCCCAGAATTGCTGTTTTTTTGCCTATTTCAGTGTTTCGGATAAATGGAATATCAAACGGAGTCCAAATGGAATAAAATCTTCGGGAACGTGATTTTCTCACCGAACGTGATCCAGGAGACTTGGACCCTGCTCCAAGGAACAAAAGAGGCGGTCACGAGGGTGGGGGGCGCCCCCCTAGGGCGTGCCCCCTGCCTCGTGGGCCCCTTGTTGCTCCTCCGGCGTACTTCTTCCTCCTATATATACACACATACCCCCAAACGATTAGAACAGGAGCCAAAAACCTAATTCCACCGCCGCAACTTTCTCTATCCACGAAATCCCATCTTGGGGCCTGTTCTGGAGCTCCGCTGGAAGAGGGCCATCATCACGGAGGGCTTCTACATCATCATAGCCTCTCCGATGAAGTGTGAGTAGTTTACCTCAGACCTTCGGGTCCATCGTTAGTAGCGAGATGGTTCTTCTCTCTCTTTGAATCTCAATACAAAGTTCTCCCCCTCTCTTGTGGAGATCTATTCGATGTAATCTTCTTTTTGCGGTGTGTTTGTTGAGACCGATGAATTGTGGCTTTATGGTCAAGTCTATCTATGAATAATGTTTGAATCTTCTTTGAATTCTTTTATGTATGATTGGTTATCTTTGCAAGTCTCTTCGAATTATCCGTTTGGTTTGGCCAACTAGATTGGTAGTTCTTGCCATGGGAGAAGTGCTTAGCTTTGGGTTCGATCTTGTAGTGTCCTTACCCAGTGACAGAACAGGCAGCAAGGCACGTATTGTATCGTTGCCATCGAGGATAACAAGATGAGGTTTATTTCATATTGCATGAATTTATCTCTCTACATCATGTCATCTTGCTTAAGGCGTTACTCTGTTTTTAACTTAATACTCTAGATGCATGCTGGATAGCGGTCGATGAGTGGAGTAATAGTAGTAGATGCAGAATCGTTTCGATCTACTTGTCACGGACGTTATGCCTATATACATGATCATGCCTAGATATTCTCATAACTATGCTCAATTCTGTCAATTGCTCAACAGTAATTTGTTCACCCACCGTAGAATACTTATGCTCTTGAGAGAAGCCACTAGTGAAACCTATGGCCCCCGGGTATATTCTCATCATATCAATGTCCATTACTTTAATCTTGCTTTGCTTTTTTTACTTTTCTTTTACTTTTTACTTTGCATCTTTATACCAAAAATACCAAAAATATTATATCTATCAGATCTCACTCTCGTAAGTGACCGTGAAGGGCTTGACAACCCCTAATCGCGTTGGTTGCGAGTAGCTATCGCTTTGTGCAGGTACGAGGGACTTGAGCGTGTGCTCCTACTAGATTGATACCTTGGTTCTCAAAAACTGAGGGAAATACTTACGCTACTCTGCTGCAACATCCCTTCCTCTTCGAGGAAAACGAACGCAAGATCAAGATGTAGCACTCGCGGCGGGCCGTGTGCGCTGTCGTCACTGCTCCCGGGTTCGCCTCCGAACACCGGCGATCGAGCGACGAGCGGCGCTGGTGGACATCACCCACCGTACACCGATCTCGAGCTATAAAATGACCTAGGTGCTCCTTTCTTCTTCCTCACACCCGGCCTAGCTTCTCCTTCTCCTTCCTTCTCCTCCATTTCTGTTTGCAGGAGCTCGAGACGAGGCTCTAATGGCGGAGGTGGTGCCGGACTAGTACATGATCCTGGTGTGCGGAGGGTTGGCGACATTGCTGGGGTTCTCCGTGCTCTTGTGCGCGATGATCCTCGATGATCGTCATGATGCTGCTGCTCGAGTGTTAGCTCTCCGCAGCGGTGGCGATCATGAGGATTAGGTGCTGGTGTCGGGTGCTAACTACTGTCGGTGTGCTGCAGGCGACTTGCACCCGATTAATAACCCACAATTCTTTCCTTCTGAGACTGTGGTGTGTTAGGGAGAAAATCAGTTAGATGCAACGTGTGCACATGGATTTGCAATTAGTGCACGCGGTCGAGTGGTTAGGGTTGTGAGTCTGCGGTCGTGGTGCTGCGTGAATAAAAATCTATGTCGTGAAGAGATATACGCTGCAACAACTCAGGGAAAAAAAATCTCTCTTCGGAATTTACCGACAGTGAAATTACTTAATCAAAATTAACAGCAGTAAAAACTACTCACATTAATTGAAACCAATTATTTAATTCGTCACACAAATTTTGGATACCACGCATACGCTGCAACAGATAAATAAAGGCTGGGACAATAAACATAGCAGTGACGTCTACAATGAAAAAGGCAAAAGGACAGGGTCCCGAGAAAATGTCTCTGGCACTGGGGCACACTCTTCTTCTATCGGGGGAAGCGGATTGACTAGTCGATGAATGCGTCTCTCCTGGTCGGGCCTCAGTGGCCTGCCAATGGCTATCTGAGGGTTTAAATCAGCGAGGCTCTGGAGATAACCCATTACTCGCTGGGTCAAATGCTCTTGAGCGATGACATACTAGGCAAGGTCGGCCAGTACTGGGTCTCTCTCGATGCGTCCACCGGGAAAAGATGCTACTTCTCCGGGTGCTGCACGACTCGGGAAGTAATAATACCCTCGTTCGCTGGCATAGGATACCGCGAATCGAAGGTGAGCAAGCGCTTCGTACACAGAAGCTTCTATGGCCATTTGCGGAGTCGGCATAGATTTCCCCACGAAGGAGATTTCCGTTGGGTCTTGGTTTGGGTTTGCGGGAGGAATGTGCACTACTGCCCAATACTTCAAGGTGGAAGGGGTGATCCTCGATTTGAGCAAATCGTACTGGGGTGGATGGATAGAACTCATGGTACTGCAGGTAAAGTCCCACAATATTTTAACAAAACTACCTGGGGTTGCATCTGGAGTTCTCAGATAAATACTAGGGCTCGGCATGGAAAATAAATGGCTGTGAGAGTTGTGCACAAGGTGAGGGATGCTTGGTAAGGTCACGAGGTGGTCTTTTATATAGCATCTGGGCTGGGTCATTTATCACGGTGAGGGGCAACTAGTCTGTTGGTTCTGCTCTATGGGGCCGGGGTTAATGCCACAGATACACATATCTCACAAGAGTGACGTATTACTATGGGTGTCGCCGGGGTGGTTTTTGGTAGCTACGCCCGGAATAAAAAATGCAATCGTACGCCAACATACTTATGCATGGCTATTATTTAAAATAGGGGCGCATAAGTAGACAATATTTAATTATGGCGATACAAGATCACACAATTACAGGGAGTGGACATATTAAGACTCGGTACTACTTGAGTGACTTAGTCTACCTCGTTTATATCTAAGAGGGCATGCCTTGTGGACGCCGAGGCATCTCCACGGGTTTCTCCGTCTGGGTTAGCTGGAGGGGGTTGAGGAGCTGCAGGGTTGGGGTAGCGATGATGACCATCGCGGGGGTTGTTGGCCACGATCCCGTTGGAGCGTGTTCCCAAAAGGCGACGAAGCACTTCTGGGGACACCAAAGTGTTTTGGTCGATGGCTGAGGCAGACCTCAAGGACTCGATCGGTTGTCCGAACAGTACGACTGGGTTATCGGTGTCGGGCTCATCTCCTCTTCTTGCCGGGGCTCGGTGAATCAGTTCTCCACGGGCTGCGATCAGATCAAGGGTGATTTGATCGAACAGTTCCTCTAGAGCACTTACATAGCGCACCAGATGCAACAATGCAGGATCCATCTCGTGATCTCCGTTGGCAACCTGGGGTGGTCTACCATATCCGTCACGGCTGGGGTAGTAGTAGAACGAGCGACAGTTAACTCTGGGTGACAAGTGCCGGAGTTGAACTATAGCCTCTCGAGCAGCTAGTTGAATGGCTTGCGGCTCAAAGGAAGTTGTTCTTCCGGTGAACCTGTAGGGGCGTTCTGGCGATAGACCTCTACCATAGACATGTACAGTGGCCCAGAATTGACGGCTCTCACCGCTCATGGGCCCTTGGTACACGACATATTCTGGGGGCTCTTCTAATGCAAAGGCACCGCGGGTGAGGTTTGCTAACACGGTCACAAAACCTCCAAGGTTGGTTGTTGTGGTCTCATTGTGAACAACGGGTCCAGGCATTTTAGCTCGGTTTGGGGTAGAGGTTGTGTTGTGCTGGGTTGTGGCTAGCGTGCCCTTTTATAGAAAAAGGGGACGGAGTCTTCCTTCGCACGCTTGTGAATGAGACATTTTAGGTGTCGGCCACTGGTGTGTGATCGATAGGCTAGGCTGATAGGTTAGGCACCGACTGCCAAAAGGGGTCGGGGTCACTATGTGGCTATCTTACACGAGAAGCTTGGCCGGGGTTAGGTTAAGGTCTGGTGGGTTGATTTACCTAGGTTTATTGACCTGGCCAAGATAGGATTAGCCAATGGTCAGCCTGGCTCTGATACCAAGGTTGCCAGGACCGGATTTTCGGGATATTAATTTCCCAGAAAATGGCCCTTATGCTCACCAGCCCCAGGATTACTATTAGCTAATGAGACAGAAACTCCAAGCAAAATACAAAATGTGAAGTACAAGACCATTCTGGCCTATGAGTACAACAAATGGTTTCTAGTGGTTGATGGCAGAAGCGGTTTGCAGATCATCAGCGTCTATGGGACTCCATTTCCCACAGGAACAGCTGACCTGGATAACTCCTATCTTCATGAGGCTGCTATCACCATTGCGTAGGTTCCGGGGTTGTCATCGCGACGCTCCTCTCCAGGCAAGAAATCTGGCCAAGACAATAGCTAGGGGCAAGCCAGTGATTACTTTTTAATGTACTCACAAACATTATGAACACAGGTATAATATAACAAATGATAATCATGCTCTGAAATATTTCATGATCACAACGTTAGTCACAAAATGAAAATCCATGATGCACGCAAGCGGGTTATTTACAACATGGATCTGCAATAAGAGAGTGGAAATAGAATGCACCGATTGGGTGTCTGAAGCGACGCCTCGAAGGGATAATAATATAAAGCATGCCTCACTCGGGCGTCTGAGCGGCACCACATAGAGGGCTTATAAATAAAAGATATAACAAGCATGCCACAGTCGGGCGTCTCTGTGACACCACATAAAGGGCTTATAAAGTAAATGAATAACAAGCATGCCATAGTCGGGCGTCTCCGCGACACCACATAAAGGGCTTATAAAGTAATTGAATAACAAGCATGCCACAGTCGGGCGTCTCTGCGACACCACATAAAGGGCTTATATGACAATTAATCACAGTGAATATCCAGGAGGTAGAACCGTCCCAAGGACACTCAATAATTCAAATAATGTAAAACGTTAGTCCATAATAATAGTAATCATAATCATCATGAGTCACAAGATATGATCCATGTTCTGGTTTAGCAATCTTTTCCTCCGAAGAGCGACACTAAAACTGACACTTGACCCATCCCGGACTGTAGTCCTTAACCATGGACACGACTATTCGAATAGATATAATCTCAGCAGAGGGTGTACTCTTTACCCACGAGTAACGGATTCCTTTAGTCCGTCGGGACTAATTCCATCTATGGTCTTTTAATTGAAAACGCACCTGACTGCACACACCAGCCTAACTTACCGGTGTCTGGAATCACCCACGACACCCGTTAAGCAAAACTCTAAGTGGGGAGGCTACAACCTCGACTAGCATGGGATCTCAAAATTTATAACGCGCGCAAACTAGGGGAGCTACCCCCTTCAGCTCCAACCGAAACACCCATGCCCCGGACCAAGTGGCATGCCTATCGGATGCAGCCGGTATCTTCCACCATGGCCTCTCTGCACGGTGTGTGCTAGGAAGGGGTTGACAACTCACTGAACCGTACCCTACCTATGGCAGGGACAAGTGGTAGTACGAGACAAGTATGGGAGTTACTGGAACAAGACTCGATCTATCATCGACTCAGGAGGTTGAAGCATTACCTGCATGATAAGCATAAGAAGTATATTTCATACCAATCAGACAGAATCACCGCTCATCGTACCCCACCATGCCTTACCGGACATAACCGTCTCGGTGAAGAACTAGGGACAAGCTCGTGTCTACCCAGGACAGAGGCTTTCCCGGATTCCTTCCGGTGGGCATGAAAGGCATAAGAGGCTGATTACTATCACAAGCATATCAAATTTTAACCGCAAGAAATCTTCATTTGCAAACTCATGAGTATAATCATATCGTCACATAAAATAACGAATACTTCGTGTCAAGATGGTGTTGTGACCGTATCAAACAACACACAACAAATATTATGCCAGGGTTCAGAATGCTTGCCTTCAAGAGTATGCAAGTGGGGGTGCACTTTTTGAAAGTTGTTTCCCTCTCCAAAATCCTATTTAAGAGAAATTCAATTTAACATATAGTTTCAAAACAGTACAAAAAAGTTGTTTGAATTTTTTTCAAATAAATATGAAAATAAACTAGACAAAATTTGAGAAACAACAGAAAAGGAATCAAATCAATTGGACTTATATTTAAAAAGTTATAGCCAGTCAAAGTTTAGTCAAAACTCTGTTTTTAAATAAAACAGAAAAAGAAAACGTTTTGAATAAGGATACGTTTTTGAGACGGAGGAGACGTACTTCTGGGTTTACGCCTCCACTTAAACCAGCGCGAGCTGGCTTGGGGTCACTGACAGTCGGTCCATGGGGCCCACTGGTCAGGTTTGACCAGTCGCCCGCGCCTCCCTCTCCTCTGGCCAAGCTGAGGCGGGGTTCGACGATCGTCGTCGACAAACGACGTCTTCCCATGGCATTTCGAGTGCAGGGATGGATTCACCAGTCCAGGGTGGTCCTCTCGGTAGTCGACAGGCTAGCGGGGACGAAGGGAGTCGTCGGCGGCGAGCTCTGCGGCGGACGGCGTCTCGGGAGGATTTGGGGTTTCGAGCTACGGTGGTTCTTGATCGCGTTTGGGAGGTGGGGTGGCTCCACAAGGTTCAGGGGAGTTGAACGGTGGCACCGGATGGACGGGGAAGGTCCTGCTTGCGATGAATTGAACCGGAGCGTGCCGGCGGCCGAACTGGCCGGAGATGAGGAAGACGGCCTCCCTCCGTCTGTGGCTGGCTATGGGAGCGCTAGGGGGATGGTACGAGGTTGCCTGAGGGTCTAGACGAGCTCGGGGCTCCTTTTTATAGCGTGACCAGGTCGGTTCCGCGGCGATCGTGGATAGGATCGACGGCGGCAGTGGATAGGAACGGCGAACCGCCGTTCTGTAGCTTGCAGCGCGACATGTCGAGGCTGGGGATGGCGGCAGAGGCTAGCTGACGAACGAGCACTGCTTCAGGGGCCAGCTGGCGAGCGAGAGTGGCTTGGGCGGCGCCATCCATGGCAGGAGCCTGCTGTGGCCGGCCGCTAGCTGCCATGGCCGACCTGACGGCGGCGCTGTGGGGCTCCAGGGGCGGCCTGGAGGGTTCTGGTGAGCGGGCGAGGCCAGGGCACGGCCCTGCGGGCGAGCAAAGTCCAGGGGCGCGACGCGGCGGCTCGGCTGCGCGCGCGTGCAATACGTGCGCTCTGGGCGCGCCCAGAGCACGCACGCTACGTGTTCGACAAAATGCCAAGACATGCCAGGGGGCTCCAATCCACATGAGGTTTAGCAGGGTGGGGCTATAGACTAAGGTAGAGCCATGAGACATGCTGGTTAGGTAAAGCAAGCAGGTCCAATGTGCAAACTAAAAAAACTATGTCAAAACTGACCATGCACACAAGGTGCTTGACAGAAAGCTATGGCCATCTAAGCATCTCTCGGGGTGGCCAAAAACTCCAGATCATAGTCTCTTTAGATGACAAAGAGGGTGGCAAGGTTAGTTTGTCAAGAACAAAAACTTGTTAGTGCAAGTTTTTGAGAAAACCAAATCTGGACAGAATGAAAAGGGCATTATTGCATGGACCAAAAATACTCCAATGGGTCCAATCTCCTGGACTTAAGGGTTTGGTAGGGTGGACTATATGCAGGAAAAAGCTCATGGGCACTAGAGCAAAATAGACTAGGGTTGCAGTAGAAAATGCCAAACTGGACCAGAGAGCAAAAGAGGATGTTTTGCTCAAAATTTTCAAAGAACATTAAAGGGTTTTTGCATAAAGTTGAATTATACACTACTACTAACATCCCCTAATTTTGGTGGAAGCTTTAAAGAAATATTTAAATAGGTTGTAGTGCAATTTTACAAACTGGATCAGGTTTGAAAATTTGGGGTAGAGCTCAAAATTTTCAAATGACTAAAAGAGATTTTTGCATAAAAGTGATGTGGGAGCATCCCATGACATCTCCAAATTTTGGTGAAACTTATAACTAATTTTACCCAAGGGTTGTAGTGCAAAAGAGGCTCCAAAACTTATGAAAAATCATTTCTAAAGAGATAAAGCTCAGGGAAAATAATTATGCAAATAAATCCACTGATAAAAGCAATGTTTTTCTTGAGAGGGTAAACAAGTCCAACAATATTTTTGAAAGGTTTTCACTTGGGGTGAACACTCCACAATATCAAGGAAAAGAGTGGTTCTGAAATCAAAAGATAATACCACAAAAAAAAATTAATTTCTTGGCAAAATTTTAATAAACAAATCATGGTTAGAATTTTTGGGGTATTACACCATTCCGAGATATATTGCCATGCAAATTTCCACCATTCCGTTTATCATGACACATTCATCATTGTCATATTGCTTAGCATGATCATGTAGTTGACATAGTATTTGTGGCAAAGCCACCGTTCATAATTCTTTCATACATGTCACTCTTGGTTCATTGCATATCCCGGTACACCGCCGGAGGCATTCATATAGAGTCATCTTTGTTCTAGTATCGAGTTGTAATCATTGAGTTGTAAATAAATAGAAGTGTGATGATCATCATTATTAGGGCATTGTCCCAAGTGAGGTATAAAAAAAGAGAAAGGCCATAAAAAAGAGAAGGCCCAAAAAAGGAGAAAGGCCATAAAAAAGAGAAGGCCCTAAAAAATGAGAGAAAAAGAGAGAAGGGACAATGTTACTATCCTTTGCCACACTTGTGCTTCAAAGTAGCACCATGATCTTCATGATAGAGAGTCTCTCATGTTATCACTTTCATATACTAGTGGGAATTTTTCATTATAGAACTTGGCTTGTATATTCCAACAATGGGCCTCCTCAAGTGCCCTAGGTCTTCGTGAGCAAGCAAGTTGGATGCACACCCACTAGTTTCTTTTGTTGAGCTTTCATACATTTATAGCTCTAGTGCATCCGTTGCATGGCAATCCCTACTCCTTGCATTAACATCAATCGATGGGCATCTCCATAGCCCATTGATTAGCCTCGTTGATGTGAGACTATCTCCTTTTTTGTATTCTCCACATAACCCCCATCATCATATTCTATTCCACCCATAGTGCTATATCCATGGCTCGTGCTCATGTATTGCGTGAAAGTTTATAGGTTTGAGATTACTAAAGTATGAAACAATTGCTTGGCTTGTCATCGGGGTTGTGCATGATGAGAGCATTCTTGTGTGACGAAAATGAAGCATGACTAAACTATATGATTTTGTAGGGATGAACTTTCTTTGGCCATGTTATTTTGAGAAGACATAATTGCTTAGTTAGTATGCTTGAAGTATTATTATTTCTATGTCAATCTGAACTTTTGTCTTGAATCTTATGGATCTGAATATTCATACAGCAATTAAGAAGAATCACATTGAAATTATGCCAAGTAGCACTCCACATCAAAAATTCTATTTTTATTATTTACCTACTCGAGGACGAGCAGGAATTAATCTTGGGGATGCTTGATACGTCTCCAACGTATCTATAATTTTTGATTGCTCCATGCTATGTTATCTACTGTTTTGGGCAATATTGGGCTTTATTATCCACTTTTATATTATTTTTGGGACTAACCTATTAACAGGAGGCCCAGCCCAGATTTGCTTTTTTGCCTATTTCAGTGTTTCGAAGAAAAGGAATATTAAACGGAGTCAAAACGGAATGAAATCAACTGGAGAAGTTATTTTTGGAAGGAAAGCTACCGGAAAAGCTTGGAGTGCACGTCAGGAGAGAAGGGAGGAGCTCACGAAGGTGGGGGCGCGCCCACCCCCCTAGGGCGCGCCCCTGCCTCGTGGCCCCCCCTTCGGTCTCCAGACGTATCTCTTTCTCCCATATATACGTATGTATACTAAAACTTCCAGAAGAGACGATAGATCGGGAGTTCCGCCACCAGAAGCCTCCGTAGCCACCGAAAACCAATCTAGACCCGTTCCAGCACCCTGCCGGAGGGGGCAATCCTCCCCCGGTGGCCATCTTCATCATCCCGGTGCTCTCCATGATGAGGAGGGAGTAGTTCTCCCTCGGGGCTGAGGGTATGTACCAGTAGCTATGTGTTTGATCTCTCTCTCTCTCTCGTGTTCTTGAGGTGATACGATCTTGATGTATCGCGAGCTTTTCTATTATAGTTGGATCCTATGATGTTTTCTCCCCCCTCTACTCTCTTGTAATGAGTTGAGTTTTTCCCTTGAAGTAATCTTATCGGATTGAGTTTTAAAGATTTGAGAACACTTGATGTATGTCTTGCCGTGTGTATCTATGGTGACAATGGGATACCACGTGATTCACTTGATGTATGTTTTGGTGATCAACTTGCGGGTTCCGCCCATGAACCTATGCGTAGGGGTTGGCACACGTTTTCGTCGTGATTCTCCGGTAGAACTTTGGGGCACTCTTTGAGGTCCTTTGTGTTGGTTGAATAGATGAATCTGAGATTGTGTGATGCATATCGTATAATCATACCCACGGATACTTGAGGTGACATTTGAGTATCTAGGTGACATTAGGGTTTTGGTTGATTTGTGTCTTAAGGTGTTATTCTAGTACGAACTCTAGGGCTGTTTGTGACACTTATAGGAATAGCCCAACGGGTTGATTGGAAATAAGAACTTTGAGGTGGTTTCGTAACCTACCATAATCTCTTCGTTCGTTCTCCGCTATTAGTGATGTTGGAGTGACTCTTTGTTGCATGTTGAGGGATAGTTATGTGATCCAATTATGTTATCATTGTTGAGAGGACTTGCACTAGTGAAAGTATGAACCCTAGGCCTTATTGCCTAGCATTGCAATACCGTTTACGCTCACTTTTACCATTATTTACCTTGCTGTTTTTATAATTTCAGATTACAAATACATTTATCTACTATCCATATACCACTTGTATCACCATCTCTTCGCCGAACTAGCGCACCTATACAATTTACCATTGTATTGGGTGTGTTGGGGACACAACAGACTCTTTGTTATTTGGTTGCAGGATTGCTTGAGAGAGACCATCTTCATCCTACGCCTCCTACGGATTGATAAAACTTAGGTCATCCACTTGAGGGAAATTTGCTACTGTCCTACAAACCTCTGCACTTGGAGGCTCAACAACGTCTACAAGAAGAAGGTTGTGTAGTAGACATCACTTGGCCGCTTTATCTGTGGATTTCCACTTCCAGAAGGGATCATCACCCTGTTCATACACAAACAGAAGACAGTTTACAAGATGAACAATTTGAAGATACCAAAGATAAAGGGAAGTATAGTGCTTACAGCAGGCGGTTTATTCTGAGTATAGAAGGGGTTCAAGCCGGTTTGGCCACAGACTGATTCCGGTTCATTCAAAATTTTCTTAGCGCCTTCAGTGACCTCTTCATCAGTTATCTGAATGTTGATATGGCGTTGGGGGTCTTCTAATGCACCGGTATACTCACACATTAAACCGAGGCGGCGGCTTAGTGGCAAGACTCTCCAAGATATCCAACAACGCACAAAATCAACGCCTGTTAAACCGTTGGCCATGAAGGCCCGGAGCTTGGCGAGTTGAGTGGCATATTTGGCCCGTTCTGC
Source organism: Triticum urartu (assembly GCF_056163025.1). Classification (NCBI taxonomy): domain Eukaryota; kingdom Viridiplantae; phylum Streptophyta; class Magnoliopsida; order Poales; family Poaceae; genus Triticum; species Triticum urartu. Next base: position 364,436,717 of record NC_141873.1, on the reverse strand, counting down.
AGAACTTAAACATCGTGGCATTGGATGAGTGTTGCAAAGCCGGTGCTCACGGTAGCTTGGAAGAGGGTTCTCATCTTCAGGAGAGGTATCTATGCAGTAGAACCAACTCTGGTTCCAATCCTTAGGGTGACCGTGCAGTTTGGCATGAGGGAATTCAACTTCTTTCCGCTTTTGAATAGAGACACCACCAAGTTCGGTGTTGGAACCATTTACAAATTCTGTATGCAGGTACAGACGAAAAAAGTCTCGGAACAGCTCAGCAGTTGGTTCTTCTTGCAAGTACACTTCACAGAAAACTTGAAAGTTGCACAGATTGGACACCGAATTGGGTCCGATATCCTGCGGATGGAGTTGGAAACTGGCAAGCACATCTCGGAAAAACTTCGAACCGGGCGGTTTGAAACCACAGCCTATGTGGTCGACAAAGACTACTACCTCACCCTGCCTTGGGGTAGGAGGATTCTCTGTTCCTGGAACTCGCCACTGGATTTCCGTTTTCTTGGGCAATGTACCAATATTGACCATTCCGTTCAACTATTCTTCGGTGATCCGGGAAGGAGCCCAGTTGCAAGCGGCAAACTGTTTGGCCATTGTGAAGCAAAAAGCTGAAAAAGAAATGCTGGTTTACAAATCATTCATGGTGGTACACAAGATGAAGTGGAATAAAGATATACAGATATGTGAAATTGCGTAAACCGGAGGCTAATGCAATAATGAATGACAAGGCAATATCGGCACAAGGGTATGCACATGCTGTTAAACCGAAGTATAACAACGGAGGTAAAAGGCTCCTCCGGTTTACCAGAGGGCTAATGGTATGTGATAGATTGCTTATACAAAGGTAAATCGCCAAGGTGATAAAGAGGGTACAGATCTAAAGCAAGAATGACTAAGTAAGGTAAAACAGGTTCCACAAGGGGGCATGTATATTTTGGATCTACCGAAAGACAAGAAAGCAAAAATATTTTGACCTAAAAGGGTTGGTCCTGAAGCAGTTCGTAAAGGTTCAGATCAGTTTTTATGCACGCAAGGGTTTGTTGTGGTAGCGGAAGATACACCATTATGCGGAATATATCAAGCTAAGAGGTTCTTTATTCATGGACTAAGGAGGTACAGGGAAGAGCTGCACCGGAGCCTTGATGAACTTCGGTGAACTGCGAAGAACAAAGAAACCCTAGACAGATCTACAAAGGGGGAGGGGAAAGAACTTACAGTGACTGTTCAAGCAACGGAGGCACGCCGCAGTTTTTTCTGGTACAGTCAGGTTGATCCAGCGGCCGATGATGAGGCAGATGCGAAGCTCGAATACGGCGGTGGCGCTCAGGTGCAGAGGCGTCGCGAGGAGGAAGAAGAGACGAAGAGGCAATGGGAGGAAAAGGAAAGGGATCCTCAACCCTATTTATAAGGCAAAGAGATAAGTGACAAGCACGGGAATCGAGGAGCCCAAAAAATGGATATATGACAAGGTTGTTGCCTCGATTGTTGGATGATCATTAAATAAATGGTATCTTCGGCTTTAATGAACAGGTGATGTCACGGCGGTTTACTACAAATTTGGAGGATGACGTCACGACGGTTTACAAGATCAATGCGAAGGTGCAAAGGGAGGAATTTTTCTAAGTGTTGAAGATTGACATGAACAAGTTCAAACCAATCTGGGGCCTAATGTTGGGGATATTACTACTGGACGTAAACCAGCCAGGAGCAGCCGGATTAACTTTAAGAAGATTAGAAGCCCATGAAGATGTAAGAATGATGGTGCTTTATGAAGGCCCAAGGCCAGAGGCGAATTAAGGCCTGTAGATGTAAACCGACCTTATTGTGTAACTTGCATTGTAAGATAGGGAGAATAGAGACCGAACCGGACACATTTACGATCCGGCTTCTGGACTCTGTAAACCGGCGGGCGTCAACCTATGTATATAAAGGGATGACCCGGCAGTGGTTTAGGGAGGAGGGACAACAACTCGAGGCCAGTCAAAGCGGATTCGCTCCCTGTTCATCAAAATCCTAGCAATACCAATCACAACTAGACGTAGGCTTTTACCTTCATCGAAGGGGCCGAACTAGTATAAAACTCCCCGTGTCCCCTTGTTCGGTTTAACCCCTTTAAGATAACCCGTTGCGATGGCTCCACGACTAAGTCCTTTCAGAAGGACATCTGCCGTGACAAACCCACGACATTGGTGTTAAGGTTTGTGATTCCCTATGCAAGCATGAAAGTCAATAGTTATGCAATGAAATTATATCCTACTTATGGTGCATTATTTGGTGTTATTTATGCTTAATGCTCGCTTATGAGATTATTAGTTTCTTGGTTGGTCGCTTCTCAATCTTTTGCCAGCCTTCATTTTGCACTAAGTATGATCACTACTTGTGCATCCAAAAACCTTTAACCCAGTTTTGCCACATGAGTCCACTATATCTACCTATATGCTGTATTCTTTTGCCGTTCTAAGCAAATTTGCATGTGCCATCTCTAATTTTCAAAAATAAACTTCTCTTTTGTGTGTTTGTTTCGCTCGCGGAGCGGTGAGGGGTGGTTAATATTTTCCATGCTAGGTGTGTTATTCTCATGATGAGTGTTTATTCAGTTCTCATTGCACGAGAGTAAGGAAAAGGTATTAGGGATGCCCAGCCCGAAAATGAAATAATGAATTTACTTTATGTTGTCAAATAATAAATTCCTTGGAAAGTGTTGGTATGGAGGGCACCCGTGGACACGCTTAGCCATGGAAAGTGAAACTATGGTGGAAAAAGGAATAAACTTTATTTTCTGTTTGGGAACCGCCTATGATATATCTAAGCTTGGAAAGTATTGGAAACTCTAAGTCGTTTTCGTTGGTGGGATGGATACACCTTCCAAAATGTTTTTACCTCTAAGTTTTTTGCTTTGAGCTCTGGCACCACTACAAATCCCTACTCCCCTCTGCGAAGGGACTTTCTTTTACTTTATGCAATTTTCATTTTGAATTTGAGTCTCCATCTTCTCTTACAAAAGCACCAACTAGGAGGCAGTATGATCGCACTTGAGTATTGGATATAGCTAATATGCGAGTGTGTTTCATGAATGGATGAATGGTTGAGCATGATGGGCTAGGGATAGCTTATTTTAGTGTTGATATTTTTAAAGACATGGTTGCTTGTTGATATGCTTGAGTATTTAAATTATCATGTCAAAACTAGACTATTGCTTTGAACAATATAAAATTCCAAATGTCCATGCTATAAAGAAAGAAATATGATACGACATGTTAGGCAGCATTCCACATCAAAAATTCTGTTTTTATCACTTCCCTACTCGAGGACGAGTAGTAGTTAAGCTTGGGGATGTTGATACGTCTCCAACGTATCTATAATTTTTGATTGTTCCATGCTATTATATTATCAATCTTGGATGTTTCATAATCATTTTATATCATTTTTTGGTACTAACCTATTGACATAGTGGCAAGTGCCAGTTGTTGTTTTTTCCATGTTTTTTACATCACAGAAAATCAATGTCAGACGGAGTCCAAAAGCCACGAAACTTTACAGAGAATTTTTATGGGACAAAAGGAACACAACAGGCCCTGGCTGCACCTAGGGGGTGCCTCGAGAGAGGCACGACCCACCAGGGCGCTAGGAGGCCCAGGCGCGCCATGGTGGCTTGTGCCCACCTTGGGCGCCCCCAGACCGCCTCTTTGCTCTATAAATACCCCAATATTCGCAAAACCCTAGGGGAGTGGACGAAATATTCATCCAGCCGACGCAGAGTCCAGAACCACCAGATCCAATCTAGACACCATCTCCGGATGGGGTTCATCACCTCCATTGGTGCCTCTCCGATGATGCGTGAGTAGTTCTTTGTAGACCTTCATGTCCATAGTTAGTATCTAGATGGCTTCATCTATCTCTCTTGATTCTCAATACAATGGTCTCTTGGAGATCCATATGATGTAATTCTTTTGCGGTGCGTTTGTTGGGATCGATGAACTTCGAGTTTATGATCAGATCTATCTTTTTATATCCATGAAAGTATTTGAGTTTCTTTGATCTCTTTTATGCATGATCTCTTATAGCCTCATATTTCTGCTCTGATATTTGGTTTTTTGGCCAACTTGATCTATTTATCTTGCAACGGGAAAAGGTGCTTTCTAGTGGGTTCGATCTTACGGTGCTTGATCCCAGTGACAGAAGGGGAACTGACACGTATGTATTATTGCTACTAAGGATAGAACGATGGGGTCTACCTCTACATAGGTAGATCTTGTCTACATCATGTCATCATTCTTATTGCATTACTCCATTTCTCCATGAACTTAATGCACTAGATGCATGCTGGATAGCGGTCGATGTGTGGAGTAATAGTAGTAGATGCAGGCAGGAGTCGGTCTACTAATCTTGGGACGTGATGCATACGTAATGATCATTGCTTGGATATCGTCATGAGTATTTGAATTTCTATCAATTTCCCAACAGTAATTTGTTCACCCACTATTTGCTATTTTTCTAGAGAGAAGCCACTAGTGAAATCTATGCCCCCCGGGTCTCTTTCTTGTATTATTTTCCTTTGAGATCTACGTTTATTTGATTTTATTTTCAGATCTATTAATCCAAAACTCAAAAATACTTTGCTGCCCTTTATTTTATTTTCGATCTATTTATTCAATCTATTACAACTTTCTCCCGTCACGAACCAATTTCTGGAACTGTTAACCGAATGGGATTGACAACCCCTTTAACACGTCAGGTTGTGAGCATTTGTTATCTGTGTGTAGGGGTTGTTTATGTTGTGTCGCTTGGTTCTTCTACTGGTTCGATAACCTTGGTTTCATATCTGAGGGAAATACCTACCGCCGCTGTGCTGCATCATCCCTTCCTCTTTGGGGAAATACCGACGTAGCTTCAAGTGACATCAGTAGGTACCACTCAGTACGCAACAAACCCTAATGACAGTCTTGACTAATGAGTAATGAATCAATTAGAAAATGGGTGATGAGGAGTGGCTGCCGAGTGTTGAGAACGTATCTCAGGATAAGTCGGGTTGGCTTAGTGGATGCTGCATGTCTGAGCCCTAAACGGACTGGGAAGGTAGGCATGGCGGCGTGCCCGGGCAGCGGTGATGTTATTGGGCGAGCGGCTCCTGACCTCATATTAGTCCGGCGTCTCCTCCTAGAGCCATGCCGTCCGGGGACGGCAAGTCGCCGATAAGGCAGGCGGCTGGGGGCGAGTAGAGATCGGAAGCGCAACAGAATAGAGGGGAATCGGGCGGGGGCCGATCCAAAATCCCAAGGTGGGCCGCGGCTCACCGTGGGCACCCTGTAGATACACACCCGAGTGGCGTACATGCATTTGCGAAACTAAATAAGGAACATTTAGCTGACTAATTATACGACTCTGTTTTAATAATATCATATTCGTATTTGAACAACTAAGCTTGTTTAGCTTGATGGGTGGAGCAGTGCTATTATGACACGAAGAACGTATGTTGATCGTATAGTGATCATAAAAGGGGGGAAACCCTAAGCATCTTTTTTGAGCAAAAGAGGGTTTCCCTCCGATTTCTATTAAAGAAACCACCACAAAACCAACATGATCAATTAAACCATATTATGACTGTGGCATGGCAGATTTGAAGCTACAAACCGCAGAAATGCTATTTAGCAACCATTGTTTGCTTCGAACTAAGAACTAAAATCTAAGAGCTAAAAAGAAAGTACAGTAACCAAGTTAGGATCTAGTTGAGATTAAAAAGTTGAGCATATATGAAGTACCTCCGCTCTTGTGGCACCGTGTAGGCATCGGGGGTGCGATGGTTGTCGATGGCATTGAAGCAGATCTGTGACGGAAGATGGGTGCATCGGGGGATAAGTCCCGTTGCGGTGGACGAGAAGGTCGTGTGAGCATCCCCGGCAAAGAGGACGACGACGCCGATGAAGCGAGATGACGCGATGTAAGGCTCCTGGTCTATCGTTGTTGATGAGAAACGTCCATCTCTAGCAGTGGACGACGCGGTCTTGGTAGGCGCGACATGGTGGAGGACAATGGTGATGGATGGGGTGGAGGACGGCGGCGATGGATGGGGTGGCGGACGGAGGAGGCTGGTGTGGGGTGATACGTCTCCATCATATCTAGTTTTCCAAACTCTTTTGCCCTTGTTTTGGACTCTAATTTGCATGATTTGAATGGAACTAACTCGGAGTGATGTTGTTTTCAGTAGAATTGCCATGGTGTTATTTTTGTGCAGAAATAAAAGTTCTCGGAATGACCTGAAACTTCACGAAGATCATTTTTGGAATAAATAAAAAATATAGGCGAAAGAATCAACCGAAGGGGACCCACACCCTATCCACAAGGGTGGAGGGCGCACCCTCTGGTCTTGTGGGTCCCACAAACCTCCATCGACCTCAACTCCAACTCACATATTCACGTTCGGGGAGAAAAAATCAAAGAGAAGGATTCATCGCGTTTTACGATATGGAGCCGCCGCCACCTCGTGTTCTTCCTCAGGAGGGCAGATCTGGAGTCCACTTTGGGCTCCGGAGAGGGGAAATCGTCGCCATCGTCATCATAAACCATCCTCCATCACCAATTGCATGATGCTCACCACCGTGCATGACTAATTCCATCATAGGCTTGCTGGACGGTGATGGGTTGGATGAGATTTACCATGTAATCGTGTTAGTTTTGTTAGGGTTTGATCCCTGTAAGTGCATCTAGTGCCACCCCTAGTTGGTTTTGGAGTATTGACGACAAACCTAGTTGAGGGACTAATGTGTTTGTGAGAATTGCTGGATAACACAGGTAGAAGTCCCTCATTGATTCGCTTTTCCTACTAGAGATGACCCCTAAAAATGTATGAAGACGTTGAAGTCAAAGGTGGTATATGAAGATATTCACATTGAAGACTATGACAAGAGAAGACACCACATGAAGCCTATGGAGCTCGAAGACTTAGATCTTTCGTAGTTCTCTTTCTTCTGTATTGAGTCATAGGAACCACCGTACTGTTAAGTGGAGTCCAAGAGAACCAGTCAGAATGACTGAAGTGATGCTTAAACAAAACCTATGTCTTCGAGTGAAGACTTTGAGAGCGAATCTTGTCCAGAGTCGGGCAAGTCAGCTTTGCTTGAAGCCCAAGTAAAGTTGCCGTGTGAGTTTGAAATCTGACCGTTGGAACATGTGTCAGTTCCTTAGTGACCCAGGGTCATTTCGGACAAATCAGGTTGGGTTTCCAAGTGGCTATAAATAGCCCACCCCCTACAACCATAAACGGTTGGCTGCTCAGATTCAGAGTACGGCTTTTGTCGTTTGAGAGCAACCCACCTCAAAGCCTTTGAGAGAGAATTCCTTGCGAGGATAAAGCCCTAACCACCCAGAGCCAAAGAGAATTAGGCATCACTTAAGTCTTCTTGTCTGTGTGATCTGAAGACTTATTACACTTGAGGACTGTGCATCCTCTAGCCGGTTAGGCGTCGCGTTCTGAGCATCCAAGAGACATTGTGGATTGCCGGTGAACGAAGTCTGTGAAGGTTTGGGAGTCTACCTTGAAGACTTACCAGAGTGATTGGGCGAGGTCTGTGTGACCTTAGCTCAAGGGGAATACGATGAGGACTGGGTGTCCTGAGCTGCGTGTTCACGACTGGGTGTCCGGGACTGTGTGTCCTAAGGTTTAAATACCTAGCCGCCCTAACCAGACGTACAGTTGTCACAGCAACTGGAACTGGTCCAACAAATCATTGTCTTCAGCGAGTCACTGGTTTCATCTTCCCTACCCTTTACTTACTGTTACTCCCTGTGAAGTCATTGTATGTTCGCACTATTTTTTGTCTTCACTGAGTGACTGCGCGTTCTGTGTGGCTTCACAATATCTTCCTACCTGATCCTCACTACATTGCTGCTATTAGTCATTGTGCTTTCACTCTATTGAATACTTGACTATGGCTTGCCTAGTGTAGTCTACCTTCCGCTGCAGGGTAATAGGTTTATTTCTATCGTTTGTCTTCATAACTTCCATGTTTTGAAGACTTTCATAAAAATCGCCTATTCACCCCACCTCTAGTCGATATAACGCACTTTCAATTGGTATCAGAGCAAGGTGCTCCCTTGTTCTGTGTGATTCGTTTTAACCACCTGGAGTTTAGCTATGTCGACTGCAGGGATAATTAAAGTCTCCGCTGCGTGCCCCGTCTTCAATGGAACTGAATATCCCTACTGGAAGAATAAGATGCGGATGCATCTTGAAGCCATTGACGTCGACCTATGGTATGTCATCAAGAACGGCGTTCCCAAGGCTGGAGAAGGTGTCACTGCTGCTGATGTCAAGAAGTTCGTTCAACTGGACTCTACTGCCAAGAATATCATATGTGGTCATCTGACCAAAGGACAGTATGGCCGTGTGAGTGCTTTGGAAACATCTAAGGTGGTCTAGGACTGGCTCTCCAAGGTCAATGAAGGCGTCTCAACCCAGAGAGATCAGAGAATCAGTGTCCTTCGCAACCTCTTCAACCGCTTCAAGCGAAATGACAATGAGAATGTCCAGCTCACATTTGGCCGACTCATTGACATCACAAATGAGCTTCAAGCCCTCGGCGCTACTGAGATCACCAAACATGAAGTCGTCAAGACACTACTGAGATCACTTGATAGTTCGTTTGACACCCTAGCCCTGATGATTCAAGAACGTCCTGATTTCAAGACACTCGATCCGTCTGACATACTTGAGAGGCTCAACACACATGAGTTTCAGCTTTCTGAGAAAAGAGATATCTACGGTCCAAACTATGGGCGAACTCGTGCCTTGAAGGCAAAAGCTGTCTCCTCATCTGAAGAAGAATCTGACAGCAGTTCGGATGATCCTGAAGTCATTGGAAGGGAACTTGATATGCTTGTGAAGAACTTCCAAAAATTCACCAAGAAGAAAGGTTTCAGAAAGTCTTCCCGATCAAGCTCAAGGAATGATGAAGCTTCTGCTCACGACTACAAGAAGAAAACATGTCACAAGTGCAAGAAACCTGGCCACTTCATCTCTGAGTGTCCATAGTGGGACAATGAGAACAAAAAGAAGAAGAAGAGCAAGGAATATGACTCTGACGACAAGAAGAAGAAGAAGAAATACTCAAAGTCTTCTTCCAAGTCTTCCTCAAAGTCTTCATCACACAAAAGAGCTCATCTGGCAAGGCACGTGCATTTGTTGGCAAGGAAATGGATTCAGAGGAGGAGTCCGCTTCTGAGGAGGCGGAGGCGGAGTCTGAGGAGGAGTCCGATTCAGGCGTCGCAAGTCTGGCTACAGCATACGTTGCCAAGTCCATCTTCAACACTGAAGACAATGACTTCATCACCGACACCGATGCAAATGACAAGGACTACTCCGCTTCTACCTACTGCTTCATGGCACGCGGTGCCAAGGTAAACACACGCACTACTCACTATCAAACATCTAGTGACGATGACACTGATTGTGGTTCAAAACCCAGCTACAAAACACTTGCTAAAATTGCAACTGAACAACAGAAAGCTATGGAACATATTCAAAAACTGTTAGACAGAAGCGATGATCTGTTAGGTGCTGAAATGACTCGATCTGAATCCTTAATTGAAGACATAAAAAATCTTCATGTTAAGTATGAGGAACTTGAAAGTCGTCATGAAACTCTCTCAACAACTCATGAAAAGCTTTCCTATGATTATCTTTAAAGGAAGCAAGATCTTGAGAAATTGAGAGCGGCTCATGAAGATCTTCAAAAGGAAAACGAGTCACTTCGCGCCAAACAGATCAGTTCCGTTCAGGAAGGATTTGAACCACCATGTCTTAAATGCATTGAGCGTGATAATGCTACTTCTGTTGCTGAATGTTCTACTGCTACTACTGTTGCAATATCTTCAACTGTTGATGTGGTAACTAACCCCTCTGCTGAGGATACCACTGCTATTGCTGATGAGAATGCTAGGTTGAAGACATTGCTTGAAACAGGGATGTACAAAAGTCTTAAAGGGCATCAGACACTATGTGATGTCCTCAAAAAGCAGATTCTGAACCGAAACCCGAGGAAAGAGGGTGTTGGGTTCGTAAGGAAAATGAATGTTGATGGCTCTTACTGGAAACCTGAGCAGTACCCCAAAACCACGTGGGTTGCTGCAAAGGAACCTTCAGCAGATCCATCCAATCTATCTGGCTTCACTTGTGCTAACCCCATTATCATTGATGAATCCCTTGATGCAAACTATAAACTATTTAAGAATCAGAATGGTGAAGTGTTTGCCAGGTACATTGGTACTAACTGCAGGAATGGACCACCTATGAAGAAGATCTGGGTTCCGAAAAGGTGTCTGGAGAATCTTCCTGTGAATGTCATCATGACACCTCACGTGAAGAAGACAAACCTCAGACCAAAGGCTTCATACGGTCCAAAGGCTTCATACAGACAGAGGACTCACCTGAGTCGCACTAACGCAAATGTTTTACAGGGAAACCATACTCAGGCATATGAATACGAGAGCGGTTCATCAAACCGCCATGTTCATAAGGCCAAGAACTATTCTGCTTATTCTTATGAGTACTATTGTCCGCCTGCAAGACTGTTTGCTAGGGCTCCAAAGCCAAAGTTCTCAGATGCTGCACTTAGACTTATTGCTTCTAAGCCACCCTTGAAGATGTGGGTGGCTAAGAAAGCTTAACTCTCTTTTGCAGGGAAAGGTCTCCAGCAGAAAACCAAAATCGTCTGACGCTATTGCTGGGGACCTTAAACATCTTGTAGGGCGCAAGATCAAATGCCCGAATGGTCTTACTATGTACTTCGTTCCTGAATAGCTTGCTACTCTCCCTATTAGTCCTAATCTGGATCTAAGCTTTCATAATCCACTGGTTCGTCAAATGTTTTTGCTTCACAATGCTCTTCGAGAAGCCTATCCCCCTAACTGCACTGTAGGGTATGACACCAGCGTCTTCAGAATGGATTATTGATAGTGGGTGTACAAATCACATGACTGGCAAAAGAAGCCTTCTTATGGACTCAACCTTACGTCCATCCGACAAGAGCCACATCACATTTGCTGACACTGGTAAAAGTAAGGTATTGGGTCTAGGTAGAGTTGCAATCTCAAGGGATCAACACATGGATAAAGTCATGCTTGTTGAATCCCTTGGCTTCAACTTAATGTCTGTCTCAATGCTTTGCGATTTAAACATGATCGTAATATTTGGAAAATATCGTTGCCTTGTTCTAATGGAATCTGACAAGTCTCTAGTATTTGAAGGGTATCGAAAATATGATTTGTACGTGGTAGATTTCTCAGCAGGACCACAGCTTGCCGTATGTCTTCTAGCAAAAGCTTTAGAATGCTGGCTCTGGCATCGGAGTCTTGGGCATGCTGGCATGAGGAACCTCCACACCCTGGCAAAGAAGAAGCATGTCATAGGCATCGAGGGCGTCAAGTTCAAGAAAGATCACTTATGCGGTGCCTGTGAGGCAGGAAAGATGACGAGGGCCAAACATCCCTCGAAGACAATCATGACCACTACTCGACCCTTCGAACTGCTTCACATGGATCTTTTCGGTCCCACTCATTACTCAACTCTTACTACTACTGCTTGTCTCTATGGCTTTGTCATTGTTGTTTATTATTCTAGATATACTTGGGTGCACATAATCCTTTACAAGACTGAAGTGCAGGATGTCTTCAGACGCTTCGCCAGTCGAGCAATGAACAACTATGGCGCCAAGATAAAGCATATCAGAAGTGACAATGGCACTGAATTCAAGAACACTGGCCTTGATACATATCTTGATACCTTGGGCATCACACATGAATTCTCAGCCCCGTACACGCCACAGCAGAATGGGGCCGTCGAACGCAAGAACAGAACACTCATTGAGATGGCCAGAACGATGCTAGATGAATACAATACTGCATGCCATACAATCAACCGTGTTTATCTTCACAAGCTTCTGAACAAGACATCTTATGAGCTCCTTACTGGCAAGAAGCCAAATGTCAGTTACTTCAGAGTATTTGGCGCCAGGTGCTGGATCAAGGACCCACATCACACCTCAAAGTTTGCACCAAAAGCACATGAGGGTTTTATGCTTGGATATGGAAAGGATTCGCACTCCTACAGAGTCTTCAATCTCTTTCATTACAAAGTGGTTGAAATAGTGGATGTGCGGTTCGATGAGACCAACGGTTCACAAAGAGAGCAACTACCAAATGTGCTAGATGAAGTTCCATCCAGTGAATCAATCAAGCTAATGGGAACTGGAGAAATTATACCTTCTGAAGCTCATCCTGAAGAAGAACTTATCATCTCAGCACCTGATCAACATGAAGACAATGCTCAGCCTGAAGACATTCCTTCTAATAACGACAATGATCAGCAAGAGCAAAATCTTCGCCCTATACATCCTCGCGTTGCCAATGAAGTGCAGATTGAAAGAATAATTGATAGCATCAATGCACCCGGTCCACTCACTCGTTCAAGGGCAACTCAGCTAGCAAATTTCTGTGGGCACTTCGCATTTGTCTCAATAACAGAACCCAAGAAAGTTGAAGAAGCCTTCATGGAACCTGAATGGATTCAAGCTATGCAAGACGAGCTTCAACAGTTTGAGCTGAATAATGTATGGGAACTGGTCAAGCGTCCCGATCCTCGGAAGCACAACATAATAGGCACCAAATGGATATACCGCAATAAGCAAGATGAGCATGGTCAAGTTGTCAGAAACAAAGCTCGTCTCGTTGCTCAAGGATATACTCAAGTGGAAGGCATTGACTTCGATGAAACATTTGCTCCTGTGGCTAGACTTGAAGCCATACGCATACTGCTGGCCTATGCAAATCATCACAACATACTTATTTATCAAATGGATGTGAAGAGCGCCTTCCTCAATGGAAAGATTGAAGAAGAAGTGTATGTTGCACAACCTCTTGGCTTTGAAGATCCAAAACATCCTGACATGGTATACAAGCTCAACAAGGCACTGTATGGCCTCAAACAAGCCCCTCGGGCCTGGTATGACACACTCAAATACTTCCTGAAGAGCAAAGGCTTCATACCTGGTTCTCTCGACCCCACTCTCTTCACGAAGACATATGATGGTGAACTGTTTGTGTGCCAAATATATGTGGATGACATTATCTTCGGCTGCACCAATTAGAAGTACAGTGAGGAGTTTGGATATATGATGCAAGATCAATATCAAATGTCTATGATGGGAGAGCTGAAGTTCTTTCTCGGTCTTCAAATACGACAGCAACGCAACGACATCTTCATATCTCAAGAGAAGTATCTCAAAGATTGCCTGAAGAAGTTCGGTATGCAAGACTGCAAAGGCTTCACGACGCCAATGCCAGCCAAGCATCATTTGGGTCCTGACGACAATGGTAAAGAGTTCGATCAAAAGGTATACTGCTCCATGATGGGTTCTTTACTTTATCTATGTGCATCTAGGCCAGATATTATGCTTAGTGTTTGCATGTGTGCTCGATTTCAAGCGGCACCAAAGGAGTCGCATCACTTAGCTGTGAAGCGAATTCTTTGATATTTGGCTCACACCCCAACTCTAGGATTATGGTATCCAAAGGGCTCAGAGTTTGATCTGGTTGGATTCTCAGATGCCGATTATGCTGGTAACAAAGTTGATCGCAAGTCTACATCAGGCACATGTCACTTTCTGGGACGATCACTTGTATGTTGGTCTTCAAAGAAGTAGAACTGTGTATCTCTCTCCACTGCTGAATCTGAATACATTGCTGCTGGATCTTGCTGCGCTCAGCTTCTGTGGATGAAGCAAATGCTCAAAGACTATGGCATTCATCTGAAGCAAGTGCCACTCTACTGCAACAATGAAAGCGCCATCAAGATTGCCAACAACCCAGTTCAGCACTCAAAGACAAAGCACATTGAAATTCGTCATCACTTTCTCAGAGATCATGTTGTGAACGAAGATATTGATATCATACACGTCAACACTGAAGAGCAATTGGCAGATATCTTCACCAAGCCCTTGGATGAGAAGAGATTTTGCAAGTTACGGTGTGAGCTAAATATCCTGGAATCCTCAAATGTCCTGTGATCAGGCACACATCCTAACCCTTATGCATATTGATGACTTAGATGTGCAACACACGAAGTAAAGTATATCTTCAATCAATGAAGACATACATTCTAAGTGTGAATACATTAATGTGGAATTTGACTTCGGAGCGCCACGATAATTGTGCGCCGTGTCTGGTCTAATACATCCTATACGTTGGGTAACGCCACCACCAAATGTTCTATTTTGAAGTGTTTCACTCATGGCGTTACCTTGCTATGTCTTCACATTTGGTTTGGCTTCAATCTCAACATGTCTTCATGATTATCTTCACTATGTTGATTATATATATACTAGTGTTCTGTCCTCTACAGCATTCACTTATAGCTATGTCTTCTTGTTGAATCTTTTGAACTAAGTGAATGTGATCGGACCCTAACCTCTCTATGCTATCTATCTCAAACTCTATCTCTCCAAATCATATGCATTCTATTGACATTGTCGAATGTCTTCTCTGCGTCCTTGTTAGCAGAAGATACAAAGACAAACCTTAAGTCCACTTTCAATGCTCATTCCTCCACATGAAAACCGGAGAAGTAGGAACGACCACCCGACAATCCAGGCGTGCGTGGGACGTGGAACAAACCCCAAAATTCTGCATAATGGCCACATGTTCCTCAGATGCGAATCGCCAGGGGCACCTGTGTAATAATGCAGTGCCGCCCCTGTACCTATAAATACACACTTCACGGCGGTCATTATCTCTTCTTCCACTCTCGCACGAACCCTAGCGCCACCGCTAGCCCTCGACGACGCCGACGACGAAGCGCTTCGCTGCCGCAACCTCTCCGACGTCGTCTTCACGCCGACTGCGGACATCGTCCTCTCCGCCGTTGCCGTAGGTGTCCTCCGTCGCCAAGTTAGGACACGGAAGATTGAACTACTCGGCCTCATCTTCCACTCCGTCTAGCAGTTCTTAGTGTGGTAAATAAAACTTCCTTTTTACGGCACCATTGATCCTATGGCTTTGTCACTTTCTACCACAAGCAGCTTCTATTCACACAAGTTAGATCTCTCTCATACTGCACCTCATAACATGCCTAGTATATTCACTTGTACTTCACAAAGTAGTTAGATTCCTCACTTGTACTGATCTCTGGATTCGTACAAATCTGGAACCAACTCCTTATCTATGAGTGAATGTCTTCGCACGATGAGGTCAATGTCTTCTAAACTGATTTATATTCAAAATCTTCTGAGAATGCATATGACCTCTTCCCCTTCCCTCGCACCTTAATGCTGTCACAGGTACATGTCCGTGGGAGAATCCCTTGGTTCTTATAGTCTGCATTCATTTGCAGAATTCTTACAGCATCATATAAATTCTCCCGAAGCAAGTTCTTGTTTGTCCAGCAAGCGAAAATCTTTGAAGCCTTTGAACGTGTTGAAGCCTTTCAGTTTAAAGTTCATGGCTTCAGAGAAATCAGCAAGGAAGGGTGGCAGAAAGCGTCGTGGAGAAACATCTACAGATCTGCCAGATGACCTCTCAGAATTGTACAAGACAGATCCTGAAGAGGATAACAATCAGCGCAAGACCCGAATCCAATGGATTCGAAGATATTGGGCAGAACAATGGTTCAAATACCGATTTGTAACCCAGGAATATGCTGAGAAAAATGCCATCAAGAGACCGTGGGGAGACATCCTATACAGGAATCTTCAACCCAGGTCCAGAGATGAAGCCATTGAACAAGGCTTCTATCCCTGCATGGTCCGTGGGCCACAGCCTGTTGATGCACATCCATCGTCACTACTATGGTGTCGTGACGACATTCTGTTCAAGCGCAACTTCCAGTTTGCCCAGAACTCAGTGAAGCAAAACAAGAAGACATTGGGACTAGACTTCAACCCTGGTCCCTCAGCTCCAAGGGCTGATGGCACACGAGATGCAGAACCCAATGTCGTCGGTCCTTTCTACAACCTTGAAGGCCTCATCACCCATATCTTGGTTCAAGGGATTGAAGTGAATGAGCCTGTAGCTGGCGTTGAATCAGATGAAGCGCCTGGAGCGCCGGAGCCAAAGAAGTTGAAGAAGCCTAAAGCTTCAAAGCCTGCCCCTTCACCAAAAATCTCACGGGCGAAGCCACTGGCAACTGCACCTCATGAAGACAGTGTGCAGTCCGAAGATTTATCATGCATCTCCAAGCCCTAGAAGGTCAAGATGCCTCTGCCACACACCGGCCAAGAGCTAACAGCTGCTGCCATTCTGCGCAATGATGCCATTGATCTGTCAAGTGATGAAGATCTTGCAGATGATGCTCTTGAGCAACTCATCAAGAGCAAAGAAGAAGCAGAAATCTTCAATGATCTGCCTCTCTTTGATGTAACAATCATCCACAACTTCATTGATGAATGGTTCGACAAGCCAAACATCAGCTTCGAAGATCTGCAACTACCCATTGGCCTCAGTGTCGCCTTCCATGGCGCCATTGCTTCAGAGTTAGCTATCGCCCAGCGCATTGTTGAACTGAAGCAAAAGATTGACTATGAAAAGGCTCGATTCAAGAAGCATATGGCCAAGCTCAGCGTGCAAGAGGTGAAGAACTTCAAGATTATGCTGCACGAGCTCAAGGAAGCCTTTCAAAAGAAACATGCAGAAGCTCAAGGTTCTCGTGAGCGCATGAAGGTTCTGGCTGACAAATGTGTGCAGGCCTACAATGAGGCTGAGAAGCGCAAGGCCCTTGGGCGTCCTGGCATTGACCCCAGGATGGCAGCAAAGAAGATGAAGAAGCCCGCTACGGCTGAACCTGACGCACCAAGGCAGGAAGCAGATCCCATTGTCTTCCCAACTAGAATGACTGGCTCGAAGCCAAAAAGCGAGTCAACCGCTTCAGAGCTTAAGAAGACGAGGACTGCTGAGGCTGAAGCCAGGAAGAGGAAACATCCTGAAGCCTCTCCTATTGCCCCCTCTAAGAAGAAGAGGAAGACCAAGAAAGATCGGCCTGCTCCCACAGAGCCTTTGATAGTTGAACCCATTTCCATGGTTCGTCCTGACGCTGAACGCCAACTGACAATCCATGAGCCTGCTTTCACAGACGCTCATGAAGCTGAAGACTTTCCAGCAGCTGATCCCATCGCTGCTGAAGACATCGGTCAACATGACCATGTAGAAGATGGTGCAGTCCTTCCTCAGCTCGAGAACAGCGAACTCATCAGCATTGGTCGTCCTCTGACGCCAATCGCTCAGGATGCTTCATGGGCTGATCGCCCACAAGAGGAAGAAGACTTTGAGGCCCAACCAACTCCAACTACACAGGCGTCGCCTGCGTTGCGCAGGCTTCACAAAGGTCCAAGGCCTCAAGTCTCTGCTGAAGACAATCCGGCTGCATCAGCCGCGGAAGAAGAAGTCCCACAAGTTGCCACTCCCCTGTCCCACCAAGAAGCAGTTCTCGAGGAGAACATGATCGTGACCGATCCTCCTGCTCGTCAAGTGGAGGTTGAACATCTTGAGGCTGCCACCACCAACACCACTGAAGCCACTGACGCTATCATGGCTGAAGCTAATGTGGAGCCCTCACCAACAAAAGCACCAGAAGTCAGCGAAGCCACTGATCCCGCCACTTCTGTTCCTGAGTCTGCTGCCGGTCCCCAGTTCGACTATCATGTTGAGCACAGGCCTCAGGTACAGAAGCCAATCCCAAGATTGCCAAGGTTCCCAGGTCCTGCATCAGCACCTGGCTCCTTCAATATCAATGGCTTCAGAGCAGACAACACATTCTTCAACAGCTCCAGGAACCCCTACTCCAGGGAAAGAATATCATCTGATCAGTTCTGGAGTTATCTGCAGCGAAGCTATTACTCATGCGTTCTTTACAACCAAGGTCGCATATTCCCACACAAGCGCCTTGACATTGAAGCAATAGCTGGTCTGCCCTGTCTGGAAGAAGCTCTGGATTGCTTCAAAGAGGTTGGACTGCTGTCGTTCGTCACTGACCAAGAGCATTGGAATGAAGAGTTGCTGCTCCAATTCTATGACACACTTCACATCTGCGGGTATAGCAGAGATCCGAAGACTTGGGTCCTGGAGTGGATGACAGGAAACGTTCATCACGAAGCCAAAGCCTTTGACATCATTGAGCTCACTAGTTTGCCCATTCCTGGCGATCTCTACGAGCATGGCTGTCAGCTTCATAGTGAAGCTATTGAGAGCATCTTTCAGAAGACTGAACCTAATATGAGTCAGATGCTCAGTATGATGAAGCCATTGCCCCAAGATGCTGCTTATCCCACGGAGTTCTTCGTTGAAGACCTTGAGTATCTGCCAAGAACCATTTATCACATCATCAGGTGAACTCTCTGGCCAATCAAAGGACATTCTCCCCATGCCAAGCTGGAAGGTGCAATGAAGACTTTGGTCTTCTACATTCTTCATGGAAAATTCTTCAATACATAGGATTTCTTCATTCGCCAACTTGCTGCATCTGGCTCTGATCTGTTTGGTTTGAAGTTCTACGCCCCTTGGGTGATGTGGCTGATCAAACTTCACTCCGCTATCTCATATCAGCCCTCGGCTCGCAACCATCGGATCTTTTTGCCTGATGTGGATATGTCTATTGAAGCCATCTATCCTGAGCCTGCCAAGGAACCTCTCAGTCTTCAGAATGCAGAGCATCAAAGTTTCACTCAAAACGTTGAAGGCGTGGAAGCCGTAACTCGTGTGTATCCTTTGGCTCGCACTACACGTGCACCGCATCCTGCTCTCATTGAAGCCACTGACAGTACAACTGCTCCACGACCCAAGAAGCGCACTCGTGTTCTCAACGACCGAGAGCTTCTTATGGCTCTTCATCAGAAACAGGATAGGCATCATGACTGGCTGAAGCATCAGATGCAAAGCCTCTTGGTGGATGTTAATCGCA
Organism: Triticum urartu; assembly: GCF_056163025.1. Lineage (NCBI taxonomy): Eukaryota > Viridiplantae > Streptophyta > Magnoliopsida > Poales > Poaceae > Triticum > Triticum urartu. Next base: position 364,417,783 of record NC_141873.1, on the reverse strand, counting down.
TTCGCAATCTTGCCACCAAGAATGCTTTTGTTGCCCATGAAACCTCTCGCCGCACATGGAAAGGGCTAACGCTGATGTGTTCTGAAGATGATCTTCAAGAGGATGGCTTCACTGAGCGATTCAAGTTTGACTCCACACCTCCTCGAAGGGCAGTGCTGTGACGAACTCCATCCCTTGAAGACTCTGAGTTCTCTTCCTCTGCTGCAACTGTGAATGCCAGAGTGATCGAGGATGAAGATGATGCTACTTCACCGCCACCTCCTTCAGCACGCTTCGACTCTGCTCCAAGATCTTCAGCACCGCCAAACACCACCAACGACCCTGCTGCTTCACCTACTCCTCATGGGAACGAGTAGATGCTCTATGTCTTCAAACCTTTTTGGTCCTTACTGACAAAAGGGGGAGAAGCATATGAGGTTGATAGTCATCAAGTGGGTCCATATGGGCGGGTGCTTTATATTTTGCTTCGTGCTTACAACTCTCGTTTTGCTACATTTGGTTCTTTGAGTTGTAACACTTAAACTCGATGGTCGTCTGCTACTTATCTGCCACCTTGTGTTGCGATGATAAATTCCGCATGTGTGACGATAAATTCCGCACTTAGATCATTCTGCAGACGTCCATTTTCCATTACGCATGTCATTATCTTCATATACTTTCACATGCATAGTGGATTGTCATCATAAGTTGAAGTGGATCTCCACAAGTACAACCTGCCATGTGCATTTGCATTCCAAAAGCAAATTACTTATACGCACATCTTCAGGGGGAGCCCTTGCAACTTATGAAGACAATTCCTTATCCTTTACAATTTCATAGATTATATTCCCCGTTGAAAACTTGAACTAGTTTGTCATCAATCACCAAAAAGGGGGAGATTGTAAGTGCATCTAGTGCCACCCCTAGTTGGTTTCGGAGTATTGACGACAAACCTAGTTGAGGGACTAATGTGTTTGTGAGAATTGCTGGATAACACAGGTAGAAGTCCCTCATTGATTCGCTTTTCCTACTAGAGATGACCCCTAAAAATGTATGAAGACGTTGAAGTCAAAGGTGGTATATGAAGATCTGACCCCTAACCGGTCCAACAAATCATTGTCTTCAGCGAGTCACTGGTTTCATCTTCCCTTCCCTTTACTTACTGTTACTCCCTGTGAAGTCATTGTATGTTCGCACTATTTTTTGTCTTCACTGAGTGACTGCGTGTTCTGTGTGGCTTCACAATATCTTCCTACCTGATCCTTACTACATTGCTGCTATTAGTCATTGTGCTTTCACTCTATTGAATACTTGACTATGACTTGCCTAGTGTAGTCTACCTTCCGCTGCAGGGTAATAGGTTTATTTCTATCGTTTGTCTTCATAACTTCACTGAAGACTTTCATAAAAATCGCCTATTCACCCCCCCCTCTAGTCGATATAACGCTATGACTTTGCTACGACTTTGCTATGCTTAATGCTTGTCACTAAGTTCCGAGTCCCATGATTTCAGATCTGAACCTATTATGTTTTCATGAATATATTTGTGTTCATGATCCTATCTTGCAAGTTATAGTAACCTACTACGTGTTATGATCCGGCAACCCTGGAGTTAAAATAGTCGGGACACTTCCCGGTGATGACCGTAGTTTGAGGAGTTCATGTATTCACTAAGTGCTAATGCTTTGGTCCAGTACTCTATTAAAAGGAGGCCTTAATATCCCTTAGTTTCCAATAGGACCCCGCTACCACGAGAGAGTAGGACAAAAGATGCCATGCAAGTTCTTTTTCATAAGCACATATGACTATATTCGGAATACATGCCTACATTATATTGATGAATTGGAGCTAGTTCTGTGTCACCCTGTGTTATAACTGTTGCATGATGAATGCCATCCGACATAATTATCCATCATTGATCCATTGCCTATGAGCTTGTTTCATATTGATCTTTGCTCAGTTACTTTTCTGTTGCCACTGTTCTGATTGCTACAAAACTACTACTGTTACTTTTGCCACTGTTACCGTTACTTCCATACTACTTTGCTACTAAATATTTTGCTGCAGATATTAAGTCTTTCAGGTGTGGTTGAATTGACAACTCAGCTGCTAATACTTGAGAATATTCTTTGGCTCCCCTTGTGTCGAATCAATAAATTTGGGTTGAATACTCTACCCTCGAAAATTGTTGCGATCCCCTATACTTGTGGGTTATCAATACCTTTTTCTAGCGCCATTGCCGGGGAGCATAGCTCTATTCTCTGAGTCACTCGGGTTTTATATCTGTTGATCACTATGAGGAATTTGAAGATCAAAGAGCCAAGATTTTTCCATCAACTACGAGGGGAGGTAAGGAACTTCCATCTAGCTCTGCACTTGATTCACCTTGTGTGTTGAGTAAACTTGCGACACATACACCTACTATTGATTCCGATATGTCTGATGTTATTGATGATGCCACTTCTTCTATGCATGATGCTTATGATGAAACTACTTCTCTGCTTGATAATACTGTGCCACTTGGTGAATTTCTTGATGAACAACTTGCTAGGGTTAGAGAGAATAAAATTACTGAAACTGATGATATTATTGAAACTAAAGATTATGATTATCCCCCTAGATATGAATTGCCTGTTGTACCTGAGGGTTAATTATGGATGAGGAAACTGCTAGAGATTTTGTTGCTTGTAATGATAGAGATGATCTTAAGAAACTGTTAGCTAAGCTAAAAGAAAAGTCTTTGAATGCTAGAATGCAATATGACCCTATGATTGCTACTTCACCTATCTTTGTTACTGATAAGGATTATGAATTCCCTATCGATCCTCAGTTAATTACTTTGGTAGAATCTGATCCTTTCTATGGTTATGAAACTGAAATTGTTGTGGCACATCTTACTAAATTGAATGATATAGCTAACTTATTTGATCATGAGGAAAAAAAATCGCTATTACTATATTCTTAAGTTGTTTCCTTTCTCAGTAAAGGGTGATGCTAAGAAATGGTTTAATTCTCTTGCTCCTGGTTGTGTGCGTATTCCCCAGGATATGATTTACTACTTCACTGAAAAATACTTCCCTACTCATAAGAAACAGGCTGCCCTAAGGAAAATATTTAACTTTGGGAAAATTGAAGAAGAGAGTCTCCCACAAGCTTAGGGGAGGCTTCTCCAATTACTTAATGCTTTGCCTGATCATCCTCTTAAGAAAAATGTGATACTTGATATCTTTTATAATGGACTAATTGATGCTTCCAGAGACCACCTGGATAGTTGTGCTGGTTGTGTTTTCAGGGAACGAACTGTTGAGCAAGCTGAATTGCTATTGAATAATATATTCAATAATGATAATGATTGGACACTTCCTAAACCATCTCCTAATCCAACCCCGAAGAAAAGGGGTATTCTATTTCTCAATCCTGAAGATATGCAAGAGGCAAAGAAATCTATGAAAGAAAAAGGTATTAAAGCTGAAGATGTTAAGAATCTACCGCCTATTGAAGAAATACATGTCTTGATAACCCGACACAGGTAGTAGAGGTAAACTCTCTCCATAGATTTGATGAAGGTGATATTCCTCATAATAAGTCTGCTAGTCAATGCTTGGATGAGTTTGATAATTTTATTGTTAAACAAGAAAATTTCAATGCTTATGTTAGTAGACAATTGAAATGTAATGCTTACATGCTTTACCACTTGGGTGATTATATGAGTAGAACTGTTAATGGTCTTAAGCTTATTAGTAAACATGCTTCCATGGTTACAACTCAAGTAGAACAAGTACTTAGGGCACAAGATGACTTGCTTAATGAGTTGAATAGTAAGAATAATGATAATGTTGTTAGGGTTATGACTAGATGTGGTAAAATGACCCACGAACCTTTGTATCCTGAAGGCCATCCTAAGAGAGTTGAGCAAGATTCTCAGAGAATTAATACTGATGCATCTAGTCCTTCTAATAAAAAGAAAAAGAAACCTTATAGGACTTTGCATTCTAGTGAAGCTGTGGTAGACACACATGAGAATCCTAATGATATTTCTATTCCTAATGCCGAGACACAATCTAGTGATGAACATGAACCTAGTGATAATGTTAATAATAATGTTCATGTTGATGCTCAACCTAGTATTGATAATGATGTAGAGATTGAACCTGCTGTTGATCTTGATAACCCACAATCAAAGAATCAACATTATGATAAGAGAGACTTAGTTGCTAGGAAACATGGTAAAGAAAGAGAAGCATGGGTTCAGAAACCCATGCCCTTTCCTCCTAAACCATCCAAGAAAAGGGATGATGAGGATTTTGAGTGCTTTGTTGAAATGATTAGACCTATCTTTTTGCGTATGTGTTTGACTGACATGCTTAAAACGCCTCCTTATGCTAAGTATATGAAAGATACTATTACTAATAAAACAAAGGTACCTGAAGCTGAAATTTTCACCATGTTTTGCTAATTATACTTTTGAGGGTGGAATACCAAAGAAGCTTGAGATACACGAGTACCAACTATACCCTGCTCCATTAAAAGAAATTATGTTAAAACTGCTTTATGTGATCTTGGAGCCGGTGTTAGTGTTATGCCTTTCTCTTTGTATCGTAGACTTGAATTGAATAAGTTGACAACTCCTGAAATCTCTTTGCAAATGGGTGATAAATCAACTGCTATACCCATCGGTATTTGTGAGGATGTTCCTGTTGTGGTTGCAAATGTTACTATCTTAACGGACTTTGTTATTCTTGATATTCCCGAGGACGACAGTATGTCGATCATCCTTGGTAGACCCTTTTTGAACACTGCATGGCCTGTTATTGATTGCAACAAAGGCAATGTGACTTTTCATGTTAATGGTGATGAGCATACGGTACACTTTCTGAAGAAACAACCTCAAGTTCATAGTATCAATTCTATTGGAAAAATTTCAACTATTAGTATTGGAGGTTTTGAATTCCCTCTTCCTACTGTAAAAAAGAAATATGATATTCTTATTGTTGGGGACATGCATATCCCCGTTGTGGTAACCTAGTATTATTCAAAAATTCTCCGGTTTCATGCCATTCGGAAGAAGTTTGTTAATAAGAATTGATCAACCTTGTTAATGGATTCCTTTTGATGAGCATGAGATGGATGAATTTAGAAAGCACAACTCTCTGTACGTATGTTTTACTTTCTGTTATTTAGATTAAATAAAGCAAAATTAGTATTTTTTTTCTCTATTTTCTAAATTATCTGTGTAATAAAAAATGTCCCGAAAATAAAAGTTCTCCGAATGCACTGAAAATTTACACAGGTACGCGTCGGTGCTATACAAATGGTTTTAAACCCCTTTTCGCGTCAGCATTTGGAACCTTCGCCTAGTGAGTGGCAGCGATAGGGGGTCCTTCCCACACGACCCAGAAACCATCGGGGATATGGCCTTCCTGGCACACACGCTCGGCAAAATGAGTTCTTGTGCGACCGGCGACCGCTCAAATACGGAAATACATACAGTAGAGCTAAAAGAATACAATTATACAGGCGAAATTATTTCCGGTCGCAAGTACATCGCACACAGTCAATCCCCGCTAAACGTTTCCATTCGTATGTACATCCCACACAGTCACTCCAAGGAAAACGTTTCCGTTCACCGGTACATCAACACAATTTTTCCCATTAGATCATTTGTGATAGCGTTGCCATTGCCCATGATATTAACAATTTTATCGTTTGCATTACTGAATGCATCACACACGGTCCGTAGAACAAACTGTGTGGCAAAGGCTGTCCATCACACATAGTTTTTATGTCGTAAACGTTTGCGCAAGGTGGGCTAACGCAAACAATTTTTAAGAGGATGTCATGTGTGCAGTGGAGATTGATCGCACAGGTAGTGGATCCTAGGAACGTTTCTGATCTCCACGTTTATCGCAGACGTTTCGCTTTCGCAAACCGTGTGCAGTGTAATCCCTAATTAATCCCAAGTTAATCCCTAACTAATCCATAATTTAAAATCACATGTTTTGAATCTGAAAGTAGGAAATCACTTATTTCATATCCAACCATGTTTATTACAAATATAGGTTCAACCATGAATGCATAATTCGATGCACAGGTACATATACTAAAGAACTACAGAAGCACCAAGTAAAGAATGATGAACCATAGTTGTACTAAAGACTATAAAGAGAGAGGCGAAAGACATTTTGGTTGCTGGAGAACGTGAAGCGGAATGCTGATATTGTGCCCTCCTCCATGCGTAATGCGTGCATGACTTTAGGCCAACCCCTTGTGATGGATTCCCGTCCATCCTTCACTGTCTTCATTACGACTTCTCGATGCTCATTGTTGTCTGGATGAAATACTTTAACCTTCATTGTGTGTCCACCAATCATGTACTTTGCAAGGTAATCTTGATTGAACTGCTTCGGGAACCACTGGGAACGAAAAAGATTCATACATTGTTGTATAACAACTCATTATGGGCAGTAAAAAGAGAAGGCTACAGAGTTTGTAGTTACCATCCTACTACTCTCTGTTGTGTTGGATAGAGCATAAACAAATAATTTTCTTGCCACCATTCGTATCTTTTTGCTAATTATCCTTATCAGTTTCCTCACTTGATGCTTGTTCATGAATATCTCATTGCCCCATACGCAAAAAGGGTCGATGTGTGGATCCTTGCGAAGGGCATATGTACCTACAAGCAACAAGTCAATTTTAGAAGCTAACAACTATCCAGGCTTGGATCTATATGTAGTACATTATGGAACGACGGGGGGAGTACAAGCCGAGAGTAACCTCGGCGGAAAATGGTGGCCACTCCCGTTGTTGTCCTGCATTAGTCACTACAAAAAAAGACACATCCGTGACATTTTGGGCCGAACGAAATTTTTTTCTGTCATACATATGACACTTCTATGACGATAATTGTGACAAAACCCGGTATCATCATAGATGTGGTGGGATCCTACTTCTATGACAAAAAATCATGACAGAAAATGGGCTTTTCGTCCTGGGCGGGCCGGAGACGCAGCTGCATGGCATTCTTTGGGCCCTCCATGACGGAAAAAACCGTGGTAGAAGCGAGGGCGAGGAAATTTCGGGGAGTTCCCGGTTATGGTGGGAGGTCGGGGGCCGAGCGATGCGTGTTTCTCTCGTACACGTACGCGCGTGTGTGCGAGGCGTTGGCTCTAACTGAACCCGAGCGAGGTGTTGGGCTCTAACTAAACCCGAGCGATTGCACTGCAGGCTACGCGTTACTGAACCCGAGCGATCGATCGATGGCTATTAACTGAACCAGATCGAGCGATTCCTTCGCTAGCGTGGTGTGGTGGAGCGCTGGATGAACAGTAGAGGTGGAGGGGTGCCCGTGGAGGGGTGGTTGAACAGGACCCCGTGGTGTGGAGGGCTGGATGAACAGTAGACGGTGGAGGGGTGCCCCTGGAGGGGTGGTTGAACAGTAGGCGGTGGAGTAGCGCGCAGTGGAGGCTGGATGAATAGGAGCCCGTGGAGGCTGGAGGAGGTCGACGTTGGAGATGAACAGTATCCCGTGGAGTCCCGTTTTGCGGTACGCGAGACCCCTCCCGATGAACAAGACCCCTATTTCGACCGTAGCGCTCCAACACAAGTCCGTTTCGTCCGTTTTGCGGTAAGCCACACCCCTCCCGATGAACAGGACCCCCGTTTCAACCGTAGGAGGTACGTTTCGTCCGTTTTGCGGTACGCCACACCCCTCCCGATCAACAGGACCCCCGTTTTGACCGTAGGAGGTCTGTTTCCTCCGTTTTGCGGTACGCTAGACCCCTCCTGATCAACAGGACCCCGTTCTGAACGTAGGAGGTACGTTTCCTCCGTTGTGCGTTACGCCAGGCCTCGTTTCCATCGCCTGTTCCGTCCAAGCCCTCCCGATGAACACGACCACACATTCCGTTCCGATCCAGCCGGTTGGCTCCCACGCGTTCCGTTGCCTCCCGATGAACACGACGCATTCCGTTGCCTCCCCATGAACACGACGCATTCCCTTGCCTCCGCATGAACACGACGATGATGATGTTTCTCCGTTCTGACCTAGCCATGTACACGAGCCCTGGCCGTACGTATGCGCGAGTAGGCGTTCGAGACCCTGCCCGTATGTACACATACGTGGCCGTATTTTCTTTCTTGCACCCTGGCCGTTGTACGTACGTGTACATGCTACGTGCGCGCCTCTACTACGACACGTACGCGCCTCTACTACGACACGTGCGCGCCTCTACATCCACCAGTATGTATGTACATACACGTTCGCGACCAGAATGACAACGCTACGTACGCTTCGACTAGGTGGGTCCCGACTGTCAGGCACTTTCTTGCTTGCGAAGATGTAGCTGGTGGGTCCCAGCAGTCAGGGGGCGAATCTTTTTTTTTGCCCGGACGCACTTCCTTGCATGTGAAGATGTAGCTGGTGGGTCCCAGCAGTCAGGGGGAAACATTTTTTCGCAAAATACAGTTGCCCGTCCGTTGGGTCCCAGCTGTCAGGTGGAGGAATCATTATTTTCCGCGTAATAAGGAGGCACTTCCTTACTGCGGCCGTGGACCCAGCTGTCAGCCTCTCCACGTACAGTTCACGTTTGATGGAAGTCGTTCCTTGACCAAGTTGACCACGCCGCGCCGAGAGCACCAGGGCTATGGACAACGACGAGGCCAAGGAAGGGGATGACAGGGACCGGGGAAGACGCGGCGGTGGAAGCCCGCGCGGAGAGGAGTACGAGTGTTCACTGGTTTGGCTACGGTGTGAGGCTGCCGTCGCCGCAGGGCCTGTTCAGCGGTGGGAAATAGTAGGGGGCGGTGAGGCCTCCGCGGCAGCACAACCAGCCATAGGAGGCAGGAGCACGCGGCACGACCGGCGCTGCTTTGGGCAGCTGGAGCAAGAAGACCGGAGGTTGAAGAAGCACTACGGCCGTTGGATGGACATCGTACGGTCACTGGAGCTAGAATCATTCATATTGACTAAAGTTGACAAAGGCCCCCGTCCCAGTCAACTTAGTAGGCCCACAAGTCAGCATCCCACCATGGTGGGTCCCAGCTAGCAGGGGAAGTATTCATTTTTTTGTGCGTAATAAGGAGGCACTTCCGTTGGGTCCGAGCTGACAGGGGGGGACGTTTTTTTCGCGAAATACGCTGGCCCGTCCGGTGGGTCCCAGCAGTCAGGGGGGAAATGTTTTTTTCACGAAATAAGGTGCCCCGTCCGGTGGGTCCCTGCTGTCAGGTAGAGGAATAATTATTTTGCGCGTAATAAGGAGGCACTTCCTTGCGGCCACCTGGACCCAGCGCCAGCCTCTCCATGTACAGTACTATTCCGATGGAAGTCGGTCGTTGACCACGTTGACCCTGCCGCGCCGAGAGCACCAGGGCGGTGGTCTGGACGACGGCGATGCCTAGGAAGGGGACGATGCGGAGCCGGCGAAGACGCAACAGTGGAAGCCCGTGCGGAAAGGAGTACGAGGGTTCACTGGTTTGGCTACGGTGTGAGGCTGCCGTCGCTGCAGAATAACAGGGGGTGTGGGTGAGTAGAGGGATGGCCTGGCCAGTGGTGGGAGCAGTACGGGGCTGTGAGGCCTCCACGGCATCACAGCCGGCCACGGGAGGCAGGAGCACGCGACACGACCGGCGCTACTTTGGGCGGCTGCAGCAAGAAGACCAGAGGTTGAAGAAGCACTACGACCGTTGGATGGACATCGTACGATCACTGCAGCTAGAATCGTTTATATTGACTAAGTTGACAAAGCCCTTTGTACGCGTCAACTTAGTAGGCCCACAGCTCGGATTTGGCAGAGAACATATAGCCCATTTGCAATTCGTAAGAATGTACAGCCCATTTTTTAATTCTAATGGAATTTACTACAGCCCATTTACAGTTTGTTAAAAGTGCAACCCAACTTCTAGCTAGGACAACGATTAATAATTTCAAACAACCGCTCAAAATAGAATTCAAAAAAAATTCCCACATTTTGATGGGATCCGAAATATTTTTATCCGAAATTTCTAGTCAGGTCAAATATAATTTCAAAATAAAGTTGTATTATGTTAAAATCCAATGAAATATTGCGCGCGCAACAAGTAATGAAATTAAAATTTTCAAATTCCAAAAATAATATATTTTTCAAACTAATTACGTGTTTGGTGCATAGTAACTGTCCAGTTATTATAATTACATCCCATTTATTATTTCTTAAAGTCCATTTTCTTGTTAAGCCTAATGCATACCTCCTAGGAAAGTTTGCAGCCCAGCGGGGCAGAGAATAACAAGTTGACCCGGATATTGTGTACAACTGTCGGCCCAGTTGCATTGTTAATGTTGAAAAAAAGGCCTATGTAGTATAGTACAACCTAACATGGTTACTCAGCCCACATTCAGCGACGCCCGAAAGGCCCAAACAAGGCTTCTGTACAACCTTTTGAAGTCACTGAGCTCAATTAATAACTTAAGAAAAAAGTTAGATTATAGTGGAACCTAATTAAAAGCTGTCACGAGCAAATAAATAATTCAATGGGTCCCACTTGTGCGTCTGCCTGTGTGTGTGTGAGAGAGAGAGATAGAGATAGAGAGAGAGACCCATCGGTCGATGCTCGTAAATACATCTTTCAGCCATATGCATTGCTGATGCTAAGTAAAAACTTATATAGTTGATACAATCATATAGAACATCATAGCACACTGAACTTGCATACAAAAATTTCACGCAGGCGGCACAATCAGGATGGAAGCAGTGGATCGCTACGGGAAGGGCTATGTTGAAACCAACGAAGTCGTACATAACGGTTCATCGTCTTTATCAATGACGGGGAAATATCTTGAATGTTATGCAAAGAAAACAGACAGACAACACAATAAGTTCTGCTAGTACATTAAGTTGACGTTCAACCCTTTCTAAAAAAAGTTCAGGTACAAAATTAGAACATGTCACAATCAAATGTACTGGCATATCAGTGCTTCACACCCATAGCTCGGATTTAACTAGTACTCCCTCCGTCCGGGAAAAGTTGTCCACAGGGCAGTGTATTTGTTTTTTTTGCAAAAAACCCACAGAGTTTTAAACATGTCACAAAGAAGTCCATCTCCTTCCTTCCTCCTCCCCTGTCGCCCGCGCCTTGCAGCCATCACCGGCTACCCACCTGCGCCGCCGCCCGCCTGGATTTACGCCGTGACCAACACCAGAATCATGGCCCAGCCCGCGACCAACAATAGCGCCGCCACCCGCTTGCACCTGTGTCGCGGCTTACCACCTGCACCACCCGCCATGAAGGAGACCTGCGCCTCCGCCCTCCTCGAGCTATGCCGCCGGCCTCGTTGAAGGTCGCTGTCGGTGTCAAAACCGGCGGATCTCGGGTAGGGGGTCCCAAACTGTGCGTCTAGGCTGGATGGTAACAGGAGGCAAGGGACACAAAGTTTTACCCAGGTTCGGGCCCTCTCGATGGAGGTAAAACCCTACGTCCTGCTTGATTAATATTGATGATATGGGTAGTACAAGAGTAGATCTACCACAAGATCAGAGAGGCTAAACCCTAGAAGCTAGCCTATGTTATGATTGTTGTTGTGTATGTTGTCCTACGGACTAAAACCCTCCGGTTTATATAGACACCGGATAGGGTTAGGGTTACATAGAGTCGGTTACAATGGTAGGAGATCTGCATATCCGTATCGCCAAGCTTGCCTTCCACCCCAAGGAAAGTCCCTCCCGGACACGGGACAAAGTCTTCAATCTTGTATCTTCATAGTCCAGGAGTCCGGCTGAAGGTATAGTCCGGCTATCCGGACACCCCCTAATCCAGGACTCCCTCAGTAGCCCCTGAACCAGGCTTCAATGACGATAAGTCCGGCGCGTAGATTGTCTTCAGCATTGCAAGGCGGGTTCCTCCTCCAAGTACTTCATAGAAGATTTTGAACACAAAGATAGTGTCCGGCTCAGCAAAATAAGTTTCCACATATTGCGGTAGAGAGAATAATATTTACACAAATCTAATCTGCTGACATATTCCGTAATGTGACACACCACGGCCAAGCCTTTATCCGAGTCTTTTCATTATCCCACCTCAGCGCGTCATGCGAGGCGGTTTCCTTGGCACGTCTTGTTAAAGCAGAGATCGTGTCCCCTTATTCCGGGATTCTCATCAATACGGGCGTCGGTAACCCAACCGCGCCATTGATTACGGCGCTTGGAGATAAGCGAGTTTTACCAGGCTGGTGGGGACATGTAGTTGCGTCCACCCATATAAGGGGATAAGGATCCACCTTTTCACCTACGCCTTCTTCCTCCTTCGCCTATCCATTCTTGCGCACTTGAGCTCCAGCGCCCAAGTCCGCACTCCCCATCTCAACCTTCTCCAACCATGTGTGGAGCGGGACTCAAGTGGATGGTCTCCTCCGTCACGGAGGGACACATCAAAAAGCTGAGGAAGGCCGGATAGCTGTCAAACGACATCGTGTACCGGCTTCCCGAAAAGGGGCAGCTCATCCCCATCCCTAGGCCCCATGAGAGGGTGGTATTCCTCCCCCATTTCCTCCGCGGACTGGGCTTCCCTCTCCACCCATTTGTCCGGGGGCTCTTGTTCTACTACGGCCTGGATTTCCACGATCTGGCCCCGAACTTTGTCCTCAACATCTCGGCGTTTATCATCGTGTGCGAGGCTTTCCTCCGCATCCGCCCCCATTTTGGCCTATGGCTCAAGACTTTCAATGTCAAGCTGAAGGTGGTGCGCGGAAACCAGGCGGAGTGCGGAGGCGCCATGGTGGGCAATATGGCCAACGTCCTATGGCTCGAGGGATCCTTTGTGGAGACCCTGAAGGGGTGGCAGTCGGGGTGGTTTTACATCACCGAGCCACGCGACGCCAAATGGGTCGCACCCCCGAGTTTCGATCCGGACCCCCTACGCGGCTCACCTCCTGGAAGGAGACAGGCCTGTCGTGGGGTAAAAAAGGAGAGCTGACCGGACTCCAAACATGCGTCCAAACCCTGGTGGACAAGAAGCTCAAACTTGTCAACGTAGTCCAGGTTATGCTCATCTGCTTGATCCTCCCGTGTCAACAATGGGCTTTCAACCTGTGGGAGTTCGACCCGGCACGGCACCAAACTCTGAGCAGGCTCTTCGACACGACGTACAAAGATGCCTGGAAGGTGCTTTTCAAGGGCGCCGAGGCTCCCGCATCCGCTACCGAGGATCGCGGATTCAGTGCGCAGCGTCACGCTCTCGCGGTAAGCCATTTTTTCCTTTTACAGGGTATCAGTGTTTCATAGTTTGACTCCATGCGGGATCTAAGCTCCCTTACCTTTGACAGGATTGGCAGGTGATGTCTGGACAGATCAACTTTCTGGCTCCTTTGCCCGAAGGCCCAGCGGACGCTCTTTTGGCGAAGCTGCTGGTTCCGGCACCCTATGTGGTGCCAGAGAATAAGGCCGGAAAAAGGCCACGGGGACTCGAAAGAGTGCCCGGCGCCAGGAGGTCTCGGATCCATCATCCGACGGTTCCGAGGCGCATTCCTCCCGTGAAGACGAGAAGGAAGAAGAAGAGACCTCTCCCCCTCCAGCGGGAGGAGAGAATAAAAGGAAGGCCACCCTCTCTGGGGAGGCCGGAGGGTCGAAGAGGGGGAAAACCCTTCCTCCGGATTACTCCACCGACGCCGACGACGGCGGAGAGGAGTGACTGCCCAGGGCCAAGCCCCTGGCAAAATCGTAAGTATCCAGATACCAGAGTAATTCATAGTATTCGTTTATTTCACAGCTTTCCCTTATGTCGAATATGTTTATGTAGCCCACCCAAAGACCGGCTCGACGCGTCGTCGAGCGGCTTACTGGACTCGTCGGATGTGAACTCGCTTCCGACGGCTTCCTCCCCCCGCCCTACGGACGACACCGAAGTGTTGTCCCAACAGCTTCCAAGCCGGGAGGAGGTGGTCCTGGAGGCGCCGCAAGGCGACCTCCCGGACTCCAGGAGTAAAGGGGATGAAACCCCCCAGGGCTCCAAGTCCGGCTCTAGGCCGGACACCGCTCCGGAACCTTCAAAGGTTCCAGAGTCCGGCGGGGGACCTCCTTCCAAGGGGAGCGAGCCCACCGTGCCGGTGACCCCCGTCCAACCGGAGGTGCCGGACAATCTGTTGGAGGCGCTCCAAGGCGCCTCCATCGATGAGGGGCACAACACTATTATGAGTGCGGTGGTCCAGAAGGTTCAGTCCGCCAAGAGCGGACTGACTGAAGCTTGTACTAGCCTTTTAACAGGCTTTGAGGTAAGTAAAGAATGTGTAAATAATATTACCGCATAGACAGTAGCCCCTGATGCTCTGTTTGGCATTCGGGAAGAAAAGCCGAATAGAGGATCAAATAAAATTCGCAGGAGTCTAACAAAAATGAGTCAATATGCGTATGCAGGCTTCTCTGCTTGCGTCCGCCGCACTAACTGCAGAAGTGGACATGCTAAAGCAGAACCTCGAGCGGTCCGAGCAAGATCTCAGGCGTGCCAAGAAGCAGCTCGAGGACAATGAAGGTAAGAAATAACTTGTTTTTTAAATATATATAAAAAGGTGCAATTGCAAAGGATGACAGGATTATCGTGGCTATTGAAGGGGCCACGTCTGAGGTGGCGACCCTTAAGCAAGCGTTGGTCGAGGCCGAGAATAGTGCGGCCTCGGAGCGCACCGAGCGGGAGAATTATGAGGCCGAGGTTGGCAAGGTACGGCAAGAGCTCCAGGCTCTCATGGAAAAACATGAGAGTTTGGAGCTTGACTCGAAGACGCGAGCGTCCAAGCTCCCGGTGGCTATTGAAAATGCCAAGTCTGCCAAAGCCGAATCCCAGAAGACCCTGCAGGAGTTGGATGAGGTGAAGAAGATAGCGGCGGGTAAGGCATTCTTTATGCAAAGCAAACACATAAACATGAGTTACTTGTTACTTACCCGAATCCGGAGCTCTCCAGGAGCGTTTGTACATCTTCCCCGGAGTGTGTCCGATGCCGCCGCATTATATCGAGCCGAGGAGGGCGGCTCGATAGAGAAGGTGTTCTGGTCTCAATATGCTGAGGCCGGACACCCCGTGCCCCTAAGCGATTAGCTGAAGCAACTGGTCGAGCTCCACAAGGCGGCCGAACAGGCCATGAAGGGCCTCATTGTTCGGCTGTGGCCTGGAGGGGCTCTGCCTGGGAGTTGTTTCAGGCTGGTGCGGCTGGTGGAGGCCTGTCCGAGGCTCGAAGTCATCAAGCGCTCCGTCTGCATTGAAGGTGCCCGTAGGGCCCTTGCCCGTGCTAAGGTGCACTGGGGCAAGCTGGATGCTGAGAAGCTTGTGAAGGACGGGCAACCGCCGGGGAAAGAGCATCGCAAGCCCAAGAATTACTATAAGGATGTTCTGAAGGGTGCCTGCCTTGTGGCGGATGAATGTTCTAGGGATGTAATTTTTGAGTGAAACTTGCTCGTTTTGTCCTGTGCGCTGAAAACTTGTTCATATGCGCTAAGCAATGCTGTTGGAATTTAAAATATTACCTTCTGTGCGGCTGTTTATCAATTCTGAGAGATAGCAAGTGCTGGGGTGTTCGGGGATAAACCTGAGCGCTCTTTTTCCCATGTTTGGGTCCTTCGAGGGAGGCGCTCAGCCCAATGAACAAGGCAATCAGACTATAATGCGTGAACACTCTCACTTAGCCATAGAATTCTATAATTTTAAATTTCAGCGAAGCCCCTGGTATTCGGAAGACCGAGTTCGGGGCGCTATCCACGCCTTGGCCGGACAGAGCCGGCTCCTCGCCCTAAGCGGCATAAGTGTTTAGGGACTCGAAAAACCTCTCGAACAGCGACTAGCTCTCGCTTCATCATGACAGTCAGTTTTAGCTTTCTCCACTGAGGTGCTCGACCCAGCTCAACTGGGGCACAATCGCAGTGGTTCTCCTAGTGCTACATTAGCCGATATAGCAGAACGTAAGGCACCAAAACATAGGAGCCGGGCAAACCCAACTATTGACCCAAGACATGATTCGAAGCCGATGCATATAATGCTATAAGTTCGGGGTGCCGCACTTGTTAAAGTGTTCGGACTTCTCACACCATATTGAGGGGTACTAAAGCCCCTGGCATATTTTGTCCGTACCAACGTGTACGGGTGCAACATGTCGTTAAGGAACATATATATATAAAGAAAAAAGAGTAATGCAAAAATAGACAAAAGCTATGCATTGTTTATTTAAAAAGGGCTGCGATCAAAGAAGAATGATACAAATAAGGCGATAAGTGAAAGGTTGGACTAGTTAACATGTCTGTTCCAGGGGCAAGCTGCGGAATAGTATGCGGAACAGGTATACTGCTCGTGATAGAGACCACCTAGGAGTTCCGTAATGCGGCGTGGCTTCTCTGCTTCGCTGGTTCTTGCATCGTTTGTGCGGCAATTGAACTGCCGAACAGGCCTTCCGAAGGATGGAGTCCTAAAAGTAAGAGAAAATTAAAAAAAATCGGCAGCCCCTGGTACGGTTTAAGCCGTGTTTTGGGCGTGCCGTGATGGTGCCCCTCCCCCTGTACCCATGGTATCTCTAGAGCGTAGTTATGTACGCGAAGTACTGGCGTTGCCTTTTTGCGAGGGTTGGGGTTGGGGCCGCATTGCTACGCCTGCTCGGATCATGCCAGGCGGTCTTGTTGTAGGTTACTCCGGGCACGCTTGACGGTGTCTGGTCGTTTAGTGGCCGGACTGGAGAACTGCCTGGAGAGGCTGCATTGTACTTCCGCTGCAAGGGCCATCGTGTGCTCCTCCGTTCGGAGGGAGCGTTCGGTGTTTCCATTGACCGTAATTACTCCTCGAGGGCCTGGCATCTTGAGCTTAAGGTATGCGTAGTGTGGTACCGCATTGAACTTGGTGAATGCAGTTCGCCCGAGCAGTGCGTGATAACCACTGCGGAACGGGACTATGACGAAGATTAACTCCTCGCTTTGGAAATTATCCGGAGATCCGAAGACCACTTCAAGTGTGACTGAGCCTGTACAGTTGGCCTCTACACCTGGTATTACGCCTTTAAAGGTCGTTTTGGTGGGCTTAATCCTCGAGGGATCTATGCCCATTTTCCGCACTGTATCCTGGTAAAGCAGGTTCAGGCTGCCGCCGCCGTCCATAAGGACTCTAGTGAGATGAAATCCGTCAATAATTGGGTCTAGAACCAATGCGGCGAATCCGCCATGACGGATGCTAGTGGGATGGTCCCTTCGATCAAAGGTGATCGGGCAGGAGGACCATGGGTTGAACTTTGGGGCGACTGGCTCTACCGCGTATACGTCCCTTAACGCGCGCTTCCGCTCCCTTTTGGGGACGTGGGTTGTGTATATCATGTTCACCATCCGCACTTGTGGGGAAAACCCTTCTGTGCACTATTGTTCGGCGGCCGGGGCTCCTCGTCGTCATCGCTATGCAGCCCCTTGTCTTCATTTTTGGCGTTTAACTTGCCTGCCTGCTTGAACACCCAACAATCCCTGTTGGTGTGATTGGCCGGCTTTTCGGGGGTGCCATGTATCTGGCACAAGCGGTCGAGTATTTGGTCCAAACTTGACGGGCCCCTAGGATTACTTTTCAATGGCTTTTTCCGCTGACCGGATTTAGAGCCTCTGAATCCGGCATTAACTACCGTATCCTCAGCATTGTCGCCGTTAATGCAGCGCTTCTGCTTGTTGCGACGTGACCTGCCACTACTGTCCCTCGTGTCCGAATTACCAGGGTTCTTGGTCATATTGTTGCTACGAGCAAGCCAGCTGTCTTCTCCCACGCAAAAGCGGGTCATGAGTGTCGTGAGTGCTGCCATAGATTTCGGCTTTTCCTGTCCAAGGTGTCGGGCCAGCCACTCGTCACGGATATTGTGCTTGAAGGCTGCTAGGGCCTCAGCGTCCGGACAGTCGACTATTTGATTTTTCTTTGTTAGGAACCATGTCCAGAATTGCCTGGCCGATTCCTCTGGCTGCTGAATTATGTGACTTAGGTCATCGGCGTCTGGGGGTCGCACATAAGTGCCCTGGAAATTGTCGAGGAATGCGGTTTCCAGGTCGTCCCAACAACTGATTGATCCTATTGGCAAGATGTTAAGCCAATGCCGAGCTGGTCCTTTAAGCTTGAGTGGGAGGTATTTGCTGGCGCGGAAATCATCGCCGCGGGCCATGTGGATATGAAGGAGATAATCCTCGATCCATACCGCAGGATCTGTTGTGCCATCATATGATTCGATGTTTACGGGTTTGAAACCCTCGGGGATTTGATGATCCATTATTTCGTCTATGAAGCATAGTGGGTGTGCGGCGCCTCTGTACTGGGCTATATCATGATGTAGCTCCAATGATCTTTGTCTACTGTGTTCGGCCCTGCCGAATTTGTGGCCGGCATGACGGTTACCGTCTTGAGCCGTGGGGCGCCCCTGTGATCTGTAGATCGATCTTGTTTGCCTTGCCTTGTCCTCCAACATATCTCGTAAGTCCGGCGCATATTCCCGTGCCTTGGTACGGGGTGCGGCTTGAGTGGAGGGCCGAGAGGCCTCTCTGTCGCGGCCACGAGGTGGCCGGTCGGCCGCATCAAGTGCTTCCTCCTCTAATCGGGGTAGGAACCTGCGCTTTGGGTAGCTCTTGGAGGGGCGTTCGAGTTTATGCTCTTCGGCCGCAAGGACTTCAGTCCATCTGTCGACTAGCAAATCTTGATCAGCTCTAAGTTGTTGCTGTTTTTTCTTGAGGCTTCTTGCCGTGGCCATTAGCCTGCGTTGAAAACGCCCTTGCTCGACGGGATCCTCTAGCATGACGAATTCGTCGTCGTCGAGGCTTGCCTCGTCTTCGGAGGGATGCATATAATTATCGTCCTCGACCTCTCTGTCTGCCGCTCTCTCATGAGGGCTGGCTTCTCCATCCTCCTGTGCTAAATCTTGCTGGAGGGGGTTTTCTTCGGCACTTTCCGGAGTATTATTATCTCCCGTGCTGGAATCACCGTATTTGTTTTGGCGGGATTTTGAGCGGCGCCGCTGACGCTGGCGCTTAGGCTGTTGCTTGGAGGGGTCATCCTCCGCTGTTCCATCGCCATCTCCTTGTTTTGGGGTGTCCACCATGTATATGTCATATGACGAGGTGGCTTTCCAGGGCCTAGTAGGCGCTGGTTCTTCATCATCTCCTTCATCGGCGTCCATACTGTCGATGACTTCGGAGTCGAAGTCGAGCATGTCGGTTAAGTCGTCGACAATGGCTACAAAGTGGGTGGTGGGTGGGCTTTGAATTTCTTCATCGTCTGTACCCCAACCTTGCTGACCGTAGTCCGGCCAGGGCTCTCCTGATAAAGAGAGAGACTTCAGTGTCTTCAGGATGTCGCTGAAAGGCGAGTGCTGAAAGATGTCCGTGGCAGTAAACTCCATGATCGGCGCCCAATCGGATTCGATCGGCAGGGGCGCGGAGGGTTCATAGTCCGGAGAGGAGTCCGGCTCCTTGGAGTCACGAGTCTCGCAGAGTACGGGGCTGGTGTTCGGCTAAATCGCCGTTGGGATCGCAACCCCCGAGGTGGCGTGCAACCGCCCATCCTCGATCGGTGTAGTTGGCTCCAAACTAAGGGTCGAAGCTGATGTGGGTGCGGCCTCCAGGGCACTGTTCAGTGGCAGAGCTAGATCATGCTCGTCGGGACAGTGCGGCACACTCGGCAGTGGCTCAAATCCGTCGAAGATCAAGTCCCCGCGGATGTCAGCCGTGTAGTTTAAACTTCCAAATCTGACCTGACGGCCAGGGGCGTAGCTTTTGATCTGCTCCAGATGGCCAAGTGAATTGGCCCGCAGTGCGAAGCCGCCAAAGACAAAGATCTGTCCGGGGAGGAAGGTCTCACCCTGGACTGCATCGCTATTGATGATCGTAGGAGCCATCGAGCCTTATGGCGATGACACAGAGGAACTCTCAACGAAAGCACCCATGTCGGTGTCAAAACCGGCAGATCTCGGGTAGGGGGTCCCGAACTGTGCGTCTAGGCTGGATGGTAACAGGAGGCAAGGGACACGAAGTTTTACCCAGGTTCGGGCCCTCTCGATGGAGGTAAAACCCTACGTCCTGCTTGATTAATATTGATGATATGGGTAGTACAAGAGTAGATCTACCACGAGATTGGAGAGGCTAAACCCTAGAAGCTAGCCTATGGTATGATTGTTGTTGTGTATGTTGTCCTACGGACTAAAACCCTCCGGTTTATATAGACACCGGATAGGGTTAGGGTTACATAGAGTCGGTTACAATGGTAGGAGATCTGCATATCCGTATCGCCAAGCTTGCCTTCCACGCCAAGGAAAGTCCCTCCCGGACACGGGACGAAGTCTTCAATCTTGTATCTTCATAGTCCAGGAGTCCGGCTGAAGGTATAGTCCGGCTATCCGGACACCCCCTAATCCAGGACTCCCTCAGTCACCGCCCACGTTCGCCCACCTTCGCCGCCCACCTGCGCCTCCGATTTCATCCTCTTCGTCCACCGGCGTCGTGGACAATTCCGGCCACTCCCGCCTCTGATGCTGCTATTGGTGGACGACGCCGGCGTCGTGGACCTCTGATGCTGCTTTTGCCTTTTCCCCTGCCTCGCCTCTACTGCCACTCCCGCCTATGCTGGCGAGTTTGCCCCGCCCGCCTCTGCTACTGATGCTGTTCAATTTGTTGCTGTGAGTCTGAATTTGCTGTCCTCAGTACATGCGGAGAAAATTCAGTCAGGGGATACAAAGCTAGAGAAATAATCCAGGACAAAGGCTGTACACTGCTGCTAAATGATGAACAGATTATAGTGAAAATTTAGTTTGATGCCATCAAATTCATTGAGTAATACTCTTGGCATTCTTGGAGATCTGCTAGTTTTTGGAAGTTTTTCTTGCTACAGTTAACTGAAAATGTTCAGTGTTCCAATACTGTAGAGAAACTACAGTGCCTGTAATTCAGTTATGACTCCTTTACTGAAACTGTAGTGTTTGCTAAAACTGAGATGTAAACTAAAGGAATTTGTGATTTGCAGAAGCTATAGCATACTCCAAAAAGTGATAAATGCACTCAAAAGTTCACTGTGAAAATGCAGAGGCTGCTTACTTGTTACTGAAAGTTTTCTAGAGTGATAAATGCACACAAAAGAAGTTCAGTTAACTGTTACTGTTGCTGTATGAATTCCAACCAGGTCAATTTGTTGTCAATTACTCTGTAATACTCAACCAGGTTTATGCAAAATGAAGATCAACCATGTTTATTTGGATTTATTTGAATCATTTGAATTTATTTGCTTTATTTGGATTTATACACCATTTGTCCAATTGCAAACATACCTAAAGTTTCCAATTGTCCAATTTCAGTCATTCATTTTACAGAGAGCTAAGCATAGCCATGAATCTTCCCTAAATATTCCTGTAGAATCAATTCAAGTAGCACGAAACTAAAAACTAAAAACTGCCACAACCCCTTAACTAAGAGTTGATAAAAACATGTCCCTAAAATTGGAATTATTTGAATTAGCTATGTTTATTCTTCTTCATATACAGAAAAAGATGAATATTGTTTGTCTACTAGTTACTTCAAATTTAGAAATGAATAAACACTTGTCATCTTCTGTAAACACTTGTAAATCTAGAGTGGTTTTAAACTTAGAATGCACCAAGTACTAATATCCTTTGCCAGGCTACACACCATCTACTTGGAGTAGATAGCAAGATTCACAAAGACATGCACGCTTCAATAGACTTGTGAATGCTAGCAAAGTGATAAGTAAAAACTTGGATGTTCTCAGAAATATAGCACCAGAGGACATTAAGTGAACTGGCCTATATGCTAAAGGCAAGGAAATGCCACCTTCTTTTCTTCTTCGAGCAGTTGATGAACTGGCCTGTATGCTGCAGCTACACATAGGTTCTGCAGAAAATGCACCAAAAGAGTTACACACAGGTGAAGTAAGTGGAAAGCAACATTTAATCTGCACTTCTTTTCTTTTGGTAGTGAAATTCAATCTAAGTTTTGTAAGCACAGAAAATGCACCAATACTGAACATTTATTCCCACCTCCACCACCATCTTGTCAGTTTCGACATTGTGTGTGTGGAGTAGTTTTGACGGCAGTACAATTGTGCATCATGTAAACATTATGAGAATGATTAAGGGTTCAGCAATCAGATTATAATTATGACCAGAATAGAGGAACAAATATCATGGTTAGTTTTATGTAAAAAAAATCAAAAATGGAGTTACTCACTTGAAGTTACTATAGTTACTCACTTGAACTTACTGTAGTAGTGGCCAAAATTCAGAAAAGTTACTAAACAGCAGAAGTAGTGGCCAAAATTCAAAGTACTAAAAAGATTCTACACTAAATATACAGTGTTATCCATGTTCTGTATCCAGGAAATTTGAATTATTCAGAGAAGGATAATGCAAGCTGAAAAGTGTTACGCAAACTGAAAACTGATCTATGTTCTGTATCTAGGACACTAGTTTTTGACATTTGAAGCTACAATTCAATTGTTATGCCTCTGTTAATTATTGAATTATTCAGAATATTGAAATTATTCAGAGATCCATGTTCTATATCCAGGATAATGCAAACTGAAAAGTGTTACAAAGACCATGTGTTTTTTGGGGTCAAAATCTACATGTAAAACTAAAAAGTGAAAATAAAAATGAAGAATGTTGTGTCTCCCACTCACGTGCTCAAAAAAATACGACACATTTTTTATCTGTTTGCATAGGTCCCACCTATCAGGAAGGATGGACATGTACACGAACAGGTACGACTTGTCAGTCTACCCGCATAGCCTTTTCGTTTAGTCTACCTAGTCGTCTAATCAACTGCCTGCACGCCACTTCTCCCATTTACTTCTCCATCGGGAACCGATTCTCCTCGGCTTCTTCACCTCCCATTCGTCTTCATTTGCATCCAAACCCCACTGCGTTCACATTGTTTTAACCTCTTTAAATAATCATCCACTACTTCAGTTAGACTAGCCATCTAATCCTAATTCTCCAAATCATAGCCCTCCGTTCCAGCGGTTCCAAATGGCGGAAGAGATCGAGATGCAGGTTTTTAGCGTCCAACATGCCCTCGTCGAAGGCTCGATTCGCATAGTTGCCACCGTCACCGTCCACCCAAGGGTTGTTCGGTAGTGGATCAACAATGTATCGAACTCCCTCGAAAAGGTAGAGACAAGGGTCATCGGTCTCGACGCAGAGTACACGAAGCGTGCCCCTGGGAAGATCGAGTGCGCCGTCGTCCTTCAGCTGTGCCACGAAGATGATGTTTTGGTGTACCACATCATACACTCGCCCTCCATACCACGCGAGCTTCACAATTTCTTGTCTCGGGAGGACATATACTTTTGTGGGGATGCCATCGAAGGGGACAAACAAAAGCTGAAGCCGTACAACCTTGATTTGAAAAGCATCGCTGACCTACAAACCAGAATCAAAATTCCTGTAGAAGATTGTGATAAACAGACACCATCCCTATTCGACGTAGCAAATTTTGTGCTCGGTACAAATCTTCAGAATGGTGACAAGACGGTGGCATTAAGGTCGTCTAGATAGGAGAATTATCCCTTGATGTACGAGCGGATAAAATATGCTGCCCTCGATGCCCGTGTGAGTTTCGAGATAGCTGCAAGGTCCAAAGAGCTTGTTGCGAAGCCGTCTTCCACAGAGAATGAGAACAAGAAGAATAAGAATAAGAAGAAGAAGAAGAAGAAGAAGAAGAAGAAGAAGAAGAAGAAGAAGAAAAGGTTGCACCAGCAGGAGGGCATTATGGATGGATGAACTATTTCCTCTCTTGTAAAAAAATTATTCCCTCTCGGTGTATATTGATATAGATGGACTATTTCGATGGTGTGCATGTCTTTGGAACAAAGTAGTAGTGTGGGTCCGCTTGACTATAAGGAACTATTTATCCCCATATATAGCTTTCTCTACTACTCCTTCCAGTGATCGGTATGTAGTGCATGTGTCCGTAGACATGACAGCTTGTGTGCATGACATGTGGGCCACCTAAAATGCGGCAAGCATCAAGTTTCTACCACAGCCACCCGCGATTCCCACGACGCTGCTCGAACCGATGAAACCACATGTCCCCCAACCTGCGGCTCACCCCTCTTGGCCCCACTGCCCCTCTGTCGACATGGACATGGATCCTCTGACATGGCTACCACTGCCTTGCCCTGCCTTTCCTTCACTGACATGTGGGACCCACGCTTATGGGTCCCACATGTCAGTGACAAAATGGTAGGATTGTTCGCGTCAGGGGATCCACATCCCCCCGACGTGCCCCTCATCCCTCTCAGCCCAACCGCTCCTCTGCCTTTGTGTGCATGACATGCGGGCCAGCTGAACTGTGGTGACCATCAACTTTCTACCACAGACACACCCGATTGGATGCGGTTTGCCTGCTCCGTTGTTGTGCTCTGATCCGTACTCCCACACCATCGAATTTTCATCTAGCGGCTGTGACACATTTCGTCCCGGGCATCAATCCTCAACAGGAGTACTTATGTACTCCCTCCGGTCCTTTTTACTCTGCACATTGGATTTGCTGAAAGTCAAACTTTGCTAAGTTTGACCAAATTTATATTAGAAATTATTAGCATCTATAATATCTAATAAATATAATATGAAAATATATTCTAATGATATTGGTGTTGTTATGTGAATGTCTATAATTTTTTATATAAACTTGGTCAAAGTTGGATGAGATTGACTTCGGACAAACCTAATATGCAGAGTAAAAAGGACCGAAGGGGGTACTACAGGTAGTACCTGCCGGTGTGGCCATCTACGCCTCGTAACGCCCCGACGCCCAGCTGTGGCTCCCTCGCCACGACCACGCCACCACCTGCCGGTTCATCTCGAATGAGTGAGTCGCGAACCACGCCACCACCATGAGAATGACATGTGGGCCAGCCGCATTTAAGGTCCGCATGTCATTGACTCATAGGCCGGACACTAAGCCACTGAAGTTCGGTCCCGTGGGCCCCAAGAGGGAAATGTAACTCCTGTGGCAGGCCTTCTGGTGCTCCCGCAGTATGAGCTCGTGCCAAAACTGGAATTTGTTTCTTACTACTACCAACTAGTACTAGTAAGGTACACGTGCATTGCACGCATGAGATTCTGGTGGTTTGTGCATTATGCTTCTACATGTGGAGCTTTTTGGATTCTAACATGTGGCAAAATCTGGTGGAATGTAAGGTTAGGCAAGTTTGATTAACTTAGTGAGTGTTTGGTTCAAGCCACACCTTAGGCAAGCCACACTAAGGCCCCACATGACATACACACAAAAAATGTGGCAAGATTCCCTTAGGCTTGCCAACTTGTTTATCTCGTT
Organism: Triticum urartu; assembly: GCF_056163025.1. Lineage (NCBI taxonomy): Eukaryota > Viridiplantae > Streptophyta > Magnoliopsida > Poales > Poaceae > Triticum > Triticum urartu. Next base: position 364,392,509 of record NC_141873.1, on the reverse strand, counting down.
TTGAAGAACTAATAACATTGCCTAAGCTTAGTTGTGGCAAAGTTAGTCATGAATTAAGTTCAACCATGGAGTCTTCTAGATTATACAAGTGACAGAATCTGGTGGATGATATCCAACGGCCAGTAGTGCTCGGATTTGCCATCTTTGTACCGTCGGATTGGCTTCATCCAATGAGCAACTTTCAAACTTTTTCACACACTATATAGGGGGTATAGATATAGATGTGCCGGTCCGTTGCAATGGATCCAAAGTATATATATCTATTTAGTGGAGTGCACTCTAAACACATTATCTATTTATTTTTCTCTAACCTTTCGTAGCCATGCAACCAAGCTACATAAGCTTCATGGGTGCCCCCCACATCATATTATTCATACTACGTTGATTGAAAAAAAGATAAATCACCCAAAACAAGATCTTCCCGTTTTTTGTTCCTACGATGTTGTGTCGTGCACGTACCTACTAGTTGTATAGTGGTAGTACTAGTAATATAGTATTAGGAGTACAAACTTGGTACTAGTAGGAGTAGTACTAGTACAGAATGCTCCTACTCTATCAACGAGCCCCGTCTGACACCAAATTTCTTGGCTTCCGTGCTACAACTAGATCTTCCCCTCGTTTCTGTTTTCCAACCCAGCGGCGGGCGGGGTGTCGGTTTGCTCAACGGCGGTCCCACATGAAAGTGAAAATGCTAGGCAACACGCCTTCCGTAAGCTATGTGTCGTGCCGGACGGGACGTGTTGTACTCCCGATTCCCGGGCGTGTGGGGGTACGACGCGAACGTGGCAGGCCTTTTCCTTTTACCAGCAATGTGCCCGTGCGTTGCGACGGATCCAAAGTAGTAGAATAGTAGTATTTGTTCACAAACTTGAAATAATTCACTATTGTTTTGATATAATCCTAATATATTACTCCCTCCGTACCTAAATATTTGTCTTTTTTGAGATTTCAAAAAGACTATCACATACGGATTATATAGACATATTCTAGTGTTTCTAGCAAGATGCCCGCGCGTTGCATGAAGTTGATGGAAAGGTAAGCACAACTTATAAATTGACGGATGGAGTACTAGTTACAGTGATGCATATAATTAAGCAAAGGGATCACACATGTCGGTATTGATTGGAACGAGAATGCAACAACATAATAAGAATTAAGGCCACGATGATGTGATCGCAGTGGTGGTTATAGAAGGCAAGAAGAAAGATGGATACACGAACGTACGACCTCCTCCTCCTCAACTTAGTGCGCCGGGCCACCGACCGGCGGCTAAGGAGCGGCGGCTTTTGTGGCGAGGTCGAGGTGCTTCTCAGCAAAGGCATCCAAGGCTTCCAGCCGGTTGAGGAAGGCCAACGTCGTAGCGTCCTCACTGGCCTTGTAGATACCTATGTACACGATTTCCTCGTACATGTGGATGTGTAGGTCGTTCTTGCAGGGCGAGGGACCTCGCGGTGAGCGCGACCTCCAGGTGGACATTCTTCGTGGCGTCGGTGGGCAGTCGCAGGGCCACCAGTGCTTGAAAGAGGTTCCCGCCATGGAGGCCGGTTAGGGTGGCAGGCAACGAGGAGCTCGGGCGCGCGGGCTGGAGGAGTACGACGATGTCTTCCGCGAGCTTCTTGAGGACGGTGAACTTGTTGCTGGTGGCAACGATCATCTTGTCCAACTGAGAGTCGTAGTTAGCGTCGAAGGCGGCCATCCACCAGCCGGTCTCCAACACCGTCTGGAGACGATCCTCGGTGCCATGCCACAAGCCGACGTCGTGGACCATCTGGCACAGCCACTGGCCGCTCGCGAGCATCGCTGCCATGGGTCTAGAGTGAGCTCTTTTGTGCTTAGTGTAGGTGCTTAGGCAAATGCTTAGGTGCGTACGATGTGGTAGATGCATTGGAATGGAGGGGCGCCTTTATATGAGCGCAATGAGGGCAAACTGGGTTGCATTCACATCGTGCAGCCTCTTTTCCCGGACCTCCTCCCATTACTTCCCTCATGCATTAATTGAAGGAGGATGCATTGGCCGTTCAACATATCGGGAACCGCTACTCCCTTACTCGTCTGCATTAAAGCCGTATCGGGAACTGCGCCGCCCGCTGTTAAATCGAATACTCCCTTTGTCTAGGTGAGTATTAAGTCATCTTACAAAAACCAAATAGTAAACACATAGGCGTGGTGCATTAACTCTCACGTTGTTTCTTATTTTTTGACATAAATAGAGGGATCAACCAAGCAGAGATGTGGGGCTTGTATGCTTTTAATGACTTGAGACTATCAAACATGACATGAAGTGGTCAGTTCGTTGCACAAGAACAAATACAATCCATGTCAGCACACACGCACCTTATATAGCATCACATCCAATGGCTATAAAATATGAATGAGACCAAATTATATCTCATCTAGATGAGTTCTAGCAAAAGTGTATTAATAATACTTAGTACTCCTGCGCCATGTATCATATATTAGTATCATGTAGTACTTTATTTATTTATGAGGTATCCAGATGGCACCGCACCGCCAAGAAAAGAGGGTAACATCAAAATTATGGACTACTTTTTTGAGTATGTTGGTAAGGTCCGGTCATAGTCACTTGTTGAAATCTCTAAAAAGACAAATACTCCCTCCGTCCGGAAATACTTGTCATCAAAATGGATAAAAGGAAATGTATCTAGACGTATTTTAGTTTTAGATACATCTCTTTTTATCCATTTTGATGACAAGTATTTTCCGACGAAGGGAGTAGAAAACAGAGTTGGTGATGATGGTGTGCATGCCATCCTGCAATATAGGTCGTTGGATTTATATCTAACGGATAGGAAAGAAACTATGGCAATTTTGCAAAAATATACCCACACATCTCTCCATGTTCGCAAATAAGGCCTTCCCTCGTTCAACCATTTCTCTCACAAGATAAACTACTCATACAAATGCATCTTGAGGTGTCCATAGAATCGAAGAGAGGGATGATGTGTGTGTGCGCGCGCGTGATCGATAAAGAGTGCCATCGAATTTGTGTGTGCCCACGTCAAAGATATAAAGTGGCTGGCCTACTGGAATGTGAGATGGGACATGTGCAGTTTGTCTCTGTGGCATGGATACCTACCTGCAACGCTCGACTATCGGTGTGTGGTGGGGGAAGAGGGAGGCCCAACTAACTATAGAGGTACAATGGCTGGTATATGTGTGGAGGAGGAGAGAGGCCTACCTCTTGTATTAAGGAGATCGATCTGCCTCATGTATTAAGGGAGATCGATCGGCATCCATGCATATGTGCAGGAGAGGAATAAGGTTGGGAGAGAGACAGAGCTAGAGTGTTGGAGGGGGTGGTAGTGGAGTTGCTTCTAACAAATGGTGGGATATGCTTGCTAGACAAACGGAGGGCACGCCCGCAATATCAATATGAGAGGAGATGGCTGCTTGTTGTCTGTGCACGTGCGTGTGAGAGACGGGTCAGGAGGCATGCACGAATGATGAGGGGGGACGATGTGGTTGTGGTAAGCAGACGTAACTACATAGGAAGATCAATCTCCCTTTGTTAGAGAAAGGAGAGACATAACTTGTGAGGTATGTCGATCGATGGGATGGGGGTAGTTAAAGTCGATATAGGTATATGTTGGGAGATCGATCGGTATACATGCATGTGTGTGTTAGAAGAAAATGAGGCACGAGGAGAAGGATAGAGAGAGAGGGATGCATGTAGGAGGTGGTACAAGAGGCATACTATATCGAGGGGGGAGGAGTGTGCGAGTACGAGAACAATGAAAAGAGTGGTGGGAGTGAGGCATGGACGGTGACAAGAGAAGAGGGGAAGCTTGTGTTTGTGCTAGGCACACCTGGCTAGAGAGGCATATCAATCGATGTGTGCTGTAAAGAAGGAGCTGGGGGGCCTACACACACCATGGGTGAACGACCTAAAGTGAAAAGACGAATTTGCGCGATGGAGCTAGAGAATGTTGAGGGAGGGTGAGAGGGATGCGGGCGTGTGCATGCACAAGAGAAAGTTAGCGCTGGCTACAAAGATAAGAGGGTTGTGTGGGTGTAAAAGATGAATAGAGATCATATATACTTCATTATAAAAAGCGAATTCGGATATTTGAAGAATTTATCATAGTGTTTCAAACCGACGCATGTGTGAATATATATAACAGTGATACACATGCTGTGGTTATGAACATGTTATACTACATTTAATATATTTTATCTCTACTCTTATAAAAAACGGAGTTGTTGATGATGGTGTGCCTGCCATCCTGCATTATAGGCCGCCCGATTTATATCTGGCGGATAGCAAGGAAACTATGATGGTTGAAGTTGGCAACAATCATGATTGTAGATTCTTATTGAAATAGAGAAACGAATTCAAATTTAGTTTGAATTGCAGTGGTAGTATAGACATTTGGAATGCACTAAAATGTTGGTATGAGTAGGTTACATGCATTATACATCAAGCGAAAAAATTTAATCGGACATAACATGGATTCATACTCCCTCCTTCCATCTATATAGGGCGTAATGAGATTTTTAAGACCGCCTTTGACTATTGACAAGATTAATAGTACATGACGTGCACAATGTGAAAATTATATCATTGAAAGAACCTTTCACAGACGAATTTAATGGTGTGCTTTGTGTAAGTTGCATGTCATATATCATTGCTCTAATATTTAGTCAAAGTTAGCATCGAAAAACGCATTAGGTCCTATATAGATGGAAGGAGGGAGTAGCTTTGAATAGCATTTGTATAGTAAAACGGGGCAAGACTCTCTCTTTGTGTGGTGTGAATAGTTTTATTTTTTTGTTTTCTTTTTGGTTGAGGGAAGTGCGAATTGATTTGGTACGTACAAGTGCAATATTACTACACGTTAGGGTTGTCCCTAAAATTCAACCCGCGTCTTGTTATATCCCGAAAATTCAGATATCGTGCTCCCAAAACTGGCGCCTTCACAACCCGCGCCTTGCTATCCCGAAATTACAACGCGCGCGAAAACTCCCTCCAGCTGCCAAATCCCGACACGCGAAATCCCCCTTCTAACCCTGAGCCGAAAGGGCCGCTAGTTCAAATCGGTGGGGGGTACTTTTGTAACACACCCTACATTTTGGACAAGCGCGTCCCTAAGTCATGCTTCACCCCCTCCCATCGCCCCCTTTTCGCCATTCAAAATCCCAGGCCGCCATAACCTCTCTGCTCCAGCCGCGAAACCCCACCCTTCTCCGTCCGCCACCTCACCGCTGCCCAGCCGGAGCCTCTTCCCCGACGACGGCGTCCACCCCAATAGCTCGACGTCCCTCGTCCACCTCCCCGGATGAGGATCCGTCGTCCATCTCGCCGTCCTGCCGGTTCAGCCGCCCCGTCCTCCACCTCCAAGGAGCTGCTCTGACGATCGCCTCGTCTATCGTAGCTGCTTCATCCCCACAGCGCCGCCTTAACATGCTCCACCAGAACCGCAACATCCTCACCGACTCCTCGGACGAAGCCGAGGCCAACTCGGCGCCACCAAAGAGGTTGTACACTCATCGCACCGCACCTTCTCCTTGACTCGACCTCCCGGCACCGACGGTGCTCCATCCCGCACCCCCATGGAGCGGCTACCTTGAAGCCGGCGCCGCGGGCGACATCTCCACGGCGGCTCTCCCCTAGTGCGAGGCCCCTTCGGCGGCGGCGTCCATACCAGCCGAATCTTCTGCTCCTACTCCAGCTCTCGCTCGCTCGCTCGCACTGCTGCTGCTACTCTGGCTCTCGCTTGATCGCTCGCTCGCCCAACTGCTGTCGTTGCTCTCCCTCTCGCTCGTGCCGCTGCTCTGCTCTGATTAAGCCACACTTCAGTCGACTAAACCGACTTTTGGGTCAGTCGATTTTCAGGGGTTGGGGGGCTCGCCAAAGTTAAGGAAGAACCACCCGCAACGGGGACGGGGGCTCGCCGAAGAGGTACCCACTATCTATCTTAGGGTTCAGGGTGGGGGTGGGGGGCCTAGAGGGTTGGCCGGGGCAGCGGTGGCGAGTTGTTTCGGGGCGGCGAGGTGGCGCTGGGGCCGGCTGTTCGGCCAGTGGTGGCTCGCGGCTCAGGGGGGTGCAGGTTGAAGATGAACTGTGCCTCTGTGCTACCATTGCGTTCAGTTTCGACAGTAGCATTCAGATTCCACAGTAAATTTCAGTTTTGACAGTTAAGTTCAGAGTCAACAGTTTTTACCTCATCTATTATAGTCAGGTGGTTTTTGGTGATGTTAATTTTACATCCATTTTACATCATCTATTGGAGATGCTATTAGAATCCCACTTGAGATTGATGATGTCTGTCTTGTGCTGCTTCAGCCTTGACGTCTTACGGCTCATAGGAGCTGCTCCAACGACAGAACGATCCATCACAACAGAGCAGTGCCCTGGACGCCGTCTACAGATTTCTCAGATCGTCCTCCACACCTCCGACAACCACCTCTGCCTCAACTGCTTCAGCGACCAACCCAATGATGCTGAGGTCGACACGGCTACGGCAAAGAGGTTGTACACTTGTTGCATCACTTATTACTATACATTCACGTCGATCCATTAGGGCTATTTTGATTCAATGGAAAAACGTCGATCCACTGGTTGTTACCATCACTCTAAATTTCTGCATGCTCTCCTTACATAATCTCACCATATTTTTTTCGTATGCATGTCAGATATTGTACACAGTCATGCTGAACATGTAGAGAAAAAGATAAGAGTTTTGCGCGGCAATACAATGGCATGCATACATCGCTCCATGGTGGGTTCAATGGCAAACCCTCCCCACCCCTCTCCAGATTGTAATCCAGAGGAAGATATCTGTTCTGAGGCGGATTCAAATGCTGCTGACCACTCCTATTTACCCCCCAAAGGTGTTTGCTCTACCTTGGCATGATGATGTTAGTCATATCGTGCATATGTTGCCTTGCAGTGCCTACTTTTGACATCATATATGTCATCTGCTTAGTTTAGACATGTTCTGTAATGCCACCTGTTTAGTTTCTATATCATATATGGGAATTATGCTGTCTCATGTCTTTTAGCCAGCCATAATATATGTGAAATGTGCAATGCCATCCTGTTTAACCAGGCATCATATATTTGAATGATATCTTGCCCATCCTTTTCTCCATTACATTTCCATTTGTCGACAATGATTGTACATTAAACTACTCTTCCTGTGAATCAGCCATTTGGGTGGGAGATGGAAAAATCTGGAGTGAAAACTAGGCCTTCAGAGCAGACAGTGCTACATGTCAAAGCAGATCTCTTGTTGGGTCCCGATAGCTCCTCAGAGATAGATTCAGAGACAAATGACCAGTCCTATTCCCCCACTGAGGTGTATGCTCTAACTTGGCACGGTTATACTGCTCATATCATGCATACGGTGTCTTGCATTGCATAGTTTAGACATCATATACACAATATTCAACACCATGTTCTTAGTTTAGACATCATATCGAATGCCCTCTGTTTAGCATATAAATCACATATGTGAATTAAATGATGTGATCCTGATTACTTAGATAACATGTAGGTGAATTATGTCATGCGATCATGTTTAGTTATTCATCATATCTTTGAATTATGTTATGCTATGCTATCTAGTTTAGATAGACATCATATATGTGAAATTATGTCATGCTATCCATTTTAGTTAAACAATATACATGTCAACTATTTCATGCCCTCTTTTTTCCACACTATCTATTGCATCTGCCTCTCATACAATGTCTGTACATTCAACTATGTTTCCTGTTTATCAGCCATTTGAATTGGAGCGGGTGCTGTCAGTATCTAGCGGACTAAAAACACGGTCTTCAAATAAAACAGTGCTACCTCTTGGTGGAGATAGCACCCCGGTTGTACATGCAAAAGAACCAGACCTACCACACATAACCCAAACTCTTGCAGATTGTACCCCTACTGCGATGGACAGAGAACTAGCTTCACCCAATCTAACCCCAACCCCAGCCGATAGTAACCCAGTTCCTGTTGATACAGCACCATCTCCACCACAGAGCTCCCAAACAAGAGCAGCTAGTAAGGCAGCTCCAGTGCCCAAAGGGCCAGTACTATCACGGCGAACCCCAACTCCACCAGTTAGTACGCCTATTCCTGTGGAGGAAGCACAACCAGCTAGTCGTAGTTTAGCATCTATCGCATTTGATGTTGTTAAATCATATGTGTGTACCCATCTTGGAAATATTATACTGAAGATGAAGGAAAATGCCAGTTGCAGGTGTTTGTCCAGGAGTTATGTGTAAGTAATGTTATTCATGGCAATGACTTTGCTTCGTCCCATACATCCTACCTCCATGATGGTTATAATACAACAAATTTTCGCATTTTTCTCTATAGAGAAGGACCGATTTGGAAACTCAGGATGAGGTAACCTGTGCTAATACCTTTGCTATCTTCAAGAATGCTTGGTGGCAGTATCGGACTTACCTGAAGAAAACGTACTTCACCAGCAAACAAACTCATCAAATTCCCTTACGTTCTCCTGAGACACATTTACTGGACGATGATTGGGAATGCCTTGTTCTGTACTGGTCCCGAACCAAGAATGTGGTAAGGTCTATGAGCTCATTTTCTATTTTTAAGTATTATATTCTTGCATCTTACTGTAATATCTTCATGTAGAACAAGTGCCTAAACCTGAAGAACAACTGTTCTAATTTAAGATTCCATTGCTATCATAGTTCAAAAAAGTGCTAGGCATTAATTGTGTGTTTTGCCACCGCCTTGCGCTTTACTGACCAAAGCGCATGCTTATGCATAGTTATGCACAGATTATGCATAGTTATGCGCAATGCGTTTTGCCAACGCCTAGAGCCTAGGCGCGCTTAAGCGCTCGCTTAGGCGCGCCTTTTTTAACTATGATTGCTTTGCTCTTGTATCACTGTATTTACTCATACAAACTTATTTTTAAATTGAAGGATCCAATTGAAACTCCAATGGCACAACAGGTATGTTCACGCATGTTTCTTTAACAGGTTTGCTCTTATCAATAGCTCTGTTGATTTCAATTTCAATTGTGTATATAGTTGACTTTCATATCATGCACATTACTAGCATCACAATAGAGCCAATGGTGTTGTTGTACATGTAGACCCGTGGTACCCATCTGAAATCTTGTTGTGCCGTGTAGTTTCCCATGCTTTGTATTCTTTCACTGCTGCTTTGTCTTGAACTGATATGATTTGAACCGTGTCTCTATTTTGATTTGGCAAGACAATGCAGTGACCATAGGACATAGATATATGTTTGTTTGATGCTTTTATTATGTACTAGTACTTGGCAATAGAAGACTTGGTAGTTTAATCCTGTCCACCTTACTAATGAACTGGTTCACTGAAATGAGCTTCATATACTAGTACATGCTAAACTTGTTATGTGTCTGCTTGTTTCTTCTTTTAGAATGCTGACAGAATATTGGGGAAGAGTGTCTTATTATGCAATGGTAAAGGAAGTAATGCAGATAAGGTTCAGGATAGTGACACATCCTTGTTGGTCTCCAACAAAGCTAATTAAACAACTAAGCAAGACTATCTTGAAGACAGCGAGACAACCCCAAAGTCATGTCTTGGTTTAGTGTTCGAGTTACTGTCCACTGTCGCTTGCACAAGCTATTCAAACTCACTGTCTGAATCAGTTCGGTTTCTTGTGTCTCAACTACAAGCTGAAAGACATCGATCAGCTGTGCTGCGACAAGAAGCGGAAGGACTGCGGAAGTCCCTGGAGCATTCAGATGCATACTTTCTAGTGCAACAGCAAGCGTTGGAGAATTCTAGCGCCAAACAGGACAAAGCTAATCAGCTTGCTAAGCTTATTGCCAGCATGGTGGATACCCAGGATAATGTTTCTTGAGCTCTTCTGAAGTTGTTTCTGTTATGCTCTTGTTTTGCTGCCGCATTTATTTGCACTGGTGGCCAATTTTGATGGCCAGTGTATGTAATGTGCTGCTTTGTTCCCTATATTTGCACTGGTGGCGAACTTTGATGCCTAGTGGATGTAATATGTGTAATACCAGTAATAGGCTAGCGTTAATTGCTTGCTTATTTATTTCCTTATTTTCTTGTTTAGTTGCTTGCTTGTAGTCACTGCAGTTCTTTTCCTGTTTTTTTCTAGTGGCCACAATAGCCTATTTTTGGTAACTAGGCCAAAATAATCATGGCAACACACCGACTGTTGTAACCATGGGCCTCCTGCAGGCCGTATGATCCATGGGCCTTCATCCGGCCGTAGGATCCATCGGCCTTCTATACGGGCCTTAGGGTCCATGGGCCTTCTACGGGCCGTAGGGTCCATGGGCCTTCTACGAGCCGTACGATCCACGGGCCTTCTACGGGCCGTACTATCCATGGGCCTCATATGGGCCGTACGATCCATGGGCCTTCTACGGGGTGTATCATCATTTCTCCAATCATGGGCCGTACTATTCGTGGACCATAACGGGCCGTTGATAGGCCGTATTTGATAACTCTATGAAAACAACCCAACGGTTTTTTTACATGAAAACGACCCAACGTATTAACGGTCCGCAAACGGGCCGACTATAACGACGGGCTGAATTTGGCCCACAAGCAGAAAATGACAGTAACGGGCCGTATGTAACCGAATGATGCAAATGAGCCCAAGAATCAATGGGCCCTAAGAAGGTCGAAAGATAACTTGGGCTGGCAACGGCCCAATGGAATAACGGGCCGTTACTGGGTATAAAGTGATACACTGTTCATTACGGGCCAGTTTCACCACGGGCCGTTAATGGGCCAAGAGTTACAAAGGTCCTCATATGGGATGAAAGAAGTCATGGGCCACACATGGGCCAGAAGTTAGAACGGGCTGAATCATATTGGACGGCCCAGATGACGCTACTGGGCCTAATTCGGATAGGGCGTAACGGGCCCTAGGTTAGCGGGCTGTAAATGGGCTATATGCGAACAGGCCGTTAACAGGCTTTCCATGGGCCGGCCCGCCACCTTTTGACCAAGGCAAACAGGCCGGCCTTTTCACAGGAATGGGCCTCTGTTGTGCCGTGCCACATGTCGCCGTATCATAGGCGCCTTCGGTCCAATGAGCAGATGACATCTGTCCCAACAGTGAGCCGACACGTGTTTCCTCCAGCCAATGATGATTTTACACATGGAAAATCCCCATTGGTCGGGGCTGTTAACGGGTTATCGGATCCAAAACCCGACCCGATAGCTTAACGGTGTTCCGTTACAGTGGATGCCACGTGTCGGTCACCCTTGACGAAAGCACTTCTGTGACGCGCGATTTATCGTCATGGAAGTGGACACTTCCATGATGATAATTTTGGTAATGTCATGGACTACTTCTACGACAGCACAGGTATGACTATCTTGATTCTGTCATAAAATCATCATGGATGTACATGCATGAAAAAAAACGCGACCTACTGTGACAAACACGTATCATCACGGAAGTGTATTTTTTTGTAGTGAGTGGAAAGTATGATAAGTATAGCAACCTTAACATTAAACAAATATAGCAAAGGTAAACAACATCATCTCCAAATGATAGCTTGAATGTGTTGGTTTTAGCATGCTGTTAAAGCAGATATAAAATGGAAGGCAATGTTACCGACAGCAGGCTTAACAGCCATCAAATATTGCAATTCAAACTGGTATTGTTGAAAATGAATAGAACGTAGGTAATGCTTAGACATCACACTGGATAAATGTGTAAAACTGAAATAAAGGGCATGTGTTAACTACACCGGGAATAACTGGAACCAAATATAGTCGTTCAAACTGGTATTGATGTAGTCGAGCGGCACAGATCCGACTTGCACATAATGAACAACACATTGTGAATGACTGAAACAAACAAGGCATAACGGACCAGTATGACAACCAAATATAGACATTAAAAACTGGACAGAGTCTCACTACAACCAACCTAACAAGCAAATACAGATAAACATGGCATATGCTTGAAAACTGGCAAAGGCTCACCGCAACCAACTAACAAGCAGATAAAGATAAACAAGGCATCTTCTTGATAACTGGACAAATGCTAAAAAAGCAACCTAACAACCAAATACAGATAAACAAGGCATCTTCTTGATAACTGGACAAATGCTAAAAAAGCAACCAAACAACCAAATACAGATAAACAAGGCATCTGCTTGATAACTGGACAAATGCTCACTACAACCAAAATAAGAACCAAATACATATAAACAAGGCATCTGCTCGATAACTGGAAAGATGCTCACTCCAACCAACCTAACAACCAAATACAGATAAACAAGGCATCTACTCACTATAAAGAACCAAATATAGACATTCGTGAAACTGAAGTGGACAATTCATACTTAAACATCACATAGCCCTATTGAACAATACATTTTTGCATAACTGAAATAATTGAACATGGCACAGTTAAAGCACCACACGGCAAATGCTACTACAACAAAGGGTACGGGTTCGCAAGCTAGAAAAGGTAAGACTTGCTGATAGAATGTTGCCTCACATTTCATGGATGGGATCCTCCCAGTTGGAAGAGCACAGACCCATGGTGCGCTCTTTGATGTCACAGATGGGTTGTTTCACCTTGGAAGAACCTTCGTGGGTGCTCTCCTCATGGTCGTGGTCGATGAGATCTGACTTGCCAATTGAGGATCCCAAGCCGCCGCCATAGAACGTGTCCTTCAAAAATGACAAAATGGGGTCGATGGCGTATAAAGCTCGCAAATCCTTGACCGCTTGGCGGAGGAGATCAGTAGCAGGGCCGTCGAAGATATCGACGACGGTTGAACCAGAGGGGTTGGGAATGGACCACTTGACCCGTGACATGGCCCGTGTGAAGCCGTCACTGTGGACGAGCTTGATGTCCTAGCCAGCTTTCCCGAGATACAGTAATACGCTAGCCCGCTGACATGAAGCCCTCGGCATGGCAATGTAGTCAAAGTCTTCGCCGGCTTCTGTGGCAACATGTTGCTCCGGGATCGACAGGTCGGGGCGAACGGCGGCCACCTCGCCAACGTCCGCCGGAGAGGCCATGATAAACCTCTTCTTGGCCGAACGCTCGTCGGGCTCCCCGGGATACGTGGTCGAGCATAGGCTGCGACATTCTGGAGCAGGGGATGTGGATCTGGTGGGGAGGGACACCACAGTCCTCATTTAAAAACTCAGGGGAGTGGGGCAACGGTATGGGAATCGCCAGGTAACTTGAACTTTATTATCTAAGCTAGGAGGAACTGGCAGACCGGCAGGGTTTGGCGGCGGCTACGATCTAGGGTTCGAGGGGGGAGGGGCGAGTGGGGGACAATGGAGGGGGGTTGGTGTTTGAGGATACGCCACAACTACTGAAAATTTTAGTAATGGTGGGTGGGGATGGTGGTGGACGAGGGAGGGCGACGGTTCAAATGCCTCGGCTACTGCAATTTTACTATAAGGTCGGTGCTGGAGGAGTGTGGGCGACAGTTGAAGTACGGTGGCTACTAAAATTTGGGTAAAGGAATTGATGTGGGGCGGGAGTGCCCAAGATCGTGCACGGTCCAATAACAATATGTGTGTATGATAATAAGGAAAAGTGGCGCGGAACCGCCGATTTTTGCAACACTCAAAGCACGTAGTTTGTTTTTATATTTCTAGCTAGCAGGTCTATCACACATGGTTCGTCCTAATTTCCAAATAAACTTACCCGCCTTTAGCTTGCACAGGTGGTGGTTTTACATCGCACTTGCATCGCACACGGTTAAGCCAGTACCTCCACCCTTTGCTCGTGCTTGCACGGTCGTGGTGATTTTACAACACACTTGCATCGCACACGGTTGAGGCAGTACCTCCACCTTTGCTCGCGCTTGCGCAGGCGTGGTGATTCACATCGCACTTGTATCGCACACGGTTAAGATATTGTACCAGTGTCCATTGAGCGTCATCAGAGTCTTTGCAGCAAAAAATAACATTAGAGATGGTCAGAAGACAACCACACCAGCATGTGGCCCAAATATATATGAGTGAAAAGGGTGGTTTGTGATGTTCAAAATTCCAATGCACAACTTTGACCGCACTGGCCCACAGTTGGGCGCGTCGCCGAAGATCGATGAGAGGGGCCAGAAGTCAAGAACCACCTGGAAGTGGCCAAATATATATAGGAATATTGGGGATGTTCAAAACTTGAAATACACAATGCATAACTTTGGTGGCACCTGCCTCGTAAACCCGAAAGCACCCTTGGATATCCGAAATCTAGGGAGGATGCTTGGCCCACCACCTCCCACTTCGTGTCAGCGGAGCGGATGCATGTAATGATCGATACTTTGGTCATACATGCATGTCGCCATGACCTACCATAAGACAGACTAATGAATCTCTCGTTTGGTCAAACGACAGTTGTTGGTGTCGATAAACCGCTTGGGCCAATAGATTGAACCATCATAAAAATCGCACGAGAGGGACCACCAAACCAGCAACTCTTGCATGCGGCCCAAAATGATGTACGTTGGGAAGGGGTGATGTGTGTTTTCAATATAGAATATTGTACAATTTAGATGTGGTGGCTACCTCTCGATATAGACAACAACCATGAAGGCAAGGTAGTTAAGGACGAGATAGGTAGGGTTTGATGTAGGTCGAGTCCAGCAATCAAAGCATGTTGGAGGGAATCCTAACAACGCATGAGCTCGAGCTTTGGTTGAGCTACATGTGACGGTGACCGGCCCTAACACGAACTAGGAGGAATCCATTCATGGCCAACACATACCACTCATTATCGATCAAAGGGATGCTATATATACACTCGGGGAGCCCACAGATATGCGTGTCGTCACAAAAAACTGCACAAGGGAAACATGGTTGATCAGAAGACCTCGTATACACTGCATACGGCCCGAAAATATGTATGGGTACTGTTGGGGATATTACTACTGGAGGTAAACCGGCCTTGGGTAGCCGGGTTGACTCTTTGAAGATTAGAAGCCCATGAATATGTAAAGATGCTAGCGCTTTACGGAGGGCCCAAAGGTGAGTTACAGTATGTAAATGTAAACCAGCCTAGTCATGTAACTTGTATAGTAAGATAGAAAGAGAGAGGCCGAACCGGATACGTTTATAAACCGGCTTCAGGACTCTGTAGCCCGGCGGGCGTCAACCTATGTATATAAAGGGACGACCCGGCCGCGGTTTAGGGACAGACAACAACAACTCAAAAGCCAGACAAAGCGGATTCACTCCCTGGCCTTCGAAACCCTAGCAATACCAATCACAACTAGACATAGACTTTTACCTTCATCGAAGGTGCCGAACTAGTATAAACTCCCGTGTCCCCTTGTCCGGTTTAACCCCTTTAAGCTAACCCGTTGCGATGGCTCCACAACTAAGTCCTTTCACGAGGACATCTGCCGTGACAAACCCACGACAGTTGGCGCCCACTGTGGGGCTATTGCATGATGGTTTCGAGTTCTTGAAGGGTAGCTTCGATGGACTTAAGGGATACGCTGTGGGCCGGATGACGAAGAGTCGCCGCGGCAAGCTCTACATCGGCAACGTAGGATGGGGTCCCGAGGCCGATTCAATCGAATACGGGTACCGGGTCCCCTTTGGTGGGATTCACGTCTTCATCGGCAAGATCGACGAACCGGCCCCCGAGCCGGACATCTGCACCGACATCATCGAAACGGCTTGGCGTGCAAGTGTCGGCGTTCTGGGACCGGGGGTCCCCAGACTTGCCTGCTTGCGGCCTGCAACCTGCGGCGTGGCTCGAGGAAGGGCCCAGCACGGCCCATCTTCATCAACACAGACCCAAGACCCTCGCGAGGGGTCAAGCCTCGCGGGGCGGACGACACAGAGCTTCATCAGGCACGGCCTCATCAGGCTGGCTCGTGAGGAGGCGGAGAGATCAAGGCGGGGTACCTCACGAGGTGCCCGTGACGCAAGCCATGACGACCAAGGGTGCCAGGTGGGCGCCAGCCCGCGCAGTGTCCCCCTTTCCTCTTTGGTGCAAAGGGAGCAAGCGCAGGCGAGAGCATCAAGCAAAGGCACCCGTTTCGGTGCAACGAGACCAAGACCGGCCCAACGGCAGGAAGGAAGTCATTGTGGAGCCCAAGCCAGCGTCACCGCCAGAGCCTTTGGCAGCCGAGGACCGGCTTTAGGCAGGATAAGTGTACCAGATGTTCCCCTTCAAAATGGCCAATTGTTGGCGCCCTTCCCGCTCAATTTTTGGGAAGAGGCCTAGGGCCTTTGCCTATAAATAGGACTAGCCACCCATAGGGTAGAGGAGATCGGATCGAAATCGGAGAGAGAATCGAGAAGAGAGAGATAGAGAGAAGGGTGATTGAACTCCTCCCAGCAGTTCATCGCCCCAGCCAAGAACAGACCCTCGCGAGGCTGTTCTTCCTTGTATTGCTCATCATCATCAGCCCAAGAGGCAATCCACCACACCACACACTGGAGTAGGGTATTACACCACAACGGTGGCCCAAACTAGTATAAACTCCGTGTCTCTTGTGCTGTTCTTTCCATAGCATAGATCTTAGCGCGGCGGTGGGGCGCAAGTAGGTAGAAGGCGAAATCTCCGCGCGCACCCCAGTGTTCGAACCTCAAGGGTCTGCTGGAACCCGAAATCCAACATTTGGCGCGCCAGGTAGGGGTGCACCGGAGTTTTCCCTTCCGCCACCGCCACGACCTGCCTTGCGATGAGTAGCGCGTCGCCCGCTCCGGCAGCCGGCGCCAACACGGGGGCCAGGGGGCTCCGAGCCCTGGCCCAGCCCTGCAACGGGTACGGTGGCCGGACAAGTTCAAGCCAACGACGCCGCCGCGCTACGGCGGCGCGACTGATCCGCTGGCCGTCTTGCTGGCGTACGAGGAGGCCATCCTCGAAGCTGGAGGTGACGATAGGGTCATGGCCAACTGGCTCCCCATGGCCCTCACCGGCGCTCCGCGCGCATGGCTGCTCCACCTGCCGGTAGCCTCCGTGGCCTCTTGGGAAGAGCTCCGCAGCCTCTTCCCCGCCCACCACGCTACACCAACACCCCCGGTCGTCGCGGCCCTCCTGGGCGGCTCGCAGGCGCCGCCTACAAGTCACCACATCAAGCCGTTCATCCGCCGGGTCAGCGCCGCTTCCACGTGGCAGGGGGCTCTCCCGGACCGGGCGGCGCCCAAGGCCGGCCTGACCTTCAGCTTGGAGGACCACCCCTCCAACTCGGCCTGCTCGGGTGCGCTCCCCATGCTGTGCACCCCCACCATCTGCCAGGTGGCCGTCACCAGAACTCTCATCGATGACGGTGCGGGCCTCAGCGTGCTCTCGGTTGAGGCCTTCAACCTCCTCTGCATACCCCTAGAACGGCTGCAACCCAGCCGGCCCTTCTTAGGCGTTGGGGGCGGATCATCCAGCTCCTTGGGACAGATCCGGCTCCCGGTAACCTTCGGCACCTACAACAACTTCCGCACGGAGCTGGTCGACTTCGACATCGCCCCCATCGGCCTCCCCTACAACGCCATCCTCGGCTACCCAGCGCTGGCCCAGTTCATGGCCGCGACGCACCCGGCGTACAACCTCATGAAGATGCCCGGGAGCAGCGGTGTCCTCACCGTGCACGGGGACACCGGAGACGCGCTACGAGTGCTCAAGCTCGCCTTCAAGACGGAGGCGTCGGCACACCCCGCCGACTCGGAGACCCCCGAGCCCAAGGGGGCTGCACCCGCCAAGAAGAAACAGTTATTCACCCAAGACAAGGCAGAAACCAAGCAGATACCCGTCGATGAGGATGGGTCCACCAACGCCACTTTCACCATAGGCGCCAACCTCGAGCCCGAGCAGGAGGAGGCCCTGGTCAGGTTCCTGCTCGCAAACAAGAAGGTATTCGCTTGGGAGCCTGACCAGTTGGCGGGGATCCCTAGGAGTGTAATCGAGCATCACCTCAATGTGTGCCCCAACATGCGCCCTGTGAAGTAGAAGGCAAGGCGGCAGTCCACAGAAAAGCAGGCCTTCATCATCCAAGAGACCCGCAAACTAGAAGCCGCTGGGGTCATTCGCGAGGTCCGATACCCGGATTGGTTGGCCAACCCTGTCGTTGTGCCAAAGAAGGGAGGGAAGGAGCGCATGTGTGTCGACTTCACCAAGCTCAACAAGGCATGCCTGCAAGATCCGTTCCCGCTCCCCTGCATCGACCAGATCATCGATTCCACCGCAGAATGTGACCTCCTATGCTTCTTGGATGCCTTCTCTGGGTATCACCAGATCAAGATGGCGGTAGAAGACGTCAAAAAGACAGCCTTCCTAACCCTGTGTGGGGTGTACTGCTACACATGCATGCCATTCGGGCTGCGTAACGCAAGGGCGACCTTTCAGCGGCTGATGCACGTCACCTTGGGCCCGCAGCTCGGGAAGAATGTTGAGGCTTACGTCGATGACATTGTGGTGAAGTCTCGGGAGGCCAGGACCCTGATACAAGACCTGGAGGAAACCTTCGCGAGCCTCAACACAGTGAACCTGCGGCTCAACCCAGAGAAGTGTGTGTTCGGAGTCCCCTCGGGCAAGCTCTTGGGTTTCCTCGTGTCCCACTGAGGCATCGAGGCTAACCCAGAAAAGGTCAAGGCGGTCGAGGACATGAGCCCGCCAAGTTGGGGGAGCGAGCGCTGCCCTTCTTCCAGCTAATGAAGAAAAAGGGGCCCTTTGAATGGACGGAAGAGGCTGACAAGGCGTTCCAGGATCTCAAGAGATACCTGACCAGCCCTCCAGTCATGGTGGCTCCGCGCCCTCAAGAGCCCCTGGTGCTTTACCTCGCCGCCACTCCCTACTCCGCCAGCGCAGCCCTGGTGGCAGTTAGGGAGGAGCGTCGAATCAAAACCATAGCAGCAGCCCAGGACAAGGCAAAACAGGAACAAGGAAGGCCCACAGAAACCGCCACCGTGGCTGAGGAGGATCAGCCACCGCAGAGGAGTGCACCAGAGGCAGAAGAGGCCCCTCTCCCAGATGGCCAGCCTCAGGAGGCCTCATCACCTCAGGAGGTGCCATGGTCTCCGGAGGGCGCCACCAGCACTGACGCGCCCAACCTCGATGAGCACCCAGTGTACTTCGTCAGCACGGTGTTGCGGAACGCGAGGGCACGGTACCCCTGCCTCAGAAGCTCCTCCTCGCGCTACTGGTGGCCTCGTGCAAGCTGCGGCACTATTTTCAGGGTCACCCCGTCAAGGTCGTCTCGTCATACCCCCTGGAGAGAGTGCTCAGGAGCCCTAACTCAGCTGGAAGGGTCGCTGAGTGGAACATAGAACTGCAAGCGTTTCAGCTCGAATTCAGCACAACCAGAGTCATCAAGGGAGCAGCATTAGCGGATTTTGTGGCAGAATGGACGGAGGCACCAGGCCTCAAGGCCGACGAGGATCGGTCCCTCTCCCCGGGAAGCGAGGCGCCAGAAGGCTGGGTCATGTACTTCGATGGGGCATTCTCCAGGCATGGCGCTAGGGCTGGGGCGGTGCTTATATCGCCCACTCAGGACAAGCTCTACTACGCTGTACAGCTCTATTTCCAGCAAGGTGAAAAGGTCTCCAACAACATAGCGGAGTATGAAGGTTTAATAGCGGGCTTGAAGGCCGCAGCTACCCTGGGGGTGAAACGCCTCACCATCAAGGGCGATTCGCAGCTCCTTGTCAATTTCTCCAACAAGGTGTACGAGCCGAAAGATGAGCATATGGAAGCCTACCTTGCGGAGGTTCGCAGGATGGAGAAGCAGTTCTGGGGGTTGGAGTTGCAGCATGTGCCCCGTGGCACCAATCAGGAGGCCAACGACATCGCCCAACGGGCATCCAGGCGGTTACCTCAGGAGCCTGGCGTCTTCGAGGAGCGGCTCTTCAAGCCCTCAGCCCTGCCGTCATTGTCAAACACGGCTCAGCCTCAGGAGGAGCTCCCCCAGCCACCTGCCTCAGGAGCCCCGGTCTGTGGCCCGGCCTCAGGAGCACGCCTGCTCCTGATGATGGAACCTCGGGAGGGGTGCTGGATCACGGAGCTCCGGAGTTACTTAACACAAGGGACCCTGCCGGAGAAGGAGGAGGAAGTGGAGCGTGTGGCACGGCAGGCCACGGCATACTGCATCAAGGATGGAGAGCTCTACCGGAAGCGACCAAACGATGTATCCCTGCGCTGCATCTCCAGGGAGCAAGGAAAGGAACTGCTGGAAGATATACACGGCGGAGACTATGGACGTCATTCGTCATCACGGACCCTCGTCGGCAAGGCGTTCCGCAGTGGGTTTTATTGGCTCACCGCACTCAATGACGTCGTCGAACTGGTGAAAGCTTGTGAGGCCTGCCAGTTCCACGCCAAGCAGATCCATCAGCCGGCAGGAGACCTGCAGACTATACCCCTTTCGTGGCCATTCGCAGTCTGGGGGCTGGACATCCTGGGCCCGTTTCCTCGGGCGCCAGGAGGCTACCGCTACCTCTACGTCGCCATGGACAAGTTCACCAAGTGGGCTGAAGTAGAGGCCGTCCGCGCCATCCCCGCGGGTTCCGCGGTCAAGTTCATCAGGGGCATCGTGAGCCGGTTCGGGGTGCCGAACCGCATCATCACAGACAACGGTTTGCAGTTCACCAGTAACCTCTTCAAAACATACTATGCTAACCTTGGAACGCAGATATGCTACGCTTCGGTGGCGCACCCCCGAAGCAACGGCCAGACCGAGCGAGCCAACGCAGAGGTCCTGAGGGGCCTCAAGACCAGGACGTTCAAGAAGAAACTGGAGGCCTGCGGCAGAGGTTGGTACGACGAGATTCAGTTCGTGTTGTGGTCCATCCGCACAACCGCGACCAAGCCGACTAGAGAGACCCCATTCTTCCTGGTCTACGGAGCCTAAGCGGTCCTCCCTCATGAGGTCAGATGTCGCTCCACGTGGGTCCTGGCGCTCGACGAGGCGCAGCAGGACGCCATGCGGGGGATGGACCTCGTGCTGGGGGAGGAACGTCGCCGAGAAGCCGCGCTGCGAGCGGCGAGGTACCAACAAGCGCTGCGACGATATCACTGCCGCAACATCCGCCCCAGAACTCTCGAGGTAGGAGACCTCGTGCTCAGGCGGGTTCTCTCCAGGGAGGGACTGCACAAGCTCTCTCCCATGTGGGAGGGCCCGTTCAAGGTTGTTCATGTTTCCAGGCCCGGCTCCGCGCGCTTGGAGACTCAGGAGGGGGTGCCGGTCCAGAACGCATGGAACATCCAGCACCTCCGGAGGTTCTACCCCTAAAAAGGCCCAGAGCCTATGAAGAAGGCGAATGGCTGTGAAGATTATCCTTTTTGGAAAAGGCCCGGAGCCTGTGAAGAAGGCGAATGCCAGTGAAGCTGTCGCGTTTTGGAAAAGGCCCAGAGCCTGTGAAGAAGGCGAATGCCTGTGAAGCTGTCGCGTTTTGGAAAAGGCCCAGAGCCTGTGAAGAAGGCGAATGCCTGTGAAGCTGTCACGTTTTGGAAAAGGCCCAGAGCCTGTGAAGAAGGCGAATGCCTGTGAAGCTGTCGCATTTTGGAAAAGGCCCAGAGCCTGTGAAGAAGGCGAATGCCTGTGAAGCTGTCGCGTTTCGGAAAAGTCCCGGAGCCTGTGAAGAGGGCAAATGCCCGTGAAGCCTGCTTCCCCCAAGAAAGACCCGGAGCCTGTGAAGAAGGCCAATGCCTGTGAAGCTCGCGGCCCGTGACACTCTCACGTAATAATGAGTTGGGGCTGTACATGCCCCGGAGTCTCAGGAGCGCCGGCCTCAGGCCCTGGGGCTCCCTCCCACGCCCAGTGGCAGCACTTAGCTCCGCGTTGGTGAGAAGACGTCGAAGACTAGATTAGGTGCCGGACACGGCTTTTTCATTTGCTTTCCGCAGTTGGCTTGTTCATTCTCATTCGAAGTTTTACTGAAGCTGTTGCCGTCTTTGGCTTGTGGTTCTTCGACTTTTCACTTTCCTGCCTCGATTTCTCTTATGCAAGGCCTCGCGAAGGGGGTAGCCGAGCGCCCTTGCGAGTGTTCCTGTCCTAGTCGTTCAAAGGTTTCGCGACCTGGGTCCATTACAGGAGCACCCCTCCAGTCCGTGCCCCACGGGCACCGCGACACAAACACAGGGCCTGGGTCGGTCGCCCCCCCACGGCTGGGGCCGGGAACTATCCACGCGCGGGCACGTAGCCGGAAGGCACGATAACGGAAGCAAAGCGATGATTAACAGCAATAACCCAAACACGCCCCCGTGGGGCTCCACGCTATTGTCTTTTTACGCAGGAAAAAGGAAAAGAAAGAGCAAATCAGGCGCAACTCGCCTCACACCGGCCTACAGGGAAGACTCGAGCTGCCTCCGGGGCTCAGGCAGACTCCCTCTCGCGCTTCACCAAGGCGCGACGGTGGGCAGACACGCTACCACCTCCCAAGCAGGTACGACGGCGTGGAGGCTGACCGCGGCCACCGCTAGAAGAGTCGCCGCCTGAAGAAGAACCGGTGAAGCTTGGGGAACCCTGAGCGCCGCCAATCACGCGAGCGCTGTCCTCTCCATCATCGCCGGGGCTGGGTTCCCGGCCGCGGTCGTCGTCCTCAGGGCAGCACCCTGCGTGGCGACCATCTTCCCCAAAAACCCTCACGTAGAGGGTGGCATCGCCGTCAAACTTGAAGTGCAAGGTGCACCGACGGCTCAGGCCACGCGCGCGGGCAAACGTCTGCCAACTGCGGGTCAAGGGCAGGCTCCCGGCTGCGGAGACCTTCAGTGAAGCCCATGAGGCCCGGCTGCAGCAGCCGTCTGCCTGAAGCCAGAGGCCGCCCGGAGCTCGCCGAGGAGGAAGCGAGGAAGTTGAAGCCGGGTGCTAGTCGGCTCCGCCGACCACACAACGAACTCCGGCAGCACCTCTGCAGCACAAAAGCGCGGCCTAGGGGAACGTGCGACCGAAGCGCACCCCCCGGCTGCTGCAGTCCGCCCGTCACCGTGCTGGAAATCGTCTCCACGGCCGCGGGGAGCTGCCGTGGTGGCCACAGGATGTTTGCGAGGGCGCCCTCGGCCGCGCTTGGGCGGGGGAGAGGCAGGCCCAACCTGGCGAGCCTTCCCCTTCTCTGCGGCCGAGAACCTCCTCGACGGGGCCATGAAGAAGAAGGAGAAGCGAGGGGGGATGAACTAGAAGGGCGCGCGCCGATACGTACTTATAGTCGGCGAGGGCCAACCGTCGGCCCCCACGATCGCAGGTAATCATGACCCGCTTTGCATGCAGGGACTTGTCCAATCCGCGCAGTTGCTGAGGCGCCGTGGGGAAGTGGAGACGCCCACGTCCAATCAACCGCCACGCGGCGCCCAAGGCCGTAGGCTGTTAGGGTCCGCGGCGCTTCGCTCTTGTCCTTTCGCCTCCCTGCACGGCCAAGTCCGGGCGCGCCTTGGGCCCGGGGGCTACTGTCGGTGTTCTGGGAATGGGGGTCCCCAGACTTGCCTGCCTGCGGCATGGCTCAAGGAGGGGCCCGGCCCGGCCCATCTTCATCAACACAGACCCAAGACCCTCGCGAGGGGTCAAGCCTCGCGGGGCGGACGACACGGAGCTTCCTCAGGCACGGCCTCATCAGGCTGGCTCGTGAGGAGGCGGAGAGATCAAGGCGGGGTACCTCACGAGGTGCCCGTGACGCAAGCCAGGACGACCAAGGGTGCCAGGTGGGCGCCAGCCCGCGCAGTGTCCTCCTTTCCTCTTTGGTGCAAAGGGAGCATGCGCAGGCGAGAGCATCAAGCAAAGGCACCCGTTTCGGTGCAACGAGACCAAGACCGGCCCAACGGCAGGAAGGAAGTCATTGTGGAGCCCAAGCCAGCGTCACCGCCAGAGCCTTTGGCAGGCGAGGACCAGCTTTAGTCAGGATAAGTGTACCAGATGTTCCCCTTCAAAATGGCCAATTGTTGGCGCCCTTCCCGCTCAATTTTTGGGAAGAGGCCCAGGGCCTTTGCCTATAAATAGGACTAGCCACCCACAGGGTAGAGGAGATCGGATCGAAATCGGAGAGAGAATCGAGAAGAGAGGGAGAGAGAGAAGGGTGATTGAACTCCTCCCAGCAGTTCATTGCCCCAGCCAAGAACAGACCCTCGCGAGGCTGTTCTTCCTTGTATTGCTCATCATCATCAGCCCAAGAGGCAATCCACCACACCACACACTGGAGTAGGGTATTACACCACAACGGTGGCCCGAACCAGTATAAACTCCGTGTCTCTTGTGGTGTTCTATCCATAGCTTAGATCTTAGCGCGGCGGTGGGCCGCGGGTAGGTAGAAGGCGAAATCTCTGCGTGCACCCCAGTGTTCGAACCTCAAGGGTCTACCGGAACCCGAAATCCGACAGCAAGTCCTTCGCTGGTTTAGCCCGAGGCAAGGCATGTTTTCGTAGGTGTCGTCCATGGATCAGGGCATGAGGACGGACCGGTGTCCGAAGGAGAAACCGTAGTATGCTCTGATGACGAGTCTTTTGGAGAAACCGAATCGCTTTACCAGTTGCAGGACGACCGGATTGAGGGAGGATCCGAGGGCAACAGTATTCCGGATTCCCCTGGTCTGCCAAACCGGGTCGCCATCTTCATGGCCAGCACACAATCGGCGCCTCATTCATCTACCGCCGCAGCAATGCTCTCCGGTTCAACAACGGCCACACCAGCAGGGGAAGGAAGCTCGGCGCCACCTCCGGCCCAAGTCTTATCTGATTTGTTCGACGCTCTGGCAACATTGATGACCGCGGAGGTAGACGCAGCAGCCAGGGATCAGCACGATGCGGAGATCACAAAAGTGAAAGATCAGATAGCCCAAGCCAAGGCGGACCTGGCAGCAGAGAACGCCAGGATGGCTACGGAGCGGGCCGAGTTGGAAGCACAGGCTTACTGGATTAGACTGGATCAGAATGCTTCAGAGGAAGTCATGAGAAGAAGGTACCGATCACGTCTACCATCGGTTTATGAGCCGCATAATCTTTTCAACACGCCAGGCGCAGGAGCTGGTAACCAACCCACACTAAACCGGGCGGGGGCGCCGGGAGCAGGAGTGCCGGTTCAGCCGCGCATGACGGACCTGCCTCGCCGGAACAACATTGTACCATCAACGCCACCCGGGCATTATTCCAACCTGTTGGACAACATTGTGGCCGCTGCATCACGCTTGGCGGCCCTCCCAACTGACGGCGAGTCACCAGTGGCAGTGGAAGCACGTCGGGCCAGGGATCTCCATCAGAGAGCACTAAATTAACAACAAGCATATTCACACAGCCGTGAGAGGATTCACTGCACTCCCCGCCCAAGCCGGAGTTATAGCAGGCACGTGGAAGACGAACCGGCCATGTCCAGTAGTGCACGCCGCCGAAATTCTCCATGAGGGAACAACCCGGCTGGGGGAGGTGCTAATGCACAAGATGTTGTGGATCATGGCCGCGCACGTCGAGAGGCCGAGTTGACAGCTCGACATGAGGCATGACAGCATACTCCGGTTCACCCCACTGCCTCCGTGGAGCCAGGGGCGATGTTCAGTTCCTTAGGGGTACCGTGTTTATCTCCTGCTTTGCATAATGTGGGACTACCCAAGGATTTCAAGGGACCTCGTAAGGTACCAAATTATACTGCCAATTTGCAGCCAGAGGCGTGGGTGGAGAGCTATGAGATTGCAATGGAGATGTTAGATGTGGATGAGGCGGTGTGTGCTAAATATTTCACCATGATGTTGGAAGGAACAGGTCGCACTTGGTTTCAGCTATCCTATTACATGATGCTGTAAAGCGGCTCAACAGTGCCATTGTTTTTCACGGTAGCCATATAAACCGGCGACCGGATCAGGACTCTTCATCACGACGGTTTGACGGTTGCGGATCAGTTGGTGTACGCACTTCTTCATCCCTCCCAAGCCGCTGGAAATCATCCGTTGACCAATCGATTCCGGTTAAAGCTCGGAATACTGCTTCTTCATGGATAAGATCAGAAGGGTTAATGTCAGGGGCATAAGTGTGCTTACAAATCGGAGGCACAAGTTCTTCGACTTCATGGATCTCGGCCGGCTGTCTTTTCCCTTCTGCATCATAAAACGGTTGAAAATAGGACAAATCGGTGTCTTCAGCTAATTTGCTGGCCGCTGGCCGCATCTGTTTGGTCAACCGCCAAAGATCATCATTGTCAAAGTTTGAACCGTCTTCTTTAATGCCTGGATACCCTTTAATGATATCCTCCGCTTCAAGATCTGGAATCCAGGCCTTGGCTCGAATAAGGGCAGTTAATGCTCCGGCTCTTGCAGCGGCTCTTTTCAACTCGGCAATACACGCCGATAACATGCCCAACTTCTCAAGGGTTTCCTTAATCAACGTTGGCGCCGGTTTGTTATAAGCTGCTGTACTAATGGCTCGCTGAGATCCAGAGTATAGCTGCTCAACCAATGTGTATGCTGCTTTGAGCTTCATCCACATATCTGCACCAAGATGAGTAATCCGAGTTCCTGCCAAAGATTTTTTCAACATCGTGGTCAGTTTTAAGATTCATTGACTGATGCAATATACATAAGCAGATACTTACCAAAGATAGCAGAGGTTATAGAATTCATTTGGCGCTTCAAACCGGCTAGTTCTTCAGCCACCGGTTTCAGGGCTTCCTCGGCATCTACGGCTCTTTTGGTCAAACCGGCTTTTCGGTTTCCCATGCAGCACAATCTTGATTGAAGGATTCTTTCAATTTTTCCATTCCGGCCAGATCCTGGGTCAGCTCCTCTTTGGCTTTTGCAGCTTCTGCTTGTTGCGACTTCACATTTTCTTGCAAGTTAGAGTTTTTAGCATCTTTGCTTCTCAGCCTACAACATTGAAGATATCTTCAACAAAACAACATATATATGCACTAAGTATAAAGCATATAACAAGTTATCCACTTCATACTTGGGGGCTAATGTTTATTTGCTCTCAAATACTACCTTCTATGAAAGTCTCCAGAACAATGCAAGCATTGTCCTTGACACTTGGGTGCTAATGTACGTTTGTTCTAAACTGGCGGTGTGGATTAAAAACCGGATTAACTTGCCAAGTTAAACCGGCCTTTGGGGGCTATGCTACAGAATGTTATCTCATTTTTCAAACATGAGTTTTATCTATGATTGAAGACACGCCTTGGCAAGGATTAATGATGGGATGCTTAAAGTATTACAAAGACCCGGTTTATGATTGACAATCATAAAACGGCTCTTGGGGGCTACTTGGAATAGTATTTCAGCTATAAATCAATGTGCAAGGGAGAAGAATTTACCTCATATCGTTATTTCATCAAATTCACCAAACCGGCTTCATAATCCCGGTTTGAGTGCAGACGGTTCAAGAAGCCGGAATGAAGCTCATCAGCGTTAAGATGAGCATAGTTTGATAAGTCGTTGCTCCATTTACCTTTATCCCTAGCAATTTGGTCTTCTTCGGCACTATGCTGAGCCAAAATGACGGGATGATCAGGAGAACTATGGCCTGCTCCAGTAATAATAACGTCATCGCCTTGGCCTTCAGGATTTTGGGCGGATGATGATGGAATTTCAGTGTCTTTCATTGGATTAGCCCGGTTTGGTTCGGCCAGTTCAGCATCAGGGGCGGCAGGCTCAGCATCTGTGGGTTCGTTAGTATGTTGGCCGTCAAGGGGCGGATCATCAAACATTGTTTCAGGATGGAGGCCTTCTGGTTCACCTGTTTGCTCCGGTTCTACTCTTGGTTCTTCTTCTTCAGCAACAAGGTCTTCTGGCGGATTGGTGACCCGAGCTTTCTTGCTGGGTTTTGGCCCTGCAAACAGAAAAAAAGGGTTAACATCCTGTTCAAAAGATGTAGGGCGCATTGAAAGGAAAGGTTTTTCATAACTCACCCAGCCACGGTTTTCAAAGGGGGGAGTTGAGTTGCTGTCGATTCACCAGAAGAGGAAGGAGGTGTCACCTGATAATTTGAATCGGACGGATTAAGAGGCTGTCTGAAATAACCTGCCTTGGGGTAAGAATGGTTAGAAGTAGGAGAGACCTCAGACCGACGCTTCCGAACCGGAGTATCAGGTAAACCGGTAGAGGTGACCTGTTGGCCACTGTGCCGAGTTGTCCGGCAAGCCTCATGCTGTTGAGTCTTCAAAATAAATGTTGGATCCAAGTAAGCAAGAGGATGAGAAAAGCTTACTTTCCGGATTGTTTGGCGAGGTTTTTGTGTTGGCATAGAGTCTGAACTGGAGGAAAGGGTAATTACCTCTACATCCTTAGCCTGACTAGCTTCGGCCTCCTCCTGAGGAAGATCATTGTTAACAAGATGCATAAAAAGAGAGCCAAGTGAGTCAAGTTCTACCTCAGCTTCTGGGTCATCAGTATCATCATCAAGCTCCATATTAATCCGGTCAGCCATTTTCCGCTTTGACGTCCGTTTTATGGCTTT
Source organism: Triticum urartu (assembly GCF_056163025.1). Classification (NCBI taxonomy): domain Eukaryota; kingdom Viridiplantae; phylum Streptophyta; class Magnoliopsida; order Poales; family Poaceae; genus Triticum; species Triticum urartu. Next base: position 364,364,194 of record NC_141873.1, on the reverse strand, counting down.
GGTCTTCGGGCGGGTTGGCTTGGCCACTTTGTCTCCAGTTGGCTTTGCCGCTTTCTCTATGGATTTCCATTTCCAGAAGGGGTCATCACCCTATACATATAAAGAAGAAGGGTTATAGCTTGTATAAGTCAAAGATATTAGAGATGAAGAGGAAGTGTAATGCTTACAGCAGGCGGTTTGTTCTTGGTGTAGAAGGGACTCAAGCCGGTTTGACTACAGACCAATTCCGATTCATTCAGAATCTTCTTTAAACCTTCAGTAACTTCTTCCTCAGATAATTGGATGTTGCAGTGGCGTTGAGGATCGTCAACCTCACCGGTATATTCGCACATTAAACCGGGACGCCGGCTCAGCGACAAGATACTCCAGGATATCCAACATCGTACAAAATCCACACCTGTTAAACCATTTGCCATGAAGGCCCGGAGCTTGGCGATTTGAGGAGCATATTTTGCCCTTTCTGAGGAGCTCAGGCGTTGTGGCATTGGGTGAGTATTGGATAATCTATGATCTCGGAAGCCGGGGAGGGGATTCTCATCTTTAGGCGAAGTGTCTCTACAATAGAACCATGTTTGGTTCCATTCCTTTGGGTGGCTATGGTGTTTGGCATGAGGAAATTCCACTTCTTTCCGCTTTTGAACCGAAACACCACCAAGCTCTGTATTCGGGCCATTCACAAACTCCGTGCGCCGGTTTAAGTGAAAGAAATCCCAGAACAATTCTGCAGTTGGTTCTTCCTGTAAATAGGCTTCACAGAAGACTTGGAAATTGCATAAGTTGGAGACTGAATTGGGACCAATATCTTGTGGATGCAGTTGGAAGCTGGCAAGCACATCTCAATAAAATTTTGACCCCGGCGGTTTGAAACCACGGCCTATATGGTCAACAAAGATTACCACTTCGCCTTGTCTTGGGGTTGGGGGATTCTCAGTTCCTGGAACTCGCCATTTGATCTCAGTTTTCTTAGGCAGAGAGCCGATGCTAACCATCTCATCCAGTTGAGCCTCAGTAACCTGGGAACGAGCCCAGTTGCAGGCAGTGAATTGTTTGGCCATTGCAAAGCGAACAAACTGAAAATGAAAGGCCGGTTTATAAATTATGCATGATCATACACAAGAGACAAGGGAGTAAGAAACGTACTGATATAATAAATAGTACAACCCGGAGACTAGTATAATGAGAAAGAAGGTAATGCTAGCGCAGGATTGATCAAACACTGTTAAACCGGAGCATAATTATGAAGGTAACATGCTCTTCCGGTTTATCAGAGGGCTAATGGCATAGACTATTTATCCAATGTCAAATCGCTTATATTGGTGCGAGGAGAAACAGATCTCACAGTGATGTATAAAACTTTCGGATCTAGAGATAAGACAGAAAAGCAAAAATAATTGGATCTTGAAGGGGTGCAGAACTGAAGCAATTTTTGACAGACAGATCAGTTCTTTGCGCATAAAGATTTGTGAAGATCATGGTAGGTAAGCTACGGTAAGAGATGTATCAAGCATGAAGTGTCCATCTATGAAAGGAAGAACATGGAAGCATAGCACTGATGAACTTCGGAAGAACTGCGAGGAATAACGAAACCCTAGAACAGATCTATGGTGAAAAAAGCAGAGAACTTACCGGAGCTAGTGAGGAAGCGGAAGGGCGCCGCAGTTCTCTGGAGCGTTCAGGGCGATGCAGCGGCCGAGGTCGGAGCAGAAACGACGGTCGACGGTGGCGGCGGAGTTCCAGAGGCTGAGCGGCACGAGGAAGACGATGCGAAGAGGCACGGGGGGAAACGGTGAAAATGACCCCTCGATCCTATTTATAAGACAAAGTGGAAAAATGGCAAGTGCGGGAATTGAGGAGTCCAAAAAATGGATAAGTTAATAAAGGTGTCGCCTCGATAACTGGATGTATATTAAATGAAGGAAATCTCCGATATCAACGGACGGATGACGTCAAGACGGTTTATCGTAATTTTGAAGTATGATGTCACGGCGGTTTACAAGATCAAAAATGAAGACAAGAGAGAAGATTTTTTCTAAAGTGTGGAAGATTGACATGAACAAGTTCAAACCAATCTGGGGCCTAATGTTGGGGATATTACTACTGGAGGTAAACCGGCCTTGGGTAGCCGGGTTGACTCTTTGAAGATTAGAAGCCCATGAAGATGTAAAGATGCTAGCGCTTTACGGAGGGCCCAAACGCGAGTTACAGTATGTAAATGTAAACCGGCCCAGTCATGTAACTTGTATAGTAAGATAGAAAGAGAGAGGCCGAACCGGATACGTTTATAAACCGGCTTCGGGACTCTGTAGCCCGGCGGGCGTCAACCTATGTATATAAAGGGATGACCCGGCCGCGGTTTAGGGACAGACAACAACAACTCGAAAGCCAGACAAAGCGGATTCGCTCCCTGGCCTTCGAAACCCTAGCAATACCAATCACAACTAGACGTAGGCTTTTACCTTCATCAAAGGGGCCGAACTAGTATAAACTCCCGTGTCCCCTTGTCCGGTTTAACCCCTTTAAGCTAACCCGTTGCGATGGATCCACAACTAAGTACTTTCACGAGGACATCTGCCGTGACAAACCCATGACAGGTACGGTGGTGTGTGATGTGTTTAAATCCAAAATGCACAACTCCGATGGGCCACCAACTACATTACGAATCAAACACCGTACCCGACTCCAAGCCTGGTTAAATACGTATGATGTCTGTTTCCCAACTTCGAGGCAGGGACGGGGGGGTCGTCCCATGCATGTGCTCAAACTTTATTTGGTCTAGCATGGGACACATCTGTATATATTTATACATCTATACACCTATATAGTGTGCAAATAACTTTGAAAGTTGGTCGTTGGATGAAGCCAATCCCACGGCACAGAGATGCCAAATCCGAGCACTACTGGCCGTTGGATATCATCTACATTCCACCATATTCTGCCACATGTACAATCTAGAAGACTCCATGGTTGAACTTAAGCATAATGCACAAACCTCAGAACACAAGCACTTCTCCTTTCTTCTCTAGAATCTTCCATATCTTAATTGTCCAAACTTTTTTTTCTAAATGAATTGTCACTTTTTATTTTTACCTTTACAATGCAAAATTCAATGCATCTTAAAATAGATTTTTTAATAAAACTAATTGATTTTGGATGAGATGAACTATAAGAATTAAACGAACATCTACATAACCTTCAATGAGTGTCGGAGAAATGGGCCACGGGTAGGCTAACCCGAGCCCCGGAACCTTTCAAGACATCGGGGCAGGCTGCGCCCCTCAAGACCCCAGGACAAAGAGCCGCCTTTTGAGAAGTCGGCGGCAAGGCAACCGACTAGCCACTCGCGGCCGAGTCCCAGGAACGACTTCAGGATAAGCCGACTCCTGAGTGACGACTTTCCGAGAAGCCGGCCTTGGGGAGTTGGACAGGCATGGCCACAGTACGCCGTACCCGTGGAGATCTCCGTGCGGCGTGGCACTGTTGCCATGCCGACCCTGACATCAGCACCAGTGGACCGAATCCTGCGCCCACGACGGCTTGTCTGTACGACCCTGGGGCGGCGGGTCCCACCAGCCAGCGGGACCCCAGAAGATGGCAAGTGCGCCACCAGTCGGACCCGTTGGGAGTCGGCCCCCGAGAGTCGGCCAGCCCCTCCCCCGGGGCCCACGCGCCATTAACCAGATGTGACGGAGAGTGGCAATAGTGATCGCCCGCCAGGCGGCGGGGCTGTTGCCACGACTCCATGACCAAGCCCGCGTCATTAGAAGCACGGCTACAGTAATCAGCAACCGGCAAGACCCTCCCGCGGCGGACGCGGCCTGTCGGCTCCGTACCGAGCCAGTCGGCGGGCCCTAGCAGTCGGCGGAGAAGACGGAGGTGGGAGGCACTGACGGCTGGGCCCGCGTCCAGCCGGATTACCATTGTACCCCTGGGGGGTAGGCCTATATAAACCCCCAGGGCACCCATGCAAAGGGTTGGAATCCATTAGCAATAGACCAGATCATATAGGAAGGAGAGAGCTATCCTTGCCTTCTCCTACCTCTAGGAAACAGCTCAAGGAGCAACCGTGTAAACACTTTGCCATAGTGATCATGCGGAGACCTCGTAGAGCAGCAGTAGGGGTATTATCTCCCCGGAGAGCCCTGAAGCTAGGTAAGATTCGCCGGCATGCATGTCTTCGCCTCATCCCGTTTCTAGGCACCGGCGACGTTCTACTCGCCCCCACCATGATAAGCCATCCTTTGGCATATGTCGCACCCAACCCTCGACAATGAGCACTGACACTGGTAGCGGGAAAACGATGGGAGAAGAGGCGGGAAACTGATGAGAGGAGTGGCGAGAAACGGTAGCCTATTTTGAAAACCTAGTAGAGAAGGAAGCGTGAGCTAGCACGACACATGCACACAATGCTTACCCATGTACTGCATGTGCTGTCGAAAGGGCTCAGGGTTGCCGTTTGATCTGGGAGCATCCGATGGTGCACACGTATGATCCATGGGGTTTGGGTTCTGGCCAATCAGAACGCACGACTCGGATCGCGTGTGCAACAGGGGGGAAGAATATCATACAGAAACAAACATTCGGTGGAAACCGGTGAAAACGACAAGAAAAAGATGTTTTGAAGTTTCAATTTTTTTGAAAAAAAAAATGCGGGATGTTAAGTGGATAATGTATTATTGCCACACAAAATTTCAAGTTGAAACACATTACGAGATGTGAGCTATGAAAAAGATAAAATTAGCGTTGAATAGTATCGAATAGTATTGTCACCATTTAGGCTGAATTTGTCTTTTTCATAGCTCACGTCTTGTAATGTTTTTCAACTTGAAATTTTGTGTCGCAATAAAACATCACCTTCTTAAAATCCCACATATTTTTTTAGATTTTTATGAATCTTCAAAATACGGTTTCCATGAAGTTTTCATTGAATATCGGCTTTCGTGAGTGAACCGTGTGCTATTTGAAAACATTTCATGAGAAGAATCTCGGTTTTTAAATCCCCGTAAATCCAAAACTAAGCCGAAAATCGTGAAACCTGGTATGGTGTCACGACATGGCACTTATATATCGACAGCCGCACGAGGTCAACTACGCCGGCAACCTCCAATTTTTCACTGATGTGGTGACGCTTCTGGAGAACCGATCCAAGAGGTCCCGTTGGCTTGTCGAAGAGAGGAGCCGAGCCTTTCTCGGGCGTGCCTTCTCCCGCGTCTTCAGCCATCTACAGGACAGAGACCCCCACTTCGACTTCGACGCTACCATCGCACCCATGCCCATTGCTGTCCGGGGCGACCTGGCCCGGTGGGTGGGTGGAGGACAACGTGGACGCCCTCGTTAGGGCCTTTGCGTCTGATGACGGCGGTGTGGTCATGGGAGCCAATGAAGGCAGCGTTGTGGACGAGCCTGGCGCTGATGGAGATGTTGGCGGCGGCGGCAATGTCGACGACGCCAGTGATGCCTCCGAGGATGCCTAAGAAGACGCGGTGAGTGATATGTCCGACTGACCGCATGTCACTGCTGTTTAACCTGCACGAAGAAGGTTCGGGCTTGGCCCTGAAGGATGTAAGAGCATTTTGGGAGGGGAAGCCCCTCATGTAAAGGTTTGCAATTAGTACCCTGGTAAGCATAACGTTGCGTGTGAACTTAGCCGCTGGCCCGGTGATGGGTCAGCTGACTTGTGTACCTTCTGACCCCGACGAGTCCCGAGCGGGCCTGCGGGGGCCGCTGCACCTCGGGTGTCTTCTGATTAACTTGTAGATTCCGCGACAAAAACCTCCGAAAAGGGTGCGGTAACAGCGGTCCTGGTTGTCAACGTGCCTGGCCCGGCCCGGCTCGCGAGGGGCTCGCGAGGGGGGGGCAGCCGATGCTAACTTTGGACGCAAAGCCGAAACCAGAACGCGAGAGATTTCTCGAACGAGACTAAACACCCCTTCCCCCAAACACACGCAAGCATCAAGCTCAAATCCAACTTAAATCCAAATCGAAGAACTTGTCAACAAGGAAAGGCAAAAGCAAAAGGCCGCATCCGGCACCTAGTCTAGTCTTCGACGTCTTCTCACCAGCGCGGAGCTAAGTGCTGGCACTGGGCGTGGGCGGGAGCCCCTGAGGGCCGAGGGCGGCTCTCCGGACACTCCGGGGTGTGTACATCCCCACTCATTATTACGTGAGAGTGTCACGGGCGGCGAGCTTCATAGGCACTGGGCCTTCTTCACAGGTACCGGCCTTGCTTCATATCGCTAGACAAGGGACCCGCCTTGCGCCTCACTCTGCCGCCATCGACGGCGACCGGAAACCAGGACGACGCCAAAGGGGCAGAGCGGTCGCCAGCGGTTCCCCCGATGACCACGGGTCCCCTGCTGGGGGCAGGCCTTGGCGCACCTCCCCGACAGGGGCCTACCTCCTGAGAACGCCTTGCTCCGACCGCCGCGAGGAGGAACCCGAATCTCGGCCCCTCTCCTGCAGCCCCCTGCGCCCTCCTCCTGAGGGGTATGAGGCTGCAGAATTGGGGCAGCCACCTGCTACGGCGACCTGTATCTCTTGCGACCCATGGTTAGCATAAGCTTGCTCATGAGGAATGAGTGGTACCCGATAATTGCCGCCGCCGGTGCGGCCGTCGAGGCTGTCTTGTGGTTCCTGAAAGAGCTTAGCTACTGGCGTCTCCTCGCCCCATCCTGGCCCGAGGAATGAGCCATGATCTTCTTCCAGTGCGCACCCCTGCGGGGCACGTAAGCTTCTGGGGCCACCGCCCCGTGTGCCTCGCTGTAGCGCCCCGCATGCCATGCAGCCTGGCTTGGAGTGCCATCTTGGGGGTGATGGCGCGGCGGTCCGCCGAAGCCGAAGGCCACGGCGGGTACCCCTTTGCTGGCCTGAGAAGAGGCCGGCGCGACTTGTCGCCGGTGCCGGTGGGGGTGTTGACGCTGAATGGGCCCTGGAGTCCACTGGATGTCGCGTGCATGTGCACGATGCCACCATGCGGGGCGCCTTGGGTCTAGGGTGGCAGCTGGACGCAGAAAGGAGGTGTTCCTGAGGCGGTGGCATCCAGGAGCTCAGCTACTCACTCCAACAACACGTCGCGGCCGCCCTCCAGCAGCCGGCACCGTAGCAGCTCTTGTGCCACCATCAGCGCGGCCCTAGAATTCGCTTGCTCCCATCGGGTGTACGGCGCTGTGGCCGCGGCGTGGTCTGAGGCCCTTGCTGTGGCCCGCACCTGCCGTGGTGTGAGGGCAGGCGGCATCTGGCCGCGTCGCCCGCGCCCCGCAATGCCCTATGGAGCGCGGGCTGCCTGAGAATCAGGGTTGAGGTCGCCCTGGGCTGGTGCCACGGCGTGGCCGGGCCACGCTGCCCAGCGGTCGGCGTTGGCTGCAGGGTCGCTCGACATCTGAACGGCGAGGCGACGTAACGTGATGCGGAGGAAGAAGGATTCCGGCGCACCCCTACCTGGCACGCCAAATGTCAGACTTCGGGTTCCGGCAGACCCTTGAGGTTCGAACACTGGGGTGCGCGCGGAGATCTCTCCCCTACCGATCTGCGTCCAATCTCCTCGCGTGATTTGAGCTGGAAACAACGAACAACACAAGGGACACAAGGTTTATACTGGTTCAGGCCACCGTTGTGGTGTAATACCTTACTCCAGTGTGTGGTGTGGTGGATTGCCTCAGGGGCTGATGATGAACAGTACAAGGGAAGAACAGCCTCGCGAGAGTTGTTCTTGAGCTGGTGCGATGAACTGCTTGGGCCAGTTCAGTCGCCTCTCTCTCTCTATCTCTCTTTTTTGGTCCCTCCTTGTCTGCCCTCTACTCTGTGGTGGCTAGCTCTATTTATAGAGGCCCTGGGCCTCTCCCCAAATAATGAGCGGGAAGGGCGCTAACAATTGGCCATTTTGAAGGGGAACATCTAGTACAAGTCATCCTGACCAAAGGTGGTCTTCGGCTGCCAAAAGTATTGGTGATGACGCCGTATTGGGCTCCACGGTGACCTTCGTCCTGCTGCTCTGCTGGTCTTGGTCTCGTTGCACCGGAATGGTAACCTTTGCCCGGTGCCTTGGCCTGTGCTGGACCCCTTTGCACCAAAGGGGAAACAAGGACACTGCGCAGGCCGGTGCCCGCCTGGCGCCTGCCTGGTCTCGATCGTCATGGCTTGCGTCACGGGCTCCTCGTGAGGTACCCATGCCTTGATCTCTCCGCCTCCTCGCAAGCTTGCCTGATGAGGCTGCCTCTGAGGAAGCTTCCGGTCGTCTACCCTGCGAGGCTTGGCCCCTCGCGAGGGTCTTGAGCTTGAGCTGATGAAGATGGGCTGCGCTGGGCCCCCACTTGAGCCACACCGTAGGCAGGCAAGTCTGGGGACCCCCGTTCCCAGAACACCGACATTTTATTCGTCCATTGTGGTGCAAGTTTTATTACAAGCCTCTTACAAACCGGAGCTTCTCTCAAAGAAGCCTCGTGGTTCCAATAGGGAAACATGCCCCCTTGTGGGAGAAATGTAATCACCGCCTCTTTTCGCCTTGTATTTTCTTCTACAGGCAACATGGAACGAAAGGATATCCGTGCTGAAATTTAAACTCATCCAGGGTTCATTTGGCCTTTTTATTCACCAACTGAGTTTCCTAGGCATTTAATGTCCATAATTCAAATCTGAACTTCAAATACATGCTCAAGTTCACCAAAATGGCTAGAAAACTTATAGATGTGTCCTTGGGTGCATGTTTAGGTTCCATGCCAGGAATGGGAATGAATTACAACTGTACCCGCTGAGGGAGTCCTGGACAAAGGGGTCCTCAGGCGTCTGACCTGTTATCCATGGGCCAGACTGATGGGTTGTGAAGACATGAAGGCCGAAGACTACGTCCGTGTCCAGATTGAACTCTACTTGGCAAGGAAGGCAAGCTTGGCGACCGACTATGAAGATTTGTCGGAGTAATGGGCCATGGGTAGCCTCACCCGAGCCCCTGAACCTTTCAAGACAACAGGGCCAGCTGCGCCCCTCAAGACGTCAAGATAGATCTCCGCCTCCTGGCGGCTGGTTGGCTGAGCGGCCGACTTGCCGAAGGCGGACGAGTTCTAGAAGACGACATCACGACATGCCGACTCCTAGTGAGCGGCCTCCAGAGAGGCCGCCCCTAGCAGTCGGCTTGCGGCGCCCTCAAAGTCTGCGCCCTCATCAAGGAGACAAGACAGAGTATGGCCGCGGGGTATCCCATCCCCCCCGAATCCAGGGCCGGGCGTGGCCACAGTGCCTCATACCAGCGGAGATCTCCGCCTGGCGCGGCACTGTCGCCACTGTGCCCTTGACGTCACTCCTGTCAGGAGAAGTATTGTCCCCACTACCATCTGTCGGTACGGCCCGAAGATGGTGGGCCCTACCGGTCAGCGAGAGCCCGGAGGACGGCTGGGGACACACCAGTCAAACCCGAGGGAGGCCGGCTCCCAGCAACCGGACTGACCCTTCCTCGGGGGCCCATGCGCCACTAACCAGACCAGATGCAGAGTGGCTACAGTGATCTCCCACGAGGAGGCAGGACTGTAGCCACGCCTCCCTACCCAAGCACGCGTCATTAGCAACATGTCTATAGTAATCCGTAGCCGGCAAGACCCGCGAGCGGCGAAGGCGGCCTGTCGACTCCGTACCAGACCAGGCGGCGGGCCCCAGTAGTCAGCGGAGAAGCCGGCAACCAGAGAGACTGACGGCCGGGCCCTACGCCCGGCTGGATTACCACTGTACCCCTGGGGGCAGGCCTATATAAACCCCCAGGGCACCCATGCAAAGGGTTCATACCTGTTAGGACTAGACTCATACCTAGAGGAGGAGAGAGTGTGCCAGCCTTCTTCCACCTCTAGCAAACAGCTCAAGGAGCACCATTGTACCACTTGCGCCTTAGTGATCATGCAGAGACCCCACAGAGCAGGACTAGGGGTGTTATCTACTAGGAGAGCCCCGAACCTGGGTAAAGTACGCCGGTGTTCATGTCTACGCCTCATCCCGCTTCCAGGCACCGGCAACGTTCTACTCGCTCCCACCATGATAAGCCATCCATTGGCATATGTCGCACCCAACCCCCGACATTTGGTGCTCACCGTGGGGTGAGGTGCACCGTCTCCCGGAGACCTGTTCTGGACGGAACCCTGTTCCTTCCTGGCGAGCGCAGCCAGCCCGGCACACCAAACGGTGTCTGCGCCGATGCACTGCATGGCGCGGAGATTGCCTGCTGCTACCTCTTGAGCACTGTGTTGGTTTTCCCCTAAGAGGAAGGGATGATGCAGCAAAGTAGCGTAAGTATTTCCCTTAGTTTTTGAGAACCAAGGTATCAATCCAGTAGGAGGCTACGCGCGAGTCCCTTGTACCTGCACAAAACAAATAAATCCTTGCAACCAACGCAAATAGGGGTTGTCAATCCCTATAAGGCCACTTACGAGAGTGAGATCTGATAGATATGATAACATAATATTTTTGGTATTTTTTTGAGAAAGATGCAAAGTAAAATAAAGGCAAAATAAATAGCAAAGGAAATAACTAAGTAGTATGAGATTAATATGATGAAGATGGACCCGGGGGCCATAGGTTTCACTAGTGGCTTCTCTCGAGAGCATAAGTACTCTACGGTGAGTGAACAAATTACTGTTGAGGAATTGACAGAATTGAGCATAGTTATGAGAATATCTAGGCATGATCATGTATATAGGCATCACGTCCGAGACAAGTAGACCGACTCCTGCCTGCATCTACTAATATTACTCCACTCGTCGACCGCTATCCAGCATGCATCTAGAGTATTAAGTTAAAAACAGAGTAACGCCTTAAGCCAGATGACATGATGTACAGGGATAGACTCTTGCAATATGAAGAAAACCCCATCTTGTTATCCTCGATGGCAACAATACAATACGTGCCTTGCTACCCCTACTGTCACTGGGAAAGGACACCACAAGATTGAACCCAAAGCTAAGCACTTCTCCCATTGCAAGAAAGATCAATCTAGTAGGCCAAACCAAACTGATAATTCGAAGAGACTTGCAAAGATAACCAATCATACATAAAAGAATTCAGAGAAGATTCAAATGTTATTCATAGATAGACTTGATCATAAACTCACAATGCATCAGTCTCAACAAACACATCGCAAAAAGAAGATTACATCGAATAGTTCTCCACAAGAGAGGGGGAGAACATTGTATTGAGATCCAAAAAGAGAGAAGAAGCCATCTAGCTACTAACTATGGACCCGTAGGTCTAAGGTAAACTACTCACACTTCATCGGAGGGGCTATGGTGTTGATGTAGAAGCCCTCCGTGATCGATGCCCCCTCCGGCGGAGCTCCAGAACAGTCCCCAAGATGGGATCTCGTGGATACAGGAAGTTATGGCAGTGGAATTAGGGTTTTGGCTCCGTATCTGATCGTTTGGGGGTACGTAGGTATATATAGGAGGAAGGAGTACGTCGGTGGAGCAACAGGGGGCCCACAAGGGTGGAGGGCGCGACTGGGGGGTAGGCGCGCCCCCTACCTCGTGGCCTCCTCTTTTCTTTCTTGACGTAGGGTCCAAGTCTCTCGGGTCTTGTTCGTTGAGAAAATCACGTTCCCGAAGGTTTCATTCCGTTTGGACTCGGTTTGATATTCCTTTTCTTCGAAACCCTAAATCAGGCAAAAAAACAACAATTCTGGGCTGGGCCTCCGGTTAATAGGTTAGTCCCAAAAATAATATAAAAGTGGATAATAAAGCCCAATAATGTCCAAAACAGTAGATAATATAGCATGGAGCAATGAGAAATTATAGATACGTTGGAGATGTATCACCTGCGCGGCGAGCTGCCTCGCGGATCTTGTTGGTGAGATTCGCCTCTCCGACGAGCCCGCGTCTGATGCGGGCACCAATGACCCCGAAGGCCGCCTCGTGGGCCTCCTCGATCAGCTCCACATCGCCAGCGAGCCTGCTGCTGACTTGGAGTCGGTTGGCTCCACCGACCCGATGTTGGTCGACTCCGACACGGCTTCGCTCGACACGTTCCCTTCCAGTGTGGTGGTCTACGATGAGTCGCTTCCTCGCGCGGACAGCGGCAGCAACACCGTCATGGAGGTGCTCGTGATCAGCCATGGCGAGCACCCTGGCGGAAGTGGCCAGGACCCGTTGCAGACGGCAATGCAAGACTTGGCTGCGCCAATCCCGGAAGACGCCGACGCCAAGACGCTGGAAGCGCGGCGCATCCAGCTCGTCGAGAGCGCCAGCCGGCTGGCCATCATGAGACGCCTTTCAGAGGCCTTCCAGCGGGAGATGGACCATGCTGTCGGCGGCGCGCCAGCTCCTGGTGGGCCTAGCCGCATCGGCTTGATCCGGCAGCAGGGCGCGACCATCGCTAGCATGTTCGGGGCAGATCACCCGTCTATGCCACGCCTGCAGGAAACATACGAGCTGCCCAGGCGGCAGCAGACGAGCTAGACAACCTCGAGGGCGACGAGCGTCACCACATGACAGAGCGACTTCAGCAGCTCCTCGATGCGGCTGCTGAGCAGCAAGATGCCGGGTGCCGCACCGAAGTGCCCAAGCGGCGAAACGACGACCCGCCATCTCGCCGAGATCAAGCCGCGACATCCCGAACGCTGACTGGTTGCATCCCTGATAGAAGAGACAAGGAGCCGGCTACCAACCGCAGTCGGACTCACGTCACCATCAAGCGCTATCAAGACGGCCGCCCGAGAGTAGTGCGGCGGTGAGACGACTGCCCGCCTCCTCCTCTCCGAGGGAGAAGCGCATTTCCCCTCCGCCTGTTGATCACCCATCACTCGGCGATCGCCTTGGCCGCCGAGAGGGAATTGGGGAAAACGATGCTCTCCATCAGATCGACCGCCTCAATCGATCCCTGGCGCTAGAAGAGGAAGATGAGTTGGGTCCGCCTTGTTTTGGCCCCCGCATTCAACATGAGCCCTTTCCCAAAGGGTTCACTCTCCCAAGAGATACGCCCAAGTACACCGGCTCCATGAAGCCGGAGGACTGGCTGGTCGACTACTCCACAACCGTCAGCATCGCCAACGGCAACAAGGGCTTTGCCATGAAGTACGTTCCCCTCATGCTCCAAGGTACGGCTCGGACATGGCTGAACAGCCTGAAGCTCCGCAGCGTCAACAGCTGGGTTGATTTTTCTGAAGCATTCATCCGCAACTTCACCAGCATGTACAAGCGGCTGCCCAAGCCTCGCCAGCTCTCCCTGTGCGTCCAAGGCCCCAATGAGTCGACCCACGACTATCTCACACGGTGGGCCGAGCTGCGCAACTCTTGCGAGGGCGTGCACGAGGTGCAGGCCATCGAGTACTTCACTGCCGGGTGCCGAGAAGGCACCCTCCTCAACCACAAGCTCCTCTGCGATGAGCTGGCGACCCTTGATGAACTGCTGATCATAGCAGACAAGTACGCCATGGCTGACTCCTCCATGAAGGCGGAGATTCAAGTCAATGTGTCGGCCAAGGTGGCCCCCCCAAGCCCCTCGAACCCCAGCTGGCGACGCCAGTCGGCGGCAACAACCAAACGGCAACAAGCGCAAGGCCATGCAGCCGGTTCCCACGAGCCAGCAGGTGGCAACAGTCAAAGATCAACGGCCAGAAAGGCAGCCTCCTCCCAAACGCCAGAAGGGCGGCAAGCCTAACTGGCTGCCCGCCTTCTCGTACGAGCAGACTCTCGATGCACCCTGCAAGTTCCACAGCGGTGCGAAGCCGTCCAATCACACCACTCAGAAGTGCCATTGGCCCACCAGGATTGCCAAGGGTGATGGGCTCCAGCCCACTCTGCCTGTCGGCCCGTCGCCTCCTCCTCCATAGCAGCCAGCGGCTCGGACGGTCAGGGCCATACAAGATGATTATCCTGAAGAACATGGAGCCTATGTTGTGTTCACCAGCGTGGCCCATGACAGGGGCAGCAGGCGGCAGCAGCAACAAGAAGTAAACGCAGTAGCGTCAGAGACTCCGGAATTCATGCATTGGTCAGAGAAGCCCGTCAGCTGGAGCAGAGCTGATCACCCGGATGTGATGCCCAGTCCCTGCTCTTATGCTCTGGTATTGGATGCAATGTTCGCCACAGAGAGGCAAGCTGCTCGTTTCTCCCGAGTTCTGATAGATGGCGGCAGTAGCATCAACATTCTGTACAAAGATACCCTGGAGAAGTTGGGAATCAAGCAGAGACACCTTCAGCCCAGTCAGACTGTTTTCCATGGCATAGTTCCTGGCCTTTCCTGCTCACCGATCGGCAAGACTCAGATAAATGTCCACTTCTGGTTTGAGGTGGTGGACCTTGAGAGCCCTTATCACGCACTACTTGGTCGGCCTGCCCTGGCCAAGTTCATGGCAGTCCCCCATTATGCTTACCTGAAGATGAAGATGTCGAGCTCCAAGGGAATCATGACCATAGCCGGGGATTACAAGAAGTCCTCCACCTACGCAGCAGAGAGCAGCCGGCTAGCCGAGTCCCTCGTGATCGCTGCTGAAAATGGCTCCTTGACCGGGTTGTGGCAATGGCAGGCAAGCAACTGGAAATGTCACCCGACCCCAAGGAGTCGGAAGCCGAGGGCTCATTCAAGCCGGCCAAAGAAACAAAGAAGATACCCTTGGACCCGGAGCACCCGGAGAGGTACGCTGTCGTAGGTCCAAACCTTGACAGTAAATATGAAGGCGAGCTCGTCGATTTCCTCTGTGAGAATCAGGACATCTTCGCATGGTCCCCCAAAGACATGCCAGCTGTACCAACGGATTTCACCGAGCACAAGCTACACGTCTGATCTGATGCCAAGCTAGTCCGGCAGCCTTTGCACCGCCTATCAGTAGATAAAAGAAGAGTTGTTGGAGAAGAGATAGCCCAGCTTCTGGCGGCCGGCTTCATCATGGAAGTATTCTTTCCAGAATGGCTAGCCAACCCAGTCCTAGTGCTGAAGAAGAACAAGAAGTGGCGCATGTGCATCGATTATACCAGCCTCAACAAAGCATGCCCCGAAGACCCATTTGCTCTGCCAAGAATCGGCCAAGTAATTGACTCTACAGCCGGATGCGAGATGTTGAGTTTTTTGGACGCATACTCCGGGTATCACCAGATCAAGCTGGACCTGGCCGACAGGATGAAGACGACCTTCATCACGCCATTCGGAGCCTTCTACTATATGACCATGACGTTCGGCTTAAGAAATGCCGACGCCACCTTTCAGTGTTGCATGCAGAAATGTCTCCTCAAGCAACTTGGCAGAAATGCTCATTTCTATGTGGATGATGTGGTGGTGAAGACTGAGAAGAGTGGGACGCTACTAGAAGATCTCAAGGAGACCTTTGAGAATCTGCGCCGATTTCAGATCAAGCTCAACCCGGAGAAATGTGTCTTTGGAGTACCAACCGGCCAGCTTCTTGGCTTCTTGGTCTTAGAGCGCGGCATAGAGTGCAACCTTGTGAAGATCAAGGCCATCGAGAGGATGGAGGTGCCCGCCCGACTACTGGATGTGCAAAAATTCACCGGCTGCTTGGCATCTATCAGCCGTTTCATCAGTCGGTTGGGCGAGAAGGCTCTTCCCCTGTACCAGCTCATGAAGAAGACCGCTTTTTTCAAGTGGAACGACAAGGCGGATGAAGCTTTTCTACAGCTCAAGAAAATGTTGACCACCCCGCCTGTCTTGGAGGCCCCGACTCCTAAGGAGCCCATGATCCTCTACATTGCCGCTACCAGCCGGGTGGTTAGCACAGTCATAGTGGTGGAACGGAAAGAAGAAGGCAAAGCCCTACTGTCGGTGCGGAACGACACCTATAGGATCACAAGAATCCCTACTACGGTTAGCGGGGCGCGGGGTCGTGAGAAGAGCGGATCTAACAGGTAGCACGCAGTTCGTTTATCCAGGTTCGGGCCGCGAGGATGCGTAAAACCCTACTCCTGCCTTGGTGGATTGTATATCTGTGTTCTTGAGCTAGCTATGGGGCGTGACGAGCTCCAAAAAGCTGAATCCTCCTCCTGGTCGCCTCGGGCCTCCTTTTATAGAAAAAGGGGATGCCACAGTGGCACATAGGAGGTGGAAAGGGTACAGTGATGCGGGGTTATCCCTCGCATTACATGACAAGGCGCATTTAATGCGTCTTGCTTAGGTGTCCTTGCTTTATCGGGGATGGGGGAGGGATCTGTCTCATCCGTCGCTGATCCTTCTTGTGTCGACGCGCGCCCTGGCCAGCGATGCCTGAGATGCCATATAGGTAGGCAGGCAGCTGAGGTGGCGCAGTGGTGGGTCTTCACAAAGATCTGCATGCCGCCACGCAGGTGCCTGCCCAGCTGGTTGGGTCGGCAGCTGCATGCATGCGGTGGTGGAGGTTTAGTCGGCGTGGGCCTAATGGTGGCCCTGCAGGTGTCCTCGGCAAGGGCCTTGCCGGGGCCCCGGCAAGGATCTTGCTGAGGCGCCTGCTGTCATCCCCGGCAAGGCGCTTGCCGGGGGCCTTGTGGTCTTCCTCGGCTGGGATCCCGGCAAGGGTTGTCGTCTCCTTAGTGCGTATCTGATCTTGAATGTATTCACAAAGATCTGCATGTCGCCACGGGGATGTCTCCCGAATCCTTGCCCTTTGGGGGCAGTGGACTCAAGGGTGATTTTCTCCGTAGGCGCGGGACGAGTCGCCGCGGCAAGGGTCTTGGCGGGGCTGCTAGAACTGTCCCCCGGCAAGGATCTTGCCGGGGGAGTCCGCTTCGTCCCCTTTGCTCTTCGTGGTCTTGGCCTTGGCGTCATTCTAGTTCTCTTGAGCTTCGGTCTTACCCTGGCTCACCTCCCTTGCCTTGCTTGGTGTGGTGGCGCCCGCGGCTTAGACTGCCCGTGCACAGTTATAGGGGTACAAAAAGTGTACCCCTCTTTTTGTACACCGACAAGAGCCCCCGGGCCTGGTCCACACATAAGCGCAACACGTTGTTTGGGCTAGGCCCAAAAGCGGTGCGCGGGCAGGCGGGGCAGTTTTTACTGTGGTAAGATTCTTCGCGCGCTGCGCTTCCCATGATTCCCGCGCGTGGCGCGGCGTGGGGAGGCGCATGTGACGTGGGCGGTATGCGTGGGGTTGGTTCCCGCAGGCATGCGTCACATCATAGTAAAGGGGGCAGTTCGCGCATTCCCCATAAACGGAGGGAGGCGTGGAGGCGCGGCCCATTTACTGAATGGGGCCGAGGCGCGGTCCTCGAGGCATCCACTCCCCAATCATGGGGTGGGGAGGGGTCGCCTCACCTGTCCCCGCGGTTCTGCACGTCCGCCACGTGTCTCCCATGCGCTTGGGGTGGCAAACGGTGGAGGCGGGAAACCGGGCCGTCGCTGGTTGGGGCAGCGGGTCGGCCCTGGCTCCCTGCGCCTCCCGTGTCTTGATTGGCCGAGCGGGGCGGCCAAGCCCCAACCCTATTCCCTTATAAAGAGCGGGAGGGGGGACGGCGTACCACATTCTTCCATCTTCTTCTTCCTTCAGCTTCTGCCCCTTTCTTCCATCCGTCATGGAGAGAGGGAATCCCGGTCCTTCAACGGTGGCGGCGAGGGTCGCCGCTCGACAACGCGTCCCTCCTCCTGCGCCTGCGGTGGCAGAGCCAGCCGCAAGGGGAAGGGTGAGGGGGCGAGGCCGTGGGCGAGGTCGGGGCGCTCGGGGAAGAGGAGGACGGGGTGGCGCGCCGGCCTCGCCTCCACCAGCAGCTCCTCCTCCAATGGAGGGCCATGTTGGGGATGACCCTTGTGAGTTCTTCGTCAGGCTGCGCCGGTCACCGCGCCGTCGCCTTCGTCTCCCGACTCCATTTGCGCGGGAGATGGAGCTGGATCCGCCGGAGTCGTTGCGGCTGCACATGAGGGGCTGCGGGATCAGTGGCACGCGGGTCCGCGTCGACTTCCCTGCCCCTCACGTGATGTATCTTTGTCGGGGATGGAAGACGTTTGCTCATATCCACCGCTTGACGGAGGGGCTCACTCTCCATTTTAAGCTGATGGAGGGTGGCCTTCCCTCCGTCAAGGTCTTCGGGTGCTTTGGGACCCGTGCAAGGTGCTGCGTGGAGAGCTCTTCTGATAGTGAAGACTCCTCCTTGGGTGGGAGTGACGAGGAGGACAGCGGCAGCGACGACGAGGGTAGTAGGCGGCAGGATGACGGGTCCGATTAGGTGTCGGGTGCCGCTCCGTGCGGCACCGGCGACCCCATCATCCGCATCGCCGGCTCCCTGAACTTCTCGGGGTCGTCTCCTTGGGCGGCTGGCATTGGGAGGCCGCGGAAGAGGAAGAGGGCGGGCGGGCGGCAAGGCCGTCAAGTCGGAGTACACGGGCACCGATGCCTTCGACACGTGCTGATGTCCTGCCGCCTCGTCTTCGAGCTCTGCTTCCGGCGCCGCCATCACCATCCAGCCTTTGGACGGCCACCAAGATGTTCTCTTGGTGTCTTCTACCACCCGTAGCTCGCCTAGGCGCTCCTTTTGTCCTTTTTGCCTCCTTGACCTGCCTCCTGAGGAGAGGGACAAGAAAGGGATTACGGGCACCTTATCTCTTTTTAGTTTGTAAGCCTTTGGGCCTTTGTTGAATTTAAAACTTGTAATCCCATCATTCATGTTTTTCATTCCCTATGGACTGTACCTGAGTGGAATGTTTTTAATGAAAAAGGGATGCTTGCGGGGTCATTTGTTTGTGGGTGAAACCCACGGCAAGGAATAAATCCTTGATATCTTTAAGATAAACATTTCCTTTCCCGGCAGTAGGCCTTGCCGTCTCCCCACTTCGCTCGACCTTTCTCACGCCTTTGGCGGAGACAGGGATGAGGCGGGTTCAGGCTCCTTATTTCATCCTTTTGATGCCGCGACTATGACCAAACTTGGCCCCAGGAGCGAGCCCTAGGGCCTAGAGTTAGGGGAGCACGGTAGCTTAGGGGAAAACGAGGTTTCACATACCTCAGTCCATAATGGAATGCACGATAAGGGATGAAGAACTTATCTGAAGCTGTAGTCCCCGGCAACCCTGGTTCGCCGTGGGTGAATCTTTGCTCTTGCAGCCCCCGGCAATACTGGCTTGCTGGGGGCTAGATGCTGGTCTATTCCTCTTTTTTTTCCTTCCCAAGTAGTTCGGCACGGATATCCGTGTGTCCTGTGAACCAAACAAGACAAAAGAAAGACAAAGAGACGCACACTCGACCTCTAGGCTAGGGGTTAGTCACCGCTAAGCACTATCAACCCTAACCAAGGATGAGACTCGACCTAGCATGCATGCTATAACTTAGGGCATCAGCGCTTCATTTACTTATGCTCAGGGTCTGCGCCTGGCTTTGTACAGAGGGTTACATGCGTCATCGACAATGCTAGTACAAAATGTGGCTTGCCGGGGGGCCCGGCAAGCTGCGCCTCACGGGTAAAACTTGCGAAGATGCTCAATGTTCCAGGAGTTACTCACCGGAACGGCATCTTCAGTCTCCAGGCGGATTGCGCCAGGCCTGGTGACTCATATTACCCGATAAGGGCCTTCCCACTTTGGCGTCAACTTGTTGGAATTCTTGGCCGATTGAACGCGCCGAAGAACAAGGTCGCCTTCCTCAAAGCTTCGGGCATGAACCTTGCGGCTATGGTAGCGGCACAAGGCTTGCTGGTAGCGCGCTGCTCTCATAGCCGCCCGAAGACGATCTTCCTCAAGGAGCGTTGCGTCATCTTGCCGCAATTGCTCTTGCTCAAGCTCGTCATAAGCGAGTACTCGAGGTGACCCGTATATGAGTTCCGTGGGGAGAACTGCTTTTGCCCCGTATACCAGGGCAAAGGGTGTCTGGCCGGTGGCTCGATTTGGTGTCGTTCTGATTGACCAAAGAACCACCGGCAATTCATCAATCCAGCGCCTTCCACTTTTGTGCAGCCTGTCAAAGGTCTTTGTCCTTAAGCCTCGCAGTAATTTAGCGTTTGCCCTCTCAGCTTGACCATTGCTTCGTGGGTGAGCAACGGAAGTGAAACAGACTTTGCTGTCGAGGTCTTGGGTATATTGCATGAAGGTGCGGCTTGTGAACTGTGTACCGTTGTCGGTGACGACCCTATTGGGTACACCAAAACGGCACACTAGTCCCTTGAAGAATTTGACGGTTGACTGAGCTGTGACCTTCCTCGCTGCTTCCACCTCTGGCCACTTTGTGAACTTGTCGATTGCGACGTACAAGTACGCAAAGCCCCCGACAGCGCGGGGGAAAGGGCCCAGTATGTTGAGCCCCCAGACCGAGAAGGGCCAGGAGAGAGGAATGGTTTGAAGGGCTTGAGCTTGCTGATGAAGCTTCTTTGAATGGAACTGACACGCTTCACACCTGGTGACTAGTGTCGTCGCATCCTGGAGGGCGGTGGGCCAGAAGAAGCCTTGCCGAAACGCTTTGCCGGCAAGGGCCCTTGACCTGATGTGGGATCCACATATGCCTCCATGTATCTCCGCCAACAGCCCCAGTCCTTCCTCTCGAGGGATACACTTCAATTTCAGGCCGTTCGGCCTCTTTCTCTACAGGACGTCATCGACGAACTGGTACATAGTAGAGCGACGGGCTACTTTTTCCGCTTCTTCCTGCTCCTCAGGAAGTTCCCCTGTTTGGAGGAATCGGACGGTATGCTATGCCCATGCTGGAGCCTGGGGCTCGACGGCGAGGACTAAAGGCGTTTCCTCCGCTACAGGAGCGGCTGTCTCGACGGCAAGAGCTTGATGCTCCGCCGGAGCTAGCCATCCCGTGGTGGGCTCAGTATCTCCGGCAACATCCTTGCCGGCGGATCCGGGGAGCTCGGCGGGAAAGTACTTGCCGGGCCCCGATTTCCTCCTCTTGTTTTGCTCTATTGATGGATCAACGGATGGTTGAGTTAGCTGAAGCACAAAGGTACCTGGTTCCACAGGTAGCTTGAGGGCAGCGTGCTTTGATAGGTAATCGGCGATGTCGTTCCCTGCTCGGGGAACGTGCTCCACCTGTATACCATCAAAACGCTCTTCCAGCTTTCTCACTTGATCGACGTAGGCCTTCATCAATGGGCTCTGGTAATCTTTGTAACTTGCTTGACGACAAGTTGCGAGTCGCCTCTGACGACGAGTTTCTTGATTCTGAGGTCCGCCGCGATCCTAAGACCGGCAAGCAGCCCTTCGTACTCAGCCGTATTGTTTGTTGACACCTCCCTCGGGAAGTGCATCTGGATCACGTAGTTGAGGTGCTCTCTGGTGGGCGCGACAAGCAGTACGCCAGCCCCGGTGCCCTGTAAGAAGAAAGCTCCATCAAAGTACATGATCCAGTCGCAACTTGCCTCCTTGCCGGGGAGAGCAGTCTCTTGGGTTTCTTCATCCGGCGTCGCAGTCAATTCTGCAACGAACTCCGCCAGGACTCAGCTTTGAATCGTCGAGGTACTCTCAAACTTGAGGCCAAAGCTGGACAGTTCCAGTGCCCACTCTACGATCCTTCCCGTTGCGTCTGGATTGTGCAATATCTGTTGCAGAGGGAGGCGAGTGACGACAGTGATTTCGTGCGCCTGGAAGTAGTGACGCAGCTTCCTCGAGGCCATAAGAAGGCCGAAGAGCAGTTTCTGCACACCGGATTACCTTCATCTAGCCCCCTGCAGAAGGGAGCTAACAAAGTAGACCGGGTGCTGGATCATCTTCTTCTTTGGCGGCACTCCAACCGGCTGCGTCGTCTCGGCATCGGTGGCATCGGGCTCCGTCGCTGCTATTACCTCATCATCAATTTCTCTCTGTGCCACTAGTGCGGCGCTGACCACCTGGTTCGTTGCCGCAAGGTACAACAGCAATGGTTCCTATGGCCTAGGCGCAACTAGTATTGGTGCGAAGGAGAGGTACCTCTTCAAATCTTGCAATGCTGCTTCGGCTTCTAGCATCCACTCCATCGGGCCCGCCTTTTTCAAAATCTTGAAAAATGGAAGGGCGCGCTCGGCGGACTTGGAAATGAACCTGCTCATGGCGGCAACGCAACCAGTAAGCCGACGCACATCCTTGACTCGCTTGGGCGCTTCAATCCGCTCTATAGCTTTGATCTTGTCCGGATTGGCCTCTATCCCACGCTGTGACACAAAGAACCCGAGAAGCTTGCCAAACGGGACGCCAAAGACGCACTTCTCAGGGTTCAGCTTGAGATTGATCTTGCGTAGGTTTACAAATGTTTCTTGTAAATCTGATATGAGGGTTGCCCTGTTCTTGGTTTTGACCACTATATCATCCATATAAGCTTCCATATTTCTATGGAGCTGGGGTTCAAAACCAATCTGGACCGCCCTTGCAAACGTTGAACCAGCACTCTTCAACCCAAAAGGCATCCGTATAAAGTAATACGTACCACATGGGGTGATGAATGCCGTTTTCTCTTCATCTTCCCTTGTCATGAAGATCTGGTGGTAGCCGGAGTAGGCATCGAGGAATGACAATAGATCACACCCAGCTGTGGAGTCAACAATCTGGTCGATGCGCGGCAACAGGAAGGGGTCTTTAGGACAAGCCTTATTAATATCTGTGTAATCAATACACAGCCTCCACTTCCCATTTGCCTTGCGCACTACCACCAGATTGGCCAACCACGTTGGATGGAGCACTCCTCTTACCAAACCTGCTGCTTCCAGTTTCCGGATCTCCTCTGTGATGAACTCTTGTCATTCCAAAGCTTGCTTTCTGACCTTCTGCTTGACGGGCCGCGCATGAGGACAGACAGCAAGGTGGTGCTCAATCACCTTCCTGGGAACGCTGGGGATGTCGGATGCTTGCCATGCAAACACATCGACATTCGCCCGCAGGAAGGTGACGAGCGCGTCTTCCTATTTGTCGTCAAGGGTGGAGCTTATGGTAAAAGCTCCTCCCGTGCCGTCCTCCTTGACAGAAACCTTCTTGGTTCCCGGCGGTGTGGCCCTGGACTTCTTGTTTCTGTTGGCGGAGCTCTCTGGCACGTCCTCGACGGGAGCGCTACACTCCGAAGAGGTGCGCTTGCCGGAGTGGGTGCCTGAGGTCTCACCGGTCTTCTTCTTTTTCCTTCCCGGGGCTCCAGCGGCAGGAGCAAGCGCCTTAGCAGTGGCGGCTGCTGCAACTGCTTGTTGGTAGAGTTGGTCAGTGCAAATTAGCGCATCCTTCTTGTCGAAGGGGATGGTGATGATCGTCACAGGTCCTGGCATCTTCAGGGTGTTGTAGGCGTAATGTGACGCCGCCATTAACTTGGCCAGCGCTGGGCGGCCAAGGACCCCGTTGTAGGGCAAGGGGATCTTGGCAACATCGAACACGATCCTTTCTGTCCTATAGTTCAGATCACTTCCAAAGGTCACGGGCAACGTGACCTTTCCCTTAGGTTGACTTCTTCCCAGGTTGACCCCCTGAAACGTGCCCGTCTCTTCGAGGTCTTCAACAAGAATCTGCAGTTTCTCGATCACGGCAGGCGAGATTAAGTTCAGACCGGCCCTGCCATCGACTAGCATCTTTGTCACCTTGAGGTTGCGTATTGTTGGTGAAACCAACAATGGCAAGCACCCGACTGCAGTAGTGCGATCAGGGTGATCCTCAGTGTCAAAAATGATAGGTGTGCTGGACCACTTCAGCGGCCTTTGGGCATCAAACGACGGTTCTGCCGCTGTAATCTCACGCGCCCACTGTTTAAGCTGACGGTGAGAGGTATGCAGTGAGGCGCCGCCATCGACGCACATGGCCTCTGTAGATTTCTGAAATCCTTGGTCACCAGACTCATCGTCCTCTTCGTGATCATCGTCTTCTGGTTTTTTGTCATGGCCCCGGGCGGGCCTCTCCCGCTATTTATCCTTGCCGTGATGGCCCGCCTGGCCGTCACGCTTCTTGCCGGACCCCTCAGCACCGTCCTGGCCTTTCTCCTTGTCCCGCCTCTCATATTCAGCCCTCTGCTTCTCAGCAAGGAGCTCAACCTGTCGGCAGTTCTGGAGATCATGGCCTCTGGTGCGATGGATCTTGCAGTATTGCTTGTCGGAGTTTCCTGGCTTCTCGGCAGCCGCCAAGGCCCGGCAGGTGACACATCTGGCAATTTCCTTGCCGAGGTCATCTGCCTTGGTTTTCTTGGCGGAGCCGAAGTCGCCAGATCCCTCGACGGCAAGCACAGCTTTACCTTTGCGCTTCCTGTTGCGGCGTCGGCCTTTCTTCGCCGGGGCGGCAGTATCTTCATCTGAGGAGTCGGTTTCCACGCCGGCATCCTCGCCGGGGTACTTCCTTATCGCAATGCCGGGGTACTTCCTTGACGAAAATAGAGTCTATCGCAATGCCTGTGTTATCACAACTCTTGGCCTCTAACTTTGTCATATGTCCTTTCGTCATTTTCCGGAGCTTCACCAAAATTCTCAACATTTTTTGGGCACTTAGGAAAACCTGTCCAAGTTCAAACCTTTTGAATTAAATTCAAAGGAATTTGAATTTAATCTTTCCGGCATGGCCATTCCTAATTTCTTGGATAAACACATTTTTTTGCGTGAGTCCAAGAAATTTAACCTCTTGCTCAAATTCTTCCACTAATCTCTCTTCTTCTTTTTCTTCTCTCTATTTTTTTTCTTTCTTGTCTCCTTCCTTCTTCTAAGGAGTGTAAGAGAGAGAGAGAGCGCACCAGGCCCAGCCGAGGTCGGCAGCCCAGCCAGGCCGACCGGCTTCCCAGGCCCATTGGCCCAGCCACCTCCTAACCCTAACCCTCTCCCGAAACCCCACAGCCTGAACCCACGTTCGATCCCCTCCTCTCCGTCGTTCCTCCTCACGCCGCCAGGGGCCTTCGCTTGATTCCCTTTCCTCCTCTCGTTCTCTCCCCCGCAGACCCGCTCGACCCCCTGCCTGGCTCTCGCACCACCGCATCCGACCCCATGGCGCGCCACCCTCTACTGTGCCAGGCCGCGTCCGCGCCTCTCCCTACACCTCGTCCCCGTCGCCCGAGCGCTCGAGGAGAGAAGCTCCTCGAGCACCTGCGCCTGCAGCCGTCGTCCTCCGCGCCCTGTTGCAGCACCATCGCCTCCCCGCCATGGCGCCGCCAGGAAGCACCCAGCCGCTGGCTCGGTCTCTCCTTTGCTGCCCGGATCCCGCTGCCACATTGCCGCAGTCGAGTTGCACCGCGTTCCTCTGCCCCGACCTCACCTCCGTCCATGGCAGCCGAGGGCCACCTCGCGCCTGCACCTCTTCCTCCCTCCGTTCGGCCTCAAGCGCACCGCTGCTGCCCTCCTCTGATTCGCCTTCTCGCCAGAGATCGCAGCGCTGCGTCTTCTCCATCTCCTGCCTGAGTACCTGCGACAGCCCCGGTAGCCGCCGTCCCCTGCCGGTGGTCCCCGCTGTCCTGGTGCACCTCCGCATGCTGCTGCCGTTGACGCCAAGTCGGACAACTAACGAACAGGGAGCAGCGCCAAGTTTGATCGTTGTAGATTTCGTCAATGCACCCCCCTGTTTTTCGCCAAACACCGCATCGCAAGCGCTAAGTACCACGACGGTCCTCCGAGAGTTTGGGTTCGACAAGTTCGATGACGCTATTGTACAACTACGTTACTAAGACCGGCAAGACCGACGAAACGAAACCGCCAAGTACCTCTATGAACAGATGCGTCAAGGCCGCCTCGGAGATCGCCAAGTACACCACCGACAAGACCACACGGATGCTCGAACGAGTGCTGAACGAAACGCCAAGTACCACGACAACCATCGGCATGTACCCCTACACTGCATCGGAACGCCGAGTTCCTCTTCGGATGTGTGTACGACTACCAGGGCCAAAATACCCGTACACCACTACTGTTGTCCAAGACCTGTGTAACATATGCGTCAAGTACCTCTACGGAAGACCCGAACGCCTACGGACGTGTACAACTACCGTTGCCTGAAGAACCATGGTTTAGAAGCGTCGTGAATGTCTACCGTTGAATGTGGATTCGTCAAGTTCCTCGATGACCATGTAGCACCACCGCTTCGCGATCAAAAATGACTACTTCCTCGTTGAGATGTGTACCACTACTTCTACTACTGTCGCGAAACAACTACTTCCTCTACTTCCCTCGACCAACTCGAACCGTCCCGTTTGCACACTTTGAAGGTATAACCGCCGAGAACGAATGTCCGAGAATGAATGCTTGTGTCATATGAGGTGCACCCTTTGTCTGCACCGTGTCCGAATTGTCACTCGTTTTCCATGCCACTGACCCATGGGAACCCGGTAGTCGGGATCACCCCATCATCTTTTGCACGCTCCTGCCACACTTCCTTTGCACCGGTATCTTCATGAGCTACCGGAACCGTTATGTTGTCGTGGCATTATTTCGGATTCGTTGCCGTGGCCCCCTTTTCCTCCCGCCATGACGACAAATGCTCCATATCATGCTCTTATCAACATTTTCATAAATATTGCATAAAACTTGCACATGTCATCCGCATCATGTTAACAACATCAAGAATGTTTAAAATTGTTGTTTGCATTAATTGCTAAATGCATGTGGGGATTTACCGGAATGGTTATTTGTTGCTTTCGGCCTCACTTAAAATTGCCTAAAATGTGTAGTTTACTTTATGTTTCACCTCTTTCTATGTTAATCAACATTTAATATTGTTGGGTACATAAACGAGATCGAACTACATAACTTGACGTGGTGTTTCGTCAATACACAACTCATTGCATATTGAGCTCCACTTAATTTGTAGTATTGCTTGTGCACTTTGCCATGCCATGCCTCTTTTAACCAGACATGCATCATACTTGGTTGTGCATCATGCCATGGTATATGATGGTTGTTTACTATGTTGTTTGCTTCTTTCCGGGTTGTTTCCCTCGTTAGCTTCGGTTCCGTTCCGGAGTTGTGAGGATCCGTTCGACTACATCTGTTTGTCTTCTTCATGGACTCCTTCTTCTTCCTTGCGGGATCTCAGGCAAGATGACCATACCATCGAAATCACTTCCATCTTTGCTTGCTAGTTGCTCGCTCTAGTGCTATGCCGCGATACCTACCACTTGCTATATCATGCCTCCCATATTGCCATGTCAAGCCTCTAATCCACCTTTCCTAGCAAACCGTTGTTTGGCTATGTTACCGGTTTGCTCAGCCCCTCTTATAGCGTTGTTAGTTGCAGGTGAAAATAAAGTTTGTTCCATTTTGGAACATGGATATTGTTGGGATATCATTATTACATATATTGTTTACTTTAATGCACCTATATACTTGGTAAAGGGTGGAAGGCTCGGCCTTATGCCTGGTGTTTTGTTCTACTCTTGCCGCCCTAGTTTCCGTCATACCGGTGTTATGTTCCTTGATTTTGCGTTCCTTACACGGTTGGGTTATAATGGGAACCCCTTGACAGTTCACCTTGAATAAAACTCCTCCAGGAAGGCCCAACCTTGGTTTTACCATTTGCACTAACAACCTATCACCTTCCCTTGGGTTCTGCAGACTCAAGGGTCATCTTTATTTTAACCCCCCCGGGCCAGTGCTTGTCTAAGTGTTGGTCCGAACTAGAGCCCCTTGCAGCGCCACCTCGAGGAAACTTGAGGGCTGGTTTTAGTTGTACGGATTTCTCATCCGGTGTTGCCCTGAGAACGAGATATGTGCAGCTCCTATCAGGATGTCGGTGCATCGGGCGGCTTTGCTGGTCTTGTTTTACCATTGTCAAAATGTCTTGTAACCGGGATTCCGAGCCTGATCGGGTCGTCCTGGGAGAAGGAATATCCTTCGTTGACCGTGAGAGCTTGTGATGTGCTAAGTTGGGACACCCCTACAGGGTTTTGAACTTTCGAAAGCCGTGCCCGTGGTTATGGGCAGATGGGAATTTGTTAATGTACGGTTGTAGAAAACTTGACACTTAACTTAATTAAAATGCATCAACCGCGTGTGTAGCCGTGATGGTCTCTTTCCGGCGGAGTCCGAGAAGAGAACACGGTCTCGTGTTATGCTTGAACGTAAGTAGTTTCAGGATCACTTCTTGATCATTTCTAGTTCACGACCGTGCTTTGATCCTCTTCTCGCTCTCATTTGCGTAAGTTAGCCACCATATATGCTAGTGCTTGCCGCAGCTCCACCTCACTACCTTTTCCTACCCATAAGCTTAAATAGTCTTGATCTCACAGGTGTGAGATTGCTGAGTCCCCGTGACTCACAGATACTTCCAAAACCAATTGCAGGTGTCATTGATACCAGTGCAGGTGACGCAACCCATCTCAGGTGGGAGCTCGATGAAGATTGTGTTCGTTGTGTTGTTTCATTTCTAGTTGATCAGTAGTGGAGCCCAGTTGAGGCGATCGGGGATCTTTGCATTAGGGGTTGTCTTTCTTTATTTGGTTCCGTAGTCGGACCTTGATTGTATTTTGGATGATGTAATGCTATATTCATGTATTGTGTGAAGTGGCGATTGTAAGCCAACTCTTTATCCCTTTCTTATTCAGTACATGGGATGTGTAAAGATTACCCCTCTTGCGACATGCCTACTATGCGGTTATGCCTCTAAGTCGTGCCCCGACACGTGGGAGATATAGCCGCATCGTGGGTGTTACAGATAACCTCTGGGTCTACAAGATGATGCTTAACCCGGCCAAGTGCGTTTTTGGAGTCCTCGATGGCAAGCTTTTGGGCTTTTTGGTGTCTAACAGAGGCATTGAGGCTAATCCGGAAAAAATTAAGGCGATTACATCTTTGGCTAAACCGGCGTGCATCAATGACGTTCAGCGGCTGGCGGGTCGTGTTGCAGCTTTGAGCCGGTTCATAAGCCGGTTGGGTGAGAAGGCTATGCTGTTGTATCAAATGATGAAGAAGACGGATGATTTTGTCTGGAGTGATGCTGCTAATTATCCCTTTGAAGATCTAAAAAGACATCTCACCGAACCGCCGGTTCTTGCTGCTCCGGTTGAGAAGGAGCCACTGTTGTTATATGTGGCTGCTAATGCACATGTTGTTAGTGTGGCCATTGTTGTCGAGCGCAAGGAGGCTGGCAAGGAACATTCGGTTCAACGGCCGGTTTATTACGTTAGTGAAGTGCTCATTGAGTCCAAATAGCGATATCCACATTGGCAGAAGCTTGTTTATGGGGTGTTCATGGCAAGCAGGAAGCTTAAGCATTACTTTCAGGGTCATCCTATCACTGTGGTTAGCTCTGCTCCTTTAGGAGATATTATTCAAAATAGAGAAGCCACCGGGCGAGTCACCAAGTGGGCCATTGAACTAGGGTCTCATGGTTTAAAGTATGTGCCACTTACTGCCATCAAATCTCAAGCACTTGTGGACTTCATTAACGATTGGACGGAGCTGCAGATACCTGAAGAGAAGCCAGGCAACACATATTGGATGATTCATTTTGATGGGTCCAGACAATTGGAAGGCTCGGGGGCTGGAGTTGTTTTAACTTCTCCTCGAGGTGAAAAATTTTGTTATGTGTTGCGATTGATGTTTCCTTGTACTAACAATGCAGCTGAGTATGAGGCCTTACTCCATGGGCTTCGAATGGCTAGAGAGATGAGTTTAAGCCATGTACGGTGCCTCGACGACTCAGATCTGGTGGCTCAGCAAGTATCAGGCAAGTGGGATTCAAAGGACCCTCTCATGGCGGCTTATCGCCGGGAGGTTGACACTGTTGCTGGACACTTCAAGGGTTATCAGGTGGAGCACATTGACCGCAGAAAGAATGAAGCGGTCGATGCTTTAAGCTGGTTAGGATCTCAGCGTAAGTCGGTGCCGCCTAACACCTTTTTAGATGTTCTGCATGACCCTTCTGTCAAGTTGCCTACAGAAGAGGACTTAGCTATTCCAAACCCAGAAGCACAATTGGTGGCGACTCTTCATGTCATTCCAGATTGTACAGTGCCGTATTTGCCTTACATGACCCGGGGTGAGTTGCCGGAGGATGAGACCTTGGCTCGACAGATAACCCGGTGGTCTAAGTCAATGACAATTTCCAATGGTGAGTTGTATCATCGCAGTGTCACCGGAGTGTTTCAACGTTGTGTCCCTCCTGAAGAAGGTCAAGAAATTCTTCGTGAGATCCATGAAGGAGATTGTGTCCATCATGCCGGTTCAAAGTTTCTTATGGCCAAAGCTTTTCGTCAAGGTTTTTACTGGCTAGCGGCTCACGCTGATGCGGAGGATATGGTCTGTAGGTGCGATGGGTGTCAAAAATTTGCACGACGAGCGCACGTGCCGGCTCAAGAATTGTGGATGATTCCAATCACCTGGCTGTTTGCAGTCTGGGGGCTTCACATGGTTGGACCTTTCAAAAGTTCTAAAGATAAGAAAACACACCTTTTGGTGGCAGTGGACAAGTTCACAAAATGGGTTGAGGGAGAGCCAGTCAGTAAGTGTGATGCGGCCACGACAGTTCAATTCATGAAGAAGGTGATCTTTCATTTTGGCTTTCCACATAGCATTATCACTGACAATGGCACTAACTTGTCCCAAGGATACATGGAAGAGTTCTGTCAACGGGAGCATATCCGGCTTGATGTTTCATCAGTAGCTCACCCCCAATCCAATGGTCAAGCTGAACGGGCCAATCAAGAAATCCTGAAAGGTCTAAAACCCCGGCTTATGGTTCCTTTACAATGGACGCCGGGTTTTTGGGTGGAAGAATTACCCTCTGTGATATGGAGTATCAATACTACCCCTAACAGGTCTACGAGTTATACGCCTTTCTTCATGGTTTATGGAGCAGAGGCAGTTCTGCCCAGTGACATCTATCATGACTTGCCCCGCATGGTGGCTTACGTTGAAGTTGATAACGAGCAAGCCCGATAGGATGCGGTTGACTTACTAGATGAGGAGTGAGACTTGGTAGCAGCCCGATCAGCAATTTACCAGCAGGACCTGCGCCGTTATCACAGCCACCGGGTTAAGTCCAGAACCTTTCAAGAAGGTGACCTGGTGCTCCTGCTCATCCAGGATCACTCTGATGCACACAAGCTATCCCCACCTTGGGAAGGACCCTTTGTGGTCAGCAAGAACTTAAACAACAGGTCATACTACCTTATCGATGTTCGAGAGCCCAAGACTCACGTAAGTCGGAGGAGGAGACCCGCCGGCCATGGAATATTGCTCATCTTTGGCCTTACTACACTTGAGCCACCGGCTCTCATAATGTACATACTTTGACATTGTATATATTATGATAAGTAATAAAGCAGGACCTCTATCCTTTTCATCTTCAATGATCATATGTTTTTATTATTTTTAAACAACCAGTTGGGGGCTAATGGTATTCGAATCTAGCTTAACCCTTTTGGTCCGGCTCATGATCGTATTCAAATCTAACCGTTAAACTTCATGGTCACCAGGGGGCTTCCTGTTCAAACATAGGTCGTATTCGAACCAAAGAGAACATAGCTATCGTAACCCTTTTGATCGGCACACTGCCAAACTCACTAGGGGGCTTCCTGATCGTATTCGAATCATAGCTCAACCCCTTTTGAGTCCGACGTTGATCATATTCGAATCAACATTGTTAAAAAACTCTGAAGGTCATTTGGGGGCTTCCTGTTCAAACACAGGTCGTATTCGAACCAAAGAGAACATGGCTGTCGGTACCCTCTTGATCGGTGCAACGCCAAAGCCACTGGTGGCTACATGATCATATCTGAATCCTAGCTTAACCCCTTTGGTTCGGTTTACTGGTCGTATTCGAATCAGAAGCCTCCAAATTTTTTAATGCTTTATTTACATTATTTGAAAGATACTCTTTTGTTTTATTGGTTTTTTGTTGTCTCGAATCTTACTGTAAGGATGGTTTCAATTTAAACCGGCTTGGTCCTTTGACAATAAGTTGCCAATATATAACAGTCATCAGGCATATGGAGTATTGACTTATAAAATGATTAGGTTATCACCCTTACTGTCCGGGTCATACAAGCCGGTAGTTCAGAATCAAAAAACACAGGTATGACATTGTCGTTCATAAACAGACTTATCTGTGTTTTTTTCGTTAATCAAAGGATTTTTCAGCCTTGTTTATCTTTACATCTGATCCTAATTATTCCACTATGATAATTTCATAGTTATGTATTGGGTGTTTTTGACCCGTTCAGCGATAAACCGCCAGGACGATTTTTCATCTTTTACATACGGGAACAGGTTTAAACATTGCAGTTGTGATAAAGGATATAATGTATATATTGGCATGATGGATTAAACAGACATACGCAACATCCTATGCACGACGGCATAGGCAAAGCATGCAGTTTTCAAGCTAACCTATTACAAGGCATTGAGAACCCAAAAGGTTAAAATTGTTCTCTCCTAAGTAGATGTCCAGCTAAGGCCGGTTCATTAAGTCTTAGACGGATTATTCGGATGGTTATTGAAAGTGCGTTATATCGACTAGAGGGGGGGTGAATAGGCGATTTTTATGAACGTCTTCAATACGTGAGAGTTATGAAGACAAACAGTGAAGATTATACCTATTACTATGCAGCGGAAGTTGGATTACACGAGGCCAGCCATGGTCATGTATTCAATAGAGTGAAAGCGCAATGACAAACAGCTTCAGTGTAATAAGGATCAGGTAGGAAGAAGTTATGAAGCCGAACAGATCATACATTCATGTTGTGAAGACAAAAGATAAAGCAAGCATGCAATGGCTTCACAATGAATAACTGTAAGTGAAAGGAAGTGAAGATGAAACCAGTGACACGTTGAAGACAATGATTTGTTGAACCAGTTCCAGTTGCTGTGACAACTGTACGTCTGGTTGGAGCGGCTAGGTATTTAAACCAAAGGACACACAGTCCCGGACACCCAGTCAAGGACACTTAGTCCAAGACACCCAGTCCTCACCGTTTTCTCCTTGAGCTAAGGTCACAAAGACCTCGCCCAATCACTCAAGTAAGTCTTCAAGGTAGACTCCCAAACCTTCACAGACTTCATTCACTGGCAATCCACAATTTCTCTTGGATGCTCAGAACGCGACGCCTAAACGTCTGGAGGATGCACAGTCCTCAAGTGTAATAAGTCTTCAAATCACACAGACACGAAGACTTAAGTGATGCCCAATTTACTCTGGCTCTGGGTGGTTAGGGCTTTTCTCCTCACTAGGAATTTTTCTTTCAAAGGCTTCGAGGTGGGTTGCTCTCAAATGACAAAAGCCGTGCGCTGAAATCTGAGCAGCCCCAGTTTATGGTTGTGGGGGTGGACTATTTATAGCCACTTGGCAGCCTGACCTGATCTGTCCGAAATGACCCTGGGTCACTAAGGAACTGTCACGTGTACCAACAGTCGAATTTTGAACTCACACGGCAACTTTACTTGGGCTGCAAGTAAAGCTGACTTGTCTGACTCTGGACAAGATTTTCCCTCAAAGTCTTCGCTCGAAGACATAGGATTTGAATTAGGCATCACTATAGTCATTCTGACTGGTTCTTTTGGACCCCACTTAACAGTACGGTGATTCCTATGACACTACATAAATGAAATAAAACTACGAAGGATCTAAGTCTTCGAGTTCAATAAGCTTCATAGGGAGTCTTCTCATGTCATTGTCTTCAATATGAATATCTTCATAAACCACCATTGTCTTCAATGTCTTGGTACATTTTTAGGGGTCATCTCTGGTAATAAAACCGAATCAATGAGAGACTTCTACCTGTGTTTGCCTGCAATTCTCACAAACACGTTAGTCCCTCAACTAGGTTTGTCGTCAATACTCCAAAACCAACTAGGGGTGGCACTAGATGCACTTACAATCTCCCCCTTTTTGGTGATTGATGACAAACTAGTTGAAGTTTTCAACGGGGAACATTATTTGTGAAATAGTAAAGGAACTTGTCTTCATAAGTTGCAAGGGCTCCCCCTGAAGATGTGCATATAAGTAATTTGCCTTTTGAATGCAAATGCACATGGCAGGTGGTACTTGTGGAGATCCACTTCAACTTATGATGACAATCCACTATGCATGTGAAAGTATATGAAGATAATGACATGCAAAATGGAAGATGGACGTCTGTAGTAAGAGATGAGTGCGGAATTTATCGTCGCACATGCGGAATTTATCTTCGCATAACGGAGTGACAAGCAGGTAGCAGACGGCCATCAAGGCTAAGTGTTACAACTCAAAGAAGCAAGTGTAGCAAAAACGGGAGTTGTAAGCACGAAGCAAAAGGTAGCAAAATATAGAGGCACCCGCCCAACGTGACCCGCTTGAAGACTATAAACATCATGCTTCTCCCCCTTTTGTCAGTGATGACCAAAAAGGTTTGAAGACATAGAGTTTTCTACGCGTTTCCAGGTGCAGCAGGGTCGGTGGAGTTGTTTGGTGGCGGTGCAGATGAGCTTGGTGCAGATTCGACGTGTGTTGAAGCAGGTGGAGATGATGTTGCATCGTCGTCTTCTTCAATGATCCGGGCAGACACGGTGGCAATAGAAGAAGAGAATTCTGACTCTTCAAGTGATGGTGTGCTTCGCATCACAGCTCTTCTTGGAGGCGTGGAGTCAAATTGGAATCTCTCTCTGAAGCCATCCTCTTGCAGTTCAGCTTCATTGCTCATCATGGTGAGGCCTTTCCAAGTGCGGCGACAGGTCTCGTGTGCGACAAACGCATTCTTGGTTGCCAGATTTCTGATGCGATTGACGTCTTGCATGATGCTTCTCATCTGCTGTTTGAGCCAGTCGTGATGCCTATCTTGCTTTTGGTGAAGAGCCACAAGAAGCTCTCTGTCATTGAGTGCTCGAGCGCGCTTCTTGGGTCTCTTGGCAGCTGTGCTGTCAGTGGCTTCAGTTGATGCAGAGGCACGTGTGGTGCCAGCCATTGGATACACTCGGGAGAGAGCTTCAACACCTTCAATATTTTGAGTGAAGCTCTGGTGTTCTGCATTTTGAAGACTTAATGGTTGCTTGCCAGGCTCTGGATATATTGCTTCAGCAGATGTGTCCACATCTGGCAGAAATATCTTATGGTTGCGGGCTGAGGGTTGATAGGAGATTGCAGAGTGAAGCTTGATCAGCCTCATAACCCAAGGAGCATAGAACTTCAATCCAAACAGTTCTGAGGCAGACGCTGCAAAGTGACGGATGAAGAGATCCTGTGCATTGAAGCATTTGCCATGTAGGATGCAGAAGATGAGAGTCTTCATTGCACCATCAATTGTCGCATATCGAGAGTGTCCCTTAACAGGCCATAGAGTCCGCCTTATGATTTGATATATTGTTCTGGGCAAGTACTCTAAGTCTTCAACGAAGAACCTAGTTGGATAGGGTGCATTAGGAGGTAGTGGCTTCATCATTGAGAGCATCCGACTCATATCTGGCTCAGGACGCTGAAATATGCTCTCAATTGCTTCAGCATGGAGTTGGCACCCTTCTTCAAAGAATTCGCCAGGAGTGGGAAGGCCGGTAAGCTCAATTAGGTCGAAAGCATTGGCTTCATGATGGATATTGCCTGTCATCCACTCCAGAATCCATGTCTTCGGATCTCTGTTATAGCCTTTGATATGCAAAGTGGCATAGAACTGGAGCAGAAGCTCTTCGTTCCAGTGCTCTTCATTAGTTATAAACGGCAGCAAACCAACTTGCTTGAAGCAATCCAGTGCTTCTTCCAGACCAGGCAGACCAGCAACAGCTTCAACCTCAAGGCGCTTGTGAGGAAAGATGCGACCTTGGTTGTATAGGATGCATGAATAATAGCTGCGCTGTTGATGGCTCCAGAACCTATCTGATACAATCCGTTCCCTTGAATAAGGGTTCTTGGAGCGGTCGAAAAACGTGTTATCTGCCCTGAAGCCGTTGATGTTGAAGGAACCAGGAGCCGATGCAGGACTTGGGAACCTTGGCAGTCGTGGGATCGGCTTCTGGACCTGGGGTCTGTATGCAATATGATAGTTGAATTGTGGTCCTGCAGCAGACTCAGGCACAGAATGTTCAGGAGCAGTAGCTTCATTGTCTTTTGAAGCCATTGTTGGGTTGGGCTCCAAATTTGCTTCGGCGTTGTTTGTGGCAGCCACAACATTTGGAGACTGAGGCACGTTCTCCTGGAGAACTGCTTCTTGTTGGTGTGGGGGAGTTGGAGCTTGTGGTGTCTCTGCATGCTCTTCGGCTGATGCAGCCGGAATGTCGTCAGCAGCCTGAGCCCTTGGCCCTTTGCGAAGCCTACGGAATTTGGGCGACGCTTGTGGAGTTGCAGTGGGCTGTGGCTCATCTTCCTCCTGTGGTCGATCTTCCCATGATGCTTCTTGTGTGATTGGCGTCAAGGGACGACCAATACTGATCAGTTCGCTTGTTTCAAGCTGAGGAAGGGCTGCATCACCTTGCACATTGTCTTGGAGACCAATGTCTTCAGCAGCGTAGGGTTCGTCTGCTGGAATGTCTTCAGTGTTGGGTTCATGCACAGTCAACTGACGATCTGTGTCAGGATAGCGGACGCAGAGGGGTTCAACTATCAGGGGCTCTATGGGAGCAGCCCGAGATTTCTTGGTCTTGCGCTTCTTGATGATGGGTTCAGAGGGAGAGGCTTCAGAGTGTTTTCTCTTCTTAGCTTCAGCCTCTGCAGTCCGTGTCTTCTTGTGCTGTGAAGCGGTTGATCTATTCTTTGGCTTCGAGCCAGTTGTTGCAGCGGGGAAGACAATCGGAGTAGTTTCTGACCTTGGCGCTTCAGGTTCGGGCACAACCGCCTTCTTTTTCTTCTTCGCGGCCATCCTGGGGTCAATGCCGGGACGCCCAAGTGCCTTGCGCTTTTCTGCCTCATTGTAGGCTTGCACGCAGCGATCAGCTAAAGTCTTCATGCGTTCTCGCGAGCCTTGAGCTTCGGCACGCGTCTTCAGGAAGTTCTCTTTCAGCTCGTGCAACATGATCTTGAAGTTTTTCACTTCTTGCACACTGAGCTTGGCCACGTGCTTCTTGAACTGAGCCTTTTCATGATCAATTTTCTGCTTCAGTTCTACAATTCGCTGGGCTATTGCAAGTTCTGAAGCAATTGCACCTTGAAAGGCAATGCTGAGGCCTATAGGTAGCTGCAGATCATTGAAGCTTATGTCTGGTGTGTCAAACCATTCATCGATGAAGTTGTGGATGATGGCGACATCAAACAGAGGCAGATTGTTGAAGATTTCAGCCTCCTCCTTGCTCTTGATGAGCTTCTCAAGAGCATCATCTCCAAGATCTTCATCGCTTGAGAGATCAATGGCTTCGCAGCGCAGAATGTCAGCAGCTGTGAGCTCTTTGCCTGTGTGTGGCTGAGGCTTCTTGGCTTCTTGGGGCTTGGACACTCGTGATAAGCCTTCTGACTGCACACTGGCTTCAGGAGGTGCAGTTGCTAAAGGCTTCGCTCTTGTGATCTTGGGAGAAGCTGCTGGCTTTGAAGCTTTTGGCTTCTTCTGCTTCGGCTTCGGCGCAGCAGGGGCGTCATCTGACTCAGTATCTGCTGGAGGGTCATTCACAGCAGTCCCTTGGACTAGGATGCGAGTGATGAGGCCTGCAAGATTGGCATACGGCCCGATGATATTGGGATCAGCGTTGCGTGTGCCATCTGCCCTTGGTGAGGAGGGACCAGGGTTGAAGTCAAGCCCAAATTTCTTCTTGTTTATCTTCGCTGACTGTTGTGCAAACTGAAAGTTGCGCTTGAAGAGATTATCATCGCGGCACCAGAGAAGTGATGACGGATGTGCCTCAGCTGGCTGTGGTCCTCTCACCATGCATGGATAGAAGCCTTGAGCAATGGCTTCGGCTCTGGACCTGGGTACGAGATTTTTGTATAGTACGTCTCCCCACGGTCTCTTGATGGCGCACTTCTCCGCATATTCCTGAGTGACGAAGCGGTAGTGGAACCATTGCTCTGCCCAATATCTTTGAATCCATTGGATTCGTGTCTTGCGCTGGCCATAGCTTTCTTCAGGATCAGTTTTGTACATTTCTGCCAATTCATCAGGTAGATCTTTGGATGTTTCACCACGTCGCTGTCTGCCTCCCTTCCTTGCTGCAGTTTCTGAAGCCATGAATAACTTGGAAGGCTTCAAAATTCTCAAAGGCTTCAAAGGCTTCCTTTTGCAAGAACTGGCTTCAGGAGAGTTGATGTGATGCTGCAAGTACTCTGCAAATGAATGCAGACTATGAGAACCAAAGGATTCTCCCACGGACATGTACCTGTGACATCATTAAGGTGCGAGGGAAGGGGAAGAGGTCATATGCATTATCAGAAGATTTTGAAGATAAATCGGTTTAGAAGACACAGACGTCATTGTGCGAAGACATTCACTCACAGATAGGAAGTTGGTTCCAGATTTGAACGAACCCACAGATCAGTACAAGTGAGGAATCTAACTACCTTATGAAGCACAAGTGAATATACTAGGCATGTCATGAGATGTAGCGAGATAACTAACTGATGTGAAGAGAAACTTCTTATGGCAGAAAGTGACTAAACTGTGGGATCAAAAGAGACTGTAAAAAGAGGTTTTATTTACCCCACTTGGAACTGCTAGACGAAGTGAGAGTTGAGGTCGAGCAGTTCGATGCTCCGCGCCCTAACTTGGCGACGGAAGACACCTACGGCAACGGCGGAGAGAGCGATGTCCGCTGTCGGCGTGAAAACGGCGTCGGAGAGGTTGCGGCAGTGAAGCGCTTCGTCGCCGGCGTCGTCGAGTGCTAGCGGTGGCGCTAGGGTTCGTGCGAGGGTGGAAGAAGGAGACAATGACCGCAGTGAATCGTGTATTTATAGGGATAGAGGCGGCACTGCGCTATTACGCAGGTACCCCTGGCGGTTCGTATTTGAGGCACGCGTGGCCAGTTAGAGGAAGATTGGGGTTTGTTCCACGTCCCACGCATGCCTAAATTGTCGGGCGGTCGTTCCTGCTTCTCCGGATCTTATGTGGAGGAATGAGCATTAAAACTGGAATTTTATGGTTGTCACAATGTCTTCAGCTGACAAGGACACAGTGAAGACATTTGACAGTTTCAACAGAATGCATATGACTTGGAGAGATAGAGTTTGGGATAGGAAGCATAGAGAGGTTAGGGTCCGATCACATTCACTTAGTTCAAAAAGATTCAACCAAGAAGACATAGCTATAAGTGAATGCTGCAGAGGACAGAACATCAGTACATGTATATCCATATAATCAACGCAGTGAAGATAATCATGAAGACATACTGAGAATGAAGCCAAACCAATTGTGAAGACATTGAGAGGTAACGCCATGAGAGAAACACTTCAAAATGGAACGTTTGGTGGTGGCGTTACCCACCGTATAGGAAGTATTAGACCCAGACACGGCGCACAATTATCGTGGCGCTCCGAAGTCAAATTCCACATTAATGTATTCACACTTAGAATGTATGTCTTCATTGTTTTGAAGATATACGCTACTTCATGTGTTGCACATCTAAGTCATCAATATGCTTAAGTGTTAGGATGTGTGCCTGATCACAGGACATTTGAGGATTCCAAGATATTTAGCTCACACCGTAACTTGCAAAATCTCTTCTCATCCAAGGGCTTGGTGAAGATATCTGCCAATTGCTCTTCAGTGTTGACGTGTATGATTTCAATGTCTTCCTTCACAACATGATCTCTGAGAAAGTGATGACGAATTTCAATGTGCTTTGTCTTCGAGTGCTGAACTGGGTTGTTGGCAATCTTGATGGCGCTTTCGTTGTCGCAGTAAAGTGGCACTTGCTTCAGATGAATGCCATAATCTTTGAGTGTTTGCTTCATCCACAGAAGCTGAGCGCAGCAAGATCCAGCAGCAATGTATTCAGATTCAGCAGTGGAGAGTGATACACAGTTTTGCTTCTTTGAAGACCAACATACAAGTGATCGTCCCAGAAAGTGACATGTGCCTGATGTAGACTTGCGATCAACTTTGTCACCAGCATAATCAACATCCGAAAATCCAACCAAATCAAATTCTGAGCCCTTTGGATACCATAATCCTAGAGTTGGGGTGTGAGCCAAATATCGAAGAATTCGCTTCACAGCTAAGTGATGCGACTCCTTTGGTGTCGCTTGAAATCGAGCACACATGCAAACACTAAGCATGATATCTGGCCTAGATGCACATAAATAAAGCAAAGACCCAATCATGGAGCGGTATACCTTTTGATCGAACTCTTTACCATTGTCGTCGGGACCCAGATGATGCTTGGCTGGCATTGGTGTTGTGAAGCCTTTGCAGTCTTGCATACCGAACTTCTTCAGGCACTCTTTAAGATATTTCTCTTGAGATATGAAGATGCCGTTGCGTTGTTGCCGTATTTGAAGACCGAGGAAGAACTTCAGCTCCCCCATCATGGACATCTGATATTGCTCTTGCATCATATATCCAAACTCTTCACTATACTTCTGATTGGTGCAGCCGAAGATAATGTCATCCACATATATTTGGCACACAAACAGTTCACCATCATATGTCTTCGTGAAAAGAGTGGGATCCAGGGAACCAGGTATGAAGCCTTTGCTTTTCAGAAAGTACTTGAGTGTATCATACCAGGCCCTAGGGGCTTGTTTGAGGCCATACAGTGCCTTGTTGAGCTTGTATACCATTTCAGGATGTTTTGGATTTTCAAAGCCAGGTGGTTGTGCAACATACACTTCTTCTTCAATCTTGCCATTGAGAAAGGCACTTTTCACATCCATCTGATAGAGAAGTATGTTATGATGACTTGCATAGGCCAGCAGTATGCGTATGGCTTCAAGCCTAGCCACAGGAGCAAATGTTTCATCGAAGTCAATGCCCTCCACTTGAGTATATCCTTGAGCAACGAGACGAGCTTTGTTCCTGACAACTTGACCATGCTCATCTTGCTTGTTGCGGTATATCCATTTGGTGCCTATTATGTTGTGCTTCCGTGGATCAGGACGCTTAACCAGTTCCCATACATTATTCAGCTCAAACTGTTGAAGCTCTTCTTGCATAGCTTGAATCCATTCAGATTCCATGAAGGCTTCTTCAACTTTCTTGGGTTCTGATATTGAGACGAATGAGAAATGCCCACAGAAGTTTGTTAGTTGAGTTGCCCTTGAACGAGTGAGTGGACCAGGTGCATTGATGCTGTCAAGTATTTTGTCAATTTGTACTTCATTTGCAACACAAGGGTGTGTGGGGCGAAGACTTTGCTCTTGCTGATCTATGTGGTCATTTAAAGGTATATCTTCGGGCTGAGCATTGTCTT
Source organism: Triticum urartu (assembly GCF_056163025.1). Classification (NCBI taxonomy): domain Eukaryota; kingdom Viridiplantae; phylum Streptophyta; class Magnoliopsida; order Poales; family Poaceae; genus Triticum; species Triticum urartu. The sequence goes on along the minus strand of NC_141873.1, from coordinate 364,323,188 downwards.
CATGTGGATCAGGTGCTGAGATGATAAGTTCTTCCTCAGGATGAGCTTCAGAAGGTACAATTTCTCCAGTTCCCATAAGCTTGATTGATTCATTTGCTGGAACTTCATCTAGCACATTTGACAATTGCTCTCTTTGTGATCCATTGGTTTCATCAAATCGCACATCCACTGTTTCAACCACTTTGTAGTGGAAGAGATTGAAGACTCTGTAGGAGTGCGGATCCTTTCCATATCCAAGCATGAAGCCTTCATGTGCTTTTGGTGCAAACTTTGAGGTGTGGTGTGGGTCCTTGATCCAGCATTTTGCGCCAAATACTCTGAAGTAACTGACATTTGGCTTCTTGCCAGTTAGGAGTTCATAAGATGTCTTGTTCAGAAGCTTGTGAAGATAAACATGATTGATTGTATGGCATGCAGTATCAATGGCTTCAGTCCAGAATTTTCTTGGAGTCTTGTATTCATCCAGCATGGTTCTGGCCATCTCAATGAGTGTTCTGTTCTTGCGTTCGACGACGCCATTCTGCTGTGGCGTGTATGGAGCTGAGAATTCATGTGTGATGCCCAAGGTATCCAGATATGTATCAAGGCCAGTGTTCTTGAATTCAGTGCCATTGTCACTTCTCATGTGCTTTATCTTGGCGCCAAAATTGTTCATAGCTCGATTTGCGAAGCGTCTGAAGACATCCTGCACTTCAGTCTTGTAAAGAATTATGTGCACCCAAGTATATCTAGAATAATCATCAACAATTACGAAGCCATAGAGGCATGCAGAAGTAGTAAAAGTTGAGTAGTGAGTGGGACCGAAAAGATCCATGTGGAGCAGTTCGAAGGGTTGAGTAGTGGTCATGATTGTCTTCGAAGGATGTTTTGCCCTTTTCATCTTCCCTGCTTCACAGGCACCGCATAAGTGATCTTTCTTGAACTTGACGCCTTCGATGCCTATGACGTGCTTTTTCTTCGCAAGGGTGTGGAGGTTCCTCATGCCAGCATGCCCAAGCCTTCGATGCCAAAGCCAGCATTCTGAAGCTTTTGCAAGAAGACATACTGCAAGTTGTGGTCCTGCTGAGAAATCTACCACATACAAATCACCTTTCCTATACCCTTCAAACACTAGAGATTTGTCAGATTCCATTAGCACCAGGCAGCGATATTTGCCAAACATTACAATCATATTCAAATCGCAAAGCATTGAGACAGACATTAAGTTGAAGCCAAGGGATTCAACAAGCATGACTTTATCCATGTGTTGATCCTTTGAGATTGCAACTCTACCTAGACCCAATACCTTACTTTTACCAGTGTCAGCGAATGTAATGTGGCTCTTGTCGGATGGACGTAAAGTTGAGTCCATAAGAAGGCTTCTTCTGCCAGTCATGTGATTTGTACACCCACTGTCAATAATCCATTCTGAAGACTTTGAAGTCTCTGGTGTCGTACCCTATAGTGCAGTTAGGGGGATAGGATTCACGAAGAGTGTTGTGAAGCATAAACATTTGGCGAACCAGTGGGTTATGAAAACTTAAATCCAGATTAGGACTATTGGGGAGAGTAGCATGCGATTCAGGAACGAAGTACATAATGATGCCATTTGGGCAGTTTATCTTGCGCCCCACAAGATTTTTATGGTCCCCAGCAATAGCATCAGAAGATTTTGTTTTTGTGCTGGAGACCTTTCCCTGCAAAAGAGAGTTAAGCTTTCTTAACCACCCACATCTTCAAGGGTGGCTTAGAAGCTATGAGTCTAAGTGCAGCATCTGAGAATTTTGGCTTTGAAGCCTTAGCAAACAGTCTAGCAGGGGAACAATAATACTCATAGGCATAAGCAGAATAATGTTTGGTCATATGAACATGACGGTTCGATGAACCGCTCTCATATTCATATGCCTGAGTGTGGTTTCCCTGCAAAACATTTGCGTTAGTGTGACTCAGGTGAGTCCTCTGTCTGTATGAAGCCTTTTGACCGAGGTTTGTCTTCTTCAAGTGAGGTGTCATGAAGACATTCACAGGAAGATTTTCCAGACATGTTTTCGGAACCCAGATCTTCTTCATAGGCGGTCCATTCCTGCAATTAGTACCAATGTACCTGGCAAACACTTCACCATTCTGATTCTTAAACAGTTTATAGTTTGCATCAAAGGATTCATCAATGACAATTGGATTAGCACAAGTGAAGCCAGATAAATTGGATGGATCTGCTGAAAGTTCCTTTGCAGCAACCCATGTAGTTTTGGGGTACTGCTCAGGTTTCCAGCAAGAACCATCTGCATTGATTTTCCTCATGAACCCAACACCCTCTTTCCTAGGGTTTCGGTTCAGAATATGCTTCTTAAGGACATCACATAATGTTTGATGTCCTTTCAGACTTTTGTACATCCCTGTTTCAAGCAATGTCTTCAACCTAGCATTCTCATCAGCAATAGCAGTGGTATCCTCAGCAGAGGGATTAGTTGCCACATCAACAGTTCAAGATATTGGAACAGTAGTAGCAGTGGAACATTCAGCAACAGAATTAGCATTATTACGCTCAATGCATTTAAGACATGGTGGTTCAAATCCTTCTTGAGCGGGACTGATCTGTTCGGCGCGAAGTGACTCGTTTTCCTTTTGAAGATCTTCATGAGCCACCCTCAATTTCTCAAGTTCTTGCTTCCTTTGAAGATAGTCATTGGAAAGCTTTTCATGAGTTGTTGAGAGAGTATCATGACGATCTTCAAGTTCCTGATACTTAACGTGAAGGTTTTTTATGTCTTCAATTAAGGATTCAGATCGAGTCATTTCAGCACCCAACAGATCATCGCTTCTGTCTAACAGTTTTTGAATATGTTCCATAGCTTTCTGTTGTTCAGTTGCAATTTTAGCAAGTGTTTTGTAGCTAGGTTTTGAATCACATTCAGAGTCATCGTCACTGGTTGTTTCATAGCGAGTGGTGCGTGTGTTTACCTTGGCACCGCGTGCCATGAAGCAGTAGGTAGGAGTGGAGTCGTTCTTGTCATTTGCGTCGGTGTCGGTGATACAGTTATTGTCTTCAGTGTTGAAGATGGACTTGGCGACGTGTGCTGTAGCCAGATTCACAATGCCAGAATCAGACTCCTCCTCAGACTCCACCTCTGCCTCCTCAGATGCGGACTCCTCTTCTGAGTCCATCTCCTTTCCAACAAATGCACGTGCCTTGCCAGATGAGCTCTTCTTGTGTGATGAAGACTTTGATGAAGACTTGGAAGAAGACTTTGAGTGTTTCTTCTTCTTCTTGTCGTCAGAATCATATTCCTTGCTCTTCTTCTTCCTTCTGTTCTCATTGTCCCACTGTGGACACTCAGAGATGAAGTGCCCAGTTTTCTTGCACTTGTGACATGTTTTCTTCTTGTAGTCATGAGCAGAAGCCTCATCATCCCTTGAGCTTGATCGTGAAGATTTTCTGAAGCCTTTCTTCTTGGTGAATTTTTGAAACTTCTTCACTAGCATTGCAAGTTCTCTTCCAATGTCTTCAGGATCATCAGAATTGCAGTCAGATTCTTCTTCAGATGAGGAGACAGGTTTTGCCTTCAAGGCACGAGTTCGCCCATAGTTTGGACCGTAGATATCTCTTTTCTCAGAAAGCTGAAACTCATGTGTGTTGAGCCTCTCAAGTATGTCAGACGGATCGAGTGTCTTGAAATCAGGACGTTCTTGAATCATCAGGGCTAGAATGTCAAACGAACTATCAAGTGATCTCAGCAGCATCTTGACGATTTCATGTTTGGTGATCTCAGTGGCGCCGAGGGCTTGAAGCTCATTTGTGATGTCAGTGAGCCGGTCAAATGTGTGCTGGACATTCTCATTATCATTTCGCTTGAAGCGGTTGAAGAGGTTGCGAAGAACACTGATTCTTTGATCTCTCTGGGTTGATATGCCTTCATTAACTTTGGAGAGCCAGTCCCAGACCAGTTTGGATGTCTTCAAGGCACTCACACGGCCATACTGTCCTTTGGTCAGATGACCACAGATGATATTCTTGGTAGTAGAGTCCAGTTGAACGAACTTCTTGACATCAGCAGCAGTGACACCTTCTCCAGCCTTGGGAACACCGTTTTTGACGACATACCATAGGTCGACGTCAATGGCTTCAAGATGCATGCGCATCTTATTCTTCCAGTAGGGATATTCAGTTCCATCGAAGACGGGGCAAGCAGCGGAGACTTTGATTATCCCTGCAGTCGACATAGCTAAAACTCCAGGTGGTTAAACCGAATCACACAGAACAAGGGAGCACCTTGCTCTGATACCAATTGAAAGTGCGTTATATCGACTAGAGGGGGGGTGAATAGGCGATTTTTATGAACGTCTTCAATACGTGAGAGTTATGAAGACAAACAGTGAAGATTATACCTATTACTATGCAGCGGAAGTTGGATTACACGAGGCCAGCCATGGTCATGTATTCAATAGAGTGAAAGCGCAATGACAAACAGCTTCAGTGTAATAAGGATCAGGTAGGAAGAAGTTATGAAGCCGAACAGATCATACATTCATGTTGTGAAGACAAAAGATAAAGCAAGCATGCAATGGCTTCACAATGAATAACTGTAAGTGAAAGGAAGTGAAGATGAAACTAGTGACACGTTGAAGACAATGATTTGTTGAACCAGTTCCAGTTGCTGTGACAACTGTACGTCTGGTTGGAGCGGCTAGGTATTTAAACCAAAGGACACACAGTCCCGGACACCCAGTCAAGGACACTTAGTCCAAGACACCCAGTCCTCACCGTTTTCTCCTTGAGCTAAGGTCACACAGACCTCGCCCAATCACTCAAGTAAGTCTTCAAGGTAGACTCCCAAACCTTCACAGACTTCGTTCACTGGCAATCCACAATTTCTCTTGGATGCTCAGAACGCGACGCCTAACCGTCTGGAGGATGCACAGTCCTCAAGTGTAATAAGTCTTCAAATCACACAGACACGAAGACTTAAGTGATGCCCAATTTACTCTGGCTCTGGGTGGTTAGGGCTTTTCTCCTCACTAGGAATTTTTCTTTCAAAGGCTTCGAGGTGGGTTGCTCTCAAATGACAAAAGCCGTGCGCTGAAATCTGAGCAGCCCCAGTTTATGGTTGTGGGGGTGGACTATTTATAGCCACTTGGCAGCCTGACCTGATATGTCCGAAATGACCCTGGGTCACTAAGGAACTGACACGTGTACCAACGGTCGAATTTTGAACTCAGACGGCAACTTTACTTGGGCTGCAAGTAAAGCTGACTTGTCTGACTCTGGACAAGATTTTCTCTGAAAGTCTTCGCTCGAAGACATAGGATTTGAATTAGGCATCACTACAGTCATTCTGACTGGTTCTTTTGGACCCACTTAACAGTACGGTGATTCCTATGACACTACATAAATGAAATAAAACTACGAAGGATCTAAGTCTTCGAGTTCAATAAGCTTCATAGGGAGTCTTCTCATGTCATTGTCTTCAATATGAATATCTTCATAAACCACCATTGTCTTCAATGTCTTGGTACATTTTAGGGGTCATCTCTGGTAATAAAACCGAATCAATGAGAGACTTCTACCTGTGTTTGCCTGCAATTCTCACAAACACGTTAGTCCCTCAACTAGGTTTGTCGTCAATACTCCAAAACCAACTAGGGGTGGCACTAGATGCACTTACAGTTATGACTCCTCCCTCGCCGGTTCACCTCCCTCCACTGATTGGAAGCCGGGCTTGGACCAATCAAAGCCATCCAGAGCAACGAACTCAGCTTCATCGTCAATTAGACTAGTCGGGTCAATTTCTGGGGTAAAGGAGTGTTGGCGAACTGGTGGGATAAGATATGTCACTTTATACGAGGGAGTCGCCATCTTCTTATTATCAACGTCAAAATCCGGCTGATATTTATCAATGTTGGTTTCCTCGCCAAGGATGGTAGCATGAGGAAGAACTCCCCTCACACAAGAAACAAAGTCATCTTGATCAAACGGAGTCCCATCTTACTTCAAGGGAGGGTACCCTTTGGCTACGTCCGCCGGGTCTAGCTCCGGCACCCGGGCTTTGGAGCGACTTAGGGTAGTTAAGGCTCCGACTCTTGCACAAGACCGCTTGACCTCTTGGAATCTGGCGGGTAAAATAGATAGCTGCTTCAAAACGTCACTCAAGAGGTTGGGTCCTTGGTTGGCTGGGAAGATAATAGCAAGCGCTCGTTGAGCCCAAGTATATAGTTGCTCCACCAAGGTGTAAACCGCCTTGAGTTTTGTCATGCTGTTTTGACTCAGATTGTTACTCCGTGGACCTATGAGTATTTAAAAAAAAGGGTTAAGCAGGCGGCTTATATTTCTGTCGAAAACAGAGTGTAAGTAACTAATGCAAATGACTCACCAAAGATTGCGGAGAGCATCTGAGACACATGGTTTTTTTAAGCCGGTGAGCTCCATGGTGACCTCCTTGAGAGCCGCTTCCGCTGTCTCATCACGCTGTATCAGCAAGGTTTTCTCATCGGCCCAGGATTTCTTCTTCGCATCAAAATTGGTCTTCAGTTTCTCAGCTTCAGAGAGGCTCAACTGGAGTTTGGAGTCAGCATTCTTTATCTCCACCTCTTGATCCGCTAGCCGGGTCTTTGCATCAGTCAATTGAGAACCCAATTCAGTTAGGGCGGTCCACAAACATGCACAGGTGTGTTAAAATTTATTTCCATCAAGGTTATAATGATTAAAGTCCCAAGTGCTTTGCAAAGCAACACCACTAGGCACTTGGGGGCTAATGTCTGCCAAAGCAATTTAAAAAAAAATACAAAATGGCTCTTCTATGTTTAAAGTCCCAAGTGTTTTACAAGTAAGAACACTTGGCACTTGGGGGCTAATGCATGATATTAAGAAAGTTTTTTCATGTTGAGCCGGATCATACTATTTGTTTGGACTGATTCCAAACAGTTATGAAGTCAAGTACCGGCTCATTCATGATAAAATGAGCCGGCCCTTGGGGACTACAGGTGAAATTTATGCTAGACTTAAGGAAAATCTAAGACAGAGCATCAACCTATATCACAAGTCTACAGATCATTCAGGTTCATCATAATCTGGAGACTTGGGGCCTGGCAGAGCATATGTAAGATAGTGAAAGCCGGAGAATGTACCTCATACTTCAGTTGCAGTTGCTTGACCATCTCAATTTTCGAGTCATGGTTGGAATGCACATGACTGAGGTATCCATATAACACGTCACTAACATTCAGGTGAGTGTAGTGAGAGACGTCAAAACGCACCTTCTGCCTTTCTAAAGCCTCTTGCTTGGCAGAGTGCCGGGCCATTACAGTGGGGTTGCCCGGCTCAACGAATCGACTACCAGTAATTAAGACATCATTGTTAGAAGTCGTTGGCGGGTTTGCTGAGCTAGATGGCTCAGTGGTAGACGGATTGAGAATGGTCTCATCAACTGACGGCTCAGGAGGATCTGATTGAACGTGGACAGCAGGGTCTTTTGGTGCTTCAGATTGTTCAGGAGGAGTTGCTATTGCCGGTTCAGGAGCAGGGTATTTCGGGTCTTCCGCCGGTTTATCCACCTTGGCTTTCTTGGACTTTGCTTGACCGCTAAGAAGGATTTCATGAGTTAGTATAATGATGCAGATTTAAAGATGCAGAAGAAAGATAATTTCCCTTACCCAGGGGCAGTCTTGAAAGCCGGGAATTGAGTTTGTGAAGAATTGCCAGAAGAGCGAGAAACCTCCTGCAAAAGTAAAATAAAGTTAACAGAGTAAGGAAATAGATTCATTGATAAAAGCAAGAGACAAAGGTGAAAGAAACCTCATTCTGGCGTTTTCGAGGAGTTTTTTTGTAAGCCGAAGGGCAGTTCATTGTCGTCATCAGTCCGGGCCTGACGGCGGCTCTCATGTTGCTTCTTTTTCAAAAGAAAATGAGGATCCAAATAAGCCAAAGGGTGTGAAAACCTTACTTTCCAGGTTACCAGTCGAGGTTTCGGTCTTGGCAAAGGTTTTGAGTCGGAGGAAATAGTTACCTCTTCTTCTACTGCCTGGCTGGCTCCCGTGTCATCCTGGCAATAGTCAGTGTCAATAAGGTTGTTAAAAAACAGGCCAAGGGAGTCAAGGGCTACCTCCGACTCAGAAACGTCATCCAGCTTGAACATATCAGAAGCAGTCTTTTTCTTCTTGGACTTTCGGGTTGTCTCCCTGGCGGCTATGGCAGCGGCTCTAACCTTCTTGGCGGCTTCATGAGCATATTTGGCCTTCCAAAAGTCGGATTTGGCCTATAGGCAAATAACAGGTTAAAAGTCATGCAAGTATTTAACTACTGAAGAAAAAAAGGAGGTCAAGGGGGTTCACCTCTGGTGCCGGGTTAAGTTTATAGAAAGGATTTAATCCAACCTTACTGGAGTCCTCTTATTTCCTGTTCACGAGGATGGTTGACATTGCAATAATGTCTTCTTTAGTCAGTTGACGCAGAGGGTCATCTGGGCCTCCGCCATATTTATACATCAAGTTGGACCGGCAGCTCAGAGGAATGACCCGCCATGCGATCCAACAACGGATCGGATCAACTCCGATTAGGCCATTTCCCAATAAGGCTTGAATCCTTTTGATGGAAGGGATAAGCTTCTTACACTCAGCAGCAGTCAGCTTGTCAGGGAGCACAAACTTAGAGTCAAGACGCTCCATGCGATAACCCGGCAGTGGCTTTTCATCAGCTGGTGAAGTGTCTTCGCAGTAAAACCAAGTTTGGTTCCAATCCTTGGGATGGCTTGGTAAGACTACTAAGGGAAAGCCAGCGCCTTGTCGGCGCTGAATCGAAATTCCACCAAGTTCCAAGCTAGGACCGTTGGTGCATTCATTCTGGCGGTTTAGATAGAAATACTCTCTGAAGAGTTCAACAGTCGGTTCTTCTTGAAGATAAACCTCACAGAGAACTTGAAAATTGCAGATGTTGGATATGGAGTTGGGTCCAAGATCTTGAGGATGAAGTTTGAAAAAATGTAGAATGTCTCTGAATAACTTTGAACCGGGTGGTGAAAAACCCCGATTCATGTGATCAGTAAAAATGATGACTTCACCGTCTTTGGGCTGAGGCCGTTCTTCGTCCGGGTCAGGAGCACGATAGGACATAATATTCTTCTCCGGCAAGTATGCGATGGTGACAAAATCTTTCAAAGTGTCATCAGTAATGGTGGAAGGGAGCCAGTTGCAGACTGTTGGCACTTTTGACGGCATGTTGAAAAAGGACAAGCTGAAAAGAAAGCAATTTGCCAGTTCAAATTAATTGGTGGAGTTCCAGGTTAATGATTATAGTACAGATGAGTAATGGCGGCTTAAGTAAGGGCTAATGATATATAAAGGAAAAATGAGCCGGCATGATGAGCCGCCATGACTAAGGATATTCAAAGGTTGCCTGAGTCAGAATTGGCACAGTGCTGAGATAAACAGGTTTCACAAGTTGTTTCTATTATTTTGGATCAAGATGGTTCAAAAAATAAAAATAAATCTAGACCTAAAAACCAGCACAAAGGAGTTCATCAGTTCTAAGGAGGCCTTTGTACGAGAAAAAGGGATCTGCTAGTGTCTGGAATGGATACAAAACAACTACCGCATGAGTTCTATACTTCCTTTAGATCAAAGGAGGATGCGGTGGAGAAACTACAAAGAAACTGCGACGAACGGCGAAGAACACAGAAGGATCTCACAAACCCTAAATGCTGATCTAAGGTATGGGAAAGCAGGGACTTACGAATGCAGATCTACTGTGGATGATCGCCTCTGTTCTCTGGACAAGCTCAGGGTGATGCAGCGGCCGAGCATGAGGATGACAGTGAGCGCTGCGGCGGCGGCGGAGCTCGAGCTACAGAAGGGTTGCGAGAGGAAGAAGGAGAAGACTGAGGAAGGCCGGTCATACCTATTTATAAGGGGATAGGTGAACAGGCAGGCGCGAAAATCAAGGAAGGCCAAAATAATAGTTATCCAGCTAAATGGACGCCTCGATTTTCGAAAGACATTTACGATAAGGATCCGTTAGAAGATGACGTTGTGGCGGTTTTCTTAGAAATTCGGAGATGACATCATGGCGGGTTAGAAGGCTTTCGCAGCAGTAATAGATGGATTTTTTCTAAGTGTTGGAGATTGACAAGATCAAAGTTCAAATCAACCTGGGGCCTAATGTTGGGGATATGACTATCAGGCATGACCCGCCCAGGAGGGGCCGGGTCAATAGCAATGGCGGGTTAACTAAAGGAAGCCCGAAGAGTACACAAAGTGACGGTTTATGATAAGGTTTGTAGTAGGCCGAAGCCCAGAGGCGGCTTAAGGCCCATGAGTATAAACCGCCATGTATGATAAGACTTGTAAAGTAAGGCATGTAAAAGACGTCACCGAGCCGGACACGTTGATGAGCCGGCCGGGACTCTGTAGGCCACAGGGCCTCAACCCATGTATATAAGGGGACGACCCGGCGGCGGCTTAGAGGAGAGAGACAACAGATCGAGAGCCAAGCTAGCGTATTTTCGCTCCTTGGTCATCGAAACCCAGCAATACCACAACAACTGAACTAGGCTTTGCCTTCACTGCAAGGGGCCGAACCAGTATAAACCTCTCGTGTCCTTTGTCCCGATTAACCCCTTTAAGCTTCCTAGTTGCGATGGCTCCACGACTAAGTCCTTTCACTAGGACATCTGCCGTGACAATTCCATGACAGCGTGTGTGTGTGACAGGTCCGGATACTATCATCGCATCCGAAGACTATCTTGAAGTTTGAATAGAAGGGAACCCGCCTTGCAATGCCGAAGACAATCTGCGCGACGGACTCCTCGTCATTGAAGCCAGGTTTAGGGGCTACTGAGGGAGTCCTGGACTAAGGGGTCCTCGGGCGTCCGACCTGTTATCCATGGGCCGGACTGATGGGCTGTGAAGACATGAAGGCCGAAGACTGCATCCGTGTATGGATTGGACTCTCCTTGGCGTGGATGGCAAGCTTGGTGACCGACTATGAAGATTCCTTCTTATGTAACCGACTCCATGTAAACCCTAGATCCCCCTGGTGTCTATATAAACCAGAGGGGTTAGTCTGGAAAGCATATACTCATTACCATAGCCATACATGTTAGATTTCTAGGGTTTAGCCATTACGATCTCGTGGTAGATCAACTCTTGTAACACTCATATTCATCAAGATCAATCAAGCAGGACGTAGGGTATTACCTCCATAGAGAGGGCCCAAACCTGGGTAAACATCATGTCCCCCATCTCCTGTTACCATCGATCCTAGACGCACAGTTCGGGACCCCTACCCGAGATCCGCCGGTTTTGACAACGACACCCGCGTCTTGGCTCGTCCTCAAACATTTGGAATTTCGGTTTTTAAATCCCCGTAAATCCTAAACTCACGAGAAAGTCATCAAAGGTGGCATGGTGTCACATAGGCACATATATGTCGTGGTAAAAACATTGTCCAATTTGGGCCAAGCTTTATTAGAAACGTCTTACAAAAACTAGAGCTTCTCTCAAAGAAGCCTCCTCGTTTCGATAGGGAAACGTGTTCCCCTTGTGGGCGAAACGTAATCACTGCCTCTTTTCGCCTTGTATTTTCTTCCACGGGCAACATGGAACGACATGATATCCATGTTGAAATGTAAACTTATTTAGGGTTCGTTTGGCCTTTTTATATATACACTAATTGAGTTCCCTAGGCATTTAATGTCCATAATTCTAATACGAACTACAAATACATGCTCGAGTTCACCAAAATGGCTAGACAAATTATAAATGTGTCCTTTAGTGCATATTTAGGTCCCATGCCAGGAATGGGAACGAATTACGACCGTACCGGTGTCCTGGCTCGTCCTCAAACATTTCGAATCTTAGTTTTTAAGTCCCCATAAATCCAAAACTCACCAGAAAGTCATCAAAGGTGGCATGGTGTCACGTCATGGCACATATATTTCATGGTAAAAACATTGCCAATTTGGGCCAAGCTTTCTTACAAACTCTTACAAACCGGAGCCTATCGCAAGAACCCTCGTGGTTTCGATAGGGAAACGTGTCCCCTTGTGGGCCAAACGATAATCACTCCCTCTTCTAGCCTTGTATTTTCTTCTACACACAACACAGAACAATGGGAGATTCGCACTGAACTTTGAAATTATTCAGGGTTCGTTTGACCTTTTTTATTCATTATGAGTTTTCTAGGCAATTTAATGTCGATAATTCAAATCCGAACTACAAATACATGCTCCAGTGCACCAAAATGGCTAGAAAAAACGTACATGTTTCCTTGGGGTGCATGTTTAGGTCCCATGGAACGAATGAGAACGAATTCAACCATCTCGCCGTCCTGGCTTGGCCACAAACATTGTGAATCTCATTTTTAAATCTATGTAAATCCAAAACTCACTAGGAAATCATGAAACTTGGCATGGTGTCACTACATGGTACATATAATTGTCCAATTTGGGCGAAGCTATATTACAAGCCTCTTACAAACCGGAGCCTGTCGCAACCATGGTGGTTCCTGTAGGGAAACATGTCCCTCTTGTGGGTGAAACGATAACCGGTGGCTCTTCTCGCCTTGAACTTTGTTTTCCACATGCAACATAGAATAACAGGAGTGTGGGGCTTAAATTTGAAACTGTTCAGGGTTCATTTGGCAATTGTATATATATATATTACTAATTACTAAGTTTTCTACGCATTTAATGTAGTCCATTATTCAAATTTGAACTACAAGCACTTGCTCCAGTGAGGCAAAATGGGTGGGAAATCGTACATGTGTCATTGGGTGCATGTTTAGGTCTCATTTAAGGAATGGGAATGAATTACAAACTTGTCGTCGTCCTGAACATTGAGAATCTCGGTTTTTAAATCCTAGTAAATTAAAAACTCACCCAAAAAATAATAAACTTGGCATGTTTTCATGACATGGCACATATATGCTGTGGTAAAAAAATGTCAAGTTTGAGAAGAGGCGCACACATTAGTAGGCAACGAAGTCCTTTTTGAAACAAAAAGCTGACACGTTAATATCACAAATGGTTGTATTATATTAACTGTGTCGATATTTAACCATACTCGGTGGCATGTGTGCAGCTGTTTGATTAGACGGGACGAGCGTGAGAAGTCCGCCATGCAGGCTCGACGGGACGCATGCGACTAGTCCGCCGCGCAGGCTCGATGGGACGCGTGCATCCTGTCCACCTCGCAGGCTCGACGGGACACGTGCGAGCAGCAAGGCCGCCCATGATCACCAGGAAGCGAGCTCTTTGACCTCCATGCACCAGCCATCGCCCGCCTCGCTCACAACTTCTCCATTAATGGGTTAATTAAAGCACCTGGATGGAGGGTGTTTGCTTGTGATCCCATGGCAACATTTTCTTTGTTCGTGTTTTCAACTCGTATTCCGCCCTAATTTAAATTGCCACATAAGGCAACGGGTAATACGACCACAAATAAAATGGCAACGGATAATACGATGACAAATTTACAATGGTGCAGATAATAATTGTCTTACATATTCCAGATAATTTAAAATGCCACATGCGGCAAAGCCCGGAAGACACAGGGGCAAGAGAAGAAGGAAATTGCAGACAACTATCTGGGTCACTATTGTCGCTACTCGTCGATGGATCGCCGGGTGATGAAATCCTCCAGCTCCTTCTTCAATTCCTCATGACTTTGCTTGAAAGCAGCCACGGATTCCTCCACCTCCTGCTCGTGCTCGATCCGAAGCTTCGACAACCCACCCATCAGTTCCTCGACGGCCGCTTTCAGCGTCATCTCCGAGGCATCTTCCAGCCGGCAGCCTCCTCCTCCTTCTTGACGAGCAACTTGAGGAGCTTCACGTTGTCACCCATGAGTTGCTCGACGAGGCTGGTCACCTTGTCAACCGAGGCATTCCTGATCTTGAGCAGCTTCATCAAGCCATCGACCAACTCCTGCTGCATAGTGACACCAGCGAGAATGTCGTCGTCGCCGGCGAAGGACTTCAGGAATGCCGGCTCATCGCGATGACCTACGCCGTGAATGCGCTTGTGAGAGCCCTCGCGTGCTCGTGAGTGCTCGTTCGAGGGCTCCGCGGCGCGCCGGGACATCTCTGTTGCGGCTGCGGCTTCGCGGCGGGACCTCTCTAGTGCTTCCGCGGCCTTGGTCTTTGCTGCACGGTTATATGTCCACCCTAAACTCCTCCTACCAGTCATGGCGGAATGACTTGACAGGAAAGACCAGTTTTGTGGGTGTTGAGGAGAGGGACTATGAAGTTATTTTCGAGTGGGTAGTTTTTATAGCCCGATGCTAAGTGTGAACACATATTAGTTTGATAGATGTGAACATATTTGCAATTACTTATTGTGTTGTAATGTGCAATGTGACGATAAAAAGGTCAAAATTTATTGATGGCAGAAGGTTGACCATGTGGTTGCTCGCTGTTGAGGCGGCTACGGGGCGCTCCGCTCTGGCGTCCCTGTGCACGCTCTGCTCGCCGCTAAGGAAAATTTATAATGGCAACCGTTAATTATTCTTAATAATCGTCTTACATATTCAGGATAATTTAAAATGCCACATGCGGCAAGGCCCAGAACACTCACGACCTACATATGCATACAATTAGAATAAAATATAAGCTAAAAGGATGAGCTGGTGGCCTTCCGACGATGGTCATCTCGGACTCCATGATCAGCATGGCACCCTTGCGGCTGTTCACTCCAAGTGTCCTGACCCGCCTCCACCTATGGAGCTGCTGGCACTGGGAGGCTCTTGGGACTATTGGGCCTCTTCTAGAAGAGCTTGATAGCGTGCAATTACATGCATGACAACTCCGGGGAACCGCTCCATTTCCATGTCTCTGGCCTGGTAGCGAATTCCGTCCATCACCTGCATCCTCAAGATATCACGTTGGGGATGTTCTAATTTGTCAGGGACGTCAACTCCGCCAAGGATGCGCTCGAGCCTGGCCACCACACCATCGAGATCGAGGTTGACACGGCCGCCGCGAGCAATGATGAAGCCGCAGGATGCCTTTGTCTTGACTGAATCGTAGAGGTCCTTTGCACATTCCTTGCGGCGCATCAGGCTCTCGATGAGCACTGGTGATGGCGGCTCTTCGGGTGGGTCATCGATCATGCCACCGAGCAGCTCTAGATATTTTGCACGGTGGATGGCAAACTTCTCATCACACCTCCTCTGCAATATGTTGATTGTGCTCCCAAGGACTGTCATGCCGATAGCGCTGCCGATGGGCCATAGTGCTTGCACCGGCCGATGAAGCTCTTGCTCCCCGACCTGCTCCGGCTCATTCTCCTCGTGAAGATGTAACGCGGGTAGGCCTCGACGTCGAAGATTTGGATGTTGCCTGGCATTCTTGGAATAACTAACGGTGCATTGCTGCCTGGGTTATATGCAGCAAGCCGTTAGCTGGTGGCGGGAAACAGGTGAGGGAACATGCGTGGATTTTACAATTCCCCCATGTGGAGCACTGAAAGCATTCAGTGGAGCGTGGGAAGACTAAGTGGAGCACACACACAACCCGAATACCGTATCCGCTGCCACGTGTTATTTATCACACAAGTGTTAACATAAGGAAACATATGTGTAAATTACTAATCATCGCACACGAGTACTCGCAAACGCATTGTGTGCGATACTCCTAGCCACTGAAAGCAACTAGTTTGCATTTTCCAAAGTTTTTTGTACACACAGAATCGCACATGAGCTAACAGTATTAACAGTCTGTGTTGTAATTTCTCATCGCAAACAGTTGATCCGAGTCGGGTGTTTGCCATGTATCATACACATCTTCTTAAGTCGAACCATTTTTGTTGTGTTCACTAATCAAAAAACAGTTTGTTCGAGTGAACCGTATGCCCTATATCACACACACCTTGATCTGACTAACCATTTCTATTGCACTCCCTAATAGCAAACAGTTCATCGGAGCGAACTGTATATCGTATATCGCACACACATTGATATGGCTGTCCGTTTCTGTTGTTCTGCCTCATCGCAAACAGTTCGAACGGGTTAACCGTGTGCCCTGAATTGCACACGCAACTAAAATCTGAACCGTGTTTGATGGCTCTGCCAACACAAACGTTTTGCACCTTTTTTGACGGGTTTTTTTACATCCCAATTTGTGATTAATGCATCACACACAGTTTTGTCAAAGGGTCTCTGATCGTAGTGTCGCGTTAGCAGCATCCTGCAATAGTGTTAGTATGATTTTTTATAGAATATTTGAGAATTGCTGGCACTGAGAAAACACTAGGGGGCCTCACCAGTGGGCTACAAGGATGGAGCGCGCGCCCCTATCATGTGGGCCCCACGTGGGCCCCCTCCACTTATTCCAGCACCCATCCACTTCGTCTTCCTCCAAAAAAGTCATCCCATAGCTCAAACCCGTGTTCCTGCTCATTTTGCTGCCATTTTCGATCTCCTTTCTCAAAGCTCCATTCACAAAGCTGCTTTGGGGATTGTTCTTTGGTATGTGACTCCTCCAATGGTCCAATTAGTTTTTGTTCTAGTGCTTTTTTTGTTGCAAATTTTTGCTGCTGTGGTGACCTTGTTCTTGAGCTTGCATGTCAATTTTTTATGGCCCAAAGTAGTTTTGATGCATGATATAGCCTCTAGGTACTTGTAGGAGTAGTTGCTATCAATTTTTTGAGTTTGGTTCACTTTTATTTTGAGTCACTAAAAATTTCAAAAAAATTCAATGGAAGAAAATGATGAGGAGATTGTTGGGAGGCTCCTCGAGCCGAGGTTCGAAGGAAAAGGAAAATGAGGAGAAAGGTGTCGGAGGCGAGAGTGGCTAGTTTACATTTTCCTGTTTTGCTGTAATGCCCTGGATACAACTTTCCATATTTGTACTCCGACTATTGCCTTTTCCGGAGTTGCGATATGAGATTCCCTTCGTGGTTGGGTTTTGTCTTCGTTTTGCATTTTGTCCATGCCATGCATTTCATATCATGTCATCATGTGCATCGCATTTGCATACATGTTCGTCTCATGCATCCGAGCATTTTCGCCGTTGTCCGTTTTGCAATCCGACACTCCCACGTCCTCCGGCGCCCCCTTTTGCCTCTTTTCATGAGCGGGTGTTAAACTTTCTCGGAATGGACCAAGATTTGCCAAGCGGCCTTGGTACACCACCGATAGACCGCCTGTCAAGTTTCATGCCATTTGATGTCTGTTTGATACTCCAACGGTTAACCGGGGAACCGTAAAGGCCTTGTGTGTGTTGTAGCCCAACACCCCTCCAAAACGGCCCAATAACCCTTCCAAACCACTCCCATGTCCTCCATCGTCAGATCACGATCGCGTGGACGAAAACTACACCTTATTTGTACACTCCTACCTTCTTCTAGGTATAAATATGTGCACCCCGTCAAATTCACGGACGAAACCCTAGCTTCTTCCTCCTCCCGCCGACGGACATGTCCACCCCGCCTC
This sequence comes from Triticum urartu, assembly GCF_056163025.1. Classification (NCBI taxonomy): domain Eukaryota; kingdom Viridiplantae; phylum Streptophyta; class Magnoliopsida; order Poales; family Poaceae; genus Triticum; species Triticum urartu. The sequence continues at coordinate 364,305,791 of NC_141873.1, read as the reverse complement.
CGGACATGTCCGCACCGCCCCCTCAGCGAATCCGGAGCCGTCACCGCGCCGCCGGCCTGCAGAGCCCATCGCGGGCCCGCACGGGCCCAAGCCGCCGCCGCCGAAGCCCAGTTCCAGCCCCCCCGCCGTCCGCCACCGGTGCCGGCGCCGCTCCCGCCGGAGATCTCCACCTCACCGCCGTTCGCCTCGCCGGCCGTGGCCGCCTGCGAGCGCCACCGCCTCCGCGTCGATCCACCACCGCGCCACTCACCGCCGCCTCCCGCCTCCACGCCGCAGCCACGCACCACCGCGCGCCTCGCAGGTCACCGCCCCATGCCGACGACCTCGCGCCTCGCATTCGCGCCACCGCTCGGCCGCCAAGCGCGCGCGCCGCTCGCTGCTCATCTTTCCCGCCACCGGCCACTGCGTCTCCTCCTCCCTCCCCTTCACCGGCGTCGTACCTCTCCGTTGGCGGGACGCACCTCGCCGGCGCCGCCGCCTCGCTCCTCGCCGGGGCTCCGTTCGGCCGGATCCGCCGCGGGGTGGATCAGATCCACCCGCACGACGAACCAAATGCCCGCGCCCGTCCCCGGATCTCTCCGTCCCGAGACCTCCTCGTCCAGTTTTTGCAAGGTGAAAATCCACTAAGTCCTTTCCCCCCTCATGAATTATGCCTCTGTTCATCATGATATAACTTTGTGCTCGCTGCTCCGTTTTGCATGCATGATATGTCAAAATGTTCATCAGGATGTGCTCTTCATTTTGTTCCATTGTGACATGCCTGTTTGAGTAAATCTTGATGCCCAAATCGTTGATGCAAGAGTGCTACAAAATGTTAGGTGCTGATTCCTAGCAGAGTATGAGGATTTGTCATTTTTCCTACATTTGTTGTGTGCTGCATATGGGCATGAGCTCGACATGTGTTTCGATCTATGCCATGCCATCTTTACAAGGGTGTTTGCTATGTATTTTTGTGATCACTCCATCTTGACATTTAACTTAATTAAAATGAATCAACCGTGTGTGTAGCCATGATGGTCTCTTTTCGGCGTAGTCCGGGAAGAGAACACGGTCTCGTGTCATGCTTGAACGTAAGTAGCTTTAGGATCACTTCTTGATCTTTATTAGCTTCTCAACCGTGCTTTGCTTCTCTTCTCGCTCTCATTTGCGTAATTTAGCCACCATATATGCTAGTGCTTGCTGCAGCTCCACCTCACTACCCTTTCCTACCTTTAAGCTTATATAGTCTTGATCACGAGGGTGTGAGATTGCTGAGTCCCCGTTACTCACAGATACTTCCATACAGTTGCAGGTGCCGATGATACCAGTGCAGATGACGCAATCGAGCTCAAGTGGGAGCTTCATGAAGATCTTGATCGTTGTTTTGTTTCGTTTCCTATTGATCAGTAGAGGAGCCCAGTTGGGGCGATCGGGGATCTTGCATTTGGGGTTGTCTTTCTTTATTTTGGTTCCATAGTCGGACCTTGATTGTATTCTGGATAATGTATGCTATATTTATGTATTGTGTGAAGTGGCGATTCTAAGCCAACTCTTTATCCTTTTCTTATTCAGTACATGGGATGTGTAAATATTACCCCTCTTGCGACATGCCTACCATGCGGTTATGCCTCTAAGTCGTGCCCCGACACGTGGGAGATATAGCCGCATCGTGGGTGTTGTAAGTTGGTAATCAGAGCCATCCCCGACTTAGGAGCCCCCTGCTTGATCGAATCGTTGACGTTGTTGAGTCTAGAAGAAAATGTTTTGAGTCTTAGGATTATATATATCTGAGAGTAGGATTCTTTTTACTCCTCAGTCCCTTCGTCGCTCTGGTGAGGCCTCCCGACATTGAGTTTTGACTCTTCTCTCCTCAAATTTCACTAAATTTTTTTTAGGATCACATGGGTATCTTGGAATCATTCTGATGGTTTTGTGACGAGAACGTTGTTCTTGGTGCCTCCTGACATTTAGGGGTTGTGGCAGTGTCCCGGGGAGTTGAGCTCCGAGTAGTTGTCATCACAATTTTATCGTTGTAGTTCTGGAATATCTGAGTTTGCCGACATCGAAAATCTCCTTTATGCAGTTGTTGGTGAGATAACCTCAACACCACCCAGTACTGGGGCGGGAGTTCGGGAGTATTGCCATAACTCGTATAACGGATGCTTTTCGAAGGTTGAGGTAAATGATTTCCGAAGTTTTCTTGGTTATGTGTTGAAGGATGGATACAGCTGGATGTAGGATTTGCTAGTTTTGGGTGAGATATTATGCTTCCCCTGTATCCCCAACACCTGATTGCATAACCAGAAAGTTTCGGGAGTTTTATAGGTGGGAATTCAAGTAGCTCCTAGAATATCTTTCCAACAGACACATGATACGATATGGGATCCATCATATGTTTGTTCTGGCTTACTTTGCAAGCCAATCCTCTGTTTTTGTTTTTCTTGTGGTATTCGAGTTGCTTCAATGTCAAGTGTTGATTCCATGCCTTTTTCCTCAGCGGTGCTCTCATATTTCTATGGGACTGCTAATCCTTTTCGATCATCGAGATTGTCGTGTCAATCCTTTTCAACCAGTGTGCTTCTCTTCAAGTGGTTCCAGTCATTCCAACATCTGCAAGATCAATTCTAAGTTTCTCAACGGTGTTTGTTTCATCAGCCCGAAGTTGTCCTTGTTTTCCTGCCCTCCCACCCTTTTTCTTCAAGGACTCAGATTTCTTAATCAAGTATCCTTTTATTCATGTGAGGTCTCTTCATTATTTTTGCTTCAATGTTCGTATCCGGTGATTCTCAGGAAGATACAAAGGAAGCCTCAAGTTCGTCACTCTTCCCTCGTTTTTTCTTCTCTGGTGGATTCAATGCAAGCTCTTGGTGTTGATCATATATTTTTCTTTGGTTCACATGCTTTTCCATGCTGGTGCACTTCTTAATCATCTACTTCTTGTTATTCAATTGTTCCGGAGTGCTGAAGATATCTCAGAAGACTCACAATTACATTCTCGATCTGTTCAAGTTATTTCGAGGTTGTTATCTCATTCAAGCCATTTAATTCAACAGGCGAAATCTCTCTTTTAAATTGTTCAAAGGTGTTTCTTTTCAGTGGGCCCTAAACCACAGGTCTTTTCCCAGGATCTTACCTGACTCTTCTAATTTTCCCGGAGCTATCCTCTAAATTCTTTCAAAGTTTGACGTAAGTATGAATTGTCATCATTCATATGTATTTCTCCAAGATCTTTCAAATTCTTTCATTGTCAATTCAACCTTTATATTCTTCATTATTCCGGAGTGTCTCAACGATTCATGGTGGTGTTTCTCGTCGTCATTCTCGGGTTTGTGAAGACCGAAGAAGAGGTTCTCTTAAATCTTGGTCCGTTCTCTTGAAGATTTGTAGTTCAAGCTTCATGCCATCCTCTCATAATTATTTTCCGATTGTGAGAATTATTTTCACCCATCCGGAGCAATTCATGAGTCTTTTCATTTTGATTCGCCGAAGGCCATCATTTCGGGTTTATTCATTCTCAGCTTTCAGCTCTCCTTCTCCAAATCCTACCGGTGCATCATTCAAGTATTCTCTAATCAGCTTGTGATCTATTCGCTCACATGTATCTAAATCCCCTCAAGTATCGTCATTCGTTTTCCAATTCTTCCCGGTGATTTGTGCCTTTGCTACTTTCATTTTTAATTCTTACAGTGGTACGGTCAAGATTTCTCTTCGTTCGTTATTGCATCAATGCATTTGTTTTTTTCCAAACCCTACCGGTGGATCATTGAAGACATTCTCAAGTTTGCGCCATATCTATCATAATCCTTTCTACGAGAATAAGTTGTATGCAATCCATTTCTTGTCATCAATTTACTTCGTGAAAGATAAGCATAATGTAATTCTTATTCTTATTTCATCGAGTCAATCCAATTCCTTATTCTGGAGGTTCATCAAAATTCATGTTTTCAGTTGTTCATCTTTCTTTCCGAGGTGCCAAGTTTTCTCGGTTATGTCATTGTGAAGCTCCATCTAAGTCATTGCAAGGATTCACCTTGTGTTTTCAACTTATCCTTCACTTCTTTTTGATCATTCTTTTATTACCGGAGTTCTTCATGGAGGCTCTACATGATGGCTCATCAAGGATTTAATTCCTTCTCGAAGTGTGCATCGAGATTCTTTTCAACGGAGCTCAAGTATTCTTCATCTTGCATTCCGAAGTGCAGTTCTTCCTATCTTATCTTTTGAGGTGGTGTTATGTCATTCTTGACAATTTCTTTGTGTTTTATGATTCACAAGTTCAAGAATGAGATATTTAAACCCATCACTTTCTTCCTTGGAGTTATCTTGGTATAGTTTTCACCTAAAGCCTTCCATTGGGAATGTTGCTCCTTGTGGTGATTACCTATGATCCAAGGTCTCTTATCACCTCGGTGGACGAAGCTTTTATCTTTTCTAGCTCCCAATCAAATCTTTTCTATGAGTGGCAGGTTGTCACCTCATAATTTTGAGATGTATTCCATAAACCCATATCAAGCTTATCATTTCGTTGTTGATAATCCAACAACTCCGTTCTAGCATTTGTTGTAAGCGTGCTCTCCCAATTATCTTGTTTTCCCCAAGATCATGTTCTTTCCTTTGCTTATCCATTTAACCGGAGTGTTGTCCGAATTTGTTCTTCCTTGTTCCTCTTTGCTAACAGAGTGTTTTCAACTTCGATCATCTCCGTTGTATTCTTTTCTCAAAATGGTTTAACCTCTAAAGGTTCTTTGGGTTCACTCGTTTGTCAAAAACAACTTAGTTTTACCTCTCCTCTTCCTTTTCCTTTTCCCTCCGGTGCCATCCTAGATCTTGGGACGAGATCCTCTCGTAGTGGTGGAGTGTTGTAACGCCCCGGATACAACTTTCCATATTTGTACTCCAACTCTTGCCTTTTCCGGAGATGCAATATGAGATTCCCTTCGTGGTTGGGTTTTGTCTTCGTTTTGCATTTTGTCCATTTCATGCATTTCATATCATGTCATCATGTGCATCGCATTTGCATACGTGTTCGTCTCATGCATCCGAGCATTTTCCCCGTTGTCCGTTTTGCAATCCGACACTCCCACGTCCTTCGGCGCCCCCTTTTGCCTCTTTTCGTGAGCGGGTGTTAAACTTTCACGGAATGGACCGAGATTTGCGAAGCGGCCTTGGTACACCACTGATAGACCGCCTGTCAAGTTTCGTGCCATCTGGAGTCTGTTTGATACTCCAAGGTTAACCGGGGAACCGTAAAGGCCTCGTGTGTGTTGCAGCCCAACACCCCTCCAAAACGTCCCAATAACCCTTCCAAATCACTCCCATGAACTCCGTCGTCGGATCACAATCGCGTGGCCGAAAACTACACCTCATTTGGATAATCCTACCTTCTTCTAGGTATAAATATGTGCACCCCATCAAATTCACGGACGAAACCCTAGCTTCTTCCTCCTCCCGCCGACGGACATGTCCATCCTGCCGCCGTACATGTCCGCACCGCCCCCTCAGTGAATCCGGAGCCGTCCCTGCGCCGCCGGCCCATGGAGCCCATCGCGGGCCCACACGGGCCCAAGCCGCCGTCGCCGAAGCCAGGTTCCAGCCCCGCCGCCGTCCGCCACCGGTGCCGGCGCCGCTCCCCGCCGGAGATCTCCACCTCGCCGTCGTTCGCCTCGCCGGCCGCCGCCGCCTGCGAGCGCCACCGCCTCCTCAATGATCCGCCACCGCGCCGCTCGCCACCGCCTCCTCAATGATCCGCCACCGCGCCGCTCGCCACCGCCTCCTCAATGATCCGCCACCGCGCCGCTCGCCACCGCCTCCTGCCTCCACGCCACGGCCACGCACCACCGCGTGCCTCGCCGGTCACCGCCCCACGCCGGCAACCTCGCGCTTCGCCTGCGCGCCACCGTTCAGCAGCCAAGCGCGCGCGCCGCTCGCCGCTCATCTTGCCCGCCGCCGGCCACTGCGTCTCCTCCTCCCTCCCCTTCAACGGCGTCGTACCTCTCCGTCGCCGAGACGCACCCCGCCGGCGCCGCCGCCTCGCTCCTAGCCGGAGCTCCGTTCGGCCGGATCCACCGCGGGGTGGATCAGATCCACCCGCACGACGAACCAAACGCCCGCACCCGTCCCCTGATCTCTCTATCTCGGGACCTCCTCGTCCAGTTTTCGTGAGGTGAAAATCCACTAAGTCCTTTTCCCCCCTCATGAATTATGCATCTGTTCATCATGCCATAACTTTGTGCTCGCTGCTCCGTTTTGCATGCATGATATATCAAAATGTTCATCAGGATGTGCTCTTCATTTTGTTCCATTGTGACATGCCTGTTTGAGTCCATCTTGATGCCCAAATCATTGATGCAAGAGTGCTATAAAATGTTAGATGCTGATTCTTAGCAGAGTATGAGGATTTGTCATTTTTGCTACATTTGTTGTTTGCTACATATGGGCGTGAGCTCTACATGTGTTTTGATCTATGCCATGCCATCTTTACAGGGGTGTTTGCTATGTATTTTTGTGATCAATGTGGTGACTAGCACAAGCATGCAAGGTAGCCTTCGTGATATTGCTGATTTCAGGATCTCAGGATTTTTGCTAAGTCCTTTCCTATTGTTATTTTGATGCCATGTAACCATGTTCCTACAGTGAAATACATGCTTTATTTGAGTTGCTTCAGTAAGGATGATTTGGACATATGGTTGTGCTCTATCCATACATGCCCCTGTTTCCAATTATGGAGTGCCCTAGCATGTCTTAATCTTGCTCTACTTTTGCTATAAAATATTCCTGGCAGATTGTTTACTTGTTAATCAATTTTGCCATGGATGTTGTAGTTGATCCATGCATGCTATGAACTTGCTTTTGCCTTGGTTAGCTTCATAAACATTCCATCTTGCTGATTATATGCTTATCTTGTCATGCAATGCCTTGTGTTGAGTTAATCGAGCTCGCAAAGATGCCTTCATAAATCTGTTTTGCCATGCTCAGTTTTCTGCTAAGTGTGAATCTGTAAATGAAACTTGCTATGTTTACATGGGTGCCATCATATTTTCTGCGCCATTTTGGCTCATTGTCAATAAGGGACATTGTTCTATGCTTTGAGTAAATTCATGCCATGCCTTTGTTTGCTATGATCTGATCCTGTAGCATGTTGTTTGCTTGCTCTAAAGATTGCTTCCTGATGTTAATTCCTGGCATGTTGATATTTTCACTAAGTCTGTGAAGCTGATATCTTTTGCACTTTTACCATGCTTGTTTGAACCTGCCCTTGTGTGATTTAGCCGTAGCTCAGTATTCACGTGTTGTCAAGCATCTTGAGTAGATCACTGCCATGTTCTTTGTTGCTATGTTGGAGTGCAGTAGCTTAGTTTCTTGTTGCATTCCAGATGGCATCGTGCTGTTAATCGCAGAATTGTGCCATTCTTGTTTTTCTTGCCATTTGCAAACCGTGCATCCGATTCCGGTGATCTTTATATCAATTTCGACCGAAATCAACTCATCTTTCTAGCGGCACACTTGGCTTGCCAAGTTGATGCCTTGTTCAATCTTTCCCTTCCGGAGCATGCATATGCATTGCATATCACATCTCACATATCATGCCATGTTTTGCATCATGTTGTTTGTGCATTGCACCGTGATTGATTGTTGGTCCTTTTGCTTGTGTTCTTTCTTTGGGTAGAGACGGGAGACGAGTTCATGATCGAGGAACCCGTTGAGTACGCGTACGAGGATCAAGCTTTCGTCAACTCGGAGAACTTTGCAGGCAAGATGACCATACCCTCGAAATCATTTCTATCTTTGCTTGCTAGTTGTTCGCTCTTTTGCTATGCGGCGATACCTACCACCTGCTATATCATGCCTCCCATATTGCCATGTCAAGCCTCTAACCCACCTTTCCTAGCAAACCGTTGCTTGGCTATGTTACCGCTTTGCTCAGCCCCTCTTATAGCATTGCTAGGTGCAGGTGGAGATGAAGTTTGTTCCATGTTGGAACATGGATATTGTTGGGATATCATTATTATATCTTTTTTTACTTTAATGCATCTATATACTTGGTAAAGGGGGGAAAGCTTGGCCTTTTGCCTGGTGTTTTGTTCCAGTCTTGCCGCCCTAGTTT